>NC_137645.1:10324319-10989319 GCF_963383615.2 Lipophrys pholis
AACGTGAGTTACTTTGTCCAGAGCAGATACTGTATTCACCGAATACTACTACATGTCAAATCACAGTATTTATACAAGCGTGAGGAAAACTATTCCTAACAAAAATCCTACTTAAATAATGTGAGCAAACTCAAGAAAAGTTCTTGAGAATTCTCACTTGTACTGATCTGCTACTTCAGGTGTTTATTATGAGCGAAAGCGTGAAGAATCAGGCCTTTATATGTGTGTAACAGCAAGCACTGGGTTTAGTCTGACCTTAAACATGGGTGGGTTTTAAATATTTCACAAGCATGAGACGGAGACGGTGGGAGACAAGACTTCCTTTATGACACATTTCTGTTTGTGTCAAGTAAGGTTCCTCTCACCGCTATAAATAATGCATCCATTTTTTTTTTTTTGTTTGTGTCAGCATTGTTTGGAAGTGTCAGAGGGGTCTCCCCGAGTTCTTCCCCTCGCTCACGCGCTCCGTTTCCTCTCCACATGTCAAACAACATGACATTCAAAGGCGCAACATGAAGCGCAGCCTCCCTCCAGATCTCCTGGATGATTGAAACCGACGCGGGAGCCACAGTCTCCTCTCCGGGACGAGGGATCCAGGCAGCTGTGGAGGGGGAAGAAGGGGAGAGTCATTTTGTGCTTAATGGACTCTCATGGGGAAGTGTAAAAAAAAAGAAAAAAAAAAAGAGGTTTGATGATGATCTCACACACATGCAGACATAAAAAAAAAGAAGCTGATTTTACCATTAAAAAGTCTAAATATAAGCCGTTGTTTGCTGAGGAACATCTGGGGGGGGGGGACCTTGCTTTATATATTTTGACAAACTGTATTAATTATTCATCCTGTTTGTGGAATAATGTGTCTGTTGCGGCGCGAGCGAGAGTTTTTTTTTTTCCCCCTGAAAATGAAAAGATGCGGGACTACATGGATTCATATTTGTGTTTTTCTGCCAGGAAGGGAGCTGCGGCTCTCAAAATGAGGATTTCAATTACGGCAAAGCGCGCGGCTGGAGAACCGAGGCCCGAGCACTCCTTCCTCTCCTCATTGATTATCTATTTGAGGCTGTTGGATAGAATCCCTATGAGGATATAGATTTTTATTCAGAATCACTTAGCGAGTAAACAAATACATTATTTATTTCTCTTTTATTCATCCTTTATATTTATATTTTTGTTGTCTATTAAATCTAAATGACTTTATTTATGTTTATTTGGTTTTTTTTGTATTTAGCCTTTATTTAGTCAGGAGAACCACATTGGGATTAATAATGTAAATACAAAAAATAAATAAATACAAAAACACGGTTTATTCTTTCGGTTTGTTTGCTTACTTTTTATATTTATATTTAGTATTATTTTTTATTCTTATTGAACAATGGGATTTTCCCATGTAAGTCTTATTTATTTGTATATTATGTATTCATCATGGAATATAATATTAGTTGGGGTTTTTTAGGATTTCATTTATATATTGATATATATTTTTGTATAGTTTTTTAATGTAAGTTTTTATTTGTCAAAGCTTTGATTCAAATCAATTAATTTATTCAGGGTTTTGCATTCTATTGAAAAAATATATTGACTAATTAAAATGAAGCAAAAAAAAAAAATTGGAAAATTTTGATTTAAAACTCATGGAATATTGAAAATTTTCAGTATATTCTACAAATTGTCAAAATTAGAAACACTGAATTTGTTTTGTCATTCTCGATTTGATTTTTTTTTTTCACGCTGCACCCCCCCCCCCACAGAAAGTTATAGAAGAGACAACACAGAGAAATGATTGACAACTATCGAAGGAAGTCTTATCCCTACGTCTACAAATGAACAGTTCAATATCAGATTTCGTCCCCACGCAAAATATTTAAGCCGTAATTTCAAACGTATCCCGCAAAAAAACAATGTGCGACCCCACGTGCGTTCCGTCCTGCCGGGAGTTTAATTTGTAGATCAACCCGCGTTTTTCACAGACATTTACACGGTGCGACTTGCCTCTCGGTTGGACTGGCGCCTTCGTCGGGTTTCCACCTGTTACTTGGCAACCTCACACAGACAATACAACTCCGGGAGGGCACTGCAGATAGAAAAGTGATTACACAGTGTGTTAAACAATTCAACAACGAGCCCCCGAAGCTGATCTGAAGTATGTTTTATTAAAAAAATAAATAAATAAAAAAAATAGAAACGTTATGGTCTATAACGAGCAAAACTTTTATTACGATTCAGTCGATAATAGATTTTTAAAGGAGGCCGTGTCTCAAATGAGAGAGAAAAAAAACACCTGCAGAGGCCAGATTCACTTGTGTGGATGAATGTGATGCGGATTGAAACCGGGGGGCACATTAATTGATCGCGACGTCACCGCAGCACAGAACGTGTCGGAGTTGTTTCTTTCTAGGCCACGGGAGTCGTCACATCATTTGCACTTTTCATCTCGGGGACAAGAAAAGACAAATCCTGATTCCAGATACACTCACACACACACACACACATAGACCAGCAAGTTGCTCTGTCGGTGCACCTCTGGGGGGGGGGATAGTAGCTCTAGCCACCAGCCGCCAGGCCCCAAATCCACCGACTGATCCAGTGCCCAGACGGTCAGTGCCCCTGCCCGGGGACCGCAGAGCCATCGTTCAACCAGCTTGGCGGGAAAAAGCCAGAGAATCAAACCCCTTTCTTCGCTGTTGAAGACGAGTGGTCGCTTCAAATTAAAAGCTCATTTAAAAAAAAATATATATATAAATAAATATTGTTTCCGTTTGGGGGATTTGGCTTCTTTTGTGCTCCGTCCTTATTAGTTGAGTGTCTGGAGCATGAAGGCGGCTGACATGTTGAGGCAGAGAGCGCGAGGGACTAAAAGACGGCGGTGTCACTTAGTCTGACTCCTGATTGGAGACGCACAAAAGGGGGAGAAAAAAAAAGCGACTCGCCGAATTGATTCGTAAACGCTGATATTCTCGTTTGTGATTTTTTTTTTTGAATCTACTGTAATTATCTTGACTATTTAAATCGAGGGCAAATGGTTCCTCTGGTGACTTGCAGATCCATTATTGCCTGTCTAATTGGCTTGGCAAGCCTCGAACCCCCCCTGCCCCCCACCACCCCCACCCCCCTCCGCTTGTTCACTCACAGATTAAACTCCGACAGTGATTTTTAATTTGAATTGGAAGACAGTGGAGTTAAAATGATTACCTAAAAGTTGAAGGAGAGGACTGCGGAGCACTTAAAGTGCATCGATAGGCTCCGCCCCTGACGAGTCTCCATTTTGAACAAAGGGAAACAGCGACTGAAAATACGTTGGACTTCATCAAGTGGAACAGTATTTTATACTGAAAGTTCCTTGAATGGATCAGTGGATAAAACTGGGCTCAGTATGGCAAACAGCTTCACTACTTTGAAAATACCGCATTTTTGTGTTTTCGTTTTAAAGAACGATGCCCATTTACACAGAAACGGCACAAACATGGAAAATGTAGTTAGCATGTTGGGCCACTAGAGGCCGCTGTATGTTTTTTGTAATGAAACCACACACGCACGCACGTGCACAGAAAACAATACGTCCTAAACTGTAACAATGGGAGAATGAAGACAATCTTATGGACATACGACCAGGCTGCATTGTTATTGCGACGACTGTCAAAATAAAAGTACCAAGTCCCAGGAGAATCTGGAGCCATGACACTGGAGGACACAAAGTTCTTATTGTCCATCCACTCATAAACAGAAGAACTGTTTACTACAGTCGCGGCGTTACCACCGCCGACACGGCGTTTTGAGAAAGTTGCGTTTTCGTCCATTTACACGCGTGTCAAAAAGTTCCGCCATTTTCAAAAGTTTTCAGCTTTTGAGCACCGCTGTGGTGCAAACAGGGTCCTCGATCGCCCAGAAACACCTTGGGGCAATCAAAAGTCACTAATAAGCCGACATGCGTTGTACAAGTTGAGCAAAATACCGGGGACTTCTTCCTGTGTGGTGAAAACCAGTTCACCGTCACACAACTCCGAATTGCCAGAACATTGGCTGGTCGACCGTTTGGGCGGAGCAGGTACTTTGCGGTTTGATTCCAGACTCGGATCTTGGGGTAGTCGCCAAATACTCCGGCTTCCTCTCACGATTTGGATTGACAATCCATCCATGATGACGCTTTTTACAACACTGGACTTCTGGTTACAGTAGAGGAATGTCAGTTAAATAGTATACAACTTTGTAGTAACTTCCTATATTTTGCGGGGTTTTTTGGAGGGGGGCACAACCGCCTTTTGCAATCAGTATATAAGCATTTATAGAAGCCAGGTGCTCAGCAAAGTGCTTACTATTAAGTAATTTTCTTTAAAACCAAAGAGGAATGTGGTTGTATTGCGAATATACGGTACATTCACTTCTACTTTACCCATTACTTGTCATCAACTCACAAAGCCCAGCTGTGATTTGTAGTATATTTACTGGGGTGGGAACGAGAGCGGACCGCGATGTTGATCTCTGTATCCTTGCTAAGTAATGATCCGAGCATCCCAAAAGCACCGACGTGGGTTTTAGCGCGCTAACGACCGACTCCTTGACAGAATGATTCACCGGCTACACTACGCTAGGTAAACCTGCGACGGCGTAGTTTCCTCTCCCGCGGCGCCGCTCGCAACCTTTTAAAGCCTTCACGCTCGCCGACTGCGGTCAAAACGAATGGACTCCGCTCGGTGAAGGGGTTGACGGCTTTTTTTTTTTTTTTTTGTTTCTCCGGGGTGCTAATAAGTCAACGCGATCCGCCCCTCCCCCGATACGGCGAGGAGGAGGATGCGCTCGTCGCGTTGTGAGTAGCTCATTTCATTAAAGCCTCCGGGTTCAGGTCCGCGCGCTAACTATTCAACGTTTTGAAACTGAGTCAAGAAGAGAGAAAAAAGAAAAGAAAGGGAAGGGCTCCATGTGCAAACCCCCCCCCACCACCACACCCACCCCCCCACCCCCGCCGCTTTGACCATCAATCACGGCTGTCAGAGCAGCTGTGCTCCTGCTCTTTGGTGGGAAATCACACCAGAGCTCTACATCATCCGGAGCTGTGATGAATGCGCAAGGCTTTAGCTCCACCGCCTTTGATTAGAGACTGTTGGCGTCGACAGGTAGCTTCACGGAAAAAAAAAAAGAAAAAAAAAAGAAAAGAAGAAGAAGCGAACGTGGCGGATATCAACTCGCGTCAGCGTTGCGCTTTAAAAGTCAAAACAAGGCAAATCATTTTCGTTTTTTGTTTTTTTTCCCTCCATAACTCGCAGAACAGCAATCAGTTAGTTTCCCGCTCGGCTTGACCCCGACTTTCACTTTAAACTATCACAGAGTCCAAACTTTGGTTTCAAGTCCGTGATGCATGATGGGAAAATCCTGGGGAAGTGTGTGGATGATTCTAAATTTGAATCGTTTAATTCCACGTTTATGGCGTCTCCCTTTCATTTGTACATTTCATTTCCATGCTTCACTGTTTAAAACGTATAAACGGTTTGTACATACTTTCATCTTCATGTTTTTCCAAGCATTTCAGCCGCGAGTTATGTCGTACCGCATAAAAGTTGCGGGTAAAGGTTGAGCTAAATTTAGCCTGGTTCATCGCCGCCGATTTGAAGTTCGAGAACTTCAGGGAAAGTTGGAGCGAGACGCGACCCCGACGGAACCTCCCGAAGGTCGCCCGAGGCCGGCGTTACCTTACCCCGAAAAAACTTGGGACCAAAATGTCAGCTGTCAAGTTGCATTCTGGGTAGTGTCGGTGCCGCGACGTGACGTGTGAAATTAAAACGGCAGCCTTTTGCAAACACAAAGGGAGCTCGGTGGGTCGGGTGGGGGGGCTGCGGGTCACACCGGGGAGGCTCTTTCTTTTCAAATTGCCAGCGTTATATCGAGCGGCGTTCTGGCGAAAACTCAATGTATTGCAGTTTACCTCAACGTTACTGCAAATATCGCGCCGATATCTCAAGAGGGATTGATCAACATGGCTTTTGTAAAGGGAACATTTATGGAAGAAAACGTCATCGTGGACATCGTTCTTCTTTTTCTTCTTCTACTTTTGCACTACCGCCACCTGCTGGTTCCAGGTGGTCAATGCCATTCCCACCGCTCAAAAAAGAAGAACTGCACTTCAATTGAACTTTTAATAAGTTAATATTTTATCCAAGTTTTCCATTGTCGCTCTTAACTGTTTCAAGTCATTTTATTACTTTTTTTTTATCTCTTTTTGTTTCTTCAATTTCATCCATTTTACCTTTCTTGGGTCTTTATAGCAATTAGGAACCGACAATAATTTATAAAACTTTATAGGATTTGTTTGAGCTGAGTTTTTTTTTCCATCTTTCCTCAGCCAATTTAACAATTTTAGCTACTTTAATTTTTGTTTTTTTGTTTTTTTTGTTAATTCAGCACACTATACCTTTAACCATTTGGACTATTTCAGACACCTTAAGTTGTTTCACTTAAATGTATATCGTCCATTGGAGCAATACTTCCTGTTTTTGTCTCGTTTTAGCCATTTTCGCTTTGGTCATTTTGACTTTTCGAGGCAATTCTCTTTTCTTTGTTTGTGAATTTCCATTCAAATATCAAAAATCCACACAAACCAGCAACGTTGGCAGTGAAAGTCCGTTCACGCTTACCTTACTGTAACACAATGTATATATAGTCCAATTTTTGAACCATTTTTAAGTGTAACTTGAACTTTAAGGCCTAATAATAAGAAAAAAACATTTAGTTTTCTTGTCTATCTTAGTAAAGGTCTGTACTTATTCTTCACTTTATTTCAGCTGCCACACTACAAATCATCTGGAGGCCCTGATTATTTACATTTTGGGAATATTTGAATATTCTATTTTTGCAGAAATCCAAAGATCAGTCATGTGCATATTGGTTTGTTTGTAGTCCAATTGAAAAGCCCACTGATGCGCTCGCGTGGGGAGTTACACATTAAACGTGGCAACCAAATCAATTTCGCCGGATGATTGGTGGAGTGACACCAGCGAAGAGCAACAAAGCGTCTTCACTTCCCGGTTCTCTCCGTCCTCGCTTGTCTCATTAGCCTTCGCTCCATTACGGACGGGCCACACACACACACACACACACACACACACACACACACACACACACACACACACACACACACACACACACACACACACACACACACACACACACACACACACACACACACACACACACACACACACACACACACACACACACACAAAAAAAAAAACCCCTCCATCCGGGCTTGTTTATTTGAAGCAATTTCTGCGCCGCATCTCCAGAAGGTGCTAAAAATTGGAATTTAATTCCATATTATCTGCATTCAGAATGGATCCCGGCCCCCGGGGGGACCTGTTCCGGGGGACGGAAATTGCTTGCGGCCGCCAGTCGGCCTCTCGGCCTCTCGGACATGCAAAACCAGATGAGACCTCCGAGTTAATCACAGCACAACGCTGCGCCGACGCGACGGGATTTACCTTCTCTAAAAATCAGACGAGAGTGTTTTTTGTTTTTTTTGTGCACGAGAGGGGAAGTCGGTGAAGGTTTGTCCCGTTGCTTTTAGCGTCTAGCTTGAATGCTATGCAGCTAGATAAACAAATTACCGACGCTATGCAAGTTTTTTGTTCTTTTTTTTTTTTTTATTGTTTGTTGCCAGATCTTGTCGCTTTACTGTGTTCCATCAGAGGAAATTATTCAGAGTGCACATTTAGACAATTTGTATATGCGACAACAACAGCGCGCGGGAAACCCTTCGCTGAACCCCGTCTCGTCAAGCAGAACCGTAAAATGTCATGTAATTTCCCAAAGATGTGCTCTAAATATTGTCGAATTATAAAAGGATTAAAAAAACAAAACAAAACAAAAAAAAAGCGATAGTGCAGTTGTTTTGTGTGTCCCCGGTGAGATTTTTGCTTTTAGGCGCACTTCATTATCATCCTGCCCACTGTGTCTGGCTCACAGCCTCGCTACCGGAAGGCTTTTTTTTTTTTCTTCTTCTTCTTCTTTGATATCGAGTCAAACTGAGAGTCGAGAAACTTTACAAACAATTACCATCACAGGATCGGGGGGGGGAGGGAGCGACAGGTAAAACGACATGTCTTCTACACATTTCTAAATATTCTTGTTTGGTCTTTTCTATAAAGTTCATCACTGATTTTTTTTAGATTTTATCTCCCTTACAGGACCTCTCATCCCTGAACCAAATCCATTCCAACACATTTACCGAATATACCACAAGACGCTCGTTGCAGAGCGGCGTTTGCGTGCCTTATTCATGTCGTAATCTTTCCCCCTTATATTCAACAGGAATTCAGTTCGGATCCAGATTATGTTCTAATCTCGCGCCATCTCCCGGGTGTTTGAAAAAACTGGGACATTTCTCTGTGTTTGGGCCACGCATTTACACATGGACAAATGTCTCCGCTTGTGTCTAAAAGGGGGGGGGGGGGGGGTAGGCGGATATTTACGTCACAACTCGTGACATAGTGTTTTTTTTCCCAGGGTTCATGGCTTCATGCTTCTCGTTACACTGCCCCCTATAGGCTTGGCATGCTCACAGCAGCTCTGAACCAGCTGTATATGTGTGTCTGTGTCAATGATTTATTTTTCTTTTAAAGGTAGAAGGAGAAATATTAGTTTTTGTAAAACCCAGGTACGTGTAAACGCGGCCTAAAGCTTTGAAATCAACTCCTTTTCTCAATTGCGACAGCTCCTAGGTATCGGGACCGGCACCGGTTTGGCCGATCGCTCGATATACCGGTACATCAGCCGGCATTTCTAGGGGCTTCCGGGGTTCTGTGTGGGTCGGGCTATTCGGTTTTCTCACACATCGCCGACGACCTGACGAGGTATTTAACTTCGGTTTGACTCTCGACAGGCAGGAAATTCAATCCCATTGACGATAATGAGCTTTGCGGAGGCTCGAGCAGGAGAACCGGACGCCGGAACGGACTCCGAACACGGTACAAGACGCGCAAACTGGCATCTGACAAGAGAGCCGGAAACACACAGGAAGAGGGGAAACGATGAGGCACAGCTGGCGGCAGTCCGGGGTGGGAGGCGTGGAGGGCGGAGCCTAGAGACACCAAGACACCAGACATAAAGGAAAATTGTGTTTAAACCAGAGGGAAGAGAGAAAAAAACCTGAAGTTCTCTTCAGCATTTCAAACTAAAACAAGTTTTTTTTTAAGATTGTTTTTTTTTTTTGAGAATGATAATGAGGTAGTTTTAAAAACTGTTGAAATGTTGGGAATACAGAAGGAAAATGACCTTTTTGTCAACTAATGTTTTCAGTGAAAACATTTTGTTTTTGTGTTTTGCTTCACATTTATCAAAGTTCTGAAAAAAACCCAGTCTTTTTTACACAGAAACGGTGAAAACAGTGTAGTTAGTATGTCAAGCCACTAGTTGGCGCTGTCATTTGTAATGAAAGCACATGCACGAGCATGTGCAGAGGAACTGTCTACTACAGTAAACATGCGCAGTAGCAGAAAAGTTAGTTTTTTCACCCGTTTCCATGGAAACGGAGTCGGAGCACTTCACCTTGGAAGCCATTTTCAAAAAGACCCGAGCGCCGTTGTCGTGCAAACGGACCCATAAAACAAAGCGAAAGGTTTCTACTTTAGTCGAAAAACACTGCCGCTGCCAAACTGTACACGGATATCAGCTGCAATCGAATGAAAGCTGGAACTTGTGAAGACGGAGTCTGAAAACGGAAGCAAGCAGACATTGTTGACGAGGACTTTGCTTTTTGACGATCAGACGCTTTCCGGACCCTTGACTATCCGTCCTTCGCTGGCGGGGTCAACCAGAGGCGGAGCAAGTCCGCGACTCCAATCGAAGCTATTCTTGACTGTGTGTAACCAGAATACATCCGGTGGGTGAAAATAGTCATATATGCACGTATGCAGGAAGAAAACAAGATCATTTGTTGTGGCTTGGAAACAGAAAAATAAAAGAGCAGCTAATCCCTGCGGGGGGGGTGGGGGGGGGGGGATAAACAAGCATTCTATCTTGGCTAATGAAAGTAAAGTCTAGTGATCTATGCCCCCCTCACCACAGAGTGAACTCTCCTTTGCGTTTGATGCGTCACTTCTCCCAGTGGTTATAGCGGTAATAGCGTTCCATGTTGGTAGGACGCCATTAGTCCTTTATTTTCTGGGGGAGAGGGACTCGTGTCCATTTGCGCATAGATTACTGTACGGTGGCTCAGTAGAATCCTCTCAAACTGACTTCATGAAGGGTATCGGACTCTCCCATCGGCGCCACACGAAGTGATTTTAGGAGTTTAACCCTCCTGCTTTGATTCCACGTCCCCCCCCCCCCCCCCCCGCCCCCCTTTTACAGGATAGACCGCCCTTAATACGATTACCCGGCTTCAGACTTTACGATAATTCAATGCATCTAATTTCCACTCGGCGGCATGGATGCCACATCCGCTTATTGTCGCTCGCTTACATACTAGAGGGGAGCACAAGAGTTGACTTATTACCACACAATGCCGGCTAAGTGGGAAATCTCTTTGGACATGGCAGCCCCACCATACGCTAGATTTAATTCGATTTTCTGTTCGGGCTTTGGTTTAAGTGCTTTTAAAGTTTCTCGTCCCGCGTCGGGAGGGCGAGAGGGCAGCTGTGGCTTTGACTTGATTTGCTCTTTCAACAAGAAAAAAAAAGAGGGGGTGGGGTGGGGGTGGGGGGGTGGGGTGAAATAAGCTGCGATTTGGTGGGGCAGGGTAGGGGTGGAAAGGGTGTGGGGGGGTATAAAAATAAATAAATGCACTTAGAGTAACGCGGCAGCATTAGCAGGCTGGAGTACGCGGTGCAAAACTGGATTAGAGCCTAATCCCACAGGGAAATTCATTTCTTTCAATGCAGATCTCTTGTAAAAAGTTGTGTTTTCCGGGACTATAAGCTTAATCCACGGGAAGCGCTCACATCCAGGGAGTGTTTGCTTGACCTAACTCGCCTTCGTTAATACCACTTTTTTTTTTTTTTCCTTCTCTCCGCTCAACAATAGGCTGGAGGTCAACGACGGGCGCCACAGGGATGACCTCACGTTTTGAGAGATAGTTGTATTTAAAATATAAAAAAAATTCAGAAGTAAATGTAGTATAATGTCTGTCACTCAATCCACGTTGAAACGGCCCAAAAAACTCCTACTTCTTACTCTGACTGTAATTCTACGCAACTTTGTGCCTCTAATTCTGTTTTTCAGGTTTTACACACGTTCCTTTGTGTTTACAATGTTTGTTTGTGACTTTCTTTTGAAATTCCTGTCATATGTCATAGGTTTTGCTTCTTCTTGCTGCCATTTTCTCACTTTACGACCAATTTAATTCAACTTTTCTCCAGCCGGTCTTTGCTTTTAATTTAGGTCTTTAGGTCTCTTACATGTGATCGCCACTGTCTCATCCATTTATTGTGTTTTCACTGTTACATTTAAACAGTCCAAAACGTCATCAGTGCCTTTTTGTGTTGATTGTCAAATCCAGTGTTTTCCACCTGTGATTGGTTTCTCAGCTCATTTGAAGGCTAAGGAATGTACCCCCCCCCCCCATGAGAGCATCCAGGTCAACATGCAATGATTCAGATAAAGAACTTGTCCGTCAGGGAGCTTTGGGACTAGAGAGGCCAGGCTTGGAGAAAAGAGAGAGAAAACTGTGAGTGACAAATCAAATGGTTGTTGTTGGTTGAATCAGAAGACACCAAAGTGCAGAGCTGGAGAAAAAAAAAGCAAAAAAAAAAAAGCAAGCCTGCCAAGCTCTTTCCTCATCATTGTGCTGCCCTCTATGGGTCTTCTTCCATCCTCCCTTATTTTTTTATTTTTTTTTTTTATTATTTCTCTCCTCCCTCCCCACCTCCATCCACATTACCATACCCCCTTCAAGAGTATTGCACGCATTAAATTGCCTTTCCATTCCGCGCCGTGACAGTCCACAGATCCGGATGTTGACGCGTTTTCACGAGCCATTGTATTTATTTTTATTTTTTATTTTTTTTTAAATTTATTTTGACTTGTCATACCATGATAATTGTTTCATAATGCGTCCATGGCTGCAGGGTATATGCGCTGGTTTGCACCAACCGAGATTAAGTTCCACTAGTTGAAGCGTCGGTAGATAAAGCTCGTGCGCGCACGCGGGTTCTTTTTTTTTTCTTTTTTTCTTTGTCGTATGACCGACGCGGGGCTGCAGCGGGGAGATCGCCGGATCGAGTCATCCGAGGGGAAAACCTGGGGGAGCCGATCTGCAGATCCACATCTGGACGCTGAAATCTGTCAGATCTGTGCAACACACCACCGTCAGCACCATCAGCATCATCACCACCACCACCACCGGCGGCGGATAACGGGGGGGATTCGTGCCTCGGTCTCCTCCGCGCGCTCCGCCAGTGCGCATGGATGAAAGTCACAGTTAAAATGCATGCGGCAAGTCCTCCCGTCTGAATGTGGGATTACCACGCTCCCTCCACCATGCTCGAACTTTGGTTTTGGCTCTTTTTCCGAGATGACACTGCTAATTTCGTGTGGAGGAAGACGGGGGGACGCGTCTCCGCGCCGGCTGCCACATTATAATGCCACTGCGCGTTCTGGTGTATGGAGCTGAACACGGAGGAGACTTGACTTTTATTTTGATTTTGGACTGCTTTCCTTCCTTTTGCAAATCCCTCTCTCCCGTGACCGAGGAGGGAGGACGGTGAGATCCATGTTTTCAGTGAGGTTGGAGGAAAGAGACCGTGATTTTCGGGATGCTTTGGCGTTCACCGGGATCCGCACGGTAAGAGGACATGTTTTTTTTTTTTGTTTTTTTTTTCTCTCTCTCTCTCTCTCCCTTCTTCTTGTTGCATTGGCCGCATTTCGGGGAGCTGTCCGCGGTGCTGAAATCTCTTTCTCCCGCCTCCTTCCTTTGCTTTCCTCCGGCTTGAGGTGCTGAAGTTGATCCGGATTTAAGACGCTGTAGAGCAAGGTGTCTGCGGCTGCTATGGCAATAACAATCCCTGCATCCCAGTTTTCTATAACCTCCATCTGCACTCCAAGTTATCTCCATCGCGTTTATCATTATTATTTTTTTTTTTTGATGCACGATAATAAAATCAATAATATGAATGAATTGGAGGCGCACCAATTGACTGTGCGCAAACAAATGCGCGTTTTTTTGTTTTTTTATGTAGGGGGGGGGGGGGGGGGGGTAGATTCAGCGGGTCGATGTGTGTGGGGCTTTTTTTTTTTTGTGTGTGCTCTTTTAAGGCACGCGCGCAGACCAGTTGTATGTGTGTGCGCGCGTGCGTGCGTGGGGTCCGAGCACGCGCGCTCACGCGTCGGAGAGAGCGAGAGAGAGGAGAGGAGATCTGTAACCTTCTATACAGCAGATGCCATACATACTACTAGATGATAGGATTTTTCTTTTTTTTTTTTTTTTTTGTTAAAGTCGGAATGCATTTTGGATCAGAAATCCGCTTTCTGATCACTTGCTTATGTGATCAACTCCTCTCCTTTCTTTTTTCCGCCCGTGGGCAGAAGAAGGGCTGCGACTGTCGCCTCCGAGGCTGAAATTCACCCTTTCCCCCCCCCTTTTATCTCTGTTTTAAAAACGGATTTTTTTTTTTACCATGGACATCCTCTTCAAGTCGGTTCGTTTATCATGAGAGGAGGTTTTTTTTTTTTTATTTTTTTTTTTATTTTTTGTTCTTTCTTCCTTCACACACGGATCGGTTTAATCGTAGAACCAGGGAATGAAATGAGACAAAATCCTCATGCTGTGTGGACGGACGTAGAGGAGAGCAGGGAGCCGACAGTTTGCACAAGTCGCCGGGTATGCGGGGTGAGTGCGTAATCTTCATGCTTTAGGAGATAGGAGTTCATCCTTGAGATTTTAATGTTAGTTTTTTTTTTTTTTAAGGAGGAGGAGGGGGAGGGAGGCGGGGGGGGGGGGGGGGTCGTATTGAAATCCCGTTGGTACAGCATCCATCACACAAACCTTGACGATTGTTTCCCTTTTTTTCTAAAGGGTGGGGGTGGGGGGGGGTGGGGGGGGTGGGGGGGTGATTTCCCAACAATAAGTAATGATCGCATTTATCAGTCTGGCGTATGGTGGATGGAGATGATCTCTCTGTCTCTTCCTCCCCTCTGAGCTGGATTGGAATTCAGGCGAGCTATCAAAAATGCGCAGTGGCTGTCCACCGTGGGTAGTTGTGTTAACAACTTGAACGTACGACGACTGTGTGCAATGATTAGGGATCGAACTTAAACCAGAAGCCCCAAAAAAATGAATGGCAGCTTTTTTGCGGCGGTCTGCGGAGGCAACAGTCACCAACAGGCCTTTACTTCTGCTCGACTGTGTGCGGTTGTCATGCATAAGCTGAAATGTTTGCCCATCATGGACTCTGCTCTTTCTCTGGTCACTGTTTGTCTCTGCATCTCTCTCTTCTTCATTCTTTTTTTTTTTTCTTTTTGGCAAAAAATGTTTGTGACATATAAAAACAGAACCCGTGCTTTTTCTTTTTCTTGTCCTCATTTCAGATGACACCTCATACTGGTACCGCACTTGAGTGAGCTGGGGCATCCTCTCCCAGGAAACATGCATATCTGGATCCTAAAAATAATCCTTCTGATTGCATCATCTCTGAGGCTGGTTGAGATGTATGACAATTATGGGGAGATCTGCCGAAACCTGTGCACGTGCGAGGAGAAGGAAGGGATCCTGACGGTGAGCTGCGAGAACCGGGGCATCATCCGACTGACGGAGATCAGCCCGGTCCACTTCTCCATGTACCACCTCCTGCTGACGGGGAACCTCCTGAAGAAGCTGTCGCTCAACGATTTCATCAACTACACCGGGGTGACCATCCTGCACTTGGGGAACAATGACATCTCGGAGGTGGAGTCGGGCGCCTTCAACGGACTCCAGGGATTACGCAGGTTGCACCTGAACAACAACAAGATCGAAGTCCTGAGGACGACACCTTTGCGGGACTGGAGAGTTTGGAATACCTACAGATTGATTATAATTACATCACTAACATTGAGCCCAACGCGTTGAGCAAACTCCACCAGCTGACAGTGATGATTTTAAACGACAACTTGCTCTCGGCGCTGCCCCCGAACATCTTCCGGAACGTCCCCCTCACGCACTTGGACCTGAGGGGAACCGGTTGAAGATGTTCCCCTACATGGGCCTCCTGGAGCACATGGACAAAGTAGTGGAATTACAACTGGAGGAGAACCCGTGGAATTGCTCCTGCGAGCTGATCGCTCTCAAGGCCTGGCTGGAGAGCATCGCGTACACGGCCCTGGTGGGGGAGGTGGTGTGTGAGACGCCGTTCCGGCTCCACGGCCGGGACCTGGACGAGGTGTCCAAGCAGGAGCTCTGCCCGCGAAGACCCCTGGAGGACCCGGTGAGGCCTGCGCCCCCGAGCAGCACTAATGGATATTACCAGACCACGCCAGCTGCTGTCACAGCATCTGCCACCTCGTCGGCGGTTTTCAGGTCCTCTTCCAAGCCGACCAAGGGCACGCGGCAGTTTAACAGAACTAGGGTAAAGCCCACGTCGAGGATCGGCGGCAGTAACCAGTACGGCCCCATCATCGCTTTTCAGACCAAATCTCCTGTGCCTTTGGACTGCCCCACTGCCTGCACGTGCAACCTGCAGATCTCTGAAATTGGGTTAAATGTCAACTGCCAAGAGCGAAAGATTGAAAGCATTGCTGATCTAAAACCCAAGCCATACAATCCGAAAAAATGTATCTCACTGGAAATTACATCCCCGTGGTTCGGAGATCCGACTTTGTTGACGCCACCGGATTGGATTTGCTTCACCTGGGGAACAACAGGATATCCCTGATCCACGACCGGGCTTTTGGGGATTTAACCAACCTGCGTAGGCTGTATTTAAATGGTAATCTCATGGACAGGCTTACAGGCGAGATGTTTTTCGGTTTGCAGAACTTGCAATATCTTTATTTAGAGTACAACAAAATCAAGGAGGTCGACGCGGGGCACTTTCCGCTACCTCCCTAATCTCCAGCTGCTTTTCCTCAACAATAACCTCCTGAAAACTTTACCGTGGGGATCTTTCCAGCCTCTCCCTGTCGAGGCTTAACCTGCGCAACAACCATTTCCAAAACCTGCCCGTGAGCGGCGTCTTGGATCAGCTGAAGCTGCTGGTGCAGATAGACCTGTTCGAGAACCCCTGGGACTGCTCCTGCGACATCGTGGGGATGAAGATCTGGCTGGAGCAGCTCAGCGCCGGCACGGTGGTCAACGAGGTCGTGTGCGAGACGCCCAAGCGCCACGCCGGCGTGGACGTCCGCTCCATCCAGTCCGAGCACCTCTGCCCGGACTACTCCGACGCCTACGTCTCGCCGACCCCGCCGACGGAGGAGCCCATGGACGACCGGGTGGTCACCACCGACGCCCCCCAGAAGTCCAACTCCCCAGCAGCACCGTGCCGCTCTCCGTTCTCATCCTCAGCCTCCTGCTCGTTTTCATCATGTCCGTCTTTGTGGCGGCGGGGCTCTTTGTGGTTGTGATGAAAAAACGCAAGAAGTCCCAAAGCGACCGCACCAGCACCAACAATTCGGACGTCAGCTCCTTCAACCTTCAGTACAGCCTCTACAGCAACCGGTCCGGCCCCAAAGTCAAAGCCCCGGCGGGCCACGTCTACGAGTACATCCCCCACCCCATGGGCCACATGTGCAAAAATCCCATTTACAGGTCGCGCGAGGGCAACACGGTGGAGGATTACCGCGACCTCCACGAGCTCAAGGTCACGTACCGGAGTACCCCGGACGAGGAGCGGGACGGCACGATGAGGAGCCCCACGTACAGCGTCAGCACCATCGAGCCGCGGGAAAACCCCTCCCCCGTGCAGGACGCGGACCATTTCTTTAGGGGCATCCTGGAGCCGGACAAGCAGTCCCCCCCATCAGCCAATCCCGTCCCTCCCAGCGGGTGCCAATTTAGAGTACAAGTACACGGGGCCCGTGTCGTACACGTACAACCCAAACTTTGATGTCAGACGTCAGTTCTTGCACCCGGAGAGGATAAGGGAAACGGTGCTCTACGGCACGGCGCCCAGTACTGTTTACGTGGAGCCCAACAGGAACGAGTATCTGGAGCTAAAAGCGAAATTGCAGTCGGAGCCCGATTACCTCGAAGTTCTTGAGAAACAGACCACCTTTAGCCAGTTCTGATCAAACAGAATTGTTAATGTAATGAAGCATTTTCTCTCTTGACCCTCCTTGAAAAACCAGTTTCTAGGGTGCCTTGGCACAATAATGGATAAAAAAAAAAAAAAAAAAAACGAAAAACAAAAAGTCAAACGAAGGAGTTCAAGCGGGGGTGTGCCGAACAATCTTATTCTTATTTCTGAGACATGACATTACAGGAATGGATACAAGCTTTCTGAAACCTGGAGGAACAACAATTGCTTAACTGATGATGCAAAATCTATTTTTCTATCGAAGATCGAATAACACACACGCGCACACACCAATACACACAAACACACGCGCACACACACACACACACACACACACACACACACACACACACACACATACAAAATGTAAGTGTACAGGTAAAACTCTTACCCTAACTTCATTTTCAGGATTATAATCATACATAAGGTATATTGTGAATCAGAAAATAAAAAAAAAAAAGTTTATAAAATCACTCCTGGACAAAAATGAAAGAAAGAGAGAAAAAAAAACACGACAACAATGTACAGCAGATATCATCAAAACTGTGTAGGACTATTTTCTGCTGTAGTCTGTAAGTAAGTATTTATTGATATAATCTGCCATGTCTTTTCAAAACTTTTGATTCTACATCAATATTACCTGTGTCATCATACTCCATGATCCTCTGGAGAAAAACAAAAAACAAAAAAAAAAAACAACAAAAAAAAAGGCTTCTGTTTGTAGTTTCATTTCCTGTAGCTCTGCATTGTAAAAGTGGCTTTTTTTGAAAGTGGCACACCCCCCTCTCCCCCCCCCCCCCCCCCCCCGCCCAATCCCCGCCCGCCCCCGCCCCAAATGTTGAAAAACAGACTGCGTCATTTCAAGATGATGATGATGATGATGATGATGATGATGATGATGAAAAAAAAAAAAAAAAGTGTCTTTGTATGCTTTCTGCACTTTTTTGGAAATTGGAAGGCGAGTCAGCCTTCGACGAGCTCTCATAAAGGAGATTATTATATTAAAAATGAATATGGGTATTCATTCTTAATATGTAGAAATGATATGTTATCAACTTCATAGGAAAACAGAACAAAAGATGATATTTGAAGTATGGATTATGTTGTGTAATACGGATATTTTAATCAATGTAACACCTATTTTTATACGAGCATTGGCAGATTCTCTATCCCTTATCGTTTGTTTTTCTGATTGCTTTGCACTTATTGCACTATATTGACCAAACTATGTTATTGTCATCAAATAAACATGATGTCAGGTTCATATAATGTGCGTAATGAGGGGCCTCCGGCTGTGGGGCGACGGCCCCTTTTTTTCTGGGCGACGGCGTGCTCGACACGGCGTGTCCCGTCTCAATGAGGGTGGGGAATCGATGGGTTTCAATCAATGAGCATTATCCAAGCCCCCCCCCCCCTCCACGCAGGAGACGTCCGTAAAAAAGAAATCATTAGATGTGTTGAAACTTGAGCTTGTTTTCATTTTTACCCCCCCCCCCCCCTCCACCTTTTTTTTTTTTTCCTCCCTGTGAAGTTGCTCCTGACTTGACCCACTTAAATCCAATATGCAAAGCAGGCCCATAAAAATGCAAAGGATGCGGCGTGCCACCATTTTCAGACCGCCGTTCAGGAATTCAGTGTCAGACGTCTCAATCCCCCCCCCCCACACACACACACACTTTTAAATCATGATTTGGTAGCTTGTGATCTGCTTTTAGAGAAGACATGATTTTACCTCCAGCGTGGTGTTGGATTCTCTCTCTCTCTCTCGTTTTTTTTTTTTTTTATCTCCCCCTCAATGACAAAAGAGAAACGGGAATGAAACGAAAAAGCTTTGGGTCGTTTTTCTTCTTCTTTGGGTTTGGATCTTTTTCATAGAAGCCCAGAATGAGAGCAGAAGGCGCCATTTGGGAGATGAGGAGTCCTGGAAACCGTGAGCGTCGCTGTGGATGTGTCATAGGTGTAGCAGCGGGACGTGATTCATAGCCGGGGGGTGGTGGTGGTGGTGGTGGTGGAGGGGGGGGAAAGGGGCGCGCGGTTGCCCGGCGCCGGTGGCCTTTTGCACGTCGCTTACAGTGATGCAGCCTTATTTATCCGTCCCGTCCGATGCCGCGGTTTAAAGGGGGGGGGGGGGGGGGGGGGGGGGGGGGGATACGTGGCGAGGAGAGGCGCAGATGGCAGATCCTTCAACGTTGTATTTGTCTTGGCATGATTGGGCTACTTCCAGATAAAACATTATATAATCAATGAATCATGCCTTTTTTTACCCATTAGCATTCCTCTATGTGTGCGTATGTTGATGATGCTGAATGATGGAGCGCTGATACTCTTGTGTGCGCGAGATGACGGCCAGTAGGAATAATGCTTTTAATCAGCCAAGGTCCTCAACACAAATAGACGCTTTTTTGAAAAAAAAAAGAAATACATTTTTATGTGGAATTCGCTCCCGCAGTGGTCAACATCTGTATTCAGGCGAGGAAGAGGAGCTCCGAGATGAAATATCTCGGGCCGTTGTTGCGTCACGCTGCACAAGAGCCCCCATGTGATTTACGGGCTGAGGCGATTGTGCGGGATCTGATGCAACGCCGGGGCGTGACCGAGGTGCAGATGCATCCGTCAGGAGAAGGTCTCACTTCCGTCCTCCTCGCGGGGAATCCGTCAAAGAAATAAATAAAATGAGACTTGAAGCGCGTGGCTCAAACGTCTCGGCTATTTTCAGCTTAACTTGGAAGGAGTTGCTTTTCTATTAGTGTGCTGCTGAAAATATCGGGCTCAATAAACATTATTATTTTTTTTTTTCCGGGACTGGATTTTGGCAGGATTGCCAGCCATCGCTCCTCAGATGCTGTTGTCGGATTTCCGTGTTTACGGTAAATACAATCAGCTTGACGCTACGCGCCGCGTTAACCCCTCCGGAGCCTGCCGGATAAAACGACTTTACGACGTCTCAGGATGCAAGGGAGTCGGAAAGTTTCTGCGAAAAAAAAAAAAAATGGACCCCGGCCACAGTCAAATTGGGGAACGTCCCACATTTGAAAGTGGGAACGCTTCGGGGAGCTTTTCAGTAGTGTTGAATGTACAAAACCGGTCCAATCTGACCCTGGAAACTGGAAACGCTGAAAGTAGAAGCCATGGTTTGTCACAGTTTGTTGTTTTTTTGTATCATTACAGACGGCAAAGAAGCGAAACTGCATTTTCTTTCCGCAAAATTTTGTGTTTGTTTAATGAAAACAAGATTTTTTTGGGGTTTTTCACCATTACACTAAATGGTTAAAAACAATGGCAAAATGCCCCCCAAAAATGTTTATTTAAAGGTCATTTGTGTGAGAATCTTCCTGATATGGCCAATTTAAATCAAATTAAAGGATTCTAACCCCCGACCTTTGAGTGTTCAAGATTCAAGATACTTTATTTATCCTGGAGAGGCAATTTAAAACTGAACGCATTGAGTGGTTAATGTAAAAACAACCATAAAAGCTTATAAAACAACCTATATAGAGCACTTATTGAGGAAAAAATAAGTCAGTATTACTATTGACTTAATAGGATTCGTTTTCTGTGATGCGGGATGGATTTTTAACGGGCAAACATTCCAAACTTCCCTTTTGCAGCTAATTAAGCCAACAAAACACCCTTTTTCATACAATTTGAGCTTCTTAAAAGCTTTCAAATATTGTTTTGTTTGTTTTATTTTATCCTTTGAAGATGAAAAAAGCTTTTTCACGGATTTAGGTTTTTTTTTGTGAAATGGCGGAAAATGTATACTTTTTATATATATCTTATTGGACCCAAATTTGAATTTCTTAATTTTTTTTTTAAAGGCCTTTTCCAGCATGTACCGGTGTATCCGCACCATTTGGCCGGTAATTACCGAACCCGTTGCCGGTTTGCTCGCCACGTTGTTCCGCCCCCGACGCTGCAACAATATGTGCGAAGGCTAATTTGGGTTAATGCCCCCTCTGCATGCCCCAGGGGGGAGGAGGGGGTGGCAGATCGGGGTGGGTGGACAGTTTCCATATGCTCCGGAGACGCCTCACCTCCCCCCCACCCCCCTACCTCATCCACCCACCTACCCACCCAACCACCTCGTCTCCCAATGATGATGTGAGCAATTGAGTTCAAGGAGATCTGTGTAATTGAGAGGGCAGGGATGGCATCTGACAGGCACCGATGGCTCCGATGATTGCTTTAATCAGAGTGGTTAATGGAATTCCTTCAGGCATGTAGAAATGCTCAACTGTTCATCAGCGCTCAGACGCTTCTTTTTTTTTTTTTTTTCCCGCCACGACCACGGGGGCGCCTCCTCTTCCACCTCACGTCGCCATAATTACCGATCAGTTTTTCTTTGCCTTACTGCGTTGCCCTCGCTCCCCTCGCTGCCCCGCTAATGTGTTTGTACCTGGAGTCCCGTGTGGAACCCCGAGGTTTAGAGTTGACGTAGCGTTATGGACGGAGTGGGGGGGTGGGGGCGGAGTCAAGGCCTGGAACACAGTAAAACCTGTCGAACACAGAAGCTCCTTTAAGTGGAAAGTGCTTTATGTTAAAGTGCAATTGAGTTGAAAGCGGAATAAAGATGGATATCGTGGTGAATTCTCGAGAAGTTTATTACAGCAAAATGTTTTTCATGGATCTTTGCACGACATATGTTCCGAAAATGTCTTTTTCTTTTTAAATTCTATGTGCAATACGACAATAATACCAAGTTGTAATCCTCGGCAAGCCGAGAACACACTCAGAAAATGGAAATTCACTTTAATTTTCAATGTTATTGTGATATTATTAAGTGGAAAATGTAATTTATTGTCTTTTTTTTGTTACTCAATAACAAATACAGCCATTCCTAAAGACATAGGCTTACAAATTGGGGTCCACTTTGGTAAGATTGTCGAACTTAAACCTGCCAAAAAATAAAAAAACGTTTTCAGCATTTTCAGCAGTCTAAAACAGATTTTGGAAACTGAAATGAAATTTCCTGCTTTATTATTGAGTGAAACACTGACAGCTCACCGAGGCGTCAGGAATATGTTGTTTGATGCTAAAAACAAAGACTTTTCCTTCATGTAACGACAAAAACAGTCAATCCTTAAGGCAGAGGTTACCAATCATGGGTCGAGGACCCGCTTTTGGAGTTCGTAATATTTGCCTGTTGTGAGGTTTTCAAGATTATACCTGCTCCTCGGCAAAAAATACAAATTTGACACTTTCTAGAGTCTAAAACCTGATTCGAGAACCTGGAGTTTGCGTCTATCATTTAGAGGAACACTGAGTTTCTGTGTTAGAATCCTCAGAGAGGCGTCAGAAATACTATAAAGTAAAACATTTCTTTCATTTAACGATAAGAACAGTCAATGGGAACTTCTGCCTTCAACCACCAGGGATCAGGGACCGCTTTGGTGAGGTTGTGGGAATATAATCCCTTTTGAAAAAAAATGCATATTTGACACATTTATCAGTCTAAAACTGATTTGGGAAGCTGAAATGTGCATTTAATTGAAGGTTCCTGCTTTATTATTTTGGGGAAAACTGACTCTAGGTTTTTTTTTTTTTATGAAATCTTCATTTTAGGATAAAAACAAATGGATTTCTTCCATTTAATGACAAAAATAGTCATTTCAAGGGTCCGGGAGCCCTTCAGTAATGGCGGTATATTGTGAAACTATAATAAAAAAAAAATGCATGTTTGACACTTTTAAGACTTTCAATCAGACTTGAGACTTAAATGTGTTTTGTTTTTTTTACGAAAAGAAGTTATAATCCTCACCAATGCGTCAGAATTTGTTTGCATTATTTTCATTAAATGAAAGAAATACAGTGAAATGCAAAGACAGTGTTTCCCAACCTGAGGTCTGGGACCCCGTGGCCGTACGTAGTTTAGCTTCAAAAAAAAAAAAAAAAAAATGCAGATACAGCACTTGTTACAATCAAAACTACACTTGAAATTTGATTATATTTTTAATGTTGCTGCTTTTTGTGTGTGACTAAAAGTAGACGCGTCTTGAAAAAAAACAAAAAAAAGGCACCGTATAAGAGATTTGTCTGTTTTTTTTCTAACGCCTGCTTCAAAATCGACTCTTTGATTTGCTGCCACACATGGAAATAATAGCAGCGTCTCTTTTTCCAGCCATTAGCGTGAATGGGATTCTTTTTTTTTTTTTTTGACTCTGCGTCCAATGTGCATGCTGGATAATGACATTACCGAAGAAGATCCTGAATGGTTTTGTGGTTGTCAGGCGGGCTACGGTGCGTACACATGTACAATGAGCATGGACGCGATACGCAGCGGGGGGTGGTACGCGCGATCAAAGCCTCCCGAAGAAGTATTTTTACATCAGTTGGATGTGTGTACACAGAGGGTGGCAGGAAGAGAGTATCATGTTTTATTTACCCATTTTTATTGTCAGGGTTTCATTTCATTTTTTTTCCCTTCCTCTTTCGTTTAGCCTGCCCTCGTTTTCTTATTTTAATTTTTTTCAGCTCCCACCGTGCGCCCCCCTCCCCCGCCGGCTCATGCTCATCGGACCTGTTTGTTTGTTTGTTTGTTTATGGCGGCCGGTGATCCGGAGCCGTTTGATGAACGGTGACCGTCGAGAGAAAAAGTTGAAACACACACGACAGGTTCCAGACGAGAGTGGTGTAAACCATGTGACCATGACTGATGCTTTTTCCTAAAGTTGCTCTGGTTCTTTGGTCCCTGCCGTCCCCAGTTTGTCGCTAACCCCCCCCCCCCCCCCGCTAAAGGAATTAAGACTCGCCGCTGTGATAATGAAATGGCGGGAGGTAGGAAAAACTCATTTTCTGACTCGAGGAGAGGGAAAGAGCGGGATACCGAGGCGGCGGGTTGAATGGAGTCGTCCAGGTGGCGTCTCGCCAGATAACGTTGGGCCGTGGCGGGTGAACCCCCGTCCTCGTTCTCACGGCAGCTGAAGCTCTTTGTTTTCCCCTTCCCAGAATGCAGTGGGTGACATCCTTGCTTGCGTTTGGACAATGGCAGAGCTTAAAGTTGGCAGTGTGTGGGTGTGCTTGTTAAAAAAAAAAAAATGGCTCCGGTGGAAGGGCTCTCACAGCTCTTACACCACGATTGACGTCAGCTACTTGTGATTTATTTATTTATTTATTTTTTCTCTTCCTCTCTGTACCTGTGAATGTGTGTGTGTGGGCTCCGTGTGTAAAGATCACACAGACTGGTGTAATGAGAGCTCGCACGCTGATGCACGGCGACGCGGCAGCCTCCGCTCCGGCTATTGCCGGTCGACTGTTCGTAGCGGGGAAGGCGCTACTTTCGCCCGTCGTCTCTGGCACTGGGTCCACACGCTAACCCAGTAGCTCGCATGCTAATGTGGCCGCGGCAGTTCGGACCTTTTCGCTTTTGTTTTCATTTCAGGCAGCCATTTTCCTCCACCGCCCTCGAAACGGCGGCGTTTCCTGTTAACTTAAAAGTCGGACGCCGCGCGTTGGATCTCATCTGCCGCGTTGAAAGTGTGTTAACAGGGGGAATTAGAACCAAATGAAACCGCCAGAGATTTCCCGACTCATCCGAGGTGTCAAGACGTCATTATAGCCGCCACGTAAATGTGGAAGGCGCCACGGGAGATTGCCGTTATTGAATTATGCCCAAATTAAACCATTAGCGGGGACGAGTCAATCCGACTGGAAACGGCGAGGGAGAAAAAGTGAGGTTTAATTGTGTCGCAGGCGTCGTGAAGGACACGGTTAAGTCTTTCATGTGTTTTTTTTTTTTAAAGTCACACGTGTGTTTAAAATGCACTTTAAGATTGTGCATGACTGAGCACTCAAGGAACCGACGAGGCTGCTCATATCTAATAAAATGACCTTAAAAATAACTAAAATATCCATAAGTTGATGTTAAAAAGCTCCACAGTTGATGATTATAGCGTGCCATCATTATTTAAATGGATAAAATAGAAAACTATAAAGAAATATAAAAAAATCAAGCACTCATAGTTGTTATGAATTGCTTTAATTATTATATCAGAAAAGACTTTTATATTTTAAGAGAATAAACTTTCACGTTTGTAATAATATATTTGTTTGATGACACTGTTCTATTTGTTAAAGCTCCATAACTATAAACATATAAACCGGAAAATATCCCAAAAGAGTGTATGTATTCGGAAAGTTGGTAGTTTCATTATTCTCATAAGACCCATTAAAAACCTATATAAATTGAATTTATTGCTAATTGAAAAAAGATAGAAAAATCACATTTTCGAACACTTTCAAAAAAGGTAAAATTCTATCAAGTAAAACTAAAAAATACCTTTTTAGTTTTACTTGATAGAATAAACTTGATAAACTTTTTCTGTGTATATTAAATCATGGGACAATTCAACTTTTATGTTCTATTTAAATTATTTTTAATGCATTTTTGACTTGATAAACCACATAAACTTATATATAAAAGCCCCAAAAAACCTATATTTTATAAAATGTATAATATTTTATAGACATTCTATCCAATAAAAAAATACAATTGCATAATTTTTGTAATCTAAAGTTATAAAAGGATGGAAACAAAGCAATTAGAAATTGGATTTAGATTAGAAATGTCAGGCTCTATAATTAAATACACAATCTGTTATCCAATACTTCCTTTCACTGGGAAATAAGTACGCAATGGCAGATAATCGAATTTGCAAAAATGCATAATTACAAGTCATAAATATTAAACACACTCAGAAGAATAAATACCAAAATACAAAAACATCAGTAACTTTCTCTTTTCAAGCGGAGCAAAATTTAAGATTAGCCAAAGTCGCTATTTAAGTGTTTAACGGAAGCAATCGCACTCATTCACTCGCAGTGTGATGAAATTAATAATTCATGCTAAGATAATTACATACTACCGTGCCTTAAACATCCATCCATGTGTGTGTGTGTGTGTGTGTGTGTGTGTGTGTGTGTGTGTGTGTGTGTGTGTGTGTGTATTTCCCAACCTGTTAATAGCTTCCAAATGAAAACTTGATTTCAAAGGAGGATAATGTTCTATGCTGTGGAAATTGGGGTCCCTGTAGGTTCTCAGCTAATGCGAAAACCTCTAAATAATCAATTTGTTGCCTCTGAGATTACTTACGTGGTAATAATTAAAGACAGCGCGGCTTTTATAAACACAGGATGATCTGAGAGACCCAGTTTTTTATGATGTCAGATCTTTTTTTTTTTTTTTTCTTTATGTCATTATGAGATTTTTCTTCCTGTTTTTTTTTTTTTTTTTAAGTCATCAATGAAACTCATCTCTCCGCATCGCTGTGAGCACACATACTGATGAAAAGGCTATTTTTTTTTTTTTGGAGATAACAAAGGGGGTGCCTCGGTGTCCAGACTGTTGGCTGATGAGAATCAAGCCACACACAATGGCTGAAAGGAAAAATTCTCATGTTTGTGTTCTTACTCATTCACGACCTTTCTGGCCTCATTGTGGACGTCTGATCGTAAACTCAGTAGCGTAATGCCCGTAGATCCACTTTAGTTCCGAAATAAGAGGTTAAACTTGATTTTTCTGCTCAATTCTGCATCCCCCCCACCACCACCACCATTTCTTTCCACGCACCCACTCTCTCAGTACCGTCTTGCTCAAGGGCATCAACGTCTCGCATCCGCTGCCAAGCAACGTGTTGCCAGATTGGATGAATCTATAACTTTTGGCACGCCGCTGCCCTCCAAGATGCAAGTCGAGCATGAGAAAATATCGGACAAGCAGAGCCGGAAACACACACACACACACACACACACACACACACACACACACACACACACACACACACACACACACACACACACACACACATAGAGAAGGTTTTTCATGTTTGATTAAAGGTGCACATTTAAGACCTTGCTCAGTCGACGTTTTCAGGCGAAAATGCAAAATCTTCTTAGCAGTTTGGGTATCCGTGTCGACGGTGTAAACTTTCTTCTGCACACGCTCAGTCGACAGACAATCAGAGCAATGTTTCCTCCAGTAACAATCCAACTTCATCATCCGTCCATATGAACGTTCTCCCTTTGTTAATGTTTAAAGCGGATTGTTCTCTGCATGCACATGTGAGTGGTCATTACAAAAACAAACAACAGCGCCCACTAGTGGGCCAACATGAAGCGACTTTTTCAGCGTTTCCGCGTGAACGGACGTTGTGTTCAAAGCGCTTCCGTGAAGATGTGAACGCTTTCTGAAACAAAAATGCAAAAGCAATACGCTTTCCCTTGAAGTGTTGTGTACGTTTCTCTTGTACGCTCATTATTTTCAAAAATTTGGTTTCAAAAACTTTTCCTGGGTTTTAACCTTTTGGCTCATTGTTCATTTCATCTCCTTATAAGAAGTAATTGCACATCAAATTCAGTCCTGTTCACTTTATGCAAAACAGTGTGGAATAATTGAGTTTCTTGCACAAGGGGCGTGGTCTGTTAATTGTTAAACCACACCCCCAAATTGGGGCGGGGCTTAAGACATGCAAACTCTGGAGGACTTCAGATTGGTTTGAGCTTGAGGTTGTATGAAGCACACTAGAATCTGAGTTTTGATTATTTTGTGAGGACTTTTTGAAGTGAAACAATGTACAATGCCAGAAAGTCTGGACAAAGATCATTTACCCTTTTTTTTTTTTTTTTTTTAAATGTTTGTTTTGGTTTTTGGCTAGATTGAGATATTTTTTATATTCTAAAATCATCAACGAAGCATTAACTCAGATGCAAAGCAAAGCGTCACAGCAACATGACTTTGGCAGTATATGCAAAAACACATCAAGTTACATTAATTGTATAATTTCCACGGAGCTGAGAGAGAAAAATATATATGGATTTCATAACCGCGAAGATTTTGTCACACTCTAGAAATTTGGTGCAAAATAAAATCGGAGTCGTCTTTGACCTCGTTCATGTCGGGTTAAGACGATCAAATCCTCCACGTCAGCGCGGTACTTTGCAAATGATTGCAAAGTCAAAAAGTGTCCTTCTCACCCATTTTTCAAAGTCTGTGCCGGTGAAGTGAAAGCTGGTGTGAGCGGAGGATCTCACTGAGCTATTAATGCAGGGCTAAAAAAAAAAAAGAGAGATTAGACAGATGTAGGAAAGTAACTAACTCCTTTTACCTCATGTTGTAAGATGAGGAACAACGTGCACATTCTCCAGTTTTTATGCTATAAAATTGGAAATTTTTGGGGGAATTTCTTTGTTTTTTCCATTGATGATGATGATGTGATAGGAAACTGAGATAAAAAGTGAGCACGCTTGTGTTTTGGTGACTCATTTCTTTCGTTGCTTCTTGGCAAATCATTTAATGGCAATCATTTTAGAGCATGCATTTGTAGGATGAGCAGCAGAGTTGAGTAAAAATAAAACAAAACAGAAAGTCATCTGGAGCTCTGGATGAAAACGTCGCATAAATACTTCTAAAAATGTTGATTTTTTTCCACTGAAACACAGTTTTTCCTGAGTAGTACACTGGGATAGTCCGATCGGGGTAGTAGAGTGTGTCTAAATCATTCATGGCATTTGTTTTAAGCCTGCCTACAGTACCAGATGGCGGGGATTTACCTTGTCAGGACAATTTGCATCATGTCAGGTACGATGTCAGCCACGTACATCCAGTAAAAAAACTGCCAGGTTCTTTCCTCTGGCGTGTGCAGATCCAGCTCGATGTGTGGGCCGGCCACCACCTGTTATTCTCTGCACAGCGGAAGCCAGAAATCGGGTTCTATTGCGGATTTAGGTGAAAACACAGGAGACGATGAGCGAAATCGTCCGGGGGGGGGGGCTCATCAGGACCGTTTTCGGGATGATTTATGAGTATGATAGGAGGAGACACCGAAAGCTTTAACCGCCGCCATCCTTCATTTGTGCTACATGATTCCCAAAGCAACTTTTCTTTTGGAATCGAGAGGCGCTGCGTCAGCGGCCTGAAAATGAAAGCGAAACGAAGTTCTGAGCTTCCATTAACGGCACATCCAACCTGATGGATGAGCCTCCCCCGACGTCCTGGTGTCACCCTCACAAGCTGACGGGGCCCGGACCTCGGACCTGTTTTCCCCATGAACAAACTCCTGGCTTATTGATCCTTTGTTCCTTTTTTAAGGCTAATTATCCACTCCACCGCCAGTTCCTGTTATCGATGTCCTGCTCTTCACGCTGAGGGCTAACAACCAAACAAAAAAAACCCTTCTGATGGTCAGGAAGGAAGCACTTTGAGCCGTTCCGTGCCCTCGCAGCATCTGTTACTATTTCCTCCTCGTATAGCGTATTACGCTATGGAAGGAAAAGTGACAAATCCAGTGACTAATGAGCAGCCGGGCTTGCAGTTATCATGTCTGTGTTTCAAGATGGGGGTTTTGACCTGCAATTAACGAAAAAGACAGCCCGCGGCTGTCATATCCATCGCCAGCTTTTTCTTCAATTTTTTTTTTTTGGGGGGGGGGGGGGGGGATCTCAATACGAAAAGAAATGACAATGATTGATATGACCTCGCGGCTATAAAGGCACATATGGTCCCAAAAAAAGTCCTTGACACAACCTTTTTTTTTTGTTAGAGGTGAACTGGCAGGACTTTTATAATAAACCACTGCATTATTCCCAATTAAAGAAAAAGCAAAAAAAAAATGTGCCTTGAGTTCCAACCCTGGCACCAGCGAGGACCGGACCCCCGCTTATTGAAAATGCTCCAGCCGTGATAATGAAGGAACATTCATCTATTCCAACGGTTTGATAAAGTGTCGCCGGGGCTCGCCCGGCCACGCTAATGGATTAGAATTTAATATGGAGCCCGCTTTTATTAAAACAAGTGTCCCTCAGGAAACTCCTTGGGCGTTGTTTACCACAAACAAGCCCCTCTGCCGGCGCGCTCTCAACCACCCCCGGTGGCTGCGAGGGGAAGTGATTGATTGGCCTTCTCTCGTGAGTGATGATAAGCCGCAAACTCATTAAGATGGCCGCGTCCTCAGAGCATGTCGCAAAAGATCCCAATCATATACACTCAACCTCCTTAGATAGGGCCTCACGGAGGCGGGTTAGGTAAACCGGAGGACTAATAAATGAATAACACCTTGAAAGTGGCAGATTGGGATGCTTACCAAGTAGGGGAAAAAAGAAGAAAACTGATTTAGATTTTTTTTTTTTTCCAACAAGAAAGGTTATAGATTTAAACCTAAGGGGAAATGATGAGCTGTATCTCTCGAGACTGAGAAAATAGAGGAAGGATGCAGACGCTGGCATAATTACTGTTCTTAGGTGAACTGCTGAAGCAAGTGCATTTGCTAAATTCATGGCGTTATGCCAGAGGAGGCAGGTAATATCCTTAAACCCTGGCTTTCGAGTGGAGTGAGCGAACTGACACGATCTGAAGAGGAGCCGGGGAGAGAGTCGCCCCGGGGGGGTGGCGCAAGCGGGAACGTAGCACATGAAGATGGAGAACGTCCCAACAACTGGATGCCCTAAACATCAGACTGGGGGGGAAGTATCAAACTTATATACCGCTTTTTTTTTTTAACACACTCAAAGACGCTTTACATAGCAAAAACAAAAAATAAAAAAAACAATGAAAATAAAATACGACTGCACATGCCCACCAAACTAAATAAATAAATAGTTCTTCTGCACATGGTCAGTCGATGGACAATAACAACAATGATTTGCAAATCTCAATTCGGTCCATACGAATGTCCGTGTACTCCCAATGTTAATGTAGTGTACTTACAAAAAAAACAAAAAAGCAACCAACAGCGCCAGCTTGTGGCCTGGCATGTCAACTACATAATTTCCAGCGTTTCCGCTGCCCAAAATGACCAGCTTCACACCCCTGAATGTTAATTATCTCGCCATGGTCCCTACTCCCTGACCCCCGAGCATTAAAATGAGACAGACCCATAAAAATCCACAATGACAAACCCGTTAAGCTCTAATTAAACAAACCCTTCACAGAGATTGCATTTTTGGACGCGACCCCTCCCCCATGCATGTTCTCCTTCAATCTCCTCATGATGTCTGAAAAGGCTTTATCGGTCCAGTGCTATTAATAATGTATCAAGCTTTTCTACGGACGTGGATGTTATTGAAGAGCATCGAGCGGTAGCTTTTGTTGGCAGACTCCGGTTTCTTCCTGTTGTCTCAGCTTGCTGTCACTCTCATGGCCGAAGTGCCTCGGCTCCACACAACATCCAGTAGTCGGAGGTAAACATCTTTATTTTCTGAAATAAAAACATATAAATGTATACAGAATATCGTATTTTGACGTTTAACTCAATAGTTTTTGGTACAACCAGAATAATCCTCCCTCTGTATTGTGTTTGAATTTCTTTGCAGGTGATGAGATGGTGGATTTTTTATTTATTTTTTCAACCTATTGCACGACTTTAGTTTCAACTTTTTGTATTTTATCCCGTTTTTAAAATGCATTACCTTTTAACTAAACCTCGTTTCCATGTATTTAACACAAAATCTGTGAGCTGAAAAGCGTAAAAAACAGACGTGAAACGTACAATTTTGGTCAAATTTACATTTACTTCTCGCTGGATTTCTGTTAAAGTAAATCTATCTCTTTACTACAAAGTCCGCTAAACAGGCGCCCAGTTTGTCTGTCACTTGCTTCAAACTTGCGCAGACTGGCGATAAAATAAGTTTGTCTTAAGCGAATAAGCAAAACCGTCCGTTTTTATGTCCCTATATGAGAAGTTTGAAGCAGAAATGATGAAAACCCTTCCAACTCCACACCTGCTTGCTTCTCCGTTCCCTGGTTAATGTCAGTTTGTAAGGAATGAGGAAGTTCATACTTGGCCGATAAAGAGTCAAGAGGCGTTTTCAGTCTTTTTCAAAGACGGAAAACTACCAACAATGGTGTTTTAGTTTGAACAAGTGTGAAAAGGAATAAGGACTGCATGTAACTGCCGTTAGTAGAGATGAACCATTTGGCATGAGGACTCCTGCACAGTGAGGGATTTGAACCAGGTGCGTTGGGGACACATAAGGTATACGGGGCAGCGTTTCCCCGCGGGACTAACTTCGGGAGGGAAAACAACTGCTCTAAATTACACAGGAGTTACATCTTACCCCTGCAATAATTTACACTTTCCCCACTTGGAACTTTTTTTTTTTTTTGGAAGCTTCAGCTCTTTTCGGAACTCTTGTTGCAGCGGCGAGGTAGGAAGGTGGTCGGAGGTGGCGAACTGACCTGCGATGGGCAAGGATTCAATCACAAATGCAACTTTTTGTCAGGGAGCATGATGAGACACAGGCGGAAACACTTCGGGGTTAATCACAGAGACACAAGAGACGCGAGGGGACAGGAAGTACAACTCATAAAGACCACGAACCGGACGTGAGGCCAAGGCTATGGCGCTTGCAGATTGGATACTTGCACAGACGTGCTATTTTCTTTCCTATGGATCTGCTGTAATTTTAAGGTGAAAGAACAGGAAGTGGAGCTGGTTTTGCCACTTGAACACTTTGGGTTCGGCTGCGCTTTATCTCTCCAGACGGCAGCAATCTGGACAAACAGAGAGAAAACGACGCCTCTTGGTGAAAGTGTAGCGACTCCGGCCCAAAATGCAAAAAGCTCACGGGTTTGACCGCGATATGCACCGTGTGCCGCCATCCCTTAAGCAAAGATGAACAGCGCAAGTCGGGTAATCTCCCTTCCTTCTCGCTACACACCTCCGGAGTTTCCAAGGCTTTGAGTGACATCCCTCTGCAGCCACAAAAGGCTTTGTGCAACTTTGTGCACATGTGCCTCCGTATTCCCAAAGATCCTTCGAACAGATCGCCAGGTATCAAAGCGGATCAGTCCTTGTACCGCCCACTCCCTCTATCAATTACGCCGAATAACTATCCGACCAGCTAATATACCTGTGATAATGCTAAAGAGTGTTTATTTGTTTATTTTTTTTCTGGAAGAACATGGCCTACTTTTCAGTGTATTCCTCCATTAACATTATGCAAATGTGATGAAGTCGCTCTTGATCACGCGAGGTGTCACTCAGCTCGGAATCGGCTGCATCCAAGCACCCTGTTGGCACCAGACGGCACTGGCACTCTCCGAATGATTTAACAAGGATTTTCATTAGAGATGACATCGAGGGCAAAGGCCTCTGGACCAACACACACACACACTATACCTCTATGAGGTGTGTCCAGGGATTGCCCGTCGCCTCTTTTACCGAGGCCACGAGAGACGGTGCTAACTTCTCTTTACGTTCCCGCCAAGTCAGGCGTGGTCATCGGAATGGCAAGGGCAGCCCGGCGGCGAACAAACAAGTCTCCCCGTCTCACGGAACGTTTTCTCCAGTCTCGCTCGGCTCGGCAAGGGTTAATTATCCTTACACATGCTTTTGTGAAATTAATCTCCTTTCACTCTATCTCCGAGTATAGAGCCCTCCGTGAGAGCGTCGGCCGCAGCTCGGGCGAGAGACAATAGATGTATTCACCCCCGTCTCAGTCACTCTTGTGTTTCCTCGGCGAAGATAACCACTGCCAGGTTATCGAGTCTCTCTTCGAAGCATCGGCCGAGCAGCCCTCTATTGTCAGACAATCCCGTCCTCGCCGCTTGAGTAATTTCATGCAAATCCTCGAGGAGTTCGGCGCGTCTGAATCCATGATATCGAGGTAATTTATTGGGGAACCCAGCGACCTCGCGCTCAGATCTGCCAACTGTCAAGCTGAATAGTGATCAAAGCAAGTGGCAGGGACCCGAGCCATTAGCGTCAAGCAGTACCTCCAGCGCCGAGAACACTTGAAGGTAAACAAGAAAATAAATACACGGTGTTCATAACCACGGCGGGAGCGGGATCGTCTCCCGATAAGCGGTGCTTATCACTCTTGCTTTTTACGGTCGGGTGAACTTTTGAGTAAATCAGAATGTAGGTTTGCCCTAAACAAGGCTCTCTGGAAGCTGCCAAAAACACAGAGCGATGCATTCCGGAGGGATTTTCCATTCTCACACCGGAGTTATCGGTACTGATCGCCAAATAAAACATTTAATTCACACCTTTCGGTAGGAATATTTGAAGAAAGCGACACTGTAGCTATTTTTTCATGTGTTATTTTCACTATAAATACAATGAGAGACACACGAGTTACTGGAATATGTCAACGTTTATTCATTTTATTGGTTTTTTGGTGGCAGTAAAAATGCCACAAATGGTGTGTGAACCCGTTTCCCATTCATTTTTCACGTGTAACGACCCGGCTCTGCCAGGAGAAGGTGTAGGAAGTCACATTCACCTGGTGAATTTGGGTGAAGTGAGGGTTTTATTGGTCGTTCTCAGGCTTACGATAATCAAACAGAGGCCGTACAGCCTGTGGGCTGTAACGTCATGCGTTAAAACAAGTTTCCTCACTTTCAGATATGCTGTATGGGGTGCGAGTTCAAAGACTAGCAGGAGGACGTAACGTCCGTTACTGTAACTAACTTGCTTTAAAAAGCTCACAGTCGGAAACGCACGAAAACAAACCAGATTTAACAACAAACAACAAGATAATAAATGGAAATGCTGAAAAACACAATGTCAATTGATGTAAATGTCACAAAAAAAGATGTACATAAAAATCAAAAATATTCATATATAAATTAAATATTTTGCAATGGAAAACCAGAAAAAAACAACACATTGTATAAAATAAACAGATAAATAAATAAATTAATAAATAAATAAAGATATATTTTTTTTAAATTCAAAATGTGAACTAATACATTCATATGATTTAAAATCCTGAGTACCCAAGTCTTATTTTTCTTATTTAAATCTGAAGTTCTTACAGCAGTCTGATGTATTTGCGAACATTTTCCGACTCCATTAAGAAATCCAGTGACATTACACCGCAGGCTTAATGACATTAACACGTGAACGACTCGTGACCTTTCAGCCGCTCGCCGCTTACCGCCGACGTAAAACCTCTGCACACGTGCCACATACATTTACAGTCTTTTGATCGCTGGGACACCATCCTCACACACTCCGTTGCGATCTCCATTCGCAGCCTGTTTTTGGGGCGATGTAAGACGTCGGGAGACGTCGGCAGTCTTCAATGGGGACGGCGGCGGCGGCAGGCATGTGACAGGTGACACACGGTGGTTGGAGATGACGCAGAACTTGACGGGACAAGTGAAATTTTTGATTATTTTTCTTTTATACTTCAAATCTCCCTCAGACCAGCTTCTTCTTCCTACTCCTGCTGCGCTCTCGTCTTCCTCGCTCTGTAAATAGTGAGTGACAAGCATCGGGGAGGCGGGAGAGATCCAAGCTGCTGATGGAACCAGTGATTTGACAAATTTGAGAGCCGAGAATTCAGCGGGATCTATTCTGGTTTCGCTTTGATCAGATCAATGGCAGACGGTGAGGAGCGTCTCTCTTGGGAGGAAATGTTTGGGGGGGGGGGGGGGGGGGGGTTGTCCCCGGGGAGTTGCTCAAGAAAGTCCTGCCTACACACACAACAGTGTGAACGTTCTGCACTTCCACACATCCAATGAAACTAACATAAATTTGCATAAGAAAACTGCTGTAGATCCAATGTGGACTCTAATGTACTGGATCAAAAGAAGCTTTATTGTCCAAATATAAGTAGCCTGATGCATTAGAAGCCCAGATTAAGTATCAGCTTTGGTTTCCCGGAACTGTTTGTGTTTTAGTAATTTATCTTTGTTGTGTGTTTTCTGACACAATAGAGCATCTTCCTCCCAAGAACTCCTGCTCCTCTTCGTGGATGAGTCAGAGCTATTAGCTCAGTTACAGACGATATTGTAGCAACATTAGTAAGACTGCGAGCTTCATCTTTTCCAAGTAACTTGTTCAGTTACTTTGCCATTTCTTAAAGAAGTACCGGCACTTCATTTTCAGTAACTGCTATTTCCATGCGAGTTACCGAAGTTCCGATATTTCCTGTTGGCTTGAGCATGAGGAGACGGCGTCGTCTTTAACAGCTGAACTATTGTTTACTTGATTATTAAACGTGAAATAACTCAACATTAAAGATGTCTGACCACGTGTAGCATTAGCATTCATCAACAGTGCTGTGATGCATTAACAATGTGTTATACAAAAAAAAACGGAAACTCAAATGATGGACTTCATTTTAATTTGATCAAATTTGCATGTTTCTTTTTGGTTTTTTTTTAATGTATAGACATTTTTTCTTATATGTTTTATGTATTTTATGTGCCTTGTTTTGTCTGGAACTTTAATGTACTGCTACCTGTCTTGTCCGGGGAAACTCTTGAAAAAGAGGTTGTTAATCTCAATTAGGTTTTTTCTGGTAAAATAAAGGTTAAAAAAAAAAAGTATAAATTGCGTTCGTTTCTGAGAGCATGTTGGTCTTTCTTCACAGCAGTTTGTTGCTCCTTAGTCTGGTCGTCCAAAAGCCTGAATTCGGCTTTTCTAAGCAACTATTCCGGTATACCAGATGAGGTGAAAAAAAAAAAAAGAAAAAGAAAAGAGTCAAACCCAGCAGCTCCTGATTGTTTGTTGTTTTGGGATCCCTGCCGGACCGTTTGTCACCTTCACAAACACCTTCAAGCGCCACAGACACCCCCATGGAGTTTAAGTGAGGAGAACCAAGCCCACATCTCCCAGGGTTTCTGCTTTTAATTTGAATGATGCCCATATTAGAGCGCGAGAGTTTACTGTCACTGCCTCCTCGTGCCTCTGCCCCGGACTATTCCCTCGCATCAGACAGCCGGTGATGGATGGCTTAATTAAGGTGAAAGACAATGAGCGAGTGCTTTTCATTGTGTTTGGTCTCAGTGGTTTGTGACCGGGGAAAAAAAAAACAGAAAGAGAGGCTCACTTAAAAAAAATAAAAAAAATAAATACTGGTCTCCTTGGGGAAATGTCACACGTATTTAAACACGTCTGCCTGGTACATGTGTACGGTCACGCAATCAGACTCTTTGTTTTTTTTTTTTGCTAATTCACTCACAGTTTTTTCCTTTTTTTTTTTTAATGAAATGCCGTTTCCACTCCGATGGTTAATTCTTTGGTCTTTTCACAGTCGGAATCCTCCCGAGTTACTTTGACGTTGTCCAACACACAACATAGTCATCATCCGAGAAACGCGATACCCACACACACACACGCCGCCAAGCACACGCTATGCCCACACAACCTGCCAGTGCCATTATGCTCTGCCTCGATCTCCTCCTCGCCCACTCGCGCAAAACACACAGCTTCTCTTCTTTCTTTGGCGAGACTCAATGAAGATTTCTTTTTTTTGTGGAGAAATCGAGGCGGGTCGGCCAGCCGGCCGATTTGTTAGACCCTACGAGTCCTCAAGCCGAAATCAAAGGAGGCTGAAATTAAACCTGATGTGAGAGAGAGGATGCATCTAATCATCTTCGTCCCTCCCAGACACTTTAGTCGACGATGCAGCGGCAGCTTTGTACCGTTTGATCCGCCAGGTATGGTTATATGAAGTCTGCAGGCTGTGATCTTCAGTCAAAGCAAATGCAGAATGCCAGCAGTGGGTGCACACACCCTGCGCAGAAAGATTCCTGCAATGTGTAGGTACTTAGAAAAGTAACAAAAGCAAAACTCTCCTCCGACCGAAGCATTTCTGATGTGTCTCTTAGGACAAGTAGCAATTACCGTGATGGGATTGTGGTGCCACAAATCCTCCATAGGAGGAAGGGAGGCTTGATGGTTTAATTAAATGTTGTCTGTTCATACGTTCCAACACTTAAAATAACCTCCCTCCCGTTTATGCGGATGAAAAACTGATCAGCACAGACGTGAATGTCGGGGAAAAAAGTGCCGAGTCGGCTGTTCAGTGAGCTTTACAGAACGGCTACCTGAACATAGAAAAAAAACATTTGAGCAGCTATAATGAGGAGCTATTGTCAAAACTGTCTCGGTATTATTTGTTTTGCCTTTTTCATCATAAAGTAAAAATGTCGGTTTGTTAACAAAGTCAAAATGTGCCATTGAAAAGATATTTGCGTTTTACTTAATGATATCGGAAAGATATTTTTTTTATAACTGAGGACCAAACTGATGAAGCCTGTTATTTGAAAGAAGAATCCCCCCAAAAAATGCTGAATGTTTTAAAATACTGTATAAAAACTGGCACTTTTATTTCCAGTTTATATTCTTATGGTTTCCTTTTCGGAGACTTTTCTATCACGTCTCCAACTCACTTTTCACAGCTTCAATAATAAATATTTTTGGTGACGGAGAACCTTCATCTGCCGCCAAAGTAGAACAAGTTGATACAAGGTGAAAAAAAATAAAAAATAGGCCTTGCTGATAATGCTAATATCTGGGACATGGACCACTAGTGTGAAGGTGACAACTCTTTTATTTTACAAATCAAATCCAATATGACTGAGTGCAGTGTGCGGGCGTTGCCCTTGGAAAACCGGGAGAAAAGATAAATGATTATTATCGTCCATCATCTGAAGGGAATTATACTGAGTCCATATAATCTTATCATGTTGTCCAAACGAACGAATCAGACGGCCGCTGTAATTAAAAACCAACATCACGTGCCGCCGAAAGGTCAAGGACGGACTTACTTCAGGAATGTATAACACTTTGTTCCTCTAAAACCAAGAGAATAAACAAGAGTATCATCTCTCCAGCTGGGCCCTGGACCCCATCACAAAGTCTCCAACTGGACTTGACTGGTAGACCCCATAATCAAGATATCCATTGGTAGAACGACTCTATAGTTATGTCGGGCGATGGTGCAAAAAGCACAGAGTCGTCTGCATATAGCAGAGACGCCCCGCGGTGACAATCGCGTGACCTTTCACCTTCCTCGAAACCGAGATTGTTGGAGTAGCATCTCGCCACACGGGAGTACTGCCCAGTTCCGTCGCAGCCTTGATCTGCCGGGTTTGAGGACGCGACCGAGCAAAATATTTAGCGAGGGAGGAGACAGCCTAGTGAACATCTTGCTGCCCGTATATGAAGCCTCTTGTCTATCCATTATCCGCCGCATCATCCCCTCACATCTTCCTCCCTCCCTCTCCATCTGCACCATTCTTTAAATAATTCCCTTTGTATTGAGTCAGATTTCTGTGCTTTTCCCCATCAGAAGCCACGAGCCTCGAAGCTCTCATTCCTGGCAGGGCGTTTTTTTTTCTTTCTTCTCGTCAAGAAACTCTGCTGCTTTTGTCTCGGCGGTGACTCCACGCGGGATTACAGTCCTCCCACGTTTGATCCGCCGCCAGGAGCCGCGCACATCTCTTTCCCCCAGACTGACCATTTGTATCCAGCGATGTCACTGTCATGTTGGCCGTCACACTCCCGCATTTGTTATCCCTGTTTTTTTTGGTTGTTGTTTCTTTTTTCTTCTTTACCACATGCAAGCACATTGTGACATTACAGCACATGTTCACTCCCCCGTGAACACCGGGGATGGACCCAGGAGCCCGTGACCGTATGTCTATAACACAGTGAAATAAAAAAAAATTAATCTAGATCACACCGGAGCTACGTCCATCATTTTCGGTTGTACTTACTTCGCTGTCATGCCACTTTGTTTTCCCCTGTCGGTTGTGCCGCTGCGAGATACGGCGCGCCATTACGTGATGGATTTCTCCTCCCCGGGCAAACCTGCACAGTTCCACCAGTAGCAGCTGTTTTCTTGTTGTGCAACATGCAAAGCCTGGTTTTAGTATCGCCGAATAATAGGCAGGGAGACATTGGGTGCGAAACATGAAAGTGAAAACCTGCCTTTTTTTCCCCTAAATCTACAACGCTGCCGTGCCCTTGAGCAAGGCCTCTTCACCCTGGCTGTTTTTGCTGGAGCTGCTGGGTGGGCAGCGGGTCAGGGTGCTGTACTGGCCGGCTTATGGAGCTCCATGTATGCAAGCGTAGTGCGGAGGGTGAAAGTGCACTGAATAAAATTTCAGGAAATGATGGTGAAGAAAAGAAAACTGGCCTCATCCAAACCCCCCCCAAAAAATATACAAAATTCAATCTTTTATACTAGACCTGGATTGCAGCATTAATTTATTCATTTTAATGAAAGCTATTTCTTCTTTTTACTTCTTATTACTCAATAAACCATATCTTCTTCGGACCGGGATGATCCACTGAGGCAATCCCTAAGATTGATTTTACACAATTCCTTTCTAAATCTAACTGAAAGACTAATTTCTCTGGGCTGGATTGAACCTCTGGAATTAATTCGATTTCACGTAAATTCTGTTTATGGAGGCACGTTGCCATGGTAACACAACCTGGTCTGGAGCAGGTCTGAAAGACCGCCTAAAGAACATTTCAGTTTTCTGTGCTAAAACGGCGGCTAACTGAAGTTATGAATGTATGAAGCTCTTATATAATAGATAAAAAATACCTTGTCTACATCCACATTTATACTAATACTGAGAATTCACACCCTGCTCATGGTGAAATATGCAGAACAGCCAGATTTTTCCATGCCCTTGATTTATTAAATGCAGCAAATCCACTATTAAACATTCGGAGAAGAGTATGAAATCAAGCTCCAAACTCCATTTTGTCCTTTTGTTGTTTGAACTGTATTTCCCTGTATGCAGATGATGGTGTATTAAATGGTCGTTAATGTCGGAGGGGTGGCGTTGAAACCAAGATCTGAGTTTTGCCTTTTTTCAAAAGAGACTGGCAATAAAGATTTGTTTTATAGTTTTTTGTAAACACATTTTATCTTCTTTCTATTTATCTGCTGCCTGAAGAACTCTGATTTAGTTTTTTTTTAGCAATGACAAGGTTTTCTGATTTAGAATTGTATAATTTATATCAAGAAATGGTTTTGGAAACTCCACCTCCTCCGAGCCGCGTTCATCCTGACTGAATATCTGTGTTGAAGCTCGGAGTAAAGAAGCCGACTGTCCTCCGGATGTTTCAGCACAGAGCCCACCGGCGGCTGACAGACTGAAGCCGACGTCCCTGTTGCTGCAGGCAAGATGTTCCTGGCAGAGAAGGGGGGGGGGGGGGTGGGGGGGTGGGGGGGGTATCCAGAGATGGCCATGGGAGCAATAGATTGCTCGGCTCCAAGGCTTATCAGGTGCCACAGTGCTGCACAGAGTGGTATATAATGTGATGAGACGACATTTGACATTTCACAACTTAGCAGTTATCGCAACGGGAGGCATTTCATCCGCAACAATCGCCGGATAAAATGCCAAAAAAACATCTTCGATATGACAACCTATTTATTTTATGGTGCATTATGTTGGTTTTTCCAGTTTCCCTTTTGTAAAGATTTTTTATTTTATTTTTTTTAAATCTACTGTATATTTAAAGCAATTTTTTGGGAACAAAATCCAGGTATATATGGAATAGGATAGAACAAACGGGAGGTCATCCAATCGTCAATCTTACAAAGAATACTCAAAATTGGTCTCTTTTCACAGCATTAGATTATCCCCCCCCCACAGTTCTCCATAGTGGTGCAATTCTTCTGTCGCCGGTGAGATGTAATGGCCTTTTTGCTCTCTGCTTGTAAAATCTTAAGCAGGTAGGCAGTAATATTGTCTGGAATAATCCCAAGATTGAGGTTTGTGAATGTCATACTGATAGTAAAAACCCAGAACTTTGCGGATAAATCCCACCACCTCTCTGAAAGAAACACCTGAAGGATGGTGCAGGACGAAAATACGAGTGTGATCTGCCGTCGACGGTCCCTCTAAAAGGGTGAATTGAAGTTCCGGTATGCTTTGATTTGTGTTTAAAGCCGATAAAGGACAAGTTATTGGAAGATAATTGTGTTTTACAGACACAAAAATCACGTCTTTGTTGGAGGTCGTCCTTCTTATTAGACCTTACGTGGGTTAGAATGGATGTTTAAGCAACATTCTTTAGATTTTGTATAAAAAAAATAAAAATAAAAAAAATAGTCCCTTAGTTGGAAAAAAGCCTCCAGAAGTCTTGTCTGTCACGCTGCAATTTTAGATGAGAGGTCAGAGAGAGTAAGGTTATTAGATGACTTAACTACTCAAATTCACAAGAAGTTAAAATCAAATTATTACAAATAATTTATAGCGGCTACTTGTTTGCATTTTTGCACTTTCTGCTGTGTGTTTTTTTTTGGGGTTTCGTGACCTGGGCTGAAAACTGACAGACCTGGCAACCCAGACTGGGCAAGAATCACTCTATAGTCCTCCACTGCACAACATCAGCTCAGTTACAGCTTCTACACCTGAGATCTGGAACCTTCATGGCCTGGAGGGCTCCTTTTCTGTGACTTCTCACTTTTCTTTTTTGTATATTCATAAAGATTTGTAGCCATTTTATCTCTTTTTGCAGAGAAGATATGCGACATTTTCAGTCTGGTGTGTAAATAAAAGTAAAAAAAAAAAAAAGAGATTAAAATGTTTCTTGACAATGCTGTATGATTTTGCGAGGGCGACATGGATCCACTTCAGAGGGTTACGGACCCCCGGGGCGTCCGGGCCGTGGTCTGAGGAGGATTTTTGTGGTCGCTGTAGCCGACGGCGCCATAGACGTGTCCTACCCTCTGTCCCTTTCTTTCCTCTCCCTGAGACACATGCATCCGGTTGTGTTCACTCCTGTGCGCTCCACGCCTCATGCGATGCCCTCAGGCGGAGCGCCCCCTACCACCCGGGCCGCCCCTACATGCCCCCGCTCCTCGCTGCAGCGCGACACGGCTTCGGGCGCTTTGAACGAGCCGCCCTCCACATATGCCGAATCCCTTTCTGTCAACATACCCTCTGGACTTGTCTTCACAACAGGTCCGACACAAACAACGGCGCGTTGGCTTGGAGTTCTTACGACTCTTTTTCCGACGCGCCGCCGGTGTTCATCGCGTGCCAGATTCTGAACGGATAACGCAGCGTGCGGCACTGAAACCGAGCCGCTGTTTGATTCACTCCCGCTGGTCGCCCCGCGTCAGGATGGGGCCGTGACACGGCGGCGGCGGCGGCTGGAGAAAATCGGGGAAAATCAAGTTGGTCGCATCAAAGGTGGTGTCGCTTTCCGAGATAAACTGCTGGTTCTGCTGGTGAAATATAAGAAATTACTTCTTTTTTTTTTTTCTCAAAGCAGCCTTTCTTGGAAGTCGGTTGAACAAAACAAACTCCACCCATCCGCTGGAAGTTCAGAGACGCAGGAAATGTGTGGTCAGTTGGAAGAGCAAGTGTAGATCAAGGAGCGGTTCAGACAGGTAGGGGAGGGGAAAGCCTTTCAGGCAATTATATAGATTTCTGACAGCAAACGCTGACTCGGCACCTTTGTAAAAGCAGAGACAGGCATATTAAGAAACCATAATCAAATAGAAGGTCGACTCTTTCGACTCCGCTTGGGGAGTCAAGTTGTCGGCAGCGGAAGCCAGGCGCCAGCTGCCTTCTCGTGCCGGGTTCACGGGAGCCAACGCAGCGGCAGAAACCTCGTCCTCAACTTGTTCCTCCATGTTCTTGGATGGAAAAGTGCAATGTCGTGCGCCTCGTCCCATCGATCCACACGTGAGCTTGCAGGAGGTGCAAGCTCGGCTGCCTTCAAACAATCCCAGCCCAAACACGTCCGGCCTGCGTCTCCAGACGATGAATATTGACTCGGGGAGCGCGTCGGGTTCTGATGGAAACAGACACTTTGTCAATTTAAGAACTCCAGGCTTCGTCACAATTTTGTTTCCGGTCGTCTCATCCGCGGAATACACAGAATTCAACCTTCCACTGTAGTTTCCTGTGATCAAAAATGCATGACGCCCCTGCCTGCACTCGATGTGCTTTACTATAATGCGAAATGTCAACACCGTTTAGGTTTGCTCGTCTCCTTTTTGTTCTTCCGATATCCCTCTTGACTTGAGTTATTGCGCGGGAGGATTTCCACGTGACGGGATACGTTGTTGCCCTCTGACTTTCCTTTCTTTCTTTCGTCTCTTATTTTTTTTCCCCCAAACATCTTTGAATAAATAATTCAGTGTTTTAATCTTTCTGTTTTAAAAAAGAGCTGCTCGCTGTCACGCACGGTGAAAAAGACCAAATGTGACACTTCCAGGCGGCACGCTGAGACGAATATAATGTTGTTCAGCAGCGTCTTCTTGAGATTCGGGCGTTTGAGTGTGTCAGCCATCCGCAGAGACGCTCACTTCCTCTCTGCAGCCTGACTACTGTTGTTTCTACTCTCGCCGCACAGCTGGTGGACTGTCAACTCCGATTGTTGTTTCCACCCTCCATCCGCTTCCTGCACCTGAAACTTTCCCCCCCCCGCCCCGTATCACCGCCAATCAGCGTCTGCGTCCGATCCGGAGGTAATCAAACGTTCGCGAAAGTACACACCGAACCTGTTGGTTAAACAAACACTCACTTTTTTTTTTTTTTTTTTTTGAAATCCGCCAGCGATTCCCTTCCGGCAGAGACTCCAGCCAGGCCCATCTGTGCTCTCGCAGATTCTTGAAACATAGTGGAATGAAAACAGGAATTTGTCCCGGCGCGTCTAAGATCTGTAGAGTTAAATGGAAATTAAAAAAAAAAAAAAAAAAACAAACAGGTGGAAAGAGAATCGAAATGAGGGAATAAGACTGATTTCACCCATTTCATCACGTCAGAATTGTTTCTGCTTCATTTTTATCCAACTTTCACATGGTTGGTACACTCTGGACACACATTCACATTCACAAATTAAAATACCTACTTCTCTCTAACCTTTTTTTTTTTTTAATCCATTGAGTTGTTCTCAAATCTCCTAATTAAGAAAATGTAAAATTTCTCAAATTGCCAAATGGTTAATATAGCTAAAACTTATAGATGGAAACAGTTAAATAACAATAACAACAAAAAAAACAAAACAAAACAAAGAAAGAATAAGAGCCCAAATGTGTACTTAAGTCAACTGAAATATCTATGTCCACTAGTATTGCTAAATAAAAACATTTAAAATAAATAAAAAAAAAAAGCTAAAATGGCCAGAAACAACCAAACCTAAAGGTATAAAGTAAACAAAAAATAAGTAGAATTACTACAATAGCGTAAATTAAAAAGTCTAGGATAATCAAAACCTTAAAAATGGCAAAAGAAAATTACACAAAAGGCCACTAAAAGTTGCTGCACAAGCTAAAAATGTCCCGAAACGTCCTTCCGTTCATCCTCTCGATGCTTCTTAATTTCAAACAACTTCATGTATTGTCCTCGTTTAAAAATGGAAGACTAATTATATTCGGTCAAAACTGTAAAACTGCTCCTCAGCTGGTAACGGTTGCGACCCCTGGCCGAAACTGACCTAACATGCGAGCATTTCCACTGCAGGACGAGGACAAACAAGCTCGGACTCAAACCTGGGTACTGTTCAAGGTGAGGCGAGAGTGCAATCCGCTACACCCCTCCGATCACGGTAATACAAGTCATCTCCTTTATTTTCAACATAAAACATGTTTTTTTTCTCATTTTCTGTAATAAAAAAGACAGGAATTCAATAATAATGATAATAATGATGTTTTTTTTTGTTTTTTTTTAAAACACAATTCTGGTTTGAAGATTGTTTTCACTACAGAAACGTCGAGCTGTGACAGCTGTTAAACCGGCACACGAGAAAACAAGCTTCTTTTTTTTTTTTTTTAAACGGAAGGAGCAGCCGAGCTCAAGTTGTTTTTTTTTGTTTTGTTTTCCAAATGACAGATGAAGAGAGGGAAAACAAACTCTCGATTCAAGCCCGGTTTGTTTTTTTTTGCTGCAATGCAGTTGTTGCAAAGCGACGGCGGCTTGCGAGATCATTCGCCGTCTCGCGTCAAAATATTAGGACAAACCTCCCCCTCTGCACGAGATTTGACTTCCTTGTAAAGTAAAAAAAAAAAGAATTGAGGTTGTTTTTGTGTTTTTGTGTACGTCTGTGGCACATCTCTCATATACAAGTGGAAACAACATCCACACACACACACACACACACACACACACACACACACACACACACACACACACACACACACACACACACACACACACACACACACACACACACACACACACACACACAAAACAACTCTGCTGCCACCGAAGTGGAAATGCAAGCTCTAATTGTCTTATAGATCTTTCCTCCCCCCTCCGCCCTCCTTCGTTCATTCTCCTCTAACCATTTAAAATAGATGGCTGCTACTTTTTACCTCAGCCCCCAGGAGACGCCAAGTCACAATTGCCACTCGGCTTCAGAAGTTGCCCCAGACGCATCTGCCGGATTGCCCTCATTACAGAGTCGGAATTACTAACAGACGACCGTGCGCTATTAACAGACGTCCTGTTTAACTCGCTGGATTAATCTCTAAACAGATTTGTGTTATTGCATTTTTTTTATTTATTTTTTGATAAAGAAATGAAGAAATTAATGAAATATTTAACTGTCATCACCAAAGCACAAGGCTGAATTAATGTTTCGGGTTATCAGCTTCAAATCATCTTTTTTTTTCATGTAATAGCTTCCAAGTCGCGATTCGAAAGATTGTTTCCAGTGTTGGAAATGCAGAAAAACTTTTTTCTATTATGATAAGCAAAGGAGATATGTGGATAAATACGAACTTTGTGGAAGAAGCGCAGCCACGTCGAAGTATTTAAAGTGAAAATACCTGTGTTTTATATATCTATATATATAGTTTAAATATGGGAATTTTCAATTAGATGCTGCAAGGTGATACAATCTGGGTTAAGCGGTTGTGGGATCGTACAGCTTTTCTTTAGATCAAGTCAATTTGAACTTTAATGGGGAAGTCATCAACGAATATTTGTATCTCATTGTCAGTATTACCGCTGCCTTACTTTTGTTTTCAAATGTGCTGATTGAGATCAGGTTGTCGGATGTACGTGAAGAAAGTGATCGGGCTGCACCAAGAATGTTCGACAATTCTCGTTCCGACTCAAATTTCATGTCAATTACTTGAACTCTCATGCGAATCCAAACCCATTTTGTTCATCACTTCCTGAAAGTTGGAATTCGTTTCCAGCATATCTGCTCAATTCCTGAGATTCTTGGCTCTTCTGGGAAATTCCTCACCGTGCATCCAGCAATGACTTCTGGCTTTTTCTCTTTCAAAGACGCTTGATCCTTGATGATCCTTAGAGCAAAGGTCACACGGGCAACTATTGGTATTTTGGATAAATCAGCTTTCAAAAGGTTCTGTCTTTCTTGAACTCTCGTTATACTGGAAGGAAAACCATTTGCAAGCTTTGTGTCCTTTAAATGATAATCAATCAGCGCAGGGCTGACCACCTCCGGCGAAGTCGCACGGACAACGCCGTGCTCGAACTCTCGGATCCTTATTTTTGGCATCAAAGTTCTGGTTTGGATTCTGCTCCTTTGCCTGAGGGGACTGTCGTGGTCATTTATCAAAAGATGAAATCTGCATCATATCAAAGAGGTGTTTGAAGTCAACTCGAGGCCATCGGAAAGCTCAGCCCGCCAAGCAGACCTTCAAGTCGTTTTTCACGCCGATCTGGGGTACCCACTAATGTGAAACTCCTTTGTTGGGTGTGGGCAGGGATCGTCGGATCCTCGTTTGGAATACGAACAGCAGATGTGGTCGGTTCAATCGTCGAAACCTTCGATACAATCATTGGGAAGCCGTGAAGCAAGAGCAATCACAGATTCCTGACATTTGCCCAAAAGCTCACCTAAACTCAGAAAAAAAAACTAAAACGTTTCCTCACTTTGACACAAATAATGACAGAATCCTTAAAAGCTTTTAAAACGAAATCCGGATCCAGAATCTGGATCACCTGGAACATTTAATGGAATCGTCCGCGGCTTAATAACCGTGCAGTAGTTTGGACGTAATCCTGAGAGACATACAAACAGATGAATATACGCCGATGATTCCATTATGTCCTCGGTGGACGTGAGGAGGAATACAGCCTGTCCCTCGTGATTTTAAACGGGTTTAGCCATCGGTGTGAAACATGTCAAGAATCTGGTAAAATAAAGGTTCAACGAAAAGTATTAAAAAGTGGATGAACATGCAACAAAGGAATCTGGACACAACGAATATCATTAAATGTATGTTTTTGGCAGGAAACCAAAGAAAAGGACAAATTTAAGAAAAATCAAGTCGTTTCTTTCCTTCCCATATTTTGCATGTATTAAGTCAACTTTGCTTTGCTGAATTATTTCCTCCCAGTGAAAGAACGTGATCGTTAAACCTGAAATTACTGGGGAAAAGATAATTATTAAAACTGAGTGCGAGTAATAATGACAATATTTATTGAAATAGGCAACACAAACCCTTTGTAAGTCATAGTGATGGCCTTTTTTTTTCATATACTAAAATGTATAGTAGAACATCAAGTGAGAAAATGGTTCGATTTATAGTTTTTAGAGTTAAAAATGGTTTTTGTCATTTTATTGCTTATTACTAAATTTTATTATATTTAAATGCACAAACGACACACTATACTTGTAGATTGGAGTTAACCTCTTCAACTCGTTTCATGAAGGCCCTTGACTTATTGACCTTATTCGGCGCCAAAACTAGGGCGCCGCCACATTGCGTCATTTTGTCAAACAACTTCCGGTGGGCGGGACTACTTGTAGTGCCGTCGCTCGTAGTCGCAGCTCGCTCCGTACGGTGAACGGGATTAACGCTCGATCTCTGAATTTAGAGTATTAAACGTCGCTTATGTGGGATCGATGCTCGTGGCGAGAGCGGTCTGAATTGATGCTCCGGTGCTACGTAGCTCGCCGCGGCTAACGTTGTCTGTCAGTGCCCCGTGGCAAGATTAAGAAAGAGGCAACATGATGCCAGTTCCCATGTGTTCCTACTTTAATATACTGGCAGCAGCGTCGTTTGTTATGTTCTGTGGTAGTTTTACAAGACGAAATGCGGAAGAACGGAGAATTAAAAGTGGGAAAAGGTATCCTCACATGACTAGAATAGAATCCGCACGGTGTGAACCCAAAAGAGAGACCGATTCAGAGGCACACACACACATCTATAAACGTACATGTAGTATTTGACAATTTGGTGAGAAAGAGGAGGGTGGAGGAGGAAGAGAGCCTCTGACCCCCCCATTCACTGCAGGCCTTTGATTCTCTTCTTTGATCCTTGACTTTTAGAGTGGCCCGAGTCTCATAAATACAGAAGAAGAAAAACAGCAGGTGCAGATGCATAACTTATGGCCTCGGCCTCACCTCAATCATTTTTTTTTACCTCCGTCATTTTTAGACCTCCTGCCAACACAGACTGTCTCGCTTTGCTTCCTCCTCCTCCTCCCTCGCCTCTTCCTCCTCTCCCTCTGTCTTCCAGCTATCAAGCCCTGTGACGCAATCCTGTTGCCATGTCGTCGTCGTTCGGCGTGGCAGAATTAGCTCCCCGCGCTGCGCGCTCTGCGTGCGTGGGCGTGCGTGGCGTGCGCTTTCCGCCGTGTGTTTTAACGCCTGATTTGTGGGGGGAGCGGGGGGGTGTAGTTTGCTGCTGATGCGCGCGGCTAATTTATTTGCATGCCCCGCGTGGAGGCTCTCTTACCGTAAGTCTCCGCCAAGGTTGCCTGACATTGGCGCTCACCTCAGTCTTCCCGGGCTGGAGAGAGAGAGAGAGAGAGAGAGAGAGAGAGCAGCTGCTGAGTCAGGCTCTCTCCGGTGAGGAGACTTCAAAGTGGACGGAGGGAGGAAGACGTATAGGGAGGGTGGGCTGCAGCTATCAGCCGCTGTTTTGATTCCATCACCTATTTTTTATTTTTTTTTCTCTTCTCCCTTCTGGCCTCCCTCCCGCTAATGAATTACACCCTGCCTCACACCAGGTAGCAGAGATGGAGACAATGACGGACTGTGTGTTGTTGAGCGAGGGAGGGAGAGATGGAAGGGAGAGGATACAGTGGAAGTGAGCTCGCCGGAGTCTCATTACTCTCTGCTCTTGTGATCCCCCCCCCCCCCCACTCCTCCGTCAAGGATGCTGAGTAGGGCTTTGTTTAGCCGGAGAGAGAAGGAGAAGGAAGTGGACGCAGGGAGCAAACCAGTTAGTTACCAGCTCGCCTGTTCTTCATAGTCCTTCTCCTGTTTCTGGAGAAAAAAACAAAAAAAAACAAAAAACAAGATAATCCGTCTTTGAGGATTGCCTCTGAAGGATGAGACAGACGGGCCTCTGACAGGAAAGAAGCTGAAATGTTGTGATGGCCTTTAAAAGAGCCTTTAAAAGAGCTTCACCAATCTTCTGACTTACATGTGAACCAAGCAGGTGATTTGAGAGTGATGTGTTGAAAAGAAAGCGCTTTAATTGGCTGCTCCGAGATTCCCTGCTGGGGTTTTTCCAGATCTGTAAAGAAAGACTCGGCGTCATGGAGCCTTCGAAGCTTGAGGTGTTTGGCAGAGGGGGAAGCTTTCCCCGACAGCTCCGGAGCTCGCCGTTCACTTCGGTTTGCCAGCCGGCGGCCGTGGCAGGACGCCGCTTGGCTCGTCCGCGCTGGAAGGCCCCCGTCCGGGGCCACCTCCGATCCTCGGCTAACAAATGGCTTTCCTGTCAGCAACTTTTTCGGACGGAGGTCTCCGGTGCGCCCCTGGGCTCGTCTGACAGGAGGCCTTGTTCCCCGCTTGTCACGCTGGGCGCCGCGTCAATCTGCCCGCCCGCGACGGGAGTCTTCCAGTCCGGGAGGCGGGAGGAAAATGGCGGGAGGGATCACAAAGCGGCAGTGTTACAGCTCTGCCACTGCATCATGAATACACTTACTGTCACTTGGCCTGTGTGCCTTTTTCAGTCACACCAGGAAACTGAGACTGGTGCACGGGTCAAAACACCGTCCATGTGGTCAGAATGGGTGGAGTAATAATTTAAAAAAAAAAAATCTATTATTATATCCTTTTCTTTTTTGTAAATAATTTTTAATTATACTTAGAATATAATTAATTCCCAAAATATTTATTTGGAAAGAATTTTTTCGGTGGTAGCTCAAATTAAATAAATAAATAAATAAATAAATAAATAAAATATAACAAAAATAAATAAATAAATAAATGGCATTACTTTTCAAAACCATTATAAAAAAATTCAACATAAAACAAGTGCATAAATGACCATTTTTACATCATAGGCTCTCATGTTGAACACACAAGTGGGCTCGTGAATCTTTTTTCTAGATTACAGAAAATGTACAACAAAAAACACATATTTGCAAAAGGGAACTTTTGAATTGCGTATACATTGACACATTCACATTTTTTGTATTTTTGCCACCACTGAGCCTGTTTTTTTTTTTTTTCTTCTTCCACCCATCATTAATGATGAATCCTAATCTTCTGTGTATTTTTCCACTAAAATTCATGAAGAAATCTTAAATATCAAGCAAAAACCTATCTGAAAATGTTTGAACACGTTTCTCCAGCTTGGGTTCAGTTGGCAGAATATATATGTACATTCACAATGTTTGCCAATATCCCATAAATGTTACATGTGCTGAGGATTAGTCTTTATCTCTTCTTCCTCCCTTTGATATCCAGCCGAGGCATCTATGGCTGGTAAACATGAAACTGCTCCCTGCTATTATGGATGCCATGTTTTATGATATTGAGTTAATAAATTTATAACGGCTTTCAGACAGCAACCGCTCAATACCATTTGGCGGGTGCAAAAGTGGTCTAATAACGGGTTTAAATATTTGTAGAGGCAGTGGAACAAGCTTTTCATGAAAAAAAAAAAAAAAGGAGGGGAAAAAATGGGCTTAAAGCTTCTTTTCTGGGAGAATTTCAGGTCACGGAGTCATTTGACCGGATCAGCTTTAGCCAATTTCTGTCAACAGAAGTGCAGGACATAACCTGGACAAGGACTCTCCACACACACACACACACACACACACACACACACACACACACACACACACACACACACACACACACACACACACACACACACACACACACACACACACACACACACACACACACACACACACACACACACACACACACACACACACACACACACACACACACACACACACACACACACACACACACACACACACACACACACACACACGGCGCAAAGGGGAGTCCAGTCAGCACATCATGGTGGTACGGATAAAATATAACTCGTGCGAAACCCAGCAGATAATGATTTATTTATTACATGGACACAAATCAAAGTGGCTTGGAAGCAGCTCTGGTTCAGCTGGAGGAACTGAAAAAGCCTGAAAACTGAAGCTCCTTTGTGATGCACTAAATTAGAAGCATTAGGAATCATTTTCATCTCTCTTTGGCCTAAATATGGCTCAATCTCACAGCAGGAGGTCCGGTACATACATTCACTCCAGATCACTCCCGAAGCAGCACTGCTGGGCTACAGCACAGCCACAAAGTACTACCTGAGATTTTCAAAAGGGGCATTGTGAAAAGGGAGAATTTAATTTGTGGAAACATTACACAGTGTTCCAGGTCTAATCCAGGTGAAGAAGTCACTCATTATTTTCTTACCCCTGTGCATGTCATCTCAGGGGTAGTGAGAACTCGAAACTTCTTGCAGATGTGAATGGTTGTTTCTCCGCATCTGGACCGGCAATATGTTCAAGGCGTACCCTTAGTTTCTGGGGAGTTGGTAACAACAGTAGTTTGAGCGTACGGGGTGTGAAACTCCTCGAAACTTCATAAAACTGTCCACTGGTATCGGCATTACTCTCACAAGCATTCCCAAAATCAGTGCGTGTTGGTTGTAATATCCTTCAAACAATGTCTTGTAAAGAAATAGAACAGTGTTAGAAAAAGTGCTGACTGCCCAAACAATGGCACGCCCCCACCTCAACTGTTGCTTAGCAATGGCGAGTAACCACCGTGCAACAACGGGGGGGGGGGGGATACCAAGCATGGCCTCAACTGGAAATGTGAAATTGATCATCCACATGATGAGCATACAGGTCGGAGTCCTGCACCTCTGGCTGTAACATCACCAGCATCTCATGGTGACATGATGGAATAGCGCCGGGATTGGGAATGCAGACCTCCACCAAATCTAATCCCTGTGTAACAAAGCGTACCATCAATTCTCAGGATGCCGGATTAGTCTTTTTTTTTTTTCTTTTTTCGGTGCAATCTTCCTTTCTGGAGCAGTGAGTGAATGTAAGACCTCCCCCCTCTTAGAGACTCACAGGTGATAGCATTTGTGCTATTTGTGGAGGATATGGGACCGCGGAGAACCACTTGTTAACTCCTCGGGCGCCTTTGCGGCTCTTCTGCCGGACATCGCCGCGGCTTCCTCTCCCACACAATTACAGCCACGAGCTCCCTCTGGAACCCCGCTGGCTCCTCACCACAGACTATTGTGTGCAGGCGGTGTTTAAATGGCTTTTGTTTGCCAATTGTAATGGGCGCACAGATTTGCCTTCTTTCAAACCGCCTTTGAATCGTCTTCCCCTCATGAATGGCCCGCTGACGTTCACCGTGCGTTACTTTGCTCCCATGGACACCGAGCTGTTGCGCGGAATGACAAATCCTCATTCCGACGGCGATGAATGCTCTGAACCTTTCAAACCTCGAATAAAGGAATGAAAGTTAGTGCCTTTTTTGACATTCAAGAATTGAAGACTTGAAAATCTTATGGCATTGGCGAGTACACAATGTCCGGGCTTTCTATTCAGATTGAAACACTACAGACTGAGTTGTTACGTTCTACTTTTCCGATGAATGTCTAACAAATGACGGGAGGTTTTTGATTGCAGTCGCTTTCAAGCTTTTGAACTCAAAACTATTCAGTCGGCACCAGGCTAAAACGTGCACCTGTTTTGCAGTCTCGGGGCTCAGCGGTCCCCACTTTGCACACAGACCACCACCAACCTTTCATTTGTTTGCTCGAATAAATGCACTTTGTGGACCGAGCCTTTGTTTTTTCTACACAGCCAAGGTCACGTTTCATTGTGGTTAACATTCAGCTTCCTGCACATATTAAAATGACGGCGCTTCCTGTTTGCTCTCGAATATACGCTTGGGATTTCTGTCGGAGGGTTTAATATCTGACTTTTAGTCAGGCAATGGTTTGGCCTGCTGCTTTGAAAACAACCATATAACACAACCCTTTACCAAGGCCTGTTCTCCTTTTTAAGCATATCTAGTTGTTGGCGTCTTCCTCCAGGTTTAAGCCAAAACTGGCTGTTGCCTCTGTCGCACAAATGTTCAAACGGCGTCTTCTCCTCTCCATTTAAACCCATATGGGATTAAAGTAAAAGGGGATTCTCTCGCTCTCTCTCTCTCTCTCTGACTGTTCCTCTAATCTCCTTAACAATGTGTTGCTCCTCTCTTTCTCTGCAGCAGCGGAAAATTCCAACCAAACTTGATGACTCAACCGCCGCGCTGTATCGCAGTTTGTAGTGCACTTGTGTGTGGCGTTTTTCGACACTGCAGCGCCGGTTTGGAATGGAGTGGATTTCAAAGATGTGCTAATGGGGAAAACCACGCACAAACGCCAAACATTGCTTTGTGTCATGCAGGCCGATATCTACCGCCTCTATTCGCATTTCGAAAACCACCCCAAAAAAATCCACATGTTTCAAGCAAACTGCGCTTTTCCAAACAATATATTAGCATTTCGATACAATCAGAAATGATCAGATAATGTCGCGCAGGTAGAGTGACACTCAGCAGCTGGCCTTCTTCTTCTTCTTTTTTAAAATCCATCCTGAACATCAAGTTTAGCTGCTCTACATTATGTTCTCCGGCACACACACAATATCATCAAGGACATATGCATCATATAGCAGCGAGACAGTAAACAGCTCTGTATACATTAGGCGGCTTGCCATCTAAGCTTTAGTCAGAGAACGACTGAGTCAACACCCAAGTGCTTTTTCTTCTTCCCCGATGTGCCAAGCTCATTTACCAGTGTTGCAGTTGGCGTGCTCATCCTGTTCGGCGATGACTCAGAGGTTGGTACAATAGTGATTCATGTTTTATGCCGCGTTGAAACTCCTTTATTTGTGACTTACATATGTATGACCATAATCTGCGAAGAATAAACCCAAAAGTCTCTGATTAGTTACGTCGAAAACACTGCCAGATATTTTGTAGTCTTAGGTTTTTTTGTTTTTTGGAGTGGATGTTTAGTGGGAAACATCAAAGCATCAAAGTCACTTATATATACAGTGGGGCAAAAAAGTATTTAGTCAGCCACCGATTGTGCAAGTTCTCCCACTTAAAATGATGACAGAGGTCTGTAATTTTCATCATAGGTACACTTCAACTGTGAGAGACAGAATGTGAAAAAAGATCCAGGAATTCACATTGTAGGAATTTTAAAGAATTTATTTGTAAATTATGGTGGAAAATAAGTATTTGGTCACTTCAAACAAGAAAGATCTCTGGCTCTCACAGACCTGTAACTTCTTCTTTAAGAAGCTCTTCTGTCCTCCACTCGTTACCTGTATTAATGGCACCTGTTTGAACTCGTTATCTGTATAAAAGACACCTGTCCACAACCTCAAACAGTCAGACTCCAAACTCCACTATGGCCAAGACCAAAGAGCTGTCGAAGGACACCAGGAAAAGAATTGTAGACCTGCACCAGACTGGGAAGAGTGAATCTACAATAGGCAAGCAGCTTGGTGTGAAAAAATCAACTGTGGGAGCAATTATCAGAAAATGGAAGACATACAAGACCACTGATAATCTCCCTCGATCTGGGCCTCCACGCAAGATCTCATCCCGTGGGGTCAAAATGATCATGAGAACGGTGAGCAAAAATCCCAGAACAACACGGGGGGACCTGGTGAATGACCTGCAGAGAGCTGGGACCAAAGTAACAAAGGTTACCATCAGTAACACACTACGCCGACAGGGAATCAAATCCTGCAGTGCCAGACGTGTCCCCCTGCTTAAGCCAGTGCATGTCCAGGCCCGTCTGAAGTTTGCCAGAGAGCACATGGATGATACAGCAGAGGATTGGGAGAATGTCATGTGGTCAGATGAAACCAAAATAGAACTTTTTGGTATAAACACAACTCGTCGTGTTTGAAGGAAGAAGAATACTGAGTTGCATCCCAAGAACACCATACCTACTGTGAAGCATGGGGGTGGAAACATCATGCTTTGGGGCTGTTTTTCTGCTAAGGGGACAGGACGACTGATCCGTGTTAAGGAAAGAATGAATGGGGCCATGTATCGTGAGATTTTGAGCCAAAACCTCCTTCCATCAGTGAGAGCTCTGAAGATGAAACGTGGCTGGGTCTTCCAGCATGACAATGATCTCAAACACACCGCCCAGGCAACGAAGGAGTGGCTCCGTAAGAAGCATTTGAAAGTCCTGGAGTGGCCTAGCCAGTCTCCAGACCTCAACCCCATAGAAAATCTGTGGAGGGAGTTGAAAGTCCGTGTTGCTCAGCGACAGCCCCAAAACATCACTGCTCTCGAGAAGATCTGCATGGAGGAATGGGCCAAAATACCAGCTACTGTGTGTGCAAACCTGGTAAAGACCTATAGTAATCGTTTGACCTCTGTTATTGCCAACAAAGGTTATATTACAAAGTATTGAGTTGAATTTTTGTTATTGACCAAATACTTATTTTCCACCATAATTTACGAATAAATTCCTTAAAAATCCTACAATGTGAATTCCTGGATTTTTTTTCACATTCTGTCTCTCACAGTTGAAGTGTACCTATGATGAAAATTACAGACCTCTGTCATCATTTTAAGTGGGAGAACTTGCACAATCGGTGGCTGACTAAATACTTTTTTGCCCCACTGTACATGGAAAGGAAAACCAGACATCGCCGGAACAATCAGGGGTTAGGCAACACCAAGGATGAATACAGTGCTGGGTTTGTGCTTTTGGGGAGTGAGAAGAAATGTAATTGTAGCTGGAATAATCTGGTGTGAGATTAATTGGGGTGAGATTAATCGGGGTGAGATTAATCAGTACAACAAAAGGTACAAGACCCCACAATACACACAAGGAAAAAAGATGAAAAAGATACACAGGCATGACACGCTAAGAGCCGATTTAGGCTACAGGACATTGGAGAGGGGAAACTGTGACAAAAAAAAAACAAATGGATCTAGTAAATTTAAATGAATTTAATTCTGTCGCACTCTTCCTCTTTTTGTGAGCGAGCATCGTTCTGCACGTCCAAGACAGACTCACCAAGAAAGAAAACAGAAACACTGCAAATCCATGCAAACGATGTTGGGGACTAACATACTGTACATGAGAGGGGGAAGATTATTAGAAACATCCATCAATGTAACATGATCTACCAAGTGATATCTCCGAAAAGTGTCGAATCACAAAAAAATTTACCAGACACTGGTTAAATGAACTTGCATGGTAAGGCTGTTGAGCTCCATTGTTGTACATAGTGAACCGGTAATTGAACAGAACAGTATGAAAAACAGTCAACAAATCGTCTTCGGAAGAAAGTCTCACTTGAATGTTACTAATATCTCGTGGCTTCACTCAGCCGGGTGGAGTTACGTGCGTTCAGATGGCTGCGCGTATCCAAAATGTCAGCACACTGCTAATATGTTTATCATTAGTTAATTATTTCTAAGCGGTTATCTGAGACACCGCCGTGCATTTGTTTCAAATGTCTTTCCCCGAAATGAAGCCGTCAGTACAGGGCTTGTACGGAGCTGGAGGACCTCACTGATGGGCTCCACGTTCCAACCACATCTTGACTGTTAACAGCCAGGAGATTCATTCCGCTGCACTTTAATCAAAGAGCAGAGTTATCTCGGTGCAGTCTGAGAAATATTACAACACAGGCCGCAGATTCACATGCACCAGCTGGCCAAATCTTCCCTCCTCTCGCTGATGCCCTGTGATCACAGTAATAGCCGCATTTCGCCAGAAGATTATGGAAATCTGGTAGCTGGACTAAGTTAGAGTCGACGACACTGATGTGAAAGATGGTTTCTTGTGAATTTTGAGCCAAATTGTTAAACTACACCACATGCCTACGTCAAGTTTGGTCACTAATCCTCAGATAAATACCAGATTTTTTTTTTTTTTTTTACCAGTTCGCCCAAATGTTTCTTAAATCTTTGCATACTAAAAGCTTTTCTCGTTTTTGATTTTCACATTTGACATATGTCAAGAGGGGGACACGGTATTGCGTGATCTGTTCTGATAAATACCCCGAGGTGAGCAGGGTTCAAACCAGCAACCTTCCAGGAACAAGCCTGAACCTGAATATGTCCGTATGGTTTATCACAGACTGAAAAGTGATGTATAGAAGGAAATATTACATTTTGTTCCCCTCGATTCGCTGCATTTGAATTATCACCAAAACTCTCAAACTCGGTGAACTCGACAGTTTTTGTTTCACAGAATTATGAGTACTTTCATGCACAGCTCTCTATTGTGATTGGATTTTTTCCTCTGCAGTCAATACTATGGCACGCCGAGGCACAGGCCAACGACCCACTGAAAACGGCCGAGCGGCCAGCGATGGCTCACACATTTTGCCCCCTGACACCCATCCTTATTTTTTAAAAATTTGACTATCAACTGATCTTGCTCTTTCCCGTTCCGATATTTATTCTGCAATATTGCAAATATACTTATCGTATATAATAGTAGCAACAAAGTTGTCTAAAGTCAAAAGCTTCTTCTAATAGCGTGTTCACGTTCCCCTGTTTGATCCGGAACCGAGTTCACTTTGGGGAATGTGAACACAAAGGGTCCCCTTGATAACCTCGGTCTCGCTTCCTTTACAGACCATCTTTTGAGCGGGCAGGGTGAGAGGACGTGACGTAGCGCAATGCATCCTGGGTAGTACGCAAACAATCACAAGAATTAGATGCAGAAAGAAAAAGTTGGAAAATATCCCAGGGGGCAGATGCGGAGTAGTGAGGAAGAAGTAGTGAGGAAGACTGGCTGTTAGACCGTTTGCGTCGTCTGCTGACGTAAAAAAGATCGGCGAGGTGACCGGCGAGATTTACCAAGACCCAATCAATCCACATCTTCTTTGATCCGACTGGAACATCTATAGCGGAAACCTATAGCTCCTGGCCCCAGATACAACTTTCTCAAATCAAATATTGCCGGCTAAATCATCAACAACGAGTGTCACCAAGGATTCCAAGTAAAATAAAGGCTTACTACTTTTTCTTATATTGTGGTTTTCAATGTTGAGATCTGCACTTGACTCGATGCTACATTTCACTTGGCTGATTACTGTTTTGATTTGGAGTCCCATCATATTAGGCTCTGCAAGCGTCTCCTCCGAGTAGGGGGAAATATTGATTGTGTACAAAAAACACATGGTTGCGTGAAGGAGCCCCCCTCGAATCCTTAATTAGACACAGAAACCTGGATACTCGAGGAACGCTTCAGCCCTTTGAAGTCAAGGCGCTCTGGGATCGGGAGGAAAATAAATAATGAAATATGAAGAGGAAAAAAAAAAAAATGGAGTGCTTCTCAAAGGAATATAATACTTCAAGAGCACATATTTTTCCCTCATTCTCCCATGTTCTTGTGAGCCATCGGGGACGGGCTTAACGGTATATAATTACTCCAACCTCAAGCCGCGCCGCGTGAAAGGTAAACTCGCCACAAATTTCCTGGGAGAGGCCATCTTATTTTTACTCTGTGAGAACTGGAATTCTTTGATGGCCGGGAACGACGCTCTCTCCTGCTGCAGGTATCCTGTCGGGAACACATGAAAAGTGTGTCTCGAGGCGAAGCCAGTGGGAATTTACGTGTCTGCTTGAGTACGAAATTAGTGTTTGATAATTGCGGCGCGGATTTTAAAGCTGGCGGAAATGTGCTGGAGCCCATCCCAGCTAACGCTTGGCGAAAGGCAGGGTCCGTCCCAAACCGTTTTCCGTTCCTGCCAATCGCCATGTGTACAAGTTAGGGTCACCAATTAACCCCAACAAGCTCGTTCACGGTGAGGAAGCCGTAGTACCTGGAGGAAAACCCTCACACGCCGTGCTTGTTGGATTCCGATTGAGTTTCGCTCCAGGAATCCCATGCATATTGGAATCATTCTTTATTTCTTTTTTCCAAGAGGGGAAGAGATTAAGCAGGTGAACTTGGTCGTCGGCACTCAAACATTCCATTTAGGATTCTTGAGGCTTCGGCTTTTTGGGGCTCAGACCACGCCCCGGGGCTTTTCCCATGTACCGTATCGATGCCAACAACCTCGCTCACCTCCGAACATCCAGGAACCTGCTTGTCCTCCAGTCTGACGGATGTCTGCCGGCTATTTTGTACTCCATCTGAACAAGCTGGGTGGGTTTCGTTTTTGTTTTTTTTTCCACTTGGAAGTTCCTCATTTCTGCAGATCTTCTTGCTTTACTGTGTTCTTGTGTCTAACGCCACGAAGGTGTTATCTGCTGTGTAAGAAAGTATTGATCCCTAAAGGCTTATCAGAGGAAACGCTGATTAGTTTACTGAACCAGAAGGTTGGAATTGCGCATTATGCTGATGATTTGTTTTGATTAGATGAAGATTAGAGATTGCGGCCAGCTGAAGGCTTGTTGGCGGAAGAGAACTTTTAGTGCAAAGCTTAAATCAGACATTCCTTTTTTTTTTTCATTTTGAAGAAGTTGACAATTTCTTGAGATATTAGATATAAAACAAGTTTGATGAACTTTTGACTCGATGAAAATCTGTCGTGAATCCCTCCCCTCCAGACAGACAATTAACTGGTCTATTCTTTATACTCTTATTTGGCTGCTTGTCTTTGGCCTTTTATTTCCGGGTTTCAGCAGACGGCACTCGTATGGACGTCCAATTCGGCCGCCTCTGTGACCCGAATGACGACTTAAAGTCCAAGTGACCGGTGCGTCCTCACTTCAAATGAGAATCTATTAGATCTGGAGAAACCTCGGAGAATTTTCATTACATGGTGTCATTTTGATAAATTGGGTCATCATTTTGTAACTTTTCTAAAAAAGATCTTGGGCTAATCTGGATCTGATAATACCCATGCTGCCGCGCCGGGCAAACTTTCACAACTTTTGTAATGAATCCAGCTACGATAGAAACCAATTTTTTTTTTTTTTGAGGTATTGTTCACTCTTTTAACCAACTTCCCCTTTCACTCACTTCCTTCCTTCCCCTCTTATCTCACCTTCAGCACCTCAAATTGCTCCTCATGTTCCCTCTTGCAGGCGAAGTCTGATTTTATCACATTCAGAACGGTGATAATTACTGCCATACCTGCGTTTCCAGGGGGATCGAGTCCCTCGCAGTCCTCTCTTGCCCACCCTTGCCATCTCTGCAACCCCCCTTTCCCCCCGCCCTGACCTCTTCTTCGAGCCAATCAGTCTTGACCTTGCTGTCTCTTTAGGCTCTCCAGCCGTGGAGTGACCCTCAAGACTTGGGAGTCAGCAGAGTCGCTCACTTTATCAAGTACGCCTTTCCATCAACTTCTCCTCACCAAATCATTTCTCCACTTCACACACTAATTGCTCTCTGGTTTCAGGACGGGCGCCAGAATGATATGGCCGTGAGCCTGGTCCTACCTGTGTGGAGTTTAAATCCTGAAGTTAGGTTTCCTGATATAGCTCTAATGTTTTAAGGCGAATCAGTGATAGACATTCAGCTTCCTACAAAGCCCTGTATGGGTTGTACTGAAACCCCATAACAAATTGATAAAAGTCGCTAAAATCTGAATGTAATCCATTTTTTGCCACCCCCCCAAAACAAAAAAACAAAAAAAAACAAAAAAACTTGTGAACCTGTCAAAGTATTTCTGGAATAGACTTTGAAAATAGAGTCCAATTTTCCCCCTCAAAGTTCAAAGCGAGCGTGACTACGTTTTGCTGAGAAACCCTTTCATTTTCTATGACTGTGCAATACAGAGCCCAGTTGTCGCAATCCACCCTCAGCCATTTAACAGACACCAAGGTTGGCCACAAAGTTCTCAATCAGTATCAAGCAATAATGCTAAAAAAAATAAAAAAAAGAACTGATCCAACATTTACATCTCTGTGTCCTGGCAGGTCTTGACAGTCCTATTTTTTTATTTATTTTTTTCCTCTTCTTCTGTCTGCGTGTACTTTGAAATGAAACTCGTGAAGTTGCATTCAATTCCAGTGAGGTTGCATCATTATTCTGTCAAAAAAAAAAAAGAAGAAAAAAAATGAACAAGTTACTTCAGGGTTCACTTGAAAATCAGGTGCATTGAAAATAGAAATGGTCGTGTTGAAGCGATCGGTCACATTTGTGTAAGAGAAGTAGGTGGTGCGGCTGTAAAAAGAGCAGCCGGAATATAAAGGATTTTTAATCACAGCCTTAACTGACTTATAATATGAAAATAATGATAGAGAGATAATTACAAGGCCCGGGATTCAATATGTAATTGCGAATTGGAAGCGCTGACCTTAATGCTCATAATATTGTGGACAGTCAAAGCCCACAAAATAATCACGCTGGAGGAAAGATTATCAACCAAAGGAGCACAACCTCGGTGAAAATAACAGAAATGTGGACCGTACCTGTGTTTCTGGAATTCTCGGAACTATTGAATGTTTTGTTGCATTGAAATACAGTTTGCTCTGCTGCCTTTTGTAGGAATAATCAAGGTCGTAACACCTCCTGGAAATATGAAGCTGACACGCCAGATACAACACACATTTGTAATAATTACACTTTCCAGATACAAGAGATGACTTTGTTGTTTGATCGCATCTTTGAGGCCCTTTTTAAAATTCATAGACATTATGTTTTTGTTTGTTTTTATTATGAAGGCACATATCACAGAGTCCAGGGCAGTTTTTGTTCAATATCACATAAACAGTGAAAAATAAAGAGAAAAAAATATGTTTTTGACAGAAGTACTATGAATATATAGAACTAAAGATGTGTAATTCCTTGACAAGTGAGGATAGTTGCTGGTTTCGAAACTTCTTTATGATTGAACATTTATTTAGTTTATTTGTATGAAATGTATTATCTATTATCTATTATTATTATTATTATATCATTTTGCACCCCCCCCCATTAATTGTCCTGATCCCTTTTCTCTCTCACAATAAATAAATAAATAAATAAATAAATAAATAAATAAATAAATAAATAAATAAATAAATAAATAAGCAAGCAAGCATACAAACAAGCAAGCACATAAATAGACAAACAGACAAACAAACATCACACGGTTTGAATGTAAATCCAGGCAACAGATGCTGCCAGGTAAATAAATAACCAATCAAACTGCACAAAAACTTTACTTGACTGTGTCTGTTTTACAACATCCACATAACATTCATAGTTGGGATTTGGGTTTTAGATTATTTAAAGTTGTTCAAGGCAGATTATTGCTTTGGGTAGCTTAACGTGATCTGGGCGGGTCCCTTGAAATGTTGTCGTTGCAAGGAATTGTGGGGCAGCCTGGATCTCCTCTCCTTTGGTAAAGGAAGCATCAGTGTTTCCTCGGCTAACGGAGGTTCTAAAGGAAGCATTGAGCCTCCTTTCCTTTGCTTAAAGAGAATTCCAATGTTCCTTATCATGGCTGCCACTTTAACACTTCGCGGGTGAAGGAAAAGTGGACAGGAAAGGAGATAGGAGGGACTATTAGGACACACCCAGTGACTCAGATTCAGACTTATCCTATCAAGGTGGTTGGCTTGACAATGGAGACTGAGCAATAGTAATACTTTGGTCTCTGGGTTCCTTAAAACACCATCTTGTAGAGCTTTCTGGGCTTTGGACCTTGCACACAGGGAAAACTGGTGGCGCTTATGTTGAGGTGGAGAACTGAAGCCAGATTCATCTCATACATATAATGTGTTCTAATATCAGCCTTATTGATCCATTTAATGATAAACAGCCAAGCTGCAGTGTTATAGTTGTGAGTCTTTAGTGTAACATTACTATTGAATCAGCAGCACCATGTTTACATGTCATACTATCATCTTCAAATGATACAGAGCGGAGGACAGAACTGATTGATTATCAATTGTGAAGGTGTAACAATCAGTCTAATATCAGAGTAAGCATATAAATAGCGCGGTGACAGCCGGAGACAGTCGACGTCCTCGTCACCGTTTTCAACTCCAGTGACTGGAGATAAAACACAAAGTCCGCTGAGCCTTTTCACCGTCCCTGCTCAAATAAGTCATTTATACTTTTAATAAACAGATAAAACTTGAACTTTATCCGTCTGCTGTGTCTCCACCAACATGTCTCCTTCCCTCTCCGACACTCTGACACACGCTGACCGTCACAACCATGGAGGCTGTTTTAGTGTCCAGCAGTGGGCTTGGGTGCTCCATGATGTCACTCTCCTCTGACCTCCATGATGTCACTCTCCTCTGACCTCCATGATGTCACTCTCCTCTGACCTCCATGATGTTACTCTCCTTTGACCCCCATAATGTCACTCTCTTCTGACCTCATGATGTCACTCTCCTTTGACCCCCATAATGTCACTCTCCTTTGACCCCCATAATGTCACTCTCTTCTGACCTCATGATGTCACTCTCCTTTGACCCCCATAATGTCACTCTCTTCTGACCTCATGATGTCACTCTCTGACCCCCATAATGTCACTCTCTTCTGACCTCATGTCACTCTCTGACCCCCATAATGTCACTCTCCTCTGACCTCATGTCACTCTCCTTTGACCCCCATAATGTCACTCTCTTCTGACCTCATGATGTCACTCTCCTTTGACCCCCCATAATGTCACTCTCTTTTGACCCCCATAATGTCACTCTCCTCTGTCCTCCATGACATCACTCTCCTCTGACCTCCATGATGTCACTGCTGATGTCATGCTGCCGATCACTTATTATTTTCTATTATTAATGATTCCACTGATGTGACACCAAATATCATCATCTTCCGGACCGTCACCTCCTCCATGACTATTTCTCTCTCTGTAAAATTCCCTTTCTTCATCTTTTCTGTCATTATTTAGCGTCAAATCAACGATCAACAGACGCACAAATATCCCTGAAGCACTTTGCATTGACCATTATTGATAAAAAGTGGGCGTGTTGAGGAGGGATATGAACCGTAAACCTTCCAGGTGGACTGTGATCTATAAAAAGAAAGCGTGTGCAAGATGTGCGTACTCACGGTTTCACCGATCCCAATTTTGTTGGGCGCACGCCATTTTCAGGTTTTGGGCGCGAGTACATTTCTAGTAGGGATCGTACGCAATGTTTTATAGATGGGTTATAGACCCAGGCTGGTCACAAACTCAGAAATTCCCACGAAAGAGTGAGGAATTGTTGAGGGGGTTTTCTGTATCTCCCATACTAGGAGCTTTTTGTGGGGAAAAATGTCAATTAGAGAAGAAGTTGAGCTTGAGGAGGAGAGAACGATGGCTGACGTAGCATTGGGACGGGAGAGAGCCAGAGTAGAGCAGTTGGAGCGGCAAAGGGACGATTCAATCACTGTAATGAGAAACTAGGAAGTTGCGGCGTCCGAGCAGCGCTCCCACCACCCGCCTCTCTATTTATATGCAGGCGTTACATAAGTCAAGCGTGCACATGACAGACAGCCCGGGCATTTCGAGTGTGACGCTGTGGCATGGCGGCCATGCTTTCTACTTCCTCCGCCGCGGCACTTTATCCCCTGAGCATCGTCACAAAGTTCACTGCAAGACTTGAAAAGAATTCTTATTTGAATGGGAAACTCATTTATTTTTCAATATGTTATTAATTGCTTTCATATTTCCTGAGCTGCGAGGACTATAGATTAATGGTTTACAGTAACAAAAAAAAAAAAAGAAGCTTACAGGGACTAATTTGTGGGCGTTCAATCTTGTTTTATAATTTAATGATTTGCGGGGCTTTTATCATTTTTAATTTTAATTTTATTTTTTGGGAGGCGGGGGGTGGGTGGGGGGTGTTTAGTCAAGCAGAATAGAATACAATAGAAGACACTGTTGGTATTATTGTTCATTGTTTTCACCAGCCAGAAGGACGCCGTCACGCACACTGGGGGCGCGGAAAGACGTCAAAAAGCTAATGTGACGGGAACGGACTGACAATATGGCATTTAGCTGGATCTTTTGGGGGGTCCGGCGTTTGAAGAAATACAACGGGCTCAACAATATCTCAGCGGCAATACAACCTCAGAAAAAAATGTGCTTGGGGGGTGGGGGGGTGTATCAAACGGATGAGGCTGCATTTAATTTTCTTTGAGGTGGCCCTGGCAATAAAGTGTGGCTGTTGGTGATAAGCAGGGAAGAGCTGAAGCACATCATTTCAGTTATGTAAACCATTGGATTGATACAGTGGGCATTCTCCTACACGGTGTGTGTGTGTGTGTGTGTGTGTGTGTGTGTGTGTGTGTGTGTGTGTGTGTGTGTGTGTTCAGAGAAGTACATTACAGCCATTTCTTTTACCTACTAAGAAGCATTTAAGGGGAATTTTCCGGCAAAACAATCTAATAAAATAGAACAATCATTGGTTTATATAGGAATCACTGCATTTTTAGGAATGTCATACCCAAGAATACAAGTAAAAGCTTTATTTTTTTATTTATTTCCTGAAGCAGATCAGTGCAGATTCAACACGTCTCACCGCGCGGCGCCTTCCTCTCACCACTGCTTGACCTTGATACGGAGCAGTAACCAAGCCCTCCCAGAAGTCTGTTTTGTCAGTCACCCGTCGTCCTCATCTCCATCCCTAATCTGGAGTAGCAGTTATTCCCCGAATCCCATCGCGGCCTTCAACCCGCGAGCCGCCAGCTCCGCGCGCCAGAGTCGGGGAGGAAGACGGAATGCTCTCTGACAATGGGAGAAAAAAGGAGGAGGTGCAAGTCCAAAGCCGTCAACCAAGCCATCACATGCAGTTCGCGTCAGGCGCTGCGCCCGCGTTACAGTATCGCCACGGTGAAAGTAACTAGATATTGTATCGCGTTGGATTATTTATGGATTTAATGTGACAGACGAGACGTCTCTCTCGTCTCGGTACACAGCAGCCCATTAAACGTTACGAGGGCGCCGTCGATTCAGACCACTGAGTAACAAGAACAAGACGTTTAATAGCGTTACCTTAAATGTATAACGACGTGTTTATTAATCCCTCAAAACTATTTTTGTTAACTTACGGACCATATCGCAAGTGCCGGAGCGTTAAAATGGGGTCAGCGAGAGCCGATGTGCTGGGGCGAGGAGATTAATCACAAGTTGTTTTTGTTAATAAGGGGCAACATGTTGCCGGTAATGATTCATTCTGCTTTTATATACACATGCATTGGCGGTGTGACACCAAGAAGATAACGAAACGGAAATAAAAACAATCCACTAAACCCTCGAATGGGAAAACCTTTCGGGGGTTCGCACAGCAACGTTTTCGAAAAATCTTGCGTAGAAACGTGACTCAACGCCCTTGTGAGCAAGCCGACCATTTCTGACGGGACCGCAGGGAAAGTTGGTGCCAACTCGCCGGCATTAGAAGTGATGTAGCGCGGTGGATGAAAAGCGTCGGAGCTCGCACAAAGCCGCCGCTTCGGACAATCATATCGAGCCTCGCCTCTTATATGGAACTCTGCCACTATCTTCCCAGGAGCGGCGGGCGAGAATTTTTAAGCGAGATGGATTTTTTATGCGTTTTCATTCTTTTGATGGTTCCAGCAGGTTGAGGCTGAAGCTATACGTGCAACGCTGTCCTTTTTTTTTTATTTTCTCTTCTCTTTTTTTTTCTTCCTTTCCCCTCATGTCCAGGGTTATTCGGTTGCGAGCTGATGAGCAACTCAAGGCAGAGCAGCATTTGTATTTAATTGGTTTGTGAGACTTCCTCAGCTTAAACCTGGAGATTAATTAAAGGCAATGAAAGGATGGGATGTGAAAGAAAAAAAATGAAAAAAATAAATAAATAAATCAGCTTCTATGAGTTTTGGCATCCTTGGATATGAACTCGGATTTCCTTGTGCATTCATTGAGTCGTCGTAGGGTCAAACCATGTGAGAATTATTATTGTCTTCTACCTTTTCAACTCGTTATTTCCATATAACCTCTAACAACCAGGAGGTGGTGCTTAATATAATATATTTTTAGTGTGTTCCTTTGGCCGCTTCAATTTATACTGATAAATGCAACGCGGCGGAGAGGCTAGGACTGTAACGGAGTGCACAGCGTATGCCGGCAGCCTCTCCAGGTAAGACGCCCCCTGCCGCCGTGTTACGGCCCTCATCTCGGATTCAATTTTGCGTGGAGCTCGTATGCAAGTTCAAATGGGAATCCCTCGCCGCGGCGCGTCATGCCTTTGTCTTGATGGGTGAGGAAATGGGATTCGGACACATTTCGGCTGACCGTGATGCGCGGAGGTGTAAAAGCTTGTGAAAAGTGCGGCGGTCGACTTTATTTTCCTTTCCCGTCGACAAATCCCACGACACGTCTGAAACCGGCGAAGCACTGATCCCACCAAGATGTGTCGTCTTTATTGTTAAAGCCCGATAAGCAGGATCCTGTGAGCAATGGAACTCTACCACACAGAAAATAATAACCACATCAGTGAGCAATGGAAACTGTAAATACTCACTATCATCCCCTAATAATCTAATTCCTGTTTGTGTTGTTGTGGCTCGGTAATGAAGGATTATCCAAATACTAAAAATTAATGTCTATGATCATTTTGTTTTAATTTCCATTAATTGGACTTCAACAGGTCAGAAAAAAAAATTCGAAAGATTAAATTCAGGCTTTTGTCGCGAAAAATCGACTAACATTCAGACGTGGTGGTTTCTGGAGCAAATCTCGCTGGAAAAGAAGCTCATGAGTCGTCAGACCAACAGCAGTACCACCAGTAGCCATTGGGGGGCAGCGATTGCCTGCGATCTTAACTGATATACAATCATACGCTAAGCTAAGTAATACCATTGAAAACAATGTATTTTGCTTTTGTCTTGTGAGATAACTAAACAGATGATCAAAACGTTGTCTTGTAAATACAAAACTGTGTATGAGAGCTAAACTTCTTGTACGAACAAAAGATTGGCCAAAATATAAAAAAAAGAATCCCATTATGTTACAGTACACCTTCTAAATAAAAGCTTGACTGAAATAAATGTAAAGCAAAAATACACACGCTTTCTGTCTGAATCAGAGCAATTAAGGGTAATAAACAACTAACAGTACAATCACAGTTATTGCTCATATCATGTAAACATGTACAAGACTAACGATTCCTTTCGGGGGAAGTAGCAGATGTACGCGGCGTTGGCAAAAAAACACGGCTGTCAGTAGGCGTAATCACTTTTTCTTCTGGATGTACGGTGACCTTACCATCTTTACTGGCAATAACTCACTTTGTCCATATTTAATGTTCCACTCCGCTAATCACTCGCCGCACGCCGTAGCCGGCTAAGCGATGCTAATGCTACCTGGATGAGATAAACAGAGGCGCAGTGTGGCGCTGCCAAACTCGCTGTGTGCAACCTGTCCGTCAATCCGCCCTCTGCCAACCGCTGGAGAAGCCTGGAGCGGCGCCAGCTTTGCTTTGAAGCGATTGCCAGTGGGAGAGGAAGCGAGGGCTCGTGCCAAGCTGGACATCCCAAAAAAAAAAAAGAAACCTGACTTTGTTCAAACACGCAAAAATTTCAACATTTAATTTAACCCTATCTTGGGAAAATTAACCACGTCACGGTATAGGAGACGCTTGGATAGATGGATTCACTTCTGGTTGAATTATCAACCTTCATTTGGTTTGTCACTTTTGCAACAATCATTCATTCCCACCTGCAGTCTGGCACTGAAGCGCCGTGACAATTAAAAAAAAGAAAAAAAAAAAAAGTCTGGCGTTTCCCTTGATGTGCGCTAAATAGAAGACGGTTTTAGTTGTCATTTCCCCCAAAAGTCGGCACAAGAAAATCACAGGCAAGAAATAGCATTGTTCGATATCATTCAGCAAATAAGGAGATTCGGGCTGACGGGGGTTTGTTTGTGTCAATCATTTAAAGCTGAAAGGAGACACGTCTTGTGCCATTAGGATATTCAGGAAACAGCGTTTTCTTAAGAGTAGGGAATCAATACGCAACGTATTAGATGGGAGATTGCTGTAAAATTGTTTTTTTGAAGGTGTCGTATTTCCACCAAAATCAACAGAATTTGGCATTTTTAAGTGTCTGTTTGGGAAACGGGAGGCTCATGAGACCGCCGTAACCACCGATACTAGAGCGTGTATGAGCGACCTGTGCCCACAGACACCGCCGACTGACACGTTAAATGATCCATGCCAGATGCAGTCTGTTAACAATTAGGAAACCCAGATACTCAATTGAGAAGGCGGCCAACGTCACAAGAGCCCCACTAAATTTGTAAAGGTTTTGTGTTTTATTATGCAGCCACTGCTCCGTTTCTACGTAAAATAGCGATACAGTGGCCGCCCGCGAAATATGACGTGTCTTTTCGGCGGACACTTAAGCGCAAGCCGACTCCATGTCTATCTTCAGAGCGCGTCCATTCGGGCTTGACCCTAATTCGCCGTCGTTTCCAAAAAGCAATCAGCGTAAAAATTCCAGGGGCCTCCAATGACATTACTGTGTAATTTCAGGTTTTACCGTGCATGACATAAAGCTGTCAGATGTACACTGGGAAATTGATTAGCCTATCAAAACGTAATGATGGAAGCTCATTAATTTCTGAGAAGCAACATTCAGACTGATTAAACGAGAGTTAGAGCACTTAAGAGAAGCTCGGAACGACGGGCAGCGGAGATCGACTTCCAGATGACGAAGACCAGCGTTGACTTTGATCGGCCTGGTCGCAAAACGCAGCGAAATGGGAGCGTGACGCACGCACGCACACACACCTTCTCGCCGTATTCCCATCATTGCGATACGTCCTCAAGCTGAAGCCTTTGTTGTTTTCTCCCGACACTCTCATCCATCTATTGGTTTACTTTAACCACGAGCACCAAACAGATGGGGCGACTGCGACGGCGACCCACTGCTCGGGCAGCTGCGCCGGCGTGTCGACAAGAGGTATTGAATAATCAGCCACTGGCCTCCGACTGCTCCGTATTAATAGCGAGGTGCTCTAATTACATTTTCACAACTTGTTGGCTCTACGTAACTGGATCTGAGGCTGGCGGATGACGGAGAGATCGCCGTGGAGACACCCCGAAAGCAAAGGACGGCTCTTTTAAGATCTCGGCTTGATTCGTTTCGGTTGGACCTTAAAACTAAGAATCCTTGAAAATGGCCTTGAAAAAAAACAAAAAAAAAACAGGCTGTTTCCCTCTTTAGGTAGCAGATGAGACTTCCTTTTATCTCGTTTGACACCAATTTCAGCTCTGGGAAGTTGTACCGCTCTCTTTCCCATGTACTTTACCTTTGTGTGAAAAAAAAATAAATAAATAAAAGGTACACTAGGCGCTTGCTCGTTGCTCACACTCCTCCTACCTGAAGCACTGAAATGCCCCGTAATTCTCTGTCTAAGTGTTTGATGACGCAGCAATTTACTTGTTCCAAGTACGGCTTATTTTAGAAATCTATAAACATGCAGAGGCGAGTGAGGACAACACCTTCCTCCCCAAGCGTCCTAAGGCAACCCTGGACATCCCCCAAAACTGCTTGGAAAAGTTACTTGCTATTTGTATTGACCCGTTGTGTGATGAATACCGAAGTGAGAAAGAGATTTTTGTTCTGAAAAAATATAATTTTTTTTAAGTTTGCAATCATAGTTTATCATGAGTTAAACAAACAAACAAATTGTCCTTGGACGCCAGGTTTTGAATTGTAGCTCGGTATTTATTTTTTTAATATTTTGACGGCAAGGTTCACTGTAAAGGAAAAGTAGTCACAGATATCTATTGATGAATCTGAGGTCAAATTTTTGAAATGTTTTTTTCCTAAACCTCCTTTGCTTAAGTCCCTGTTTACACCATTCCAAAAGAAAAAGATCATCTTTCCTTGAATTTTAGGGCTTCGTTTCCACGACAACTGTGCTCAGAACCCTATAAGCGTATATAAGTAACGTTTGGCTCTGGGAACCATTGGCTGACGCATTCATAAGTTTGAGATTTGCAGATTTTATTCTATTTTTTATCATTCACAGTTGGTTAATGTCCCCAATTTTCCACGGGATGACAAACTAACAACAAAGTCTTATTATTGCAGCACATTTGCTTTCAATTAAAAAACAAAAACTTCATAAGTGCCATTGTGAAGTCTTTGCCTAACGTCGCTAATGCCTGCAAAGTAACTACTGCATTCATTTTCCTGCGAGGCATTAAACCCCCCCCCCCCCCCCCCCCCCGACCTGATGATGTCATCAGAGGGCACTTTCCAGTGATGGCCCATTGAGAGTGAATTATTGACCCACTCCGGCTGCTCAGAGAATGGCTTTTATGTGGATGCAGGGATTCCAGCTGTGTATCAGAAAATGAGCGCGTGCACCAGTTAAATAAAAAAAAAAATAAAAAAATCACCATGTCTGCTGTCGGAGCAGTTGTTCCATTATTCACTGTCTGCGGAGCAGCTCCGGGGTTTGCGTCGGGGATGAAATCATCACCACACTCAGCCATTCAGCTTATGGAGATACTTGTTCGCGTGTGGAAATTAGAGTTGCACTATATCACAGTAATAACGGTCTATTTTCTAAGAGCTTTCTTCTCTTGGAATAGAGGTGTGAAACCCATTTCCTTCACAGCCTGACTTTAAGGATTTGGCTTTTGTGTTGTATGACATGTGTGTACGCATCAGTGCTTCATATGTTCATTGATGACGTACTAAATGGAAGAAGGAAAAAAAAAAAAAAAAAAAAATAGAAAGATGCAGCAAGGATATTTGAAGGTGAAGCCAAAACAAGGGGAAGGCTGTGGAGTGGTGATGGGGAAGCTGGAGAGCACCATGCATATGGATGTTACAGTCGAGGCAGATGGGACGCCGGCAATGACATTGTTAAGGTAGTGAACACCTGCGCGGTGGCTCTCCAAGCCCCGTAGCCTGTGATCAAAGTGCCTTGTCTGCATTTCTGATGAACATGTGCATCCGGCTCCGACAGCACTGGGGCGGGTGACACAGCGTGAGGGCCACACTTAACAACAAGGCCCAGGGGCTTTTCTTTTTTTTTTTTTCGGAATAGCAAAGCAAGTCTATGTAAACATATGGCTGATTTACCATGTAGGGTACTTGTGTACTATGTTACGCCTGACACAGTGGGGGGTGGGGGTGTAGGTGGGGGGGGGTTACATTGAACCGAGATCAAGAAAGGCCTTGCTTTTGGAATATGCAGTGCAAAATAAATGAACAATGTTTGATTCCATTACCGACGTCCATCCTGAGCCATCAGGTTGAGATCATTCGTACAGTAAATATCGCGCTCGATTGCTTTACTTGATCCTTGATATTTCAAGTGATGGTGAATACGACCCTAGAGTTGTGGTCTGGGCTGGACTGATGTCGCTCGACCAGAGTTTTCCCCGTATACTCGAGAGATATGCAGAGCTTGACGTAAAATACTTTTTTCTCACACAGACAGACTGACAAACATGTCTTCTTTTCCTCTTTTATATGCATCTGACATTCCACACATGGTGAGATGGCTCTCGTCTCCCACGATCCCTACCCAATACCCTAACCGGGGATTCTATCCCCACCCCGTAATCTGCAACCATCTGCCTGCTTGCTGTTCTGCCCCCGCCCTGTCACTTCTTCTTCTTCAACTCCGACTAAAACAACAGAAAATCTCCAACTCCGGTTTGTTTGGTTTGCATTGACAGTCCGCTGAAGTTGCACGTGTTCACATATTTTCCAGAGATACGAGAAGTGTAAAGACTGACACTGCTATTATTGCCTTCGGAATAAAGAGACGCATTGTGAATGGACAGTTTTAGGTTCGGCGGCTGGCGAAATGCTGCGCCTCGTCAAGCCACTAAGATTGAGTTTGGTGTGTTTTTCCCAAAATGACTGAGACGGCCAGATGGAGTGAAGACCTGGAGAGGGAGATAAAGCCTCCCACGTCTTCCCTGAACACGGCCTGGGAAACGGTGACAAAAGTAAGACTGAATACAACCTGCTGCGACACACCTCTGTGTCCTTGCCACATTCCTGCAACGTGTTGATGCATTGAGAGAAAAAAATAAAAAATTTGGTTTCTTTTGAGGGGATGTTAGCTGCAAGGCCATCTCCATTGGCTTTCTGATGGCAGCGCGGGTGACGCTACCTTCAAGCAGGTCAGTGTAAAATCTTTAAAAAAAAAAAAAAAAAAAAAAAAGACTGAATAGAAATCAGAAGCCGTGACTCTGCCAATTCCCCATCGTTCTGTTTTCGCCAAGTGGAATCCTCGAATCACAGATCTATATATTGTGTTGAGTCAAACCTCCCGATTTGGCTTGCGAGGAACCTGTGACAATCTTTGCCTCGACGGTGGGTGACAAACGCTTTCGCTTATTTCCCCCGAGGAGGGGAGAGGAGAGACTCCGGCATCCGTCTCTCGGCCGACGCCGCTGAGTGGGACCGGGGGTGAATATGCAGCAGGGAGAGGAAAAAAAAGAGGGAGCGACTTCTAACAGACTCTCAGATGTACAGGGACATTTAGTTCCAGAGGCCGAGGTCATTTATATCCATCCATCTCTTTCGCTCCGTCTCTCTGGGGGCTGTTGCTCGTTCACTCTCCCACTAACCCACAAGTACTCTGTGCATTCAAACAGGTGACCTTCCAAGAACATGTCGTCTCCTCCAGCGTTCATACCAAAGCTGTCCCTGTTCTTCACAGAGGATTACCCCCTTCCTCTTTATTCGTACCATTTTTTTTTTGTTTTTTTTAAAAAGCAAAAGGTTTGATATATGCCAGCTAAACTGATTAAACCAACAAAGGGGGCGCAGCGTTGTCACGAAAGCCTCACAGCTGCCGATTGAATTCATGTTCAGAAATACAGCGGGGCCGATGTACAACATCCTTTGTTATCTGGAGAAAAACTATTGATTTCCACGGCTGTGTTCACAGATGAGACAAAGACTACTGCATAGCTGGAATTACACCAAAGAGAGGCGAGACAATGGGATCATTTGACGATAATGATGGGGCTCTGCTATTATAGAGGATTGCACATACTAACCATCATTATAGACTGGATACCAAATTATACATCAGTGGCCGTGCGTCGTTGTAGTGTATGATTTATTCACAGAAACAGGCCCCGAGCTTGATTAGTCATGTTTCATTGTTGTACTTTTTGGTAGTGCAAGTGTGGTGAGCTTCCAAAAAAAAATCCCCCCCCCCCTATTTCGGATGTGCAATCTGCAGGGTTTTCTTTTTCTCATTAGGGTACCTCTTCGCAATTAGTCATGATGACAGATGCTAACGCGCCTGAAAAGGTGCGTGTCACCTTAATAAGCACTAACAATTGTTTGTTTTGTGCTTGGATTTGGTCCAGATTGAGATTTCCTCGTGCTCGATTTTCAATTTGTGCCATCATTTGCATTTGATTGGCAGTCAAGTGGAAAAATCTGCATAACCGTTTTTTTTTTTTTTTTTAGAGGTACTCGGTGCTGTCAGTCAGGAGAGGGAAAGGGAAGAAAACACTCCTCGTGCAATTTTTGTCGACGACAGCCACCAGTTAAACTCAAAGTAGATAAAGAAAGCAAATGGATTAAATACAGAAAGGCATTGTCGGTTTTCCCCCCATTTTTGTTTTACAAAGAGTCATAATCAATGTTTGCGCCTGAGGCAAAAACTGTGGCCGGGATTTATAAAAATTCCCCAGAATTAATTTCCACCCCGATTTCAAGCAAAAACAATGAAACTGTAAGCCTTTAATTATTAGCACTTTTCCATCTTTTATTTATTCAGTATCACTAAAATATCTCCTGGCACAATTAGATCCGTGTCGAGCAAATCCGGGGATTTGTTAGGAAATTCATTACACGTCGAGGGCGGCAACCTGTGGCGCAGGCAGTGAGCAGGGGGTCCTGCAATCTCACGATGGGCGGTTCAAATCCGTGGCTGCACCTGTATTAGTGGGGAAGTGGAGAGATTTTGGCTGTCTGCCAATGGCGGGCAAACATCTCGCATGGTCGACATTGCAACTGGTTGATATCAACCGCTTTCATAATGTCCAAGCTATGAGACGTTGAACACATTTGACAAAAGGAGTGAAAATACATCCATTATATAGAAGTTTTCAAGTGATAAACTTTGCTGGAATAGGTTTCCTTGTTGCCAGACCACTGGTTCCATCAAAAACAGGTCTGGATTGTTCAGTTGAATCTAGTATAGCGGACGATTTCTTGGAGGAACGTAGGTGCAAAATGTAAAAATGAGAAAAATCAAATTCGTGTTCCCGGTGCAACAGAGCGACCAACTTTTTTCAATCAAAGACACAGTGATGACAACAATGGTGAGCAAAAGCCAAATTTCTCAAGAACAACAAAGAAGGCGAACTGCTTTTCAAAATGACTGACTTATCCCGTTCGTGAACGAAGAAAGACAAACAAAAGACCCAACCAAACACAATCCTACATCAAAATCAAAGGTGCCTAAATCAAAACCATTCAAAAAGATACCCAGATACTCTTTATCCAAGTTTTTAGGCTTAAAAACTAAACTTCTGAAGCTGTGATCTGTCCGACATGGTGTGTCCACATTATGTAAAGGAGGTTGTGTGGAACAGACAGTTCTAATATATCATGCGAACAAATGTGGCTTCACTTTATTAAAGGGGTCATATTACGCAAACTTGACTTTCTAAAAGCTTTTCCAACCGTACTCATCGTCCCCATACCTGGACTGATGCCCCAGAAGTGAAGACAGTCTGTCCTCTCTCTCCATGGCTTGTTTCACGTTTTAAAAAGTGTGTTGCTCCAACCAGCCAATCAGAAATCAAACCCTATATAGTATCCTCAGGGGGTTTAGCCAATCCCACAATTAGGCAGCTCTGCTCTGGCACATGGCACCACGAGAGGAAGTACTTCCTCCTCTTCCCAAGGGGTGCATGTGCGGGCAGAGCCAGTCCAGCTCACACAGACACAGCAGATTCTGAATGTAGCTCCTATGATCCAATATTCAAATGGAGGAAAATCAAGGAAACGCTGGATAAAACTTTGAATACAACGTTTTTGGACCAACGAGACCATGTGGAAGTGTTGAAAAGCTGAATACTAGGACCCCTTTAAGTTCTAATCATGTATTTTTGTGAATATCTAGAAACATATACATATATATATATATATATACAGACCTTATTTTCTCTGATGTTTTAGAAATTTTGTGAGATTACCCGTTCGGTTATGTACATCTGGGTTGGTTCCCGTTTATTTTCACGTTCGCTGACCCATCAAGCTGTACTTGTCCACCCACAGTCACACTAGAGATGTTCATCACCTCTTCACTTGCTGCCGTCGCACATGTCAAAATCATCATTATGTTGACAAGATCTGCCACTTAAAAACTTGGAAACTCCTTTCCCCTCGACCCCTTACGGTTCTTCAAATCCAACATAATGAAGATAATAATAATAATAACAAACACGGTCAAAACAATCAATCAGACACCATTATTCTCCAGGGCAACTGCATGAAGAGGAAATGTTCAGGTAATAACGGCTTTGGACTCCAGTGATTGCAGACTTCACCAAGTCTGAGTCCATTCAAATGGCAATCATTAGTTCCCCGCAGTCATTCGGTAGGATTAATTTATTTCTTCTATATTAATCCACAATTTAATGCGACAAGATAAAAGTTTGACTTTAGCTACAAACAAAGAAGTGAAATGATGCATGTTGGGTGGAAACTTATCAGACTGTAAGAAAGTTATTTTAAAAGCCAAATGAAGAGATAATGGGTTAATTGTGCTCAAACCTGGGACGGTATTCAACTGTGTACCATCGTGTGTTCCCGCTAAATGAAAATTGTGGTTTTTTTTCCTTTGAGATTTGATTGCTTCTCTGTTCTTTTGTTGTCCGTTCTTTGTCAGGATTTCCCGTATTAATTAGACTATTTAGATCAAGTTAAGCCGAGATTGCGCCGTCGTCCCGGCCTTGGATGTGGCTTAAATGATGAATTGGTGAGACGATTTAAACAAAAAAGTTAGTTATAACGGTAGAAAATCGACAGACAAAAGGTCAAGAAAATGAAGCATTGCGATTAGAATATTAGTAACTCAAATCTGCTCTTTGTAGAGGTCCTGTCTGGCTGTTCGTCTCTCATCTTGTCCTTGTTTTTTCACCACATCTCTGACTTCAGCTTCCTGAAAGCATTTATTTATTTATTTTTAGATTTATTTGCAGTAGCACTTTGTTTGATAACTTCCTTCAACAACATCTCAAACCAATGCACCAGTAATCTTTTGTGGTATTTAGAAATATATATTTTTTTCCTATACATGATTATACTTTATTACATTTATTCTAGATTATATATGATAAATCATGATTATACTTTATTATATATTATATATAATGATCATTTATATTTATTATATATAATTATTTAAAAATATATATAATTTTAATACCTTTACTTTAGCTTCTACAATAAGTGGAAGCTAAAAAAAACTAAAAAAAACAATCACATACTGTATTATCTATAGAGAAGTGGTGGAATTTAATAGGTTATACTTCCTCCGACTCCGTCGGACATGCAACCTACACACATTGTTCTGCTGTACTTACCCAAAGATATCTCACCAAAGAAACGGTGACTGATTGGTGTGCAGTCTTGACATTGAGATCTGATTTTGAGCAGGTCTGAAATAAAATAAAAAATTAATGAGGTCAAAAAAAAACCTCCATCACACACAAAACACATGCTATTCAGCAGGCCTCATATGGGATCTTGGTAAATCAGTGTTCTGGGTGACGGATGTATGGAAAACAACTTGAAAGGTGAAAGGAATGCGCCAGCAACTCATTGTAAAAAATTGTGCGGCAGTGGGCCTGTTTTCTTAGGCTGATTGTTCAGATTTCCAGGCTTCAGCAAATATTCCAAGACAAACGTATAAAGGATATATTGAAATGACATTCTACTAGAGGGATTTGAGTTCCCGTGAGCCAGCATGAAATCTTTAAAAATGTAGTCGTATCCTTTGCATATATACATCACCATTCATGATGGGAATATATATATTTTTTTATAGGTTCTTCTGCCTGTATTACCTGTGTTGTTTTTGCAGGTGTAGTGGGATTTTTTTTCCCGCCTGCAGCTAAAGTATGTGCGCCTGTACGACCCCCCCCCACCCTTCGTTCAGGTTTTCTGAACATCAGCAGGATGCAGTCGGGGTCAGGGAAGAGGCGACAAATAAAAAATAAAAAAAACAACCACAACATAAGCAAGAAACGTGACGAGACCGACTCCTTCCATATTCATGAAGGGAGAATCGGGTACATGTAAGCAGGAGCTGTCCGGGCAGAAATGATCACACGCTGATTTCCTTTGTTGTCTCATTTTAAGAGGGTATCTTGCTTGTTGACTTCGATCTCGCCTGTCACATGCAGTTAAAAGAAGTCGAATAAACATCCGAGCATGGGGAATAAAGCCATTTGTCAGGTCTTGGAAGTTTGTGCGGATTTGAGAGATTCAAGCTTATACAGGACTGTCTCAGAAAATTTGAATATTGTGATAAAGGTCTTTATTTTCTGTAATGCAATTAAAAAAACAAAAATGTCATACATTCTGGATTCATTACACATCAAATGAAATATTGCAAGCCTTTTATTATTTTAATATTGCTGATTATGGCATACAGCTTAAGAAAACTCAAATATCCTATCTCAAAAAATTTGAATATTTCCTCAGACCAAGTAAAAAAAAAAGATTTATAACAGCAAAACAAAATCAAACATTTGAAAATGTCAATTAATGCACTCAGTACTTGGTTGGGAACCCTTTTGCACGGATTACTGCATCAATGCGGCGTGGCATGGAAGCAATCAGCCTGTGGCATTGCTGAGGTGTTATGGAGGCCCAGGATGCTTCAATAGCGGCCTTTAGCTCATTTGCATTATTGGGTCTGGTGTCTTTCAGCTTCTTCTTCACAATACCCCACAAATTCTCTATGGGGTTCAGGTCAGGGGAGTTGGCAGGCCAATCGAGGACAGTAATGCCATGGTCAGTACACCAGTTACTGGTGGTTTTGGCACTATGGGCAGGTGCCAGATCATGCTGGAAAATGAAATCATCATCTCCATAGAGCTTTTCAACAGATGGAAGCATGTAGTGCTCTAAAATCTCTTGGTACACAGCTGCATTGACTCTGGACTTTGAACACAGTGGACCAACACCAGCAGCTGACATGGCTCCCCAAACCATTGCTGACTGTGGGAACTTCACACTGGATTTCAAGCAACTTGGATTGTGCTCCTCTCCAGCCTTCCTCCAGACTCTAGCGCCTTGACTTCCAAATGAAATACAAAACTTGCTTTCGTCTGAAAACAGGACTCTGGACCACTCTGCAACTGTCCAGTGCTTCTTTTCCATAGCCCAAGTCAGACGCTTCTTCCGTTGTCTTGAATTCAGGAGTGGCTTGACCATGGGAATACGGCTATTGTAGCCCATTTCCCGGACACGTCTGTGAAAGGTGGCTTTTGATACCTGGACTCCAGCTTCAGTCCACTCTCTTTGAAGCTCCCCCAAATTCTGGAAGCGGCTCTTCTTCACAATGCTGTTAAGGCTGCGGTCCTCTCTCTTGGTTGTGCAGCGTTTCCTGCCACATTTCCTCCTTCCAACAGACTTTTTGTGAATGTGCTTTGAAACTGCACTCTGTGAACAGCCTGCTCTTTTAGAAATTTCTTTTTGTGTCTTACCCTCCTGATGGAGGGTGTCAATGATGGTCCACTGGACAGCAGTCAGGTCAGCAGTCTTCCCCATACTTGTGATTTAGTTTACTGAACCAAGCTGAGTGTTTTTAAAGGCTCAGGGAAACCCTTGCAGGTGTTTCGAGTTAATTAGACGATTCAAGTGATTAGTTAAATAGCCTGCTAGTATACTTTTTCATGATATTCTAATATTTTGAGATAGGATATTTGAGTTTTCTTAAGCTGTATGCCATAATCAGCAATATTAAAACGACAAAAGGCTTGCAATATTTCAGTTGATGTGTAATGAATCCAGAATGTATGACATTTTCATGTTTTTAGTTGCATTACAGAAAATAAAGGACTTTAACACAATATTCTAATTTTCTGAGACAGTCCTGTATGGGAGTCATTTCAAAACTATGGCAACTTGTATAATTATGAAAAAGTGTCCGGGGGCATACATGAGTCATAATTTTTATATCAAAACAAATTAAGAGTGCAGAGGTGTCTGCTTTGGATTTTCTTTGAAGATCAAGGGTTGAACTTGGAAAAAAACATGCTCGTAGCAAGAGATAATATTGAAATCACATAAATGTGGACGATTAAACATGTATACTGGGGACATTCCTCTCGCTATACCTGCACCGATCTGTCCGGCGTGTCGAGCGTCAAATGTCCCGCAGGCCTTGAAGGAAGACTGAGCGGCCGGGTGTCTCGCGGCTGTGCAAACAATCAATCACTGGCAATGGCAAGTGGATTACGACCCGCTATCTGTGTTCATGTGCTCCAGGGACTGAGAGAAGACACATTCCCCAGACGTGGTTTGAAATGGAGCAAGTGGCGCGAGAGAAGAAAGGGCCAACCGCAGTCTCGCAGGAGGAGCTCCGTCAGAATCGGTGGATAAAGTATCTTTACGGCACAATCACCCTGAGGGGAAACAATGTTTTATTGTTCTTGACACGGGACACAAGACTCCCGTTTGGAGGGGAAATATCCCACAGGAGCGAAGCCACACAGGTCCACCTCCTGGACAACCAGCTTTGATATTGTATTATACAATACAAGATGTGCAAAAAATATATAAAAAAAAATCCCACTGAAACATTAAAAAGCTTCAAATGTTCAAATAAGACCAGTCTATTGTAGTGGGATCAAACACTGTGGTGTATCCAGTAATGTTTGCCCTTGCTTGTGCCCTTGGGCAATTGAAGTTAGTTTTTAATATTAGAAAAATGCATTTTTGTGTCCATCACACCATAATAAGTGTTATTGGCAGATCAGTTGTGAGTAATCGGACCATAATTTGTTCTTTCAATTTCTGCATGTGATCATTGTGATAAATAATCGTGCAATATGTAATACCGCCACATTTTGTAATAAATGTCTTGAAGGCATTTTCTAATAGGTTGTTACATATTGCAACAGTTAGTACAACAAGAGTGTTCCAATTAAAAAATTTAAGAAAATTTAATAATTTGGTGAATTATGTGATAAATTTTGCCCTTTATCTGTATACATGTTTTTATATAAATAATGACAAAAAAATAAAACATTATGCTCATGACCTGTCAACATAGCAATGGTAGAATCCAGAGCTCTCAATCAGGTTGAAGTTTTTAGATCACCTGCCATTGTGGCAAGTTATTACAAAATGCGTCCAATAAATTTTATGACAAAATGCGGCATTATTACGTAATGCGGCGCTACAAGGTTCCTAGTAAAAATTTACCTGGAATAAGGGTTAAAGAACTGCTTTTAATACTTAGCACAAATGTATTTCTTTTGACAGTTTTTTTTAAATAATGTTCTCCAATTTTATAATATGATGCAAAGTGAATATCTTAGAAAGCGGTATACATATAAACTGCATTATTATTATCATCAAAACCCATTGAAAACCAGATATCATTTGAGATCAATGCTGCATAGAGTGAAGACTAGTATTAGTTTAACTAAGTAAAATCCCCAGTGTAATAGGTGCAGCATGTGATATATTTCTGGAGAAAGCAATTATCCTGACGAGCTTTATTCAATTCCGTTTCGAGAGCGCTAAATGCAAAACGGTCATTTTAAGGCACTTTTTGAAGTTACGTAGCCAAATTAAATTGCTGTTAGACATGACTAAACTATTTTTAATTGACCCTCAATTATATTATTAACACGTGGCATTTTTGCACGTTTTCTTTCCTTTTTCAATGTATCGGTCAAGCGTTTCGTGATAACCCAGATATTCTCTAGTTCATTAAAACGTTTCTTCACAGTGGCACTTTTTAGCTCGGTGGTTCTCTTGGGTGGTCTGATGTGAACGTTCCAGTTCGGAGGGCAGACACGACACAAGCCAGAACTTAAAACTCCCAAGATCCGACGCGCCGCATGATTGACAACCCGCTCCCGACGCAAAAAAACGGCAACGTCGGTGAGCACTTAGCACCAACCGTATCAAAACAAAGTGCAGACGCCTCGCAGTCGACAATATAAGCTCCTTATGATAATGTGGCTTCGTCTCTGATCTTGATGGCAGCCCTGCAGCCACGTGTAGCATCCACAACCAAACTCATATCGCTCCCGCATCGTTTGTAACATATGAGACGCGAGCGGCGGGCGCCTTTATTCGTGGATTTGAGGTACTTGTCGCGCAGGAAATCACCATAAATTCACCACCAACTTATTGCCGCCCATTCATCTTTTCAAAGAGTTACTGTCTTTCTTCCGTCTTGTGAGAATATGAGACAATCTTCACTTGCCATAAACGCAGCAGAATCTTCAATCGCTCTGACGAGGTAGCAAATGAGCGCCGTGGAAAGGAAAGAGGCATCCCGGGGAACGCAAGAGAGGCTAATCATTGTTTGCGAGAGGCAGGGAAAGACAGAAGGACAGACAGACAGACGGATAGACGGGTGGAATCAAAGACGACAGAGACAAAGAGCGGGCCGCGTGACCACGCCGATCCGCATTAAAACCGGAAAACACAATCTTGTTCACAACGGTTTAATAAGCTGTTTAGCTTTTATCAAGCGTTTGATGTATGGACAGTCGGCCCTGGCAAAAAAAAACCACAAACAAACAAAACCTAAAAACAACCTAAAAACAAACCCCGACAGACGACGGAGGCTGCAAAAGAGAAGCACACACCGCCTTTTGTTGGAATCTAAAATTAGTTTCACCTCCGATGCATCCAATTAATGAGTTTTCATTGACCCTTTGTGGCAGGTCCTGATAGATAGATATGCTCCAGTTACTGTACTTTCATGCACGTTGTTGGAAAAAGAAAAAAAAACAAAAAACGACTAAAAGGGAGAGTTGGGGGTGCCGGCAGCTGCAAGCCAAACGCTGACGAAATGAGAGCAAAAGCAGCTCGCGGTACGGTGGGTCATGAAAGGCTGAGCCTACACATCCTCTGTTCATTATGAGGCCCAAACAATGCCTCTGATTGATTGACAGATTGAGTCTAACGGAGAGAGGGAAGATACTGCACGCAGGCGAGATCTTGGGGGAATTACATCACTTGTGCTGGAGGAGAATCTAAAAAAAATTGCGAAAACAGAAAGAAAATTTCTGCTGGCTCCTTTTATTCCAATGCTATTTTTGTGATGGGAGCGTATGGGGGGGGGCATTTACCAAAAGCCATTTAATTAATCAAGGTCATCTTCAATTAATTAAACTTAATAATCTCGTTTATTACATTTTTTTTTCTGTCTTACAACTTGTTTTTTTTTTTTTGTTCTCCATACAGACTAAAAAAAGAGCATTTGCATTAGCGTGGAGCCGATTTTGAAGATAACACTTGAATCACTGGAACGGTCTTAACGCGCTCTCCATGCCAACTTTAGCGTTTGCAGTGTCACATCGAGGGCCATCTAATCTAATGATACTAATTTAGGAGGAAAAGAAAAACAGTCTGCAGCGATGGAAAAAAAAAAAAAAAAACTCCGGCAGTGCAACTTTTCAGGAAGGGGAATTTCTGTTTTTTTCCTCCGAGTGAGTTGGTATGGAACTTTTTTTTTTTAATGCCCTAATAACTTGCAAAACCCTATCATCTGATCTTTTAGTAGCCAGAATATTCCAGTGGAGCCAGTCACACAAAAGCATCCTACAAAGTAAGAGAACGTGGGCACAAGTTATAACAAAAAAAATAAATTAAAAAATGAGGCATGAAAATTGCAGATAGTGCATTGACATTTTAAACCAAAGATTTCATCACATTATGAGATTTTATTTCTCCAGGTTGTGTAAAAATCCCATCACAGGAGTAATATCATGTCACAACGAATAGCCTCTACATGCTTCAGTCTCTACTTGGAAAGGGTGAAAGTACAGTATGGGATGATGTATAGCGGTAAATACAAACACTTACGCCGATCATGTTAATGCATTTCTGCATTCAGATTGGTTTTTGAAAATACCAGCACTCATTAATTTAATTATTTCCCCATGAATTCCATTTTATTTTCAATTCAATTCAATCAATTTTGACTTTTAATGACTTAACTTTCAGTATTGTGGTCCACACAAAACAACGTCCAGGTCCTGGAGGGTGAAAAATATCAGACACTGCTTAAAAACAACAGTCTTCGGTGACGATTGCTCTGTAAAGTTGTATAAATAAAAATCCAGCCGACTGCTGCGCAACCCCAAATAATGTCCAAAAATGTGGACACCATATTTATTCATTAATTGTTTTTGCAATTAATCGCACATTCCCTAATATTTAAATGTGTTGGTTTGCATTTCCAGAGCATGGATGCATTGAGAAATTGTATAAACCTTTTTTTATATATACACACACACATATATATGTATATATAATCACATCTTGACATACTGCAAGTACAATGTGCATGAAGATTTTATGGTAATGATATGTGATGTATTGTTAAATCCATAGTAGAATTTTGTTGAAAATAATATACTATATACGTATATATAATATACTAGGGTCAATCAGAGAATTTCACCAAAACCGACTTCATGGGACACAAAGAAAGTCTCAAAGTGTTACACACTCTCACATATACTCACAAATCATTCAGCACTTTGTTGAGAATACAGCAAATATCGCCAAATTTTTATGTCGTCGGCACTTGTAAAATTGATACGTCAGTTTAAAAATAAACAAACAAGTAAAAAAGAATATAACGCGCAACTTGGAAAGTGAAACAAATCAGCATCTGACCAAATTATCACGCTGGGTGTTTTCAGCGTCTTTGTCTCCTCTCGCTTTCTTCACATTTGCATCGATCATCGCGGCGCTCGATCAATAATAATCACAAAAGCGTTTAATGACTTTGTGAACTCTTAACCCCAGATGTTACATAATTGCGCAGTGAGGGGGTTTGTTAGTTAAGTACATGGGGGGGTGGCGGAGTGGCTTCGAGTGTTCGCTGCATATTTCAAGCGGCTTTTCACCAGGAGATACGAGACAGCGGGGGGCGGGATATTTATCTCCCCGCTAAGAATGATGCCGCTAATGAGGACCAAAAAACATGAATCCAAACATCAGAAAATTATTCTCTTTCATACTTTGTATCATGCTATTCAGTTAATGCTGGGAATAATAATGTGAATTACAGAGCGACGCATATTGGGCTGCAGGTCTTTTTGCACTCGACTCAACCCGATTACCTCCGAGTTCTCGACTCGTAGGAACTGTTGCTGCCTTTGTAATTGGCAGCTCTTGGGGGGGGATCGATAAGGGATAATGGCTTTTTACCTTGATTCAACTCATCAGTTCACTTCATGAAAAGTTAGTATCCAGACCTTTTAAACGTTCACTTTTTTCCCCCCTTTGTTGGAATGACTTTTACTTAACGCCCTTGTGCACAAGAGTAATTACCAGAGAATCCACACGCATTGAAAAATATGTTTTCCACACGGTGGTTCTCTGGTTTCATCACTGTCTGTTTATTTTGTTATGGTTTTGCATGTTTTCCTGAAATCTTCTTCCCACAGATAAAACATGTCAGCACATGCCATGTAGGACCACTAGATGGCACTGTATGGCAACAGAATGCTGCTACAGTTTTATTATTGACCAAAAAAAAATGTTGCAGGTTTTTTTTCCTCTTCCTGGCGCATTTTTGAGACATGCAATTTATGCATGTTTAATGGCAGATTAAATTAATTTCAACATTGCTTATGCACGTCACATATATGAACAAAACATAAATTACTTATTTTTTTAGAGTGGCATACGGACATTTATCTATTATATACATAATGTAAATACCATATTTTATGGACTGTTTGGCTGCAATTTATATTCAAAGGTGACTTATAACCACAAGAAGTCACTGTTTGACATCAGAATTCTGTGAGTGGTATATCTTGTATAACAGTCAAATACAGTAATCAAGCATTTTTTTTTTACTGCGTTGATGATATCCATATTAACTGGAATGAGATCGGACATGAAAAATGTGTCTTGTAAAAGTACTGAATTTAGCCTATGTTATTTAGAACAGAATTGAGTTTTTATTAAATATTCTCATGGAAAAAAGAAAAAGAAAAGTGTGATTTTAAATGTCCATGTATCTACAGACTCTAAATATTTAAAGAGTAGAATAAATCATGAACATTAGCGCAAAGGGGAATCATTTATAATGTATATTAAACAAATTATACCATATATATACATAGTAATATATATATATATATATATACCAAGTTACATTAACGTGAGTAACTTATCTCTGCATTAGACACATGTTCATGATGTGCAATGCACTTTTTTCCCACGTTGGTTTTAATAGTCGCCATCTCTACTAGGAGCATGAAGCAGCTATTTAAGATGCCCATGTGCTCACTGCCATAAGCGATACCACCGCCCCATTCCAGAAGCTTAAATACTTAAAAAAAAAAAAAAAAAAGACAATAAAGAAGCACATGTCAAGTTTAATTCTTAAGATTTTGGGATTTAAACTTTAATTTATTTTACTTTCTGCCTCAGTTCCTGCCTAAAGCATTGATCAATCTACTTTATGCGTCAAGCCGTCCATGTCCCTGATTCTTACTCCTTGAAATATCCTTAGAATGAACTACTCCATGATAAAAAGTACTTTCTTGTGCACTGCAGGTCTCTGGGAAGCACATGAACGGCACTTAACCGACCACGCATACAGAACACAATGTTTTATTTGAAGCTCATGCGCACCGTCATGGCGTGAGAGGCTTATAACCAGGTGGTCTTTCAAATAAATATAAAAAATTGAGCTCCCCGCAGCGAATGCCTTGCAAATCTATGATAATTCCAGCCCCAGATCGATGGAGATATGCAGGAGCGTGTTTGCATGAAATATATGAGGCCGTGCGCAGAGGGCCTGTGCCAAAAGTTTGCATTCAGAAGTGATATTTCACTTTGTTAGTGCATTTTCAATCTGTAGCATGAGTAGCCCTCCATGTACAATATGTTAATGCAAGGCCGACCCCCGGACAAGTTTGACTCGGAGAAATCCATAGTCATTAATGCCCGGCTTTCAGAAATTACAAACAGGCAAAATTAGTTCAGTTATAAAAAAAAAATCAATGCAATAACATTACCGTCCTCTGTTCTGCAGTGGCTCAATGACTCAAATGCGAACAGATCACGTTTGCAGCTTTCAAAAAAAAAAAAAAAAAAAGCATTAATAGGAGCCCGTGTTGCATTTAGCCGTTAATGGAATCACATGTATGTCAACATGTTTGTCGGATGTGCCCGGTCAAAAGCAAATACAGACTCCCGACAATGACTGGGATATTCTCTTGTGGGTTTAATTTCACACCCTCGCCTCAGCACGGAATGAAACTGGGGTTGTTGTTTTTTTTTCAGCTTTAGATATCATTCAAAGAGAACTCTTTGTTCTACCTGATGGATCTGATCGAGTGAAAAGGAAAGAAAGTGGCACAGTCGCATGTTAATAGCTTTGTCTACAACTAATGATGAGTCACTTTCTTTCATGAAAAAATCAATACTATGGCCGTCGAAGCGTCAAAACATGTGGCAGACGTTTTCTGGTGAGATCTTTAAAAGCACTTATATTTTCCCGTGATGTACGATACAAGAAGGTTTATCCTGTTGAACACACATCAAATACTTCCAAGTACATTCCTCATAATCCCATCCAAAGACATTATTGCTTATTTCCAATATTCATTAAACCATAGAAAGTGTTGTCAGACCAGCTGTATCTTCTTTTAGGCCCCATTTACACGGAAATCTTTACGTTTTTTGGAGTTTTCGTTACAGAAAACTTTCGCGATAAGATGGCAGCGTTTCAAAAACAATGCCCAAACACTGGTGGCATGTAAACGGAGGGAAAGTTTAGTTTTCCCTTGAAAACATCCTGTTGACAGGGCCTTCATTTTTCTTAAAGTATGTTTTAAAATGTTCAGCAGGGGATTCCAGACAGCTTCAGATATCTGGGAGGGGAGGGGTGTGAAAAGAAATAAGTAGTGGGTAAAAGTAAAAAAGTAATAAACGCGCTGTCAAAATAGACATTTTTAGATATGTGTTAATTTGATGGAGCCACTTAGCATTCATTTATTATATAATATGAATATTGTCACTACTTAATTAAAACTGCTTTGTACAAGAGAGACTATCAAAGTCTTTTTTTTGGTTCAAGACCAACAAACAGTTTTTTTTTTTAAATCATATATTTTTTTTAAATATTTCTCTAAACAGACGTTTTATTTCCTAATATTCAAAGTTTCTTCCAAACAAGAGCAGGAAGGTTCCGAAGGGTCAATCTGGTAATTTGGCCGTTTTAATCGGGATGCAACAAAATGCCAGTAAGGCGGTTTCCAGGAGGCTTACAAGGAGAATTAGTTTTTGTTTTCAGTTGTTTGTAGGCATTTTCTTCTGATGCTTTGCGTTTTCTTTCTCCTAAAACATTACCAAAAGTTGGGATGGTGAAATACTTTCACGAGCCTTTATTGTTTCGCTCATTAACTTTAATACAGTTCGAGGACTTTAATGGACATTCTGTAATTGCAAAGCTTTAACTTGGAAAATGTGACTATTATTTGAACCGGCCTCGGAATTGAAATAGACATTGTGGAGATGTTCTGTAGATATACTAAAAAAGTACTTTAAGTGATTTTAGAGTGTCTAATCTGGCATTTCTGATGAGATCTTGATTTATTCCAATTTAACTGTCTCCAGGCACTGTATCTGCAGAGCTGGACCCGATAAACCCTACCCAACAAAACAAAAGTCAGAGATTTTCCTTTTTTTTTAATTTTTTTTTTTAAGGGTTAACATCAATCTAAAAGGTGATACATGCAAATAGTGTTCATGTCACTGCAGCAGACATGAAGCTCCATAATATTGATTGCTGGTATGTAAATGCAAATTGCTTTACGACGCAGCCCGAGTTCATTGAAATTGATTCTCGATACCCGGGCCATTGATATGATCTTGAAAAAGTGTTTTAAATCTCGACGTGCCTGTTCGTATTGACGTCGCTCAGACGGATTGGTAACTCGGCTGCCATCTTTGATACGGGCGTTGGGATGAAAGTACCCTTCCAACTGCTGAAACGCTCCCAAATGTTGAGCGGGAAAGTGGGATGGCGACGAAATGGAATCAGCTCAGGGACGATTGCTTCTTTTTAGCCCGGGATGAATCGGCACTATTGTGTCCTCTCGCCAATTGTGATTTAGGGTTAATTTGGTCTGGGAGGGGGAGCGCTGTTAAACGCCATCTTAATGAACTTCTCCAAGCCGAGCCACTGGAGACTCAAATAGAGAATAAAAATGTAACCGTTATGTCATTAGCATGAGCTGCCGCATGATACGCCGTGGGTGTTGCACCAGCAGAATCAGGACCCGGCGCCTTTCTAAGCGTATGTATATCCCCGACGGGGACTATTTTTGATATCTGGGGCGTACATCCAAAAGGACACAGATGTCACGAATTCGACGTGACCCAGATGTTCCGGCGTTTGCACAGCCACCGAAACGCGGGATGCATTTGGACAGTAAAAGAGAGAGATCAGGATTCTACCCATCTGTGCACATAAGAGCGCACGTCAACTGGCAGATGGTTGAGGTGTGTTGGAACAATGCATGTGTGCAGTTGATAATAAAAAAAACATGTACAGTGGGGGGGGGGGGGGGGGGGACGACGACAAAGAAAAAACACTGCATCACTGATGCCTTCTTAGCAAAATAAAAATGCAGAGACACCCCAGATGTGTGTTGAATTATTAATTCATCATGCATACCAAGAATATCATGATGGAAATATGTCAACTAACGTGACTCATCTTCTTTGCAGTCATCTGCGTCTGAGTAAAGCATTGGAAATGTGCCAATTGAGCGTGGCGTTAAAAAGAGAATGCTCTTAGAGAGAGAGAGAGATCAGACCGACTGATTCTCAATAAGACAGGAACCCACAAAGGCATTTCGCCAACGACGAGAGTGACATGGCAGAGTGAAGACGCATCCAAAAGAGGGCTGGAAAATCTCGGCAAACTCCGTCCCCCTGCAAACAAAGTGCCTCCCTATTAATTCTCCGCCCGGATCTTTTAATGAAATGCAAATCAAACATTCCACGAATTTGATTAATCTCCGAGGGTGGCCGAAGCCTGCTGGCTGGAACAGTGGGAGACCCGTTGGCACCGTTGCTCTGATCTACTCAGCCATTACTCCGCAATGATTCATTTATTTAATTGGGATGAACCAAGAGATTTCTGATGTCTCTCCTCTTGTTTGCCGCCGTCTTCGCACCCGTAAAACCGGCGTACAATTTGCCGGGGACGAGTTGTTTACCCGCATCAAAGCGGACTCACTCACTTGTCAGTACTATTTCGTCAGGTCAGGGCTCACCGATGAGAAGTGCGTTGGCCGTCATTCATTCCGCTTTTCTCTTCCCGCTTAATCCCATCAGGGGTGACGGCGGGGCCACGCCCGCGTCCCACGGAGCGTCTGAAAACGCGTCTGTGCGAGTTGAAGCGAACAGAATCTGACGTCTGTCCTTCTCAAGCGACAAGGAGAACGGGGAGATTACTTTTATCCTGTAAATTTCAATTAATTCACACAAATGAACGCCATTGGCGAAGGCGGCGGAAGGGAACGGGGGTCGTGTGACGGACGTATCTGTGCTCTTCGGCGTCGTTGAGAAGCTTTGCTCAGTTCATTTGTGTAATGTTCTCCCGAGTACCTGATGGCGGTCAGATGTCAACATCTGTCCCCGTATTCCCGAAATATCGGGCAATACTAGCTTCATTTCCTGTAATTAACTTTTGATTCTCAATTAACTTTTACTGTGGTGTGATTTGAAAGAGTTTTTTTTTTTTCTTCCAAGTAATTTGGTGCCTTTAACAAATGGCTCCGTTTGCGGAAGCTGTGAGCGTTAATGGAATTTCTCGCAGACGCGACCGTCGAGCAACTCGAGTGAACTGGTGTGGGAAGCGAATAGCACAAGTTCGTGCGACACAACACAAATTATATATATTTAAATAAATTAGGGTCGTTTTCAAGAAAAGCAGACAAAGATGGAGAAGGAAGAGGAAGAAAGCATACTTCTTTCAGCGCCTTGCGGAAATGACTTCTGTCTTTAAACCCATTGGGCTGGTTGGGGTTCAGGATGACCTGTCAGCTCTGGGATTCAAACCTGCAACGTTTCAATCCCATAGGCTGCTTCTCCAGCCTCTCGGCCACCACTGCCCGACAAATGAAGAATTGTTCTGGTATCCAGGCCGTTCTGGAGTCTCAGGCCCCGTTTACAAGACAACGTTTCAACGTTAACCGTCCTTTGCCATGTTTCTATTCTCCAGTTTGTGGCTAATCCAAAATCATGTTTCACGATCGTATTGTTTGTTTTCTGACAAATACTTGTCGGCGGAATCATTTAACGGTGCCGTCGACAGCGATATTGGTTTCAACACTGCGGATGCCGTCCTCGCCTCCTCAATAGACGGCGCCGAACTCCTCTTGTCTTGCTCGCAATGCTGGCAAAAGGTACTGAAGCGCAACATCTTTGTGGCATTGATCTGTTTGTCGGTTTGAAACGTGGCGTGCACCGGGAATCCTGGGAAATTACAGACGGACAAATTTTACAAATTTTACAAATTTATCCTGATGATTGCACTTAATCGTTGTTTTTGTGTACTATTCTTTTTTCTTTATTCCAAACAATGATTTACCTTTTTTAGTTTTTGCTCCAATCTACCAGTAAAAATGACTGAAATGGGGAAAAAAAATATTCAGGAGTCATTTTTTCTTCCTCAAGACAATTTCTGCAATTTCTATTTGGTAAAAGGTTGACCCTTTTGTTTTTGGGACTCAAATAGTTTTTTAAAACTAAGTCAGTTTCTTTGAAATCTGCCTCCTTTCCCCTGGAGATAATACACAGACCAGTAACTGATTCCGCAGTCAAGGTTGTTTCCGACTCTTTCCAGTTGCCGTTCCATTAAGTGTTTGAGGAAGTCTGCAGAGTATTCTTTTGCTTTCATACAACATTAATGCTACATTATAAAAAAAAATAAAAAATGAGCATGCAACAGTTTCCTTGAATTTATAAAACCAGAGTAAACAAAATCTTGAAAATGATCAATTTTCAGTAATTAAGTCGTTTCCAAGAAGTATTAGCCTTCGTCTATCCAGGGAAGGAGAGAAAGAGTCTACAGTTATTTACCTGCAGTGGTTGAACTCAGGTAGTCTTGAGTATTCTTCGCTCGCCGGGTGGTCTCTTCAACTATCCACAGGAGGTCAGATATTCAGAAGACACTAAACACTGTGCACTCTGCTTGAGGCATTTTTTGTATTATTGAACAATCTTCATGTTAGTCCTTGAGCTTTTGTGTTTGAAAAGGATTGGCCCTTCCAATTGATGCCACAACAAAGAACCGCCGTGATGCCTTCCATTTAGATTCTTGTCCGTCACAGAGTACCGCCGGGGAGGCGACTGAATTACAGCAAATTAATTTCGCAGCAGGACGAAAAATCCCTGAACACACGGGCCGAGTCAGAAAGCGCTATCTTCAGCAACTGACGGTGCGAATCCCCCCGACTCCTAATCTCAATTCTGTGTCCTGAAGTGACACAAACTAAATATTAATGAGTTTCACCCGGATCACAGATAGAAGTCACAGGACTCCTCACTTGACTTGCAATCTGAAATGATTATTCCTCTGATTGACGGTTTGATTGTGACAGCAAGCAATTGCAAAAATGAATCCTTTAAAAAGCTACCCGGGGTGGCAGTAAGGGGGGGGGTTTACAAGCTTGGACCGTTGCCAAGCTGACTCTCTGGATGGAACAATGGCCTGAAAGTTACCCCAGCTAATTGGAGGGGTACCCAGTGTGTGTTTTTATTTCACTTTTAACAGGCTTAATAGGTCCAGTTCAAAATCCGCTACTTTCAGACGACTGCTTTTATGATCTGCTATCTTGTTCATAACTTTGAGAAAGGGCGGTGGATTCGATTTACAGTTTTGCAAAGGCGCCAAGTTCTCCACCGGACCTGATCTATGGAGAAAACGGTCCACAAACAAATTGAAACGAGAGGGTTTCGTTTTGGGATGAAGTGAATGAAGCATGTAAAATGCCCAGAAGGTGTTGTGGCGAGCTACCAAACCGAGCTGGAGGATCATCACAGCTCTAAATGATCAGGCGGGATTACGGAGGCCGTGTCAAGCGAGTCGCCAGAGCTTCAGATAAGATTCCGAGTATTTCTCCAGGACGTGGACGTTCTCTGGAAAAAAATAAAAAAACGTGGCCGATCCATCTGGAGGCCGAGCCGTGAGAAACATCACGGACCGGAAGGGTTTCTTTTGATTTGGTTTTTGTTTTCACACCAGGCATACCCGTAATAATGAATCCCGCCAGCGGTTGAACATTCGGGGGGGTGGGAATAAATGCCTGTTTACGGCTGGCAAGATCTGATCATTATTTCCTAAAGAAAAAATACCCTCTGAATATTTGACCGCGATGGAGACGTGAATCAAACTAAACGCTGGGTAACCTTCGACTGAACGAGGCTTGTTCTAATAGAGGAAGAATTTCTCTCATCTTTCAGACCCCTCGGAGGAAAAACATTGGAAAGTTTGGAAAAGTAAATATATTTCAAACACTTTTTCACCTTTGGTTTTTTTTTTATTTGGGTCAATATAGTTCTGGTTCAGGTCTAAAAGGACACGAGAAAAGGCATTTTGTCAGATTCTTGATGACTTCCAAGTGTCCTGACTTACTTCAAACTGGGAGACTCTACTCTTTTTCGCTTAAATCTCTTTTATTTATGTTTGTTTTCAAGATGCAACCCTCATTCAAAGCAGGAATCTACCAAACTCTTTAAGGGGAAGCTGAAGGGATAAACAAAAACACACTTTTTTTGCTCTCCTTCATCCAAGAACACCCGACTTCATGCATCACAAAGCTTTAATGTACTTTAGATTTTATATTAAACCAGTGAAGTGTTGTTTCATCTCAGAGCCATCTGAAATGCCGAAGAGGATTTTTGCCCTTGAGGTGACGGCTGGGCCAACCGCTCGCTTCTGAGAGCAAGGTAAGGTCTCCCGGGCCAACTTCCAGGCATTTCTTATTGATGCTGTTTAGTGTTTTCCATTTAATTAAAGCCGAAATGCTTCGCTGAAGGAATTTGCCATTGTTTGAGTCACATAAATGCTGTAAAATCAGAATGGGGTTTATTTACATCAATGTAATGGACATTTAGCTCAATTTCATTATTCTCAACACAGTATCAAACAACAGCAGCCAAATCCCTAAAAGCCCATTTTTGTTTTTCTCTCTCTATTGTCTTTTGTTTTTTTTCCTGCCTGCTGTGCTTTTCTGTCACGCACACTTTAAAATCTATTTATTCTTTCATTCTGACTGGTTGTGCTTTCAGGCTAAACACTCCTGCTCTCCTGCGCTAAGCCAAAGGACCTGTGCCAGCAAAGCAACTTTATCCATAATCAGGTCTGCAATACAAAAAAGAAAGTGACCACACTTTCAGTGAAATATCCTACTTTCAAATAGCTTTCAGAAGAACAAATTTCCTGTCTGCGTACCCCGAGCGAACTTGAACAAAAGTTCAGCGTGTCAGAGGTTTCGAGAAATGCTAATTGTGGACACAAAGTTCAAACAAACTCGAGAACATTAAACTTTTCTGCTATTTTAGTTCACCAGGCTGTTGCAGTTTGTCCCCGACTTCCACACCAAACAGCTGTTAGGCATAATATTAGTGGCTACTTAAAGATTTCATGCAAAATGGCTCAAAAATCGACACAAATATCTGGTATAGATGTTTGACATGGACCCCAGGATTGTCTGTACAGTCACATTGGACAGTGGGCGATGAACTGGCTACAGGATCGTAAGCTTAAAGAGATTTAACCAATACGATCAGGCCTTATGGAGCAATACCGAAAAGGAGAACTGATTTAATCAAATTAAAACTGCAATCAGAGACACGTCTAGTGAGGAAGAGGGAAAACACGAGAACTCACACCGCCCATCTATCTTCTATGCCACTTCATCCAATAAGCGTCGAGGAGCGGCTGGAGCCGATTGATTTCGGTCGACTGTTCGAGAAAGCAGGGCAAACGATCTTGAGAGAAAACAACGAGCAAGGGAGTGTAAAACGCCTAAAGACAATGAGGACCATGTCGAAAACGTGGAATTCAGACATGTTGAAATGATCTACTGATTTCATATATATATATATATAGGCATTTTAGTGGTTATTTTATGCATTTATTCAATTCAAATCCTGTCAGTGAGTCTTGGAGTACCCGTCCATGTCTGTGCTACTTTTACTATCCTGTGTTTTTTTATGTGTCTGATTGTCAGATACCTTCTCTCCTTCTACTACTGCAGAAAAAGAAAACACCTACCCATGGGTACAGATGAAGTCAGCTTGACCTTGTGTCCAACCTCCCAACCTGGAGGGCTGGTGGATTTGCGCTCCGTCAGACGAACCTCCCCCCCAGCAAAGGTCGAGGGGTCGCCAGTCCAACCACCAAACCAACCATTTGATATGTTTGAAAGGAAATAACATGTCATTTCTGATCTCAGAAGCATTGAGCCTCCTTTCCTCAGCTTATAGTTATTACCTCCTTTAACCAAAGGAGACCAGATCATGCTGCCCCAGAATTCCTTGCGCCGACAACATTTAAAGGGACCCGCTCATCTGAGCGTTTCAGGGAAACTCACGATGACTCAACATAGATCATGTTAAGTTACCAAAGCGATAATCTGCCTTGAACAACTTTAAATAATCTAAAACCCAGATCCCAACTATGAATGTTATGGATGTTGTAAAACGAACACAGTAAAAGATTTTGTGCAGCCAATTCTCAGTTCGATTTGTTATTTATTAACCTGGCAGACATTTCACTTTAATTCCTCATAGCCTGGCAGCCTCTTATCCTTTAATTTCAATTCAAACTTTATGATATTTGCAGACCAAGAATTGTCAACTGTGAATAGCCCAGAGAGGACCGAAACCGCTGATATAATCTCAATTATCCTTCTCACCACAAGGGGGACTCAAGGGGCACTTTAGGTGAATGCCCATGGTTACATTCCAAAACCTGTATTATTAAACTTAACCCCTGATGTTAAAATGGTAGCGCAGTACACGAGAGAACGTTCAAGACAGAAAAGTTGAACAGTTTCATGGCGCAAAAAGTTTTGTCGTTTCCTCCATTTCATATTTGCGAGCAGCAGTGTTAGCTTGTGTGAATAGTGCAAATTCATCAAACGAGAGCTCAAACAAGACAAGCCGAGGCGACAAGCAGCAGCTGCGGCCTCTCAAGGGAAGCTACTCGGGCTATAAATGACCAGACTCAAGGTGCCATTTTCTTTATCTTTCTCAAAGATACTTTATGAACGCGCACACCTTGTTATCACAGAGGATTGGAGCACTTTGTGCATAATTGCTACGCTCCTCACCGTTTTGCCTTGTGTTTGAAGGAGGGGAGTTCTTTAAAAAATTCTTATTTTAAATTTAAAAAGTCAGGAGTAGAGTTTGGAAGTAAGTTCATGTTGACTCTGTCAGTCATGAAACAGCAGCTAATTAATTTTATTTTATTTTTGGAGAGGGTAACCTCTTTTTTTTTTTTTCTTTAAAACTCGGCGTACCGTATGCCATTCAACTCATATTGTCATAATTTGGCACATATTACGATCCTGCATGTCCCCGCAGAATACTCGCTGTGTCACTTCTCCCTTTTTAAAATTGCCAATCTGTCTGGGCAATATTGACTTAAATGTTGGCGTGGCGTCTCCGACGCGTCAACACGCCAGAATGAAATATGTCCTGTCCGTCAGCCGCCTGGGAACCAATTGAACGGGGGAAAACTTTTCCGACACGCTTAACTTTTTTTTTTTTTGGGGGGGGGGGGGGGTTTGTTGTTGAACTCTTAGAATTACAAAGAAGAGGGATTAATGGTGGCGGAGGAAAGGGGTCGTCTTGGGTCGTCGGATGCTCGGGCGAAAATGCATCGGCGATCAATTGGCCTTAGGACCTTTTTTGGAATACAGTTAAGGGATGGACTGTCGGCATAACAAACATCCCTCCAAAAAAAAAAAAAAAACAACTGCTACAGATTATCAGCTTGGACCCTCCTTAAACTTTTCACCAGAAAACAAGGCTTCAAAGCTCAAATCAATAGTTAATTATCTGCTGTATAAACATATTTTACAGTCACTCTCTGCCGACTGGGCCACAATCGGTTCCTCCCATACACTTATTTTTCATTGTCACTTTTATTAATCTTAGGGGGGGGCAAGGTCAAACTTGCGAGCGTGTGTACCGGCTCACGGAGTGTGTGTGGTTATAAGTGGAACACCGAAATCCAAAAGTGATTCCACAGAAATCATGTCTCGGCTGTTGCGCCGAGTGAAACCGCCACAGTACCTGACCTTATTCTGTGCGGCGACAACATGCAAACACTCAGAGATGAATTGCTTTTTTTTTTTTTCCTTCTCTAGTTCGGCTTTGAAAATGCAGTGCGTGACAGAACAAGCGAGGAAACGCACATCTTTTCTGATTTTGCTAAGTATTCAATACCTCACACTGGTTCTTCATAAGCCTCTTTGGCAGCGACTGCTGCTTTCACTGTTTTTTTTTTTTTTAAATATTCCCTCATGGCAGAGCCAGAAGTTTGGATTGCGTCCCATCATTGTTTGCAGATTTGCTCAACCTATAATCAGCTGTCCTTGTGTTGAGAACCCTCACACTGTCTCAAGGCCCCTGCCGGTGTTGGCGCTCGCTTTTCAAGGTCTCGGTTCAAAACTTAAAGGCCTGCAAGGTTACCGCGATGCCGAAGCTGACCTTGGCTGCATTCATTGTTCCCCGAGTCCCCGTGAAAATGAAAAGCACAAGCCCAGCCAGAGCTGACGCAACCCGCTCACTTCCTGCCAGTCACTAGACTTTGCATTCTAGAAAAAGAGATTAAATCCCAGTTTGTCCAGCAGTGGGATCTTTCTCCGTGGGTCAAACTCAAGACCCCCCAATATTTTCAGATTTCTCCATTTTCTCTGTTCACCGAGGCTTTTTATTATGCATTTTCTCACAAAGCTCTCGAGGACAAAGGGTTCACTTTTCAAAAGAAAGATCTCTCTATCGCTCATAAACTGGATGCACAGGCCCATTACAGAAGAATCTTGATTTCTTTTTTTTTTTTTCATTTTAAAATAAAGGAGTTTAAGAGTTCTTGAGTGCACTCTCTTCTCCACGCGAGTGCCTGTTAGTGCGGAATTGAAAGAGAGGTATTTTTCTCTTTGCATCCCTTGAGGGTTCAAAATTTGCTGTCCTTTCAAAACGATAAACCACTTCAAAGTAGTGATCAAGCATTTGCCGTTTCTCTCGCTGCATTATGTTTGGACGACCATTATAAAGACATCTTATATAGAATAGTTGAATACGGGTCGCAACCAACAAAAAGACGAGTCAACGTTTAGATCTGTTTTTTTTTTTTACATATTACATCTCGTTGGGTAGTTCATACATCCATCTACATTTCTTTATTTCCGTTCTCTCCCACAACCTGCCATCTACCTGTGAGCTTGGTGTTCTTTGATCCCCACAGTGATCACTGCCTGTGCTCTTATCTGCTCCTCAATGTTTTTTTTACAAGGAGTGACAAGGCACTGAGTGCTCATGCACAAATAAACAGCATCTTCCCTCTCTCTGTGGTATTTGTTTGTTTCAGTCAAGCACCAGTTTTGCTGCGATTGTCAGAAACCGCTGCTCGGATACATCATTTAGCATGATCTATATGGAAAAAAATAAAAATGAGAGTTTCAGTTGTGGTTGAGAATCAAGATCCAGGTCTGTAATGATAAAAGGCCTCCACACCATCACAGCCGCAGCAGCGATAAATCACGGCCCAGCAAGGATGACTTCATCCATAAAGAAACGCTTCATCCGCACTCGCCAAAAGTGAGATGAACCCCCGAGATGGAAAGCGCAGGAAAGCACTGTACCTGTACTGCATTTGCATCTTTCCATGTCGCTGGATTGTCCACGCTTTGCTGGAGAACATCACAAACTATTCCCAAAGCGTACAAGTAGACTTTTGATGCATCCGTGTAGATGGGAGTTAGATCATTACGACAAACGAGTTTATTGCCGCCGTTAACCTTCCAGGACCTGGCGTCCACATATGTGGACATCACTTCAACCAACCGAGCAGAAGAGCTGAAGCTGAGGACGGACATTTGACTCTGAAGCTCCATCGACATCCATTAGAATGACCGTTGTTTCAACTCTCCATGTATTAAAGTACAAAATATGATTCATGATCGAGTACAGAACATTCTTCCCTCATCTCATTTATATGCGTGAGATTAACCACTTTTTATTAGAACAGAAGAGGAACTTCTTTTTCTTTATACTTAATATTTATATACACTCAAGAGTTTTGTTTTTTTTAAGCTCTTCCGTGTGCTGTGAATTTCCAAATAAAGTGACTTCTATTGAATTTAAATTGCCAACTACACAAGTGCATTTCACGCAAACTGTTGAGCAGCGTGGGACTCTTCGAAATCTCCCACTTTCTTAGTGGGAAGTTCCCAGTTTGATCACAATCATATGCTTCAAAATAATTTCTAATTGAAAACATTTGAGTGCACGAAGTCTGTTTAAACGGGCAAAAAAAAAAAATCTGTTGGCGACTTAATTTCAAAAGGTTTAGAATTCAAAACATTAAACTGGACTGTTTGGATCCGGAACACAAGCAAGCCGTCTTTGTTTTAGACCTGAAATAGCCATTTCCCACCCTTCAGCTTCCAGCTGAAATCCACTCCGTCTTCTTTCTCTTGTCCCGCAGATTAGCCACAGCAGGTGCCCGTTCTAACACTGGGGGAATAAAGAACAAGCTCTCCGGGTCTAACAAATCAAAAGGCCCCGCTGGGCTTCTGATCCCCGGGAATCGTCTGTTAACCTCCGGAGTGCGCCGACGCCGAGGGGGGAATGTGCGGTCACGTGCGCGACGGAACATCCGCCATGCTCTTTGGAGGCGGCTAGGAGATTAGCTCACGTAGGGGCTAGCTCGACCGCTTTTGGAATGTCTCCCGACGTTTGCGCATGCTGGCGCTTTATTTGGTGTGAAAGGACCTCCGGATGGTGCACGGATGCAAGCAGAGCGAGGAGGGTTTAAGCGTCGGAAGCTTGTGCTGTCTTGAACATCTGCTTGTCAGAGGCAAAGGATAAGAACAGCCCCCCCCCCCCCCCAAAAAAAAAAAAAAAAGTTGCTCCTTTTCAAGTCTTCTTGCATAAAATATGGATGATCAAAGCTGCAGAGCACTCCCCCCGGTCACCTTTTCCCCTTTTTACCCGTCTTTGAGAGTCACTCAAATGAAAGTTGCTCAACGCCCGTATACATAAACATGAGTGGACCACAATCTGACGTCTCTGCCCTCTCGTTGCTCCTTTACTTTGGACTTTTCTTTTCTCGGCGCAGGGCAGGTTTCATGCTAATGGCGCGCAACCTCCTGAGAGGCGCTGCCCCCTGCCACTCCCTATCCGTCCCCCAGATGTCAACCACCTGCTGGGTCCGTCCCACCACCGTCGATGGCTTTGGGGGACAGTCAAACCTTTTCTTTTTTTTCTCTTGCATAACTTCGTGGATTTCCAAAGAAACTCCGCACATCTGCAGATTGAGGCGACGCCAGCTTTAAAGGCCCGACTGTTTCTGTTCTATTTTCTCTTGCCAATGCTAATACAAACCGACTTGTTATGTAAAAGTCGGGCTTGTAGTTAAGGAATGCGGGAACATTTACATTTGAGAGTCTAATCTGGTTGTTACCATCATTAAAATCTGTTTACTCTTCACAAACCTCCAGTCTTACATTCTGCTCCAAATAAAGATCTAGTGTGGGTTTTTTCTTTTTTTTTTTCCCCCCTCTTCCCCAAAATAATGAGACAGACTGCTAATGCGGTCCAGATGATGCACTTTGTTGTCTATTTTTTGGTATTGGGATCATTGGGGAAATGATTCTCTCCATCTCCCGGATCACTCGAATGACCCATCTGTCATTCTTGCCCCCCCCCCCCCCCATCTTATGTAATTAGCCAGCAATTGCCAAGAAATCTGGATGTGCATGCTTCTTCAAGAGATAATCAAAAGTCTTTTGAAAAGGGAATGAGGAGACAGAAGTGATTGTGGAGACGGGGGGGGGGAGGGAAAAAAAAAAAAAAAAAAAAAAAAAAAAAAACCACTGCAAAGCGCGGAGGATTTTGGCATTTCAAGGAAAGTCAGACTGAACCGCTGCTCGTCTCTGGTCAGCGTCACTCAGCGTGATTGCCGGTCTCGCACTCGCTTCCTGTGCACATCTATTCACTCACATTGAACAAACTAAATCAACCCTAAGCTTATTGGTTGAATAACCGCCACCCCAAAATGGAGTGTGATGAAAAAAAAAAGGCAGATTGGAAAAAGAGCCAAAACACAAGAGTGCCGTCAGGTTGAGATTCTGTCATAAGTTCTGCTCCCAAGGTCAAGAGTGAATTTTGAAACCGAATTAAAATATAAAACTGACGGAAGGACAAATGTACAAATAATTGGGTGAAAAAAGGCACAAATAAAAGGCAGAGAAAGAACAAAAGTTGAGATGAATCAGAACAAGCAGAAGGGAGATGAGGGCGCGGGAGAACAGGAATCAGAGACAACAAAGAACAAAGAAAGAGGATGAGGTGAATTTTAAAGAAATGGAAGCGGCGCATTATGGACAAAGGAAAACCAAACAGAGGAAGGCATCACTTTCAAGGGAACAGGATGAATATTAAACCCAGTCACAGTGCTATGAAGCATTAAAAATCAAGTGAAAACGTCCACGTCACGTTAAGCACATTCACAATTTATAGGCGTGTGCACATTTAGTCTTGGCAGTTTTATCATTTTTTGGAGGGTTTCTTCGGTCCTTGCACGTTCCAACTGAGCATGTCGGGATTATTCGCTTCGCTACGAGTCAAACGCAAGATCCACTGATGCATTTCAGCTTCTGTTCACTTCGTATTAAGTCAGCGCTGTAAACTTTTGCTGCCTTTTGGCTGTTTGTCGACCCAACGATGGCACGGCGAGTCTTTGAAAACGGTGCCTTTTTGAAATCGTTTACTACATGATCGTCCACATAAGTGCTCTTCTCCTTTTGGGTTCAACGGCAGTTTGCTTTCATAAAGTTGCATTATTACTGGTTCTATCTACGCATCTACATTTTTTTCCCACTGCACTCGTCGTCCCTGATGACTATTTCCCTTCACTTGACTTCAATGGCAGTTGCCATCCGTGAAGTTGCACTACCGCCATCTGCTGGTTCCAGATAGTCCTTACCATTGTCACCACTCACACACAAGTAGTGGTAAACTACAGCAATGTTTGCATTCATAAAGTTTCTAATATGAAAATTAAAAAAGAAACATTGTTAAAACAGATCATTCTCATTTAGACTGAGATTTTTGTCCTTTTATTTTGAAAATCAGAGCATTGTCCCAAATGGTAACCCATCCACTTCTTAACGACTCCCAAGTTGGATAAAGCAGGTATCAAAATAACCGAACAGAAAGATGGATTGCCATTAAAACCTTGTAAATTCTCCCTCAAATCCTAAAGCATGGCGTTTGTCATCATGTTGACGAATGGCGTGGCCTGTAGGAAGTTGCCACTATCTTCCATACAAATTGTTGCTGTCGGGATATGATGGAGGTGCTAATAGATCCCCATTTCACCCAAATGTACATGAATCATCAAATTCAAGTGTTTCGTCTCATTTTTTATTGCCTCAGTCCAGCACATGATGAATTTCAGACGTCGCCACCTAACCTAATGATTCATTATTCATCGCGTAGCAGCCGATTCGCAGCGTGCATTCATTGTGATTATCAATGTTAAACAAGTTTCCTTATTGTTTCGGAGATAAGATATCCTGCCCAGGGCAGGAAGATAAATGTATTGTCTTAACTAATGAAGTAAACCGTTCCTACCGCCCTGTTCCGCGGCTCCGAATCATCAGTTTTTCGCCGGAGATGACATCCTGCTGTTTACTATTTCTGCCAATTATTTACAAGTCAGTGTTTGGACAATAAATTGTGTTTTTCCTGCCGCTCCCACTGACCTCCACACAAGATTAAAGAACCTTCAAGGCTCTCTGGTTCGCGTGGGCACTCTGTCACACAGATACTTTTGTCATCATTATTGTGGGGCAGGATCGCATCGGTCAGAGCTCACACGTCTCGCTGATCCGTCCGGCCACCGAGATGTCTCAATCGCAGTGTGAGAATGTGAGGCGAAAGTACCCGATCGTGACCAGATAGAGGAGGCAAAGCAAATCGGCACATAGCTTTTAAAAAAAAAATAAAATATATATATATATATGTTAAAAAAAAAATACTTCAATGCTTTAACTGAAGTCAAGAGTCATATTTCACTCCATTTTTGTTGAGCGGTTTCACCAAAAATAATTTGTTATCAAGGTTTGAACAGGATATTTTGAGGTTAACCCTTTGAATTTCCGATCATCCATTTGCAAGAGAAAATTGTGGCTTTTTTTAATACAATATTTATAGAAGTTGATCTATTCGAGCCATCTGTCCCAGTAAACAGAGGTAAATGTAGGAAACTACGCAGGTTTGAAGCTATATGTCAAGTATCTGAGGCCCCATTTACACAAACGAGTGTAAATGGTGATTTTGTTTTCCCGTAAATGAAGCTTCACATCATCAAAAAAGAATATCTGAAATCTCCATCCACAGTAGAGATTTTGAAATATGCCATTATGTCTGTGCTCTGCTTGACATCAATATTTGTGTGAATGCTGAAGGCATTCCCACATCAAAGCCGATCAGCAGCTGTTGTCATGGAGACGCTGAGATCAAAGTAGATTAGCTTTATTTTTTTGCATTCACACCTGCATTTTCTTCTGGAAATGCAAACCTCTGGTTTCTTCCATTAAACTTGTTTTGTACTGTGATGCCACATTTAGGAGGGGCTCCGCGTCTCTATCGGTCCAAACAAATGACCCTATCAACAGGAAGTAATTTGTTTCATTCATTGTTTTTTCCAGGATCCTGATTGGCTGGCATGGCTTTGTGTTTCTCTTTACACTGCTGCCTATAAGCCACGATGCTCAGTGTCGCTTTTAAGTAGGATTGTGTATATGAAACTTTTCTTGTTAAATATTTTTGGAAAACTTATAGTCCTGCTCTAAGTTTTTGTAAAGACGCAGCTAAATGCACATGTGGCCAAAGTATGTAATTTCATGAATTAATAAAAAAGGTCATTCAATTCCAACTTGACACTAAAAAGAAACATCCGACACAACTTGCTATATTCCCAGTATACAAAAATAATTAAGCACCTTCACATGTCATATTTTCAGTTTGTCAAAGCATCTATAAAGGGACTTCAGCTAGATTTATGAAATACCACCTAGTGTAAGACTTAATGAGGTGATCAAATAAATCCAGCAATTAAAAACAGTCACCAGAGTGCCGATCCCATCCATGCTTAACATTTTATTAGTTCTTTAATCGCATTTTTTACCCCCTTTTTTTAATCTTGACCACAGGCCACAAGGCTTTGATTGGCTCATTATACTCAATGGGGGGGGGACGGACTAGCTGTCTGTATGTGGGTAAAATAAATAAGGAAATCAAAAGAGCAGGCAGCGTTTCAAAAGCTTGGATCCCCGGTTAAAATCCACACAGGTACTTCTAATAAAGCAGGATAACACAGAGTGTAAATGACACTGGCACGGGGAACAGTGCGGCGCCAAGACAGGAGCCCCCGTTTAGGCGGTGCACTGTGAAGTAGAAAATGATTAATGGGAAAATTAGTTCAAAACTTTGCCTTCTACAAGGACTTGCACCCTGGGCTGTTGTCCTACAAAGTGAACAAACGCTTTCCAGTCAGCTCACCTGATAGATGTTCGGCCTGGCGTGCCGGCTACAGCGAATCATGCTGCCGCGATGCGTTTCAGGCCCAAGTCCGTGCGTCAGTTTGATTCTCGGCGTCTTGGAAGAGCAATCGCCTCGGACCTCCGGGGCTGAATGGATGACTGACTAAAGAAGCTTTTCAATCCGCAAAACAATGACATCCTCTCATACTGATGGAGCTTGTGGAGTCGTTACTTCAGATTGTGAGTATAATGACAGGGCCGAGTGCCAGGCCATGAAAAAACCCTCCTCCAGCCTTGTGCGATTGATTTTTTTTTTTTCCCTGCAGATCAGACGACTCTTTTTATGCATGCGCATCATAAAAGACAATGTCGGAGTTTTAATAAAGGCTCGATGTGACCAGTGTGTTAGATCTCTGGCACCGAAGGTGGAAGTCAGACAATCCACGTGGGTGGAATCCTTGCACCCTCGCAGCTTGAATATGCATTTATGTAATCTTTGTTCAGTTTCTTCATTGTATTTATAGATTTTCTTTCCAGACACCACTTGTTTGCACAAGGATCGAGGTTTACTGCTTTTCCTCTATGATCAACTTGCGTATCACAGGCAGGAATGTGTCAAAATTGATCTGAGCCTGGGACCAAGGACAAGGTTTCCATCTTTTCAGAGATAGAATTTGAAGACCAAACACTGCATTAAAAAAAAAAAAAAAAAATACAAAAGGTAGATGTAGAAGAGTTGAGAAGAAGTACCAGTTTCGGGTGTATTTTAAGGACAGAGGTGAAGTGTTCTATCCTGTTAACATCCCAGAAGCGTTTTGTTTTTTTTTTTAAATGTGGGAGCTGTCATTAAAAGATCTGCAAAGGCAAGTGTTTATATGAAGCACCTTTCAGAAGCAGTAGATCAGAGTGCTTCACAGTAAATAAAAAATAAAAAAAAGTAGCAGACATAAAATACACCACCTAGAGGAGTTTTTAAAGGTGCCGATAGTGTCAAGCTGTCAAAAGCATGGGAGCTTTTTACTTTTAAGCCTGGAGGGAGTCGCGACAGACCCTCAAAAAGAGGAGGACCTTGGTGCAGCCAGCCGGGGCTGGCCGGTGATAGGAGATAGCATTGGGAGTTACTTATCTGGCCAAAGGGAAAAAACAAACAAGGAAAGTTGCAGGGTGGGGGGGAAAAAAAAAAAAAAAAAAGTAGGGTCGAGATATGTGATGGCAAAAGTTAGGATGGAGAGGCCCACAAGAAAAAGTCAAAAAAAATCGTTGCGTTAAAGACTTTCTGCGATATACTTGCGCAAGATCTTTGGGTAATTGGGAATGGTAAGTAGTAGTTATCCTGCTGATCCCAATCCTTTGAACACATACCCGTATATAAGCATACCTACATAGTAGTTGCAAATGTCGGTACAGAAACACAGTTGTATATAGTGCTCGTGCGCATCATTAAATGTACAAAGTAAAAATCAAATTTATGGCACAGAAGGGCAGTTCACACAAAAACTATATAGTGTTTACAGTATAACGGTTCAGCAGTGGATTACATGAAACCCTCAGCTAAGATTTCATGTATCCAGACTTTTATTTTGGCAACACTAGTTTGTGTTTTAATGCAAGTATTCATAGTTTTAAGATGACTTCATCCCCACGTTTCCCCCGCTGCTCGTGAATAAATGGCTCTCGCGCATAGAGATTCTACAAAAACCAAGTTAGGGGAGTCTTGGAGTTAAAATGTCACGAGGTCTTGGAGGAAAGGACGAAGCTCTCATGCTGGAGACTCTTCACAAGGCCTTCAAAAAGGCATCAGCCCCGAAGTGGGACACAACTAAAGTAGACCAAGATGTTTGAAAAGCATGCCGAGAGACCCGAATCAAGCATCGCCGCCCTGGATATAATTAGACAACAGAAGATTGGGGCCATCAGACACTCAAAGCAGACAAAATAATTCATAGACTTTAAAAAAAAAAAAAAAAAAAGTGGTGACAAAGATGGCTGGTTCAGTTTTTCCACCCAAACAGCTGGGAAAATCTGGACAGGGAAGTTAATGAGAAACGCGCTCCCCTCCCACCACAATTCCCTTTGAAATGTCCTTGAGCCAGACAATTAATCCCCACCAGCGCCGGAGGAACTCCTCTGAGGCTAATAGTGGAAGACTGGTCGTTCCGGGCAGCTCCCAGGTGTGAATGTGTGTAAGTGTAGAAAAGTCAAGCGGGGCCATTCTCCCCCCCACTCCCAAAAAAGAAAAAGCACAGCATGCATGCTCGGTGAACCTTCTCCGGATATGTGAAGGTGAGAGGAATCTATTTAAGGTTGTTTTTTTTTTTTGGACAAAGCAAAGTTGGTCGGGGTAGGTCAGCGTTTGCAAACCGGAGCAGAAAAGTCGGTTTCCCCGAGCAGAGAATCCTGGAAAGTTAGTCTCAAAACCAACATCAAGGTATATTAGAGATCACTTGGCTCGTTCGAGACACACACACGCAAAAAAAAAAAAAAAAAAAAGAATTGATGGATGGCACTTTTACTCTCAAGTTAAAGTCACTTACTTGGAGTCTTTGCAGCGTTTTATTCAACTTTCACAAGGTCAATTACAGGGAAGCACCGCGGCACATCCATTCATTCAAAGGGAAGCGGCAAAAAGGTTTCGGAGTGACGCCGGTTGTGATTTGAAGTGACAGAGAAGTGAATTAGAAAAGCCAGAGGGCAAATAGATGACACATACGACTTGAAACATGCGTGTCAACCGCAATCTGCTTCAACTTACTGTTTTTTAAACACGTACAAAAAAAAAAAAAAAAAAAAAGTGTTTTGTTTTGGAAAGCCAGGGATGCAGTTAACCCATGAAAACGGCGGAAAGTCCTAAAACTACCCTGTTCTAACCCAGCAGATACATTCAAAAGCTACATATCACAGAAAGTTATCGATTCCTCGAACACTATTTGAAGGGTTTCTGTCCGCTTTGAAGGAAATAGCCAGGTATTGATCAGAAAACCTTTTAGCGTCCATCCTGTACGCTGTGAAACGAGGCATTCAATTCACAACTGATGCCTCATTTCTAATTAAAAATGGATCTTTCAGGTAATTTGGAACATGAACCTTAACTGCGGACAGCATTAAAAAAAAAAAAAAAAAAAAAGTGTGATTTAATTTACTCCATTTGAAAATAATTTATCAAGCAAATGGGTGCCAAATATCAGCAGCATGAAAAGGAGATGGGGGGGGGGGGGGGGGGGCGTCACGTCCAAGTCTCTCATTGACTTGCATGTTGGGTCTGTGAGTGGCCGAGTCTAATTAGAAGAGAAAATAAAGAGACAACGCAGAGAAGGAAACAGGGACAGCCTTTCAGTCTGGCCAGTACTGTAAATTAAGCAACGAAACACTCATTGCAAGATTAGAAATTAGCTTATGAATGAATGGCTTTGTTATTAAGCTCCACAGAAGCCCGATAACGAGACATTAATTTGAATTTGGTGGGTCAGGGGACGAGGGCGTCTCAGGCCAGGCAGACACTGGTCAGTTTTGGCCTGATTTAGGAGTCTTTTTCTGTGCTTCAAAAGAATGGGGATGGTTCTGGTAATAATCGGTATACATTTTTATTTTATTTTTTTTAAACTACCATTACCTACATCATGTTTTAATTTCATTCATTGATTTTTAAAATTCCATTAAACTTTCACAATACTCTTGTTTTCTCATCCAGACATGGTTAGTTTTTTTTAAAATCACTTTCTCAAACTGTTGGGCATGGAAATTGCTTTTCAATTGAATGATTAAATGTACAGTGCTGAATGAGATTTAACACTCAACAGTAAAACCTCTCAACATGCAAAATAAAATTTGATACATTTGGATCTAATGTAGTGGATGAGGTCTCATGTGTTCAAAACATCTTATATAGCGTCGTAGAGGCGGCCATATTTGTTTCGATTTGCAAGTTCAGAAGCAAACAATTTCTCAAATACCCATGTAGTCATTAACTTCAACTTTTTCTGTTTATATTTATGAACTGGCAACCAGGTGCATCACTGCCACCTACTGACCTGATGCATAAAAAGCTAATTACTTACAGATATCAATTTAAAATTCATATCACTCACAACTTATACAGTATTGATATTTCTATCAACCAGAAATACGGAGTCTGACCATGAGCTGAGAAGTACATGACCAAATAAGAGTACAGGTGTGGTGATTCCAGCACTCAAAAGAGGCGTGATCGTCCCGAAAATGGACAAAAACAGTAGTCGACCAAGCAGCGGCCGGAGAAATGTTAGTGAGAGTCCGGCCATAAATGGTAATATACTTCCATAAAACTTCCTCTTTCACATTTTAGTGTCGATAAAACCAAGCAGTGTTCCAGACCGACAGAATGTCCCACTATAAGTGCAGTGGGACACCAGAGTATTTTAACGACTTGAAAACTATTCATACGAGCTTCAGTGTAGTTTGTCGTCAAATGTGCAATTAATATCTAGGAATACGAGTCAGCACACACCTTTGAAAAAACTGCTGATCATCATTTTATCCATTTTTTTTTTCCTTCTTCCTACCAATTAGGTAGATTTCACTCTGCAAGGTAAAAAAGGTCTTCAGATGCCTTTCTGCAAAAATGTGTCTGCAGTGATTTTACGATTTTCATAAAATCAAATATGTCATTCAATATATTCAGAAAGACCTCATTTACACAGTGGTTCATGTGTTTTGAAAACAATGTCCCTTTACACAGAAACTGCAAAATAAAATGAAAAATAAAGGGTTAAAAACTATGTGGCTCGCATGTAGTTGCATTTTCAGTGACTCTGGGCATCATTGTCGTGTTAATAGATCCCAAAACCCAAAAAGTTTCACGTTTTCACTTGGAAACGTCGTCGTGTCCACAAGGCCTACATTTTACTGCTCAACGCCCCTCTGGACTGAATCACTGATGACGTACTACAATACCAATGTTATCCAGTATGTCATCTACATACGGCACCGGTGCTTCCAGGAAGTAAAGACACCGAAAGAACCAAGACCCGAACCACTGTTCGAGTAGTGTCTAGTAATCTCTTAACTAATCTTTGGTGTCATTTAGTAGCTGTAGTCCAGTGAGATCAGAAAATCTCACTTGCTCTAAAGCAACAACCGTCCGTTTCATTTATTTTCCACAAGTTCACACAAACAACTAATGAGTTTGACTCGTGCATGAATTATGCAAAACTATAAAAAAAAAATAATAATTTAAATGGAAGGCCAAAAAAGCTTGGAGCATCATTAGACATCATTGAGTAATGATCTATGCATACATACTTCTATAAATACAAACTTCCCTCCAGGTGTGGCCCTAAACACAATGAATCACTCACATTTACATGCACGTAATATTAATTGCTTGAACTGGTCCACGTTCAGAGAGAAAGCAGTTTGTGGCGGATTGTTTGAAGTCGTTTTCCAGCTCATTCAATATGTTTTGACCTCCATGGCATATCCTGAAACTAGTATATTTTAGTTTCCTAGAGTTCCCCATTTAGAAGCAGCTTATTTTGGCGAGAATAATTAAATGAAATACACACAATATAGTATTGGTTAAAAAAAACAAAAAAAAAAAACCAAACCATTTTACACAATACATGCGCTGTGATAAAGATTCACTTCAGGAAACTAGATTAATGGAAGAGAACATTTGGTCTCACTGCAAGACGTTTTTTTTTTTTTTTTTTTAGGCTCCCGTTTCAACCCGGCTCTGCTCGGAGAAGGTGTGGTAAGGAACATTCACCTGGTGACTGTGTGAAGTGAGGGTTTTATTGGTAGTTCTCAGGCTTACAATAATCAAACCCAAAGACGCAATAACAATACAACCAAGGATGACCAAACAGGCACTACCCAACAAAAAGGGAAACCCGATGGTTAACTATACAACGATGTATTAAATATATTAAAAAGCTGCAGCGTCTCCTCTTGGAGGCCGTTAACCAAAGAGGTTCAAACAACACAAAGTGGCAAAATGGAAAAAGAAAAACACAGTTAACTTAAAACAAAACAGCTGGTACCTTCACCAAACTGCTGGGCGATGTTTCAAGTTGACTAAAGTTTAACAAAAATCCAAACACTCAAATATTGGAGTGGAGTGGAGTTCAAAACAGCACAAACAAACAAAATTCTCTGGGCGGACTGAGCAGACACTTTCCCACATCAGCCGCCATGAGGAGTTCTGCTGGAGCTGGTTAAATGACCTCAGCTGGTGGGCGGAGCCGAGCCAATCAGCCGTCATCCTCCAATCAGAGTGCTCCACATCAGGACAGGAGGAGGAGGAAGTCGGTGAGGGGACCTCCTGTCAATCAGCACACAGGCCGTACAGCCTGTGAAGCTGGAACAACCCCAAAGAGGGATTTTAACACATTTGTGAGTCTTTTCCTGTCTGAAATTGGCAAAATGGTTTGAATTCTAAGAAACATGACAATGATATCTCAAACGGACCTCGTTGTGACTTGAGTTTATTTACATGTTTTCTCAAACAAGTACAAAAATAAATCAGAGGAACAGCATGTTTGCCTGAGGTTTGTTGTGATAAAGAGAAACGTTTTTTTTTTTTTTTCTGTTTTGGCGATGACCACAGAACTTTTTAATCAATTTGTCATCGTTTTAGAGCCGATCTCTGCCGTCAGGCGTCATATTATCCACTTTTCAACACTTCCACATGGTCTCGTTGGTCCAAAATCATTGTATTCAAAGTTTCTAGCATTTCCTTGATTTTCCACCATTTGAATATTGGATCATAGGAGCTACATTCAGAATCTGCTGTGTCTGTGTGAGCTGGAGTGGCTCTGCCCACACATGCCCATCTTGGGAAGAGGAGGAAGTGCTTCCTCTCGTGGCGCCATGTGGCAGAGCAGAGCTGCCGAATTGCGGGAGGAGTCAAAGGGAGGGCCGACCTTGACAGACTGTCTTCACTTCTGGGGCGTCAGTCCAGGCACGGGGACGATTTTTACTGAATTTTGCGCAATATGATCCCAGACCATCCCGAAACCCGTCTTTTCTTCCTCTTCTCATTGCAGTTGGGGACTCATTCAGGAATTTGCTGGCAGACAATAAAACTGCACGTTTATGGCCCTCCCCCTTTTTCATTCTCCCCCTCGCTCTACCCCCCCCCCCCATCTCTTTTCCCTCCAAGCAGAAAGAGTAAAAATTATAAATAATCTCCCTGCAGACAAAATTTCATGCTTGATGGGTGAACAACTCTAGCATCTGGTGGGGTCCTGCGATGAGGTGCGTTCCAAGTTTCTCCCTCTCGCGGCTTCCCCTGGGCTCAGGCAGAGCTTTGCCAGCATCCTGCCAAACGTCACACACGTGCAGCTGAAATGATAAGACAAAAGAGAGAGAGAGAGAGATTAATATTTAGCAGGGCCGCTTGTCTTACTTCTGCAGGTTTGGGTGTCGACGCATGTGAAATCTCCTCGGTGGATTCATGTCACATCGCAGAGTGTGTGCACACCTGAAGGGGATTCTCCTCGGTGTGCGCCCATGGGACACAAAAAAAAAAAAAGTGTGTCCAAACATACCTTGTTTCTCTTAGCAACAAGCCTGGAGTCAATACCACCCCCACCCCACCCCCCCCGGGCTTCAATGCATGACAGCAGCGATGATGCAATAACAAATTTATTTATCTATTTTTTATTTTTTTGTCTTCACTTGATCCAAACAAGCCACCAGTGAAACATTCAACGCTCTTCTGAATAAGAGTAGCGTACATAATGTCTGGCCTCCATGTCGCACGATGTCGTCATCATTTAATTGGATCGATAAAAGAAGTCCGCGTGTGAAAATACAAAAAGCTGCGATCCGATACGAACAGACCAGAACCGAATGCAGTCCAAATGCAAACAACTTCAAAACAACCACATCCTTGCAGGGGGCCTTCCTCATGAGTCTCGGTTGTGTTATCGATCATTTTGAATTCCCCAAAAACCAAGCCACCGAACCATTTCCGTGCTAAGTTTCTGCGTATGAAGGATTGTATTCTGGGAATTCAGTCCTGAGTATGTGATTTAAGTCAATAAATCACTTTTCCTTCTCTAACATATGATTCCAATCAGACAAAACCACTGGCGATGCCGCCACTAATTTCCACTAATAAATGGAAGCCTTTGTTGACAGTCACAGGACCGCGTCCTGCTGTAAAGGTTCGGGATGGTGGAGCGACCGGGATGGAGATGGTGGAGCAACCGGGATGGGGATGGTGGAGCGACCGGGACGGGAACGGTGGAGCGACCGGGATGGAGATGGTGGAGCGACTGGGATGGGAACGGTGGAGCGACCGGGATGGAGATGGTGGAGCGACCGGGATGGAGATGGTGGAGCGACCGGGATGGAGATGGTGGAGCGACTGGGATGGAGATGGTGGAGCGAGTGGGATAGAGATGGTGGAGTGACCAGGATGGGGATGGTGGAGCGACCAGGATTGAGATGGTGGAGCGACCGGGATGGAGATGGTGGAGCGACCGGGATGGAGATGGTTTAGCCGTTTAGAGATGAAGGCATAAAGGTCAAGTTGAGACGGTGAGGACAGATTGCGGCTGTATTGACCCTTCCTCACACTACGAGTGGACTCTCCGACCAAGTCCCGGATTTCCAAAACGACTCTGCATTGGGGAAAAAAGCGACTGCTGATGCTGAAAGCAGCAACGGCCGGCCTGACCTCACCTGTGATGGCAGACATCATTAAGCTTTACGCCCGTGAGAGGATCTTTGTTCAGGGACCATCACTCACTGGGGGAAGCTGCTGCAATGCGGGAGCAATAACATGGCTCTGGCTTTATGTTAGTCAGACCAACATTCGGGCTAAATTGGAAGCTTCACTTTCGCTGTTTTTTTGTAAGAACAAATGGCATATGTTATTGTTGTACAACTGCCGGAGAGCTGTTGGTATCTATATCTAAATAATTCTTTCAGATAGGAAGTTTTTTTTTTTTTTTTTATTCCCCCCTAAGTGAAAAGGAGAATCTTTCATTTAGACCCACTGTGCTATTTTTTTTTATCTTATTTTGTTTGTTTTTCAAACTTTGCTAAGCCCGTATTGATCTGCAAGAATAATGAAGACAAACCCCCCCCCCCCCCCCAAAAAAAAACCTTTGCTCCGTCCTTTCATTTCCGCACAGTCATCATCCCAGATGTCCGAAGGATGAAGAGAGCAAACGCTGACGACAATAAAAGGGCGCGAGTGCGCCCCATGTAGCAGCAACTCTTACGCCCGCCTAACAGGGGAAACAGCTTTTCACAGGAGTCGGCGCATATGGCCGGCCCCTGTTTCGACAACAAGACGCCGTGTCACCTTGCGAGCCACCTGTAACCGGTGACCGGCCCCGAGGAAGAGGACGGCCGGTAGGAGGAGGAGGAGGAGGAGGAGGAGGAGGGAGGGGATTGAAGGTGATACAAGCATGCACCGCCCCGACATACATATTTGTTGTTGCCATTATCCCAAAAGGCCATATGCTTATCTTGTTGACCTTTGACGCGTCCGACGGCGTGTCACACACACACACACACACACACACACGTGCTGTCACTGCGACCAGGCGAGCGTGAAGAGCGACCAGCAAGGGGGTCAAAACGACCAGAAGCTTTGATGGGAAAGAAAGAAAAAAAAAAGAAAAATGAAAAGAACCCACGACCTCTTGAGTCCCCTGTTCCCTTTTTGCTCAGTCTTCTCCCTCCCTCTGCTTTCGCCCGCCGCTGCCGCCGCCGCCACCTCCCTTCTCGTCGTTTTCATTTCTGTTCTGATGCCGCGCACGTCTCGACAAGCGACAGCGATTTGCATGATGTGATCGGCCCCTGCCTTCCTGCAGCTCTTTAGAAGTGTCTCTCTGTGTGTGCGTGCGTGTGTGTGTGTGCGTGTGTGTGTGTGTGTGTGTGTGTGTTTCTGCGTCTGCATGTTTGAGCGTGTTTGTAAGTGTTAATGTGTGCGGGCTGACTGCCAGCGAGCTTTAAGCTGCAGAGGGAAGGGTAAGGGGGGAGAGAGAGATGGAGGGAGAGAGAGAGAGAGAGAGAGAGAGAGAGAGAGAGAGAGAGAGAGAGAGAGAGAGAGAGAGAGAGAGAGCTTTGAGCCTATAGATATCTCGCACAGCAATCAGGGAAATATGCCGGGATTCGTGACAGGCGGAGTGCGTCACTTGGCATGCATCTTTAATTCCGTCTGAGGTTTGGGTGTTGTAGCAGTTGCTGAGTTAAGGTGGTGGTGTTTGTCGGGAGGAATCTAGGCCAGGTAGCATTGCCGGGATATGGCGCACACACACACACACACACACACACACACACACACACACACACACACACACACACACACACACACACACACACACACACACACACACACACACACACACACACACACACACACACACACACACACAAGCGCACACACACTTTCACACTTGACTCATCAAGTGAGGAGAGAGATCTAATCAGGAGCGAGCCTGGTTCCCCCTCGACGTACGCGTTCAAGGACATTTTTTTTTTTTTTGCAGATATCGAGAAAGAAAGAAAAAAAAAAAAAAAAAAAAGAAAAATTGCCCGAAAGGGAAACGTCTACGCAAGTTCACCTGAGTACGTCCGTGAAGTCGTCCAACTGAGTCGGAGCAACTTTTTTTTCCCGCCGAGCCGCCAAACTATCCTTGCAAGCCACAATTTAATCCCGTATTTCGGGAGGGAAAGTTTGCATGTTCTCTTTTTCTCCAGGCGACGTCACTGTGGGTGTGTCTCTTTAATTTCAGGACGGACTTCTCTCCGCTTGTCTGAACTGGACTCGCAAACTGTCCATGAATGCACCATTGCTAATGTTTATAGCGTAGTGTTCTCTGTTTTTTACTCTGTGTGGTTCCGTTACACACACACAAAAAAATAAAAAACAACAGCACCCACGAGTGGCCCCACAGACAAAACGACATCATTTTCAGCATTTCTGCCGTTTCCATGGAAACGGGCCTTGTTTTCTTAACCTCGTAAACGCAAAACTTTTCTGAAACAAAAAACACATTGAGAGCAACTGTTGTCACGAGTGTCACGAAGCTTGTGAGGAGAAGTTCTGGCCAGCGTCGGAACGGAAAGTTAAAATCTAAAGACTGTTTTTTTTTTTATTGAATGCTCCTTTGGCGTTAAAAAGGGTGTGTCTTAATGATTGTTAAAAAAAATATGTTGCACAACAAAATCGTATTACTGTAAATAATGACAATCAAGGTTTTAGTGGGTAAAAATGAAGATTTTTTCCTTTTGCGTGACACAGAGGTTCGATAAGAAATTCTGTTTATTTATAGTGTTGATGTAGTTCTATATCGACTAAGTAACATGAGAAAAACTGGTTTCGCTCATAATTCCTATGATTAGATGGCAAATTATTGCTTTTTTTCCCCCCTCCTCTCTCTTTCTCGCACCTTGAAGCGTCTCTGTTGATTGGTCACGAATGGCGGCGCTTTGAGGGAGTCCAGTCGCAGAGGGCAGGAAAAAGGAGGAATAAGTGGGGCAGGTGGGGGGGGAGAGAAATTGGGTTTATGGATGGAGGATGCGGGGGTGGTGGTGGGGGGTGGGGGGTGGGGGGGTTGATGCCAGGTCAAGGTCCCAGTCTGTGGTGTGAGGCGCCGCCGGCACGTGGTCGCGGCACGTTGCAGCGCCCTGTGAAGCAGAGCTAACACACTGGAAAAGGAGACTCGCCTGGGCTGAGGAGAGAGAGAGAGAGAGAGAGAGAGAGAGAGAGAGAGAGAGAGAGAGAGAACTGTAACAGAGGCCTGCGAGAGGCTCCAGCCAGCTCTCCGTCTGTCCGTCCTTCCATCAGATCCACCCAACTGGCTCACGGGAAGGCGACGGCCGGGGTTTATCCTCTGGCGTTAATGCCCCCGCCCTCCGCTAACGACGCGAGTCAAAGCGAAGGAGCGGTGGGGAAAGAAAGAAAGAAAGAAAGAAAGAAAGGGAAGCCGACAGACCACATGGCGTGAGGACATAAAATGTTAGCAAGTAATTAAAAAGATATCACATACATAGTGTTCATTCCGCTAATTGATTCACTGACTTAATTGACTCCCAATGAATATATAATGACAGCAGCTGTCATATTTCCAGTTTAAATGAACTCGCCGAGCAGCTCTATCTGGGAGTCAGTATGGATGGCATTATTAAAATGCATTATTGCTTTGCACACTGGAGCATTGTGACAGCAGTGTGAGGCTGATCATGTCTTTTTTTTTTTTTGCGAATGCTCATTTCCACACACCTCCTCCTCTAGCTCAGCCGAAACGCTGATGGTCGTCGACAGGCCCTTCTGCTGACGCTCATTTCGGAGTTCCTCTTCAAGCCATGACTTGGCGTTAGACTAATTTAAATGATTGCTAATGCTCATTTAAAGCTCATTACTTTGACCTTTTTGTATTTTATTTACAGTAACCTGCATTTTTATTGAGTAACCCTATTGTAAATATTACTAATACTTGACATTACAATAAATTGAGGTTTTGACAAAACTTTTTATTAATGCTAACTGCTAACTGATAGACAGACAGACAGACAGACAGACAGACAGACAGACAGACAGACAGACAGACAGACAGACAGACAGACACACACACACAAAACTAAGCATTATACTTAACGCTACACGTCTTTGCCTCATTGGCTTTTTCTTAATGCTAACCATTGTTCTTGACGCTAATGCAAATATTTCCAAATATTCCTACTTTATCTATTCCTTCGTAGTCATCTTAATTTTCAATTTCTTTTTTGAAACTAAGCACATAGTCTATCACTAATGCAAGCCAGAAAATGGTATTACACTAATCTTACGTTTTCTGAATGCTAATTCACTTCATACCTTCTGACTTTTTTCTCGACGCTGAGAGCTGTTTTTTTTCTATTTTTTTTATTGCAGATTGAAAGTGCGGCTTTGACATTACACTAATATGAACCCAGCATGCAATTAGCTTCCTAAATGACCACAATGAACTGAGCAGTCGAGGCAGATTAGCAATGATCAAGCCATGAGGAACGATGCATGGATGTGATCGAAGCGGATAAATCCTCAGACTCCTGTAGTCAGCATGCTGAGCCTCAACAACCTCTCATAGTCGATTTCGAACCCCTTAATCCTCCTCCCCCTTCAAAAAAAAAAAAAAAAAAAAAACAGACCAAAGGTTGTGTCAAGTGAGATTATTCCTGGCTGGAAAAAAAAAAAAAGAGAGCAAAAATGTGAATGTCATTTCAAAAGTAGGTTGAACAAGTCAGAAATAGCTTCAAAGGCCTCAGACTTCAGAACAAAATCCCAAGAGTAACTCTTCCGAGGTGAAGAAAAAAAAAAAAAAAACGTCCCCCCCCCCGCGCCCCCGACACGTTAAACATACCTAAAGCGCGCTCTCGGCGGTGTTATGTATACGTTATGTCACATATAATATCGTGTCTATTTACAGGAAATGACAAGAGTGACTCGGCTGTTTTTGATGCGAATGCACTTTCAGTCGTTTGTAATTCTTTTCACTTTTTTTTTTTCCAAAGACGGAAGTGAGCAAACTATTTTAGGACAATTATTCATGCCTGATGGAAAAACTCATCTTTATTTTATTTAGTGTGTTGGCAGAAGCCTTCTGTGTGCCGACGTGGATCGATTCCATTTAGAAATGAAGACATTTACTCGGTTTTTACTAAAATTGTAATCAGCCTTTTTCTTGTTTTGACACCATTCGAAATCATTGCTCTATACTGGTCTTAGTAGTGTATTTTCAATTTTTTTTAACCATCACAACATATCAATTACATCATGTACCTTTTCTTCTTGCAACAACCGATGAGTTTAGATATTTTAAATGGTACCAAGTCTAGTTTTATTAGTCCAGGACTTGTTAAACAAAATCTGTGTCCAGTCTGTTAGAAAAAGTCTTTATAACTCCGAAAGTATCCAGCGCTGACTTTTAAGAATTGAAGTAACTGGTAAGATGTCGACTTTAAAGAGGTCTGGTCTGGATCCAAGAACCAAAGCCCTGTTTTAAGAATCTGGGTCAGACTACTGTAAAGCTCCAGGGAGGAGTCCTGGTCAAAACAAAACAAAAAATCCAGGTCAACTTTCAAAAACCAGTCACGTTTAGAGTCTGATCAAAAGAGTCCAGGTCATTGGTCTGTTGTCCATGTTTCACTTTGAGTCTGTCTACTTTAATCCATCTGCATCTGGTTTAAAGAGTCTGTATCTGGGTCTGGTTCAGGGTCCCTGCTCTACTTTTGACAATATGTGTCTGGTTTAAAGGTTCGGGTTGGGTTTAAGGTTTCTGAGCCTACTTTTGACAGTCTGGCTCTTTAAAAAGTCGGTCTGGTTTAAAGTGTCTGCATCTGGCTCAAGTTTCCTGGGTCAAGTTCAAAGGTATAGGTCTGGTTTAGAGATTCTGGGTCTACCTTAGAGTCTGGGTTTGGTTCAAGGTGCCTAGACCTGGTTTAAAGAGCCTGCTGCTACTTTAGAGAGTCTGGTTCAAGGTGCCTGATCCTGGTTGAAGGTATCTGGTTGAAGGTTCCTGAGTCTTGTTCTTTGTGTCTTGTTCAAGGTGTGTGGTTCCTGAGTCTGATTCAAGGTGTCTGGTTCCTGGCCCTGGTTCAAGGTTCCTGGATCTACTTTTGACAATCTTGGTCTAGTTCATTGTGTTTGGTCCCAGGTTCCTGAATCTGGTTTAAAATACCTGAATCCTGGGCCTGGTACAGGTTTCCTGGGTGTACTTTTGATAGTCTGGGTCTGGTTCAAGGTGCCTGATTCCTGGGTCTTGTTCAAGGTGTTTGGTTCCTGGATCTGGTTCAAGGTGCCCGATTTCTGGGTCTTGTTCAAGGAGTGTGGTTCCTGGGTCTTGTTCAAGGTGTCTGGTTCCTGGCTCTGGTTCACGGTTCCTGGGTCTACTTTTGACAGTCAGTTTTTTTTTTTAATACATTAGAGAGTCTGAGTTTAGTTTAAAGAGTCTAATTAATAGAATGTGGGTGGAGTAAGTAAGGGTTGAAGGTAAAAACATAAATCACACCATTTAATCAAAAACTACGTATTAGCATGAGACAACGTCGTCCGTACTGATCAGTTGGCAGCCTTGGTTATTTTCCAAATGTGTTACAATAACTACCGTATTTTCCTGACTATAAGCCGCTACTTTTTTCCCACGCTTTGAACTATGCGGCTTACAATGCGGTGCGGCTTTTCTGTGGATTTTTCTTCACCCGCCAGGGGGCGCTGTAGTATAAAGTGAAAAAAACGAGACCGGTGAAAGTCAAATTTTAACAAAAAAGAAGAAAGTGCTAATTTTCATTTAGCACATGCAAGCAGCAGGCACCACAGAGATTTTTTTTCAAACCCATACCCCTTCATCATGGGAACCACACGAAGGCTGGACTGTTGCGTGAAGAGGGCACTTCAGCTTCAGAGTCAGCTTCACCCCGGGATGATGACAGCGACACGGAGAGCGACAGGGAGAGCGACACGGAGAGCAACACTGACATCGCCACAGAAAAGGTGTGTGACGAAGCTCTTCTGAGGCTGTTCAACTCCGACACTGAAGAAGAGGACTTCGATGGTTTCAGTGCGCAGGAGGACGACGAATAAAGCAATCAATAACTTTTCTGTTTTGTTTGATAAGCACTTTTATGCTTTGGGCACAGTTCGGAAACTGATCAGTTCAGTTGTGTTTAGTTAATCTAAATATTCAGTTCAGTAGTAAACCGCGGCTTTTAGGCCGGTGCGGCATATATAAGTACATTTCCAATTTTTTTTTAAAACTTTGTTGGTGCGGCTTTTATTGAGGTGCGCTCTATAGTCAGGAAAATACGGTACCTTAATGCTGCACGACGACCAGCATCATCTTGGAAACAGACATACTGACATTAACTTTACCTGACGGCGGGAAAAAAAAAAAAAAAAAAAGTCAATGCTATCTCCCGCCTGCATGTCGTCCCCAGCGAGAGCCTTCTAACATGAGAGTAAAGCAAAGGGCAGAGTGGAGCACTGCTGTCCCCGTCCATCCACTCAACCACCTGTTTGACATTTGGCCACCAGGATTAAGGCGCCAGTGCAGCAGTCGCTCGTCTCGTCCTCCGGGTCGGAAGATAAAAGATCGCTGCCGGAACAATGCCGGCCCAGAAAACTGTTCCCTGATGTTTTTATTGGGGGAGCGGGTTGCCAGATCATGTGGCGTTCACTAAAAACAATGCAATCAAGATATTAAATGCTGATGACAGGCTCAGTGTTTGCCACTGGTTCACTTCGCACCGCACAAAGTCACAAAGTTCTTATTGTGCGGTTTCAAACAGGCTCAATCCACAGTTTGTCAAAAAATGTGAGTTCACCAGGCGATCATTTTTAGTAAATTTATTCAACTGTGTAATAGAGAGCAGCAGACAACAGGTAACCTACTAAATGTGCGATGTTGAGAGAGCTATTCATGGCCACAGCTTGAAATTAATTCCCCGTTTACAATTATTTTTGACTGACTTCATTGTCCCAGCGGAGCGTGTTCGGCTGCTTCGTTGTACTTGTGATGGATCGGTTGCTCACTGTGGGCTTTATCCCGACACCACAGTGGGTTCTGGTGTCGCAAAATCAACCAGGAACACAAGAGACGACGTTTAACTCTTGAGAGTATTCCTAGTATTTCATACTGTTTTCTCTATTTCTTCCCCATAATTTCTTTACATTAAAAAATAAAAAGAAGATTTTCAGGACGCTCCACCTCTGAGTCTGGTTCTGCAGGTTCCTTTTTGTTAAAAAGCAGGTTCCCCTGATAACGTAGATCTTTATATTTTAACATAATATTTGTTTTCAGGTGTATGTTTGCAGGTTCTAATATACCCGAGTTCTGTCTTTTTAAGCTTCCATCAATGAGTTTTATTTTAGCTGCACAACTGAGAAGCACCTTAGGAGTTATTTCTATGCAGCATTAAATCGCTTCAGTAATTAAAAATAAAACCGCTTCGGTGGGAAAAAAAAATCGTATACAACTTTCTTGCCGTCATTATTGTGCGACAAACGAGACCCTTTTTTTTCCTGCAATGTCAGGTCATGTGATCACCGTCGTCAATAGCTCACTGGAGTTTTCCCAACCTATTGTCCCAATAAAAAAATTGCCAAATACTTGAGATTCACTTGTGTCGTCGGCGGCGTGCCAGTACTTGTGGGATTTTACCGTACGCTGTGTCGAGTGGGGAAGATTAAGCCTATGCCGGGGAATAAAACAAACTCTGATCAGAATATTTGAACACAGGGGACAGAGGAGTCGTTTCACGCTCATTAGAGTCGGACCCGAAGTTCACTGAGCTGGCAATGCGCTCGTTTGATCAGACGTTTTATGGCGCGCATTTGGCTCGGGTTACTGCTGAGGAGTCAGCAGTATCGCCGCTCTCTGCATCCTTCACCTGAGTGTTCGCTCTGTTTTGTGCCTCGCGACTTCCTGCACGGCCTTGTTTGACAATTTTTATTTTTTTTTTTTAAAAAAAAGCTGCAGTTTCACGGCTTTCTAAAAGCCACTCGGCTCTTTTTTTTTATTTTTTTAAAACCTACCACAACCGATGAATCATCGAGGAATCGGGCCTGTTTGTTTCGAGGATTCAGTACAATGGCTTCTATAAATGTCCACTCTTGTTTGTTATGCGATGCGTGTTCACACCTCGGCTCATTTGCTGGCGGCGCACGTGGCCTCCCGTGTATCCGCTGGTTTTCTTACAAATCACTTCCCGGGTCCTAATGGCGTCTAATGTAAGGTCCCTCTGCTTAATGGACGCAAACGGCGATCATAGGCCTCTGCGAGTGTGCAACCTCTCGACTCTCACTTTGAGGAAGCGATGACAGCTTGTTAAAGCGCTGTGGTGAATTCACAGGACTAAGAAAAGCAACAGAGGTTAAATCTGTCCGCTATTTTTCTTTTTTTTTTGTGCGTGGGGGTAGGTGGGGGGGGGGGGGGGGGGCATTTTTCAACTTAAACAAGCTGTATTTAAATGTTCTTACTCCGAGGCTCTGTGCATACAGTGACGGGTCATAAAATGAGACTCAAATAGAACCAAAATGAATTGCATTCTACTTTGATTTTCCGCGGCTCAAAACTCTCCGGTTAATCAGACTAACTATTTTTGACTACAAGACTTGATTGCGGATGGGGAAACAGCAATTGTATGTGGTAATTAACATTTAAAGCTCTTCAGATCATATCATTACGCTACTTATGTAACAAGGGCCACTCAGATTGCATTATGTGTGGGTGAAAAAGAGGCAGCTGAATAAGACCGCCACTCGTTCTTCCAAGGTGTAATCATTGCCTTTGTGCGCGTGATCAATCACATGCTTTGTAGTATTCCTCTCCCTTTTTTTTTTTCCCTCTGACTAATCCACCGTGAAATAAACAAAAAAAAAAAAAAAAAGGAATTCGGCATTTCTTTCTTTCTCCCCTTGTCTGTTGCCATGATTATTATTATGAGTGAAATTAGAGTAATCATTTCAGTTTGTCCATTTTCCTCCTTAAGTACAACTCAGAATGCGGGACTGGATTGCCTATTGTCACCCGTGTAAGATGAAACTTTGTTGAGAGGCAGGATTTTTATTTTATTTTTCTGGATGTATTCGCTCGGAATAGGTTAAAATAAAAATGCTTTCATTGCATGTTTGGGTTGATATTTATACAATTTGCATGGTTTCCTTAAGCGTTCGAGGGTTCCCCCCCTTTTTTTCCTGTATATATGACTGAACTCTACAAGACGTCCTCTTAAAACCAAGTACAAATTGTTTACTTTGTGCATACATTGTATATGAAATATATAAAAAAAAATATGCAATGAGGGGGGGGGGCTCTAGTCATAAATAGACGGAAGGTAGAAATAACTTTTTTCTGTTCAAAAAGATGTATGTAATAAATGTAATCGTGTAATGCATGCAAGAATAAATGTAAGACCACAGTAAATGTGCTGTGCAGAGGACGAACCCTCAGGCATCCGTTTAATTAACCATTAGCCACCTCGAGTCTTTCAAGATGAATTACGTCCACTTCCTAAATCAGGCTGTAAAAAATATGCAGATTAACATATTTTCACCGCGTTCGGTTACATTTTGTTATTAACTTATGAATTGAGCGAGTTCTTCATTTATTTAAAAGGTCCTAGATTAGTCAAAATATTATAATTTTTCTTTCTTGACTATTGAAACGTACAACCATGCATTTTGTAATGCTCGGGTTTCATTTTTGAGAATATTAGTAACATTTAACCACTAAAATCAGTTAATTATTATCTTTATAAATACTCTAAATGTATAACAGTAATGCTAATAGCGCTTCGACATTGGATTAATTGATCAGATTTAGCAAAAAAAAAAAAATCATGTTATACATTATTTAACCAGAGTCAACATTCAAAATGGAAGATACAAATTAAAAGAGTTTAAATTCTGGTTTTTATTCACTATTTTTTTTTCAATGCGTTCCATTGATGCCCCCCCCCCAAAAAAAAAAACAAAAACAAATTCCAGATGTATTTTTAAGAAGCTCACAGTCAAAATTATGATGAAATGATGAGTAAATTTACCCAAATCCACAACAACGGTTTACATCAAGCTTAATTGAACGTCTACCATATTATTTGGTGAAAGGGTCAGAATGAGCCTGTATTCATTTCAAAAATGTTTTACCACCTCAAGCACATGTGGTATCTTGACCTCATATATTTGTTCATTGTTTTTTCACACTCTTATGAACATATATCTACTTAAATTCTTTAAAACTTTAACATCTGAACTTTATATACGATGTCATGATCTATATATCATGATATACAATACTATATTTGTGTAATATGTCCTCAAAAACTAACTATATGATATGTTTTGACATTTCTTTGGTCAAGTCTGATGCAGCAGCATTGTTTGCTGTATTTAGTATATATAATAGTTTTATATGATTATACATTATAATGCCGCATAGTATTATAGCCTTCCAAAAAAATAGTTTCTGATCTCGTAAGTTGGTATGAATGTCATAATATATTTGAAGTAAAGGATCCTGGTTATCTCCAAATACGTAGCCGCAATACATAACTGATGACATGTAATTTAACTTTTTGGGGTAATAGTTTGAACTTTTCCAGAAGCATCATAGTGATCTTCGCTGCCTGTGCTCCCTTTGCAATGACAAACTGCTGCGAGCGGAGTCTGTGTACTTTTAATGGTGGCAATTTGTCAAAATGTAAACAAGTAAAAAATTGCCCCAATCGTCCGGGATGCTGGTGCAAGGTTTTCCCAGCTGCACTCAGCAACTTTTCAACCCCCCCCCCCCACACACAAAAAAAATAATATAAAGGAAGAGTGCAATTTTGGAGATTTGATCACAACGCATGTAAAACGTGCCTCCTTTTTAGAAAACTAATTCAATTCACCATCACTGATCAAAACTGACACCAGGGTTAAATTTATGCAAGTACGGTGATTCTACTCCCGCATCTATCCGAAAACTCCGCGCCTCGTCGGGTCTTCCTAATTTGTGTGTTGGATTACTCGGAAAGGCATTTTCCCTGACGTGTATTATTGCTTCTCGCTTGCTGAAAGAAACACGTTTGATTCATCTCTTAAGTGATATTCCTTCACCCCCCCCACCCCTAGCCCACCCCCCCAATCCGGGGAGATTGGCATTGCATGATGCATTAAAGGTTTCCTCAATTCCGACTTTATGAAAGCATGGGAAAGTCTTTTACCAAAACCCCTTCATCAAAACCACATTTCATATCCTCCCAAAATTGTGGAGGGATTAAATGTCCTCATATCTTTTTTTTTTTTTTTCCACGCGCGCAGTCGCTGAAAGTCAATCTGGATAAAAGTGTCAGCCAAACGGCTAAATGTAATATTAATGTGTTCTTTTTCTCCTTTTCAAAGGGAGTAAAGCAAAAAGTAAAGATCCGCCGATGAGCTCTGCCCGTCGAGTCCGTCGTCATGATTATTTAATTCTTTTTATCGGTAAATGGAGTCGGTTTCGAACGACAGCCGAGTAAATGATGATTGGACTTTAATTCTTCTCATCAATCAGGCCCCGTCAATCGTTTTTGGTCGGGCTTTTACGCGGGACGATTAATGCGGCAGGCAGAGCGGCGGCCATTGGGATTCCACGCATGGGTCTCTTGCGGCCGGCGGGGTTGGGGGGAGGGTCATGGTTCAGCAGACAAACACATATGTCATGTTTGTGTATTTGCTGTGCGGTAGTGGAAAGGCCATTTAAAAATAACCTTTCAAGAGAAGAATTTTTAGAGCCGTCATTGTCAAAGTTTGGAAATACAGAAGGAAACCCTTCGCCTCCCTTAATTCTGCTGCAGGCATCACGGGAAGAAAAAGAAAGAAAGAAAAAAAAAAGAAGAATAGTCTATTACAGGAGGAGTTTGCAGAGAAGAACTTTTATATTCAGGTTAAAGGGAATAAAACCACGGTGCCGGCTTTTTTTTTTGTCTATGAATATATAATTTAGTGGCCAGAAGCTTAGGAAGACCGAAGCTCCTGGGTCCTTTAAATGAGACATTCCAGCTCTTGTTGGCCTCAGTGCAGCGTGACTTGACATATTGTGGTTTGATCACACTTCAACCTGACTCGGTAGAACGCCATACGACTTGGGACTTGACTTAGTGTGATTTGATGAGACTCCATTCACAATTTACGGCGGTTTGCTTTTGAAAGTCCTGTCTTGTTTAAATGAGTCAGGTTGGAATAGACGAGAGCTTTTTGCTTTTGTTTTTTTAACCTCTGCTTATAAAATGACTCCTGTTTCAATATCTTGATGATTGGTACTTATTCCATGAGATCCTGTTCTTGTCGAAGTAAATGAGGGATGTTGTGGATTCTCTTATTCGCGCGTCGAGACACGACCGAAGACTCGAGGGTGGAGCATCGGTTCAATTCAGTGTTAAACTAAACTTTGATTCTGACTTTCTAAACTTTAGTATAACTTGGCATCAGCTCATGTGACCTGGCGTGGGACGTGTCGACACTTAAATTTGGGATGACGAACTTCGCACAGGAGTTTCCCTTGATATAAATGAGAGTAACTTGGAGGTAAATTACCGTAACCTGGATTAAAACCTTGACATAGCTTTATTTATTTCTCATGCCTTGATTTTGGTTGAAAAGGCTCCAAACTGGTAAAATGTATATTAGGAAGGCTACAAACTGCCAAAATCGTCAGGTCAGGGAGTTGAGATGGTTAACATGACGAGAATAAGATTGTCAAAAGTCAAAATGGCGTAGACAATTAGACTAAAAATGTTAAAGCGGCTGGAGATGGCTATAAAAGCTATTAATAAAAGCAGAATTCATTCTAAATTGTTGTCCTGAAACGTCAACGAGATTAGAACTCAATTAGCCAAACAACATAAATACATTTAAATACATTTGACGTGATTAAATGAAGCATTTAATGTTTAAGTAGTACACATATGACTACACTGAGCAATTGCAATAAATGTGCACATGAGAAGTTGTCTCGGCTCTTATCGACAATATGAGGAAACACTGTCAATTCGACTTTCTTCCAAGTCACAAGAGGCTGGCATTGAACGTATCACGACGCGCCCGCCGTGTATTCCCAATAACAGTAAAAGCCTCGGCAATACACTTTCCGCTATTTATTTATTTTTTTTTATGGTTATATTTACTCACATACACGGTGAAGGTTAAAGTCTCCCACCATTGAAGAAATGATTTATTCAGTTGGATGTTTGACCTTAACTGCTGAGGATGACGCACTCCGCTGTCCTAAAATCGGAGCGCGAGGCGCGTCCATGCCACTCATACAAGTGCAACGTGGCAACACGTAACCTGCGGTGCCACAGGCCGCATGCTGTCTGGTCTCCTGGTGTTTACAAGAAAACACAAATATTTCCCCTGGAAAAAAATTAAAATAAATAAATAAATTGTTCTCCTTTTTATTTATGTGCAACAATCATCATGCCTTCCGTGTATTATTTATCGCGTCCTGATCAACTCTGCTACGATACGACTGAGCTTAAGTTTACCGAAGGAGCGACGCCTCATGAATGAATGCATGAACTCCGTCCTCCTGACAGAATCATGAAAGATGTTCGACGATAAGCAACACGCCATTAACCCGTGTCCACAGTAGCAGCCTTAAAATAAGGATTAACGGCCTTCTGTAAGCGCTGCCCGCGAGTTAGGGCTTCTTTCAATGTCGTTAGTTCCTAAATGTGGGTTTTCTGGAAGACTAAAGCGTCTTGACGTCGTCAGTGCAAGAAAACGGGTTGTTGTTATCGTCCATCTACTCGCCCACGTGCAGAACTGCAGTAGTAGCAGCGTTTCAGAAAAGTTGCGCCTGCCGCATTGTTTTGAGACGGATCCACGTGCTTCCTGCACTTTAGACTCCCAAGGTTACAAAAGTGCTGACACAGATCTTTTCCTTACGTCTGTTGACAGCGCTCGTTCGAGTGGAAGCGGCGTTGTTTTCCGTACTCCCCTCCTCCTGATTTTATCGACTTTAATTCAGATTAGAAAGTAAAAACCGACATTTGGATGTGTGTAGATTTTTCCAAAACACTCGCCCAAACAGGCCAGAAATGTTCGCTCTCGTATGTGTGTTTGCCGACATACATGGCGGATGACAGAAACGAAGCAGTGAACCCGCGACCAGAGCGTGCACCAGATGGCTAAATTCAAAGCCTCACACTTCCAAGTGTGTGTGTGGTGACAGGCTGCCACGGTGGGCGGTAGCAATTTCTGATTTCTGCTTTAAGAACATGTGAAGATAATCAGCAGGGTCCAGTTTAAAGGCGTGCATGCGAGTTGGGGGGGCAGGGGATCCCTGTTGCTAAGGTATTATGAAACAAGACATGGGGGGGGGGAAGGGGAGAAAAAAAAAGAAAAAGTAATTTACCTGCTCACCATTCCGCCTCATTAAATCTAAGAAAAGTGCCTACTGATTGGAAATTCCCATCTACCTCAAAGGAGTCATTTTCAAGATGTCGGCGTTCTCATTTTGCGGAGGAGTGGGAACAAACAATTGCCCCGGCGCCACCTCTTTAAACGGTGCTCTGTTGCATGGCAAGGAGGTTGGCGTGGAAATCAATAAGATCGAAATTATTGTTGTTTCCCCTCTCTTTATCTCCTTTTCTTTTTCATCACCCACACTTAAGCGTGACTCACTTGCGAACGGGAGAGAGAGAGAGAGAGAGAGAGTGTGTCGTTCTCGCCGTGGCTGAGTTGAGCATGAATCACACCGCGAGCAGGTTGTTGGTTTCGGTACTTGCGATCTCAGTGTATCAGTGGACGTGTTGCTGCTTACGTTCGATGTGACGAAGAATCAAACACGTGGGCACTTTTTCTTTTTTTTCTCTCTCTCTCTTCGCAGAGGAAGCAGCAGCGTGTTTTGCTGACGTTCCCGGAGAGACTCGTCCAGGTCGGGGAGCCCACGTTGTTGCGGAACATTCGCGTGCTCATGGCGAACTATTCCTGACCTGTCAGATCTTATTAGCCTTCATTTCTGGTGGTTCACGGTTTTTAAAGGCCTCAAATTATCCAGTTTTCAACACTTCCACATTGGTGCAAAAACATTAGATTTCAAGTTTATTGCTTTTCCTTGATTTTCCTCCATTTGAATATTGGATCATAGGAGCTACCTTCAGAATCTGCTGTGTCTGTGTGAGCTGGACTGGCTCCGCCCACACGTGCCCATCTTGGGAAGAGGAGGAAGTACTTCCTCTGGTGGTGCCATGTGCCAGAGCAGAGCTGCCTGATTGTGGGAGGAGTCAAAGGGAGGGCCTACCTTGATTGGGATTGGCTAAACCCCCCGATGACACTATATAGGGTTTGATTTCTGATTGGCTGGTCGGAGCGACACACTTTTTAAAACCTGAAACAAGCCAGGGAGAGAGAGGACAGATGTTTTTCCACTTCTGGAACGTCGTTCCAGGTATGGAGACGATGAGTACGGTTGGGAAACTATTAGAAAATGAATATGACCACTTTAATGTTGGGAACATCCGTTGCATTGACTTCAGAATCCAAAGAGAAGAAGGTTCAGGTGGGAGGATCATGGGTCTATCAATGTTTCCCAAAAGGAATCTGTTCATTTTCAGCCTTTTGTTTTGGCTAAACCAGGATATACGTCAGAGCCCCAGAAAGACTCAGAAATGTAAAACTAGTGTTGGACCGAAATCCTGTTAACTCACGAAATATCTGATCTCAGTCTTGATTTAAAGGAGGTACCAGACGGGAATGAATGTGCGGATGGTCACGTTTTTTGGCTCCGACCTTATTAAAAACCAATAAGGTATCCAAATGGTAGCTTCAACTTGTCCGGCGGTAGGTCAGGTCCTTTAAGATACTGCTTTTCCATCCGAGGGTCTATTTATCATGAGTGCTGCTATCTGCTGCAGGTTGTTCCTGTTCGCCATACTTCTGCAGTTACAAAACGCATATTTGGAGATCTGTTCAATAGGTTGTATCCATATTGTCGTTTCAATTTTTAATGAGCCATTCAAACAATTTTATTCTCCACTGGTGTGAAGGGGTATTTCTTGTAAGCCTTTTTCATGCATAACCTTCATTATAAGCAATTATTGATCCCCTGTTGTAATCTTTTAGTAGCTAGCCAAGATAAAAATGCAGGAATATCAATTGAGAAACAAGAAAGATAAAAGTAAAAGTTATTGGGAGTGAGATTTCTGATGAGATTATGGAGGGATCCAAAGTGCAGGGTTATAGAGGAATTTAGCCGATACTGTAGGGATATCCAATCACAGCCGTGGGCCTGCATACTGACAATTACTATGGTACTTTAAAGATGCTATTTATGACTTTCCCACCATGATCCGAAGAAATCTCGACATTTCTACAACTGCCGAGAATAAATAGCAGGTTAGTACAAGTCAAATGCCACTGACATTAATTGTGCCTGCGAGATCTACGCTTACCCTTTTCTCATTACTTATCCGATCTCCCCGCTTTCGCTTCGCAAGTTTGGCCTACATAATAAACGGGAGAAGACTGTAAAAGTTCTTAAATGCAGTTTTGATCGACAACAGTCGAAGGAAGGGTAGTGGAAGGCTCTTCTGTTTCAAAGCTCAAGTCATGAGAGGGAAAGGCCAAAACATGTGGCAGCCAAGTAAAATCTCCGGAAAGAAGGTCTCATCCGACAGCAGATGCAACAGGAAGCCGCTCCTCCCGGGGAACCTGTTAACAATTCCGGATCAGATTTATAATAGCCGAATGATTTGAGGGTCTGCGACCTCTTTTTGAAAGAAGAAAAAAAAAAAAAAAGTCTCTTTAAATTCTCCTCTTTTATCCGTCTTTCTCTCAACTAAATGATTTAAAACTCCAGCATCCTATAGTGAATAACAAAAACCCTCTAAAGGTCTCCATTTCTCCCTCAGCAAGAGTCTTTGAACACACGAACCAGGATGTTTGTTTTTCTTTTTTGGACTCCGAGTGAAGCCAGAGTGGATTTATTGAGGGTACCAAAAAAAAAAAAAAACCCAACACACACACACACAGTTGTGAATCCAGATTTTTACTGGAGAAAAATAGGTCAGTGTGTAGTGCATCATAACTCATTCATGAGAGAACACATGAGTCTGGTAATCATAGCTGCTCAGATGACTCCATATGTTCCCCCGTCCGTATGGAACGACTATCATATGAGGGTTGTTTTTTTTTTTTTTGGTAAACAGCCCCGGTATTGATGCAGTGGGAACGGTACAGCTTGTAACTGGTGGTTGCACATGATTTATTCCACGTGGATTATGCACATGGAAAATGGTCTATTTGGTTTCAGCCGCTACATGAGATTAAAAGGCTGAATCAACACAAACTCTGAACACGTTACGGCCGCCGTGAATAAGCCGCAAACCACGCAGCCACGCCGGGCGATGTGCACATGTGCCGCCGTTGCGTTTTTTTTCCGTGTTTGCCAGTCGTGAGTGCGCCAGCTTGTAAAATGCATGAAGGGCGTCAAAGCAGCAAGCAGGAATTACCACATCATTAAGGATCCGCAGCGAGGGGACGAGCTGCGATCTTGTCAGGCGGCTGCAGCGGAGTGCATTTGGAAATAAATAGTTGGGAGGCCTCAAGAAGACCGTTGACGGTGTTTTTTCAAATGGACTTTTAATTGTATTAGAGAACTCCGGTGGGATTGACCCGAGGACATTTCACTTTATCAGTAGAAATTCTCCAGATGGGCTTTTATAATCCGGTAAGGTGGCGCGGGGTGCCATTCACGGAATGCGTTGCGATAAATTACAAGTCGTCAAAGTTATGTAACGCGACGAGGTTTTTCCTTGAAGTTTAAAGACATTCCGTGTCGGGTTTTTTTTCCCTCCATACAAACCGTCCAAATAAATATGCGTTGCAATATATCTGAAGATTCTCAGTCATGCGGGTTTTGATATATTTAATTAGATTGTCAAGGAAACCTTCCTTGGTCGGCATTTTTAGGATGTTACTTTCTCACCGCGGTGTCATATTTACACTTGAGGTAAATTCATCTACTCTTTCGAAACCAGACTTTAGAGTTTAGAATGGCTTGTTTGCATTTATGCGTATTTATATTTTTGATTTGCAGGTGGGAGGTTTTGTTGTTTGTGGCATTTTCCATCTGCAGGCGAGCGAGGCCTCGCTTTGTGATCCAGCCTTTATTCCCGTGCATTTTCCGTGACCGTTTGACATCCTCCAAACTTGTGTATTTGTTTCTCACATTCCTGCCGCCGAGTTAAATTTGACATTAAAGCGAAATGCAAACGCCTCATTGTCCAATAACTGCTTTGTTTACTTCTGCTTTGTCGACGCTTGTACTTTGGTAATGAGAGGCTGTAGGATACGGCGATGAGACAGATGAAGACGGACACATAAGACCTCATGTGTCACCGAATGGAAATGAATGAATAATAAAAGTATTACAAAAAACGACAAAATACAAAAAAAAAAGGACTGAATTCTAATTCCGGGTTGAAAATAGACATGACATGAATGGATAGAGAAGAGTTTCAGATTGATCTGCCCAAGCCTGGCTTGGAATATTTACAATGCTGTCGTGTCCGTTCACGTGGTCCAACATGCTAAAAGCGGTCACCAAGGAGCCTCGGCGTAACGTCTTACGTCATGTTTAATGTCTATCCCGCAGCTTGGCACGCCGACTGGGAGAGCTTGGAACAGAAGACCCGAGAGACGATGACCTTCTGCGGGTGTTTGTCAACAACTTACGCACTTCTTCCATCGTGAGAGAATAAAACCCAACAGTGTGTCACAGTATCCCGATCGCAAGTGCAATAATTTCCTATATGTCCTCAAACGCTCACAAGGATAAATCAGATATATCATTAAAGAACATGAGCCGCCGGGCTTTCGAGTGGTTGTAGTACCTCATAGGGAAGCAGAAATCCCACCTAAGTAGTTCAAACACCAGAAATCACTATCAAACAAACTTTCCCCTCCTGCTCTCAGCCACTGAGTCAATTTTCCATCACTACAGAGTCTTACCACAAAGAGCAGCGCAGATCGATTCAGTCCGGGCCTTTTTTTCCTCCTTCCCTGATCCACTTTTTTTTTTTTTTTTTTTCCTTCCTTCCTTTCCCCCTCTCTGTAATAATATCAGGTAAGCTTGCATCCTAAGTGGGATAATATTGTTTCGACCGTTAGGCAATCTTCAATTATTCACAAGCAGATATTGCTTATGCATGTCTTTAGAGCTCCGAAAGACAACGCGCTGCTGCGTTAGTCAGCATTTGGAAATAGGTGGATATTAAAATGTGTGCGGATGGCATAATGAAAGATCTGATTTGCGTCGTAATCAGAGCGTCAAAGCAAGAAAAAAGAGTCCATTTTTCTATACAGAATCCAGGAGTTGCTACTTCACATTTCGGTGTCGGCGTCTTGAACGCAGCCGTTGGCACCGAACCCAATGCTAATGCGCGGTATCTCTCAAAATGCGAGCTGTCAAAGGCAGTCACTGTCATAATTTGTTGAAAAAAAAATCACTGTCGGATTTGATTTCCTACTCGCCAGGAAAAACAAAAATATATATATATATATATATATGTTTACGTAATATTTTCTTACCTGTGTGTTTAATAACATACATTTCCTATTGCGAACACCGCCGTTACCATGTGCGCATGTCACCCACTCGCACGTTGTTATTTCTGAATTTAAGCTCCCACCGAGGGCAAGCTTTTAATGAGACGCATTGCAGCTACTGTTACAATCAGCAAAGACAACAGATACAGACATCTTTTATATCCCTCCCCCCTGTGGAATCTCCCCCTCAATCATTCTATCCACACGCCCCACTCCTCCTCCTACATCGCCTCTTCAGTCAAGCATGAGCTTCGCTTTATGGCAGACAGAGCAGGAAAGAAACAGAGGGGCGGGTGCAAAGAGAGTGAGATAGAAAAAAAAATATATAAATAAATATATATATATATATATATATATATAGAAAGAAAAAGCTCCAAGAGGCTCAAGCGGCCTTTCATTTCCGCTGCTTGGCTATGCAGCTTTGCCCCGCTTCCACGGTTCTGGCAAACTCCACTCCTCCCCCCCTTGAGAGGCCCATCTCGTCCACAATCTGAGGCCTTGTAATGCAGTCCCTGGCCCGCAATGATAGATCGCACTACATGCGGGACGGTATTGTCTGCCTCGCCGATAAGCCGGCTGAGTGAGAGCGGGTGCGAGCGAGGAGACAACGGATGTGTGTGTGTGTGTGTGTGTGCGTCTGCAGAACTTTCTTCACTTTTGGTGGGGTCCGTTTACACGACCCCGGTGTGCGGATCCACTGTTCTTATACCGGCTCCCAAGGTGGAAAGATTCCTTCATTCTCCTGCAGAGAGTGCCGGAGGCTATGGAGCGCTGTTACTGCACATCGCCCTCCCTGACGCTGGAATGTGCAGCACACGACAGTGTCAAAGTTTCGGGTGGGGGGCGTCATGTGCGAAAAGAAGACCTTTCTTCGCGAGAAACAAAGCCATATGATACCATACTAAATATATTTGGACTTATACTAGATATATGAAAAACATATAAAATATCAATTAGAAATAATCTGTAAAAATACATTGTACAGGATTTATTTTCTCAAAGACAATTTTGAAATCTCATTCGGGGCCGAGTCGTCCTACCGTCCCCCTAGCCCGGTATACTGACTACATCGTTTTTTATTTTTCCTGCCGCCGACCGTGACTCGCTAGAAATTCACTAAAATACCCTTTTAAGGTCACTGTGCATACAGATGCGCCAGCTTTTAAAAAAATTTTTGGGGGATTTGCTCATTCGTATGACTGTGAACAAAACAAAACAAAAAAAAAACAGAACAAATGAATGCGAGCAGAAGGGAAAAGAAAAAGACCGTATTTACTGCACTTTATGATGAATTTCGGGTGTTTTTGGGCCTTTTAACATTCTGTATCTTGCCCATCTGTCTCTTAACAGATGCACCTTGTGTTACCTTGGACTGATGCATCTCCATGGAAATACAAAAATTGGTACTTTTTTTTTTTTTTTGTGCTTGGAGGGTTTGGAGAAAGGCTAACAGACTGTTTGGTGATGCACCTTTGAAATTGGATTTAATGAGGACGAATCAAACCTGATGGAAACGCTTAATTTGGCCACACAAACGACGGCCGCTGTGCATAATAAGCTCGATCTTCAGCATACGTATGATATCTGTGTGTGTCAATAAGCTTTTTGTGCCAATTTAATTATATTTTCAGAGATGAATCTAGAATCTGGTACGCTGTCAAGGTGAAAGCTGCCGAATCGCAAGCTGTTGGCTTTTCTTCCAATTGAGGATTCAAAATATAAGTTAACGACTAAATTACGGTCTCATCTGCAGGAGTTATTTTGGGAGTATACCTTTTACACCCGTTCAGTTCGAGCACGGAGGCAATTCTTTTCTCGTCCTCCTGGGAGACGATACAGAGTGAGCAGGAGCTGCCGACTTCACGCACCCACACAACACACACTGTAACAGCCTGGCAAAAAAAAAAAAAAGGGGTGGGGGGGGTGGGGATCCCTCCTTTATTAGCATGGCGCTTGTGCTTGTACGCGTGCGACGGGGTCTTTTTGTTCACCGTACTCGGCTCCCTTCCTGCCGCGCAAGTTGCAGTCGTTCTGAAGGAAACCTGACAACCTAAATCAAGCTGAAGAGCCAGAAACAGATGTTAATTAGCTTTAATTTGCCTTTTGTTGTTCCGCTGCCAAGGCAGCACCGGAGAGACACTTTTCTTGTTTACGACACTCACTGTCGAGGCCTCAGTTTCCCTCAGATGGCTTTTCTTTTTTTTTTTTTTTTTTGCTGTTCCACCTCTGAAAGAGACGACCTTGCAGTTGTACCGTTACCAGAATGAGTGCTATGACTCAAGAGGAGGACAATAACAATGTCTTTGACTTTAACAGAAAAAAAAAAAAAGAAGTTTATTAGACCCAGTCAGCAATGTTCTGTGTGACATCACGGCTGATCTGACCGTCTCAGAACGCTACTCTGAAAACGGCTCCAACCTGCCGGTAAGGCCAGCCGAGAACACTTTTAGTGATTTTACATCCGTTTGCAATCAAAAGGGGATTATGGCTTCAAAAACACCTGTAAGACCGTGTATTGGAAACGAAATGGAAATGAAGTCAGCACGTTGAGTTGGGTCATGACGTGATCAGGAAGGATCAAGAGTCGCCAACGTGGGATCTGGCACCCAGTCCCCGGGACGCTGGAGTCCACTGAATGGAATCAAATCCTTCCCCGTCCTGATGTTGTCAAAGTTAAGCCCTGTTTAGACCAAGTGAGAACGCAAAACTTTCACTGGAAATGGGAGAAAATGCAAGTTTTTGAAAATGCTCTGTCTCCGTCTCCATAGAAATGGGGAAAATGCAACTTTTTGAAAATGTCCCAAATCTGTCTCCATGTAAACGACGGAAAATGCAACTTTATGAAAATGATGCTACTCTGCATGCACCATGGCCATAGTGAACAGTTCTTCTTGTCTGTCATGACTCCCGGTCCATATGTTCCTGGGACTTGGTAGTTGTATCGTTGACAGTCAAAATGTTGCTGTGTCAACGTGAAACTTTTCTGAAACAAAAATGCAAAAACAATGTGTTTCCACTTGAAACCTTATCGTATGTATATTGGACTTAAAGGCCTGCATAGTCCTATAAGAAGAAAATTCTTCTTCGGCAAGGCATTTCGTACTCCAAAAAGAAGCTGGGCAAACTTTCAGGCCACGCCCACTCACAGCAGGCCACGCCCCTGATTAAACTTTTCAACTGCACTGCTTACTTTTCGCTTCAAATGTTTTCATAAATACAATTCACTGAATAAAAGACGTTTGCTTCCAGGCTGCGATGTTACTTCGGTTTTAATGGTTTTAACTGCGGGAGCCGACAGCCCTGCGTGATGCGTTCGGGGGCGTCACGTGAACTCTGATCCGCCGTCTTTTTTATCCCTGACAGGAGGAGAGCAGGATCCAGGGGATCAGACCCAAGACTCACAGAGTGGAGTTACGACGGTCCTACTACCCGACCCCACCACAGCACCGGGACCCCACCGCAACGGCACGGCCCTTAAACTCCAGACTGAGATTGGCTCATCATCAGACCAACGCTCATCATAGACTTTTCTTAGTATTTGTACTTATCTGGCCTGTCTGCCACTCTCTCTCTCCCTCTTCTTTTCCTCTCTCTCCCTGTCCTATCCCATGTACTTCTCCCCCCAACCGGTCAAGGCGGATGGCCGTCCTTCCAGAGTCTAGGGTCCGCCCCACGGTTTCTTCCTGAAGAGGGAGTTCTTGAACTTCTCTCCATGCGAGGGAGTTTTTCCTGGCCACTGTTGCTTGTTCACCTGCTTGCTTTGGAAGGGTTTAGTTGGGTCCTGTTGTACTCTATCATTGTAAGAGCGCTTTGAGATGTTTGTTGATGTGATTTAGCGCTTTACAAATAAAATTGAATTGAATTGAATTGAATTGAATTGAATTGATCAGTGCTACATGCTAACGAGCATACGAACAAACCAAAAAACGGATCTGGGAAACTATTGATTTTTCTGAATGTTATATTTCCTGTATGGTAGTGGTTTCTCTGTGATGTTTCCTCGAATCAGATTTTGGACAAGCTCAAGAATATAAAGTTTGGAACCATTGCTTTCACTCACACATCTACTTAGAAGATTTCTAGCGAAGTCTAATGTTCGGTAGAGGTCAGCCTTGTAATTGGAGGGAAATCTGCTCCACCAACAAAAGTATGGCAATAAGGATTATTGCTGGAAGTCATTAGTGGGTGAAAAGCTTTTACCTGCATTAAAAACCAAGGACAAACAATTGTAGGGCAAACGCGCTGGTTCACGGCCGATAAATAACTCTTTCTGTTGCTTATGTCTCGTTTCTAAAAAAAAAAAATCAGCGCGAGTGTGCATTAGCAGTGCACGGACCAGTACATCTGCATACGTGAATCATCTCCGGATCGATATTTGAAGTCGGAAACCAACGCCGGCGCCTCCGTGCTGCAGAGCTCATTTCCAAGAGGCACGCATGCAATTACGCCACTAAGCGAGCTTACTTCTAAGCCGCGCCCGTGATATTTAAAGCATTCCTGTGCTAATTTGTTGGAAGGTTACCGCTGTGACCTTGTTGCTAATTCAATCTCAGATGACTATCATATTTCAATCAACGTGTATCGGCAGGCGGGGGGGATAATGAGCGGAGGTAACTGGATTAGTGTTGATACACTGATGTGGGAGATTGGACATGTGGCAGGGCTGTAAATGCGCCTATGTTGTTTATGAGGAGAATATGCAGCAACATGATCTCTGGCAGACTTTAGCAAGCACTCTCGAGGTATTCAGAAAGTTTGTGGTGCTTTGCGTGGTCATACGATATGGAAACCCTGAAAACAGACAAAGCGAATAATGCTTGTGTCTGGATTTGTAATTCTCTCGTCTTTGTTTGGCGTTGGCAAGTACATTTTCTCATTTTGGTTGTTTCTTTTATTGCCAGAACATTATATGTGCTGCTATCCTAATATCTAAATGTCCCTTTTTTAATAATTTTTCAAATATCTGGAATTGCTTTTCAATGAAAGGGCCGGTAAATTGATATTATCATTAGCTCCTGGGTATGTTTGCTTATTGTGTGGCGTGTCTGACTACCATGTAATCATGTTTTATTTGTTTTTCAAATAGTTGCAACCCAGTCAGACACATTCTTGTTAATGTGTCCAATTTTGCTTTTAAAGTGACTCAATGAAAGGAGTGAAGACGAGTTTTCTTTCAATTGCTGTGAATTTAGGGAGTAATCAGAGTGATCAGTTAAAACATTTTTTTATTTTTTATTTTTTTGTTGCCCTTGTCCTGTTCGGCAGCTTGGGCCAACAATATGATGTGATTGAGAGCCTTCGGAGTCAGAACAGATTTTGGTCTTGCAACAGGGAGAGACCTGGAGTCTCCTCCTGTTGCCTTCTCCGTCAGAAGATGGCATGGCTGCCGTACACGACCGGGGGGGAACGCTCAAAGAGAGAGAGAAGAGAAAAGAGAGAAAAAGGTTGAGGGAGGAGGGAGGAGGGGGGAGGGGGTAGGGGGATAACATACAATATCCTTGTTGTGCTACATATATTATTTGCAGTTATCACACTGATCCAAATATTTTCCAACTGTTTTTGGATTAAACCAGCCTGAGCTGCTCTATCTAGACAGTAAAATGATTTCTTAGATTAACCAGCCTGAGCAGCTCTATCTAGACAGCAACGTGAAGCAGGAACATGAATTAACAAAGAGGCGACAACAAAAGAGGAACATGACCTCCAAAGTTTGAGCAAATGATGATAGAGAACAAGCAACTTCAGAAGCACCTTTCGTGAGGAGTGGAAGTGTGTGTGTGTGTGTGTGTGTGTGTGTGTGTGTGTGTGTGTGTGTGTGTGTGTGTGTGTGTGTGTGTGTGTGCGTGCGTGCGTGCGTGCGTGCGTGCGTGCGTGTGGTTTGTCCACTGGGTGGGACCGGACCCAGGCAAGAGGGGCCCACAAGAGAAGGATAAAGGGCACAGGGCCCCAGGCCCCGACCCAAGCCGCCAAGCCGAGAAAAGGCCGGCGCAGGGCCCCCGGGCCGAGCGGGTCGAGAGCCCCCCCAACCCCGGCGGCGAGCCCCGCGGCACGGGAACAGGCCCACCCACCGCCCCCCCCCCCAACCTGGCAAGGCAGAGACGGCCCCAGCCGCCGCGCCCCGGACCAGCCCCGCCCCCAGACCCAGGAAAGCGAAGGCCGGCGCAGGCCCCGGTCGGAGGACAGTCAACTCTACACCCCCAGGAGCCTCATATCCCACCCGCCCCATGACCCTCCCCCCCGGTTTTAATTGAAATACCCAACCCCTGACCCACCCCCCACAGACACCCACCCCTGACGCAGACGCAGACGCACACACACACACACACACACACTCGGGACGGTGGGGGAGTGATGACTCTCGCCCCCCCAGGCCGCCGGCCGGGCCCCCACCCGGCCACCGCGGTGTCCCAACCTCCACTAATCCAACAGCAAATGGAGAAGGAGCACCGCGCCCCAGCCCCCCCACGAGCGCCATGCCCGAGGGAGCGCGCCCCCGTTAAAACATGATAACGCATTTTTAATTAAATCCATTATTTTATGTTTGGGAACATCGTAATTTCTTTTTATTTCTTAAAAAAGTATATATATATATATATATATATATATATATATATATATATATATATATAACTGATGTTATTTGAACAACATTAAATTAAATGGTATTTAGTATTTATTTTGTATACATCTTATATACAGGTGTAACTATGTATAAATTGTATACATCTTTGAATTGGTTCTGCTATGTGCTTTTAAATAAGTATGTTTCTTCCGTAACATTCGTTGTTTGGTTCTTTTGGTATCACCCGGGCAGGAGCCTGTCCTCAGGTGTCTTGGATTTTAGGGCGTCCCTACAATCAGAGGTTTTACTGTACCTAAACAATTGACCTATCAAGGGTTCAGACTTATTTTTGTGGAAACCTATCACGAATAATGTATTTTGGAAATAACCAATATGTTTAATAATTTGCTTTTGCAGATGATGCAGTCTAACAAAAATGCTACTATACTATATTGCTACTACAAAATAATTTTATTGTTATATTCAGGTATAGTAATCAATGTGTTTTCAATGATTCGAGAGTTATACTAAACGAAATTTTGAGCCCCGCTCCGGTTTGTTGTTTTTATTGGGAACGTGTTGTCTCCTCAATGGAAAATAATGAACCACAGAAGCAAACAGGGGGAATATGTGTGTGTGTGTGTGTGTTTATATATCTATTTATAAATACAAAGGACTGCATGTCTGCGGAGACGCTGCGAGGCAAGAATTAACGAGATCTATATCTCGCCGTGTGGTCAAACATCAAAATGGCTACTCTAAAGATGTAGTGAGAGAGATATAAAAAGAAGTCTGAAGCCGAGAGAGGAGAAGAAGGGGGGGATGCCAACAACAGCACAAAAAAATAAAAAAAAGTAATTCAGGAGCTTCTCATGTAATAACTTCTTTTCCCGAGATGTCACAGTAATTAACTGCCATCAACATCAAAGCCGGAGGAGGGAGGGAGAAAGTCTGCCACGTCAAACTAGCTGTATAATTTAGCCGCGGCGTTCAGAGAGATGGAAATCTTTTGAACGTATCAGTAGATCCTAATCGCCAACAACACACTCTTCTTTTTTGGGGGGCTTTTTTTCTCCTCTGTATCGCAGGAAATTATTTGTTCTACACAGCGCTCCTTCATTTACGAAGTTCGCCGTTTGCGCGGAGTTATTCTTCCAGACGGATGAAGACGGCAACAAACTTATTTCGGTGAAAAAGGCCGGTCGCGCGTCACCGGCATCTTCCCCAAGTCGAAAAGGGCGCGAAGTGGGTCTCGCTAATAACGACTGTGGGTAAGTGCGAGGAAAAAGAAAAAAAAAGAAAAAGAGAAAGAAGCAGGGCTTAGAGTGCTCTGTACAGTTAGAAGGCCTCTCTCCGTGGCCAGCTGCTCTTTGAAGGCTTATGGGTTGAAGTGGCGGCGCGGGGCCGGTGATGCCAAGGCAATCATCTCTCCGAGTTGCACTTTTGCGGCGAGCGCGGCCGCCATCAAGGTGGGGATGGGAGGGCGGGAAAGCGACGGGAGGTCACCGACTGTCACGTCGCTTCACGGCACGGGTTTTTAAAGTCGCGCCGGAATGGTGGCGGGACATACGCTGCTCGCTCTGCTTTCCGCTGTGCTGTTTATTCGTCTGTTTTTAATCAGCGTTGCAGGTGGCACATGCTTCTGCTTCAATCTACTTCCTTTTTATGATGATCGCTTAACAAAAAGACCGACCTGAAACTACATGCTAAAAGTATTCTTCAGAGGTTTTTTTCGTGAAGGAGCTGAATCTCAATATTTTTTTAAGGCGGACTGACGTAACTGTGATTCGGTTATAGCAGGCCCTGTTAGAGCCCGATGTGTAACGATCAATTGTTATAAAATTTTTGCTTGAAATGTATTTTAATTGTTTTATTTTTTTACACAGTATATATATATTTAAAATTGGTCAATAATGTAACAAGACCCTGAGCCCAAAACCTAAAAACGTTTAATATTACATTATGAGGCAGGCAAAAAATAAATAAATAAATATATAAATGTGTATATATATATATATATATATATATATATAAGTAGTGTTAATATTTTTTACCATCATAAAGTGAGTCAATGATTTATGGTTTAGACTTGGAACAGCTTGAAATTGAATAACACTGGAAGAATTAGACAACATTATATTAAATTTTTTTACATATATCTATATACAGTTTATGGTATTTATGTATGATTGCTGTAGCCCAAGTCATTTATAGTCTTCTGTTCTCTATAATCTGTCCAATTGTTAGTACAAAACATTCAAATTCTTATTTCTTTTTACATCATTGACCAGCTATTATATTTCAGGTTTTATTACGTTATATTTTATAACAATTTGGGTCATTGTTACATATTGGGCTACATCAGGCCCCATTTACACAATGTCTTCAAACTTTTCGCTATCGTTTTGGGTGTCCTCGGTAAAACCACAGGAAACGTTTTCAGTGTTTCTGCCGCCGCCATGTAAAGAGACATAATTTCCAAAACTTTGCCAAGACAAAACTTCCTTGTACACAAAATTATGCGTCTTTACTTGAGACTGTTAGATTAATTTTATCTATAATCTCGTGATTCTGCATGTTCCTAAACTGTGGCTGGCTCAAGAACAACAGATCTGAGAGAGCTAAGAAATTCATTCATTAAACAAAGACATTCTCACCACATGGTCTCCTTCCATCTCTGTGAACCGTCTCCCGTGACCACTTCCTGTTTTACACCCTCCGCCAATCACAATGGACTCTGTTCTCTGAGGCGGGCTCCAGTTTGCAGTCACTTCCTTGTTTACACATCAACAGGCTGTTGTCTGAGTAGCAGTGAAACTAACATGGTACAAAATGGAGTGAAAAATACATGGTCGAATGCAAAGCTTTTGTCTCTGTAACAGTGAAGCTAAAATGGCAGACTCCATAGAAGAATTCAAGTTAAAATAATCTGACAAGACATTGCGGTTTAAACGGGGCCTGAGTTTTTTTTTGTTTGTTTTTTTAAAGAAAAATATGTTTGATGGGGATTCAGTTTCTTCAAACCTCTTTGACCTTTTTGGCTCTGCAGAGAAATTGCTGCAGGCCTTGAGGCTTGGTTTCTGGCTTTTTTCTTCTTTTTTTCCATAAAAATAAAACCCAAACAGCTGTAAACACAATGAAATAAGAGACTCTGGACTCAAAGGAACCCTGAAACTCTTTTTTTGAGCCATGAAAACTGTTTAAAGGCCAAGATAACCTCTTTTTCTCATGCAAATTCTCTTTTTTTTTTGCACACGGCCTGAAGTCTATGATGATAAGTATGTTTGGAACAATATATCACACTCTCTTCAACTTGAATATTGCAGGATACAAAGATTACTGTGAGATATATGGGTTTACCCACAAAACAAAACATACTGAAAGCGATTCATTTAAAGAGGTTGGAGAATACTCGGTTCAATTCGGGGTCTTCATGATAAACATGAATCTCAACTACAACAATCATCTAATCTCCATCCCATGTTAGTTTCACTCGCACAAATAGTTTCGGGACAAAAATATTTCATTCCATTTTTCACAGTGTATTTTACCACACAGTGGGATATATTAGAGGCATTGTCGACAAAGCAAAGCCAATTAATTAAAGAGGGAATAGAAAAGTAAATGGATGTTTACTAGAAGTAACACAAAGGGAAATCTAACTAACTAACCCCTCTGATTCAGGAGCAGGTGGTGTGGCCAAATGAGCTTGCCGGCCGAGTTGAAAAGCTCTCTGCTCTTGGCCCGTCCATGGCTTTGGCTTGTTGAGGAAGACCCCCACCACCACCGCCCACCACCACTCCCAGCAGCAGGTAAATTCAGCAAAACAACAATGACATAAGAGGAAATGACTTGGTTTCGGCTTTGTTATGTCAAATTGCCTGGATGCCATCTTAACTATTCAAATACAAAAAACATTTTTATATTTTCTTTCTTTTTCATTAAATTGTTGTTTTCTCTGCAAGTGGTTGAGGATCATTAACCTGGAAGTATTTTACAATGGTGGTCCCCAGTGTAAAACAGATGCTGATGAATGTTATAAAAGACACAGGTAAAACTAAGATTATCACCTCGAAGGTGAAAAGTGGGGTCTATTTTCGTTGCTACATCAATTCCTCTTCTACAGGGATAGAAGATGTGTTCATAGCTACACTGTAAAAAAAGAACTTTGAACATGGTAATAAATCCAGCAAATTCCTAGCCAATCAGTTAAAACGAAATAAAGACAAATGTACAATCACCTCAGTTAAAAACTCGAAATGGGAAAAACACTTTTGACCTTCCAGAAATAAACAATACTTTCAGAGAATTTTACAAAAAACTTTACTCATCGCAGATAGACCCAACACAATCTGAAATAGAGAGCTTTCTGACCATAGTTGAGCTCCCAAAATTAAAAGACGAACAGATCCAAGGCCTTGAAGTTCCCAGCTCTCCAGCACACACCTGATGGTAAAAGCCCCAAAACCTGATGATACCCTACGGAATTTTACAAAGAATTTTAAATAATTGAGGAGATTAAGGAATCTTCAACTCTCCACCCACATATGACCTGTGCAAATATTAGTCGTCTTCTAAAACCGGATAAAGATCCTACACTACCATCAAGCTATCGCCCGAATTAGTAAAGCATTAGCAAGGAGGCTGGAAAATCACAAAGGATCCACAAGTTTATGACATCACTTCCTGGGTTGAGAGGACTCTTCAAATCATCCTTGGTTTGTTGGCCTCCACTGTGGATAGTCACTCATCGACCCTGGTAGACACGATCCTTCTCATGGCCACTTCAAGAGTTCGACACAAAGCGAGTGTCAAAATCAAAGCTATCAAAAAATCGAAGGTTTTGCATCCTTCGGGAAATCCTGGGGCAAAAGACTCCTTGTATACAGACAACCGTTGTGTCTTGGGCAGGACATGGGGGTCAGTCGGTCACTTCAACCTCCATCAAGTCCTCAAAAGAGCGTTTCCAGCAGTTCTGTAAGCGCAAATGAAGAAATGGTTGGAAGACGCCGCCAAGGAAGCTCCTGAAAAGACCAGCCTCACCCTCCCATCGCAGAATCCGCCACCTGCTTTGCCAAAGGACATTTGCACCAAACCTGTCTCACGTTTTCCCCAACCTGCCCCCTGAGAGAGAGGGAGCGGAAGAAGAACTAACCGAGAACACAGACTGTCAGACTGCCTCAGGTATTCCCAAACTGCCCCCTGAGAGCGAGCGAGCCCGCTGCCAAGCGCAAGAAGAACGCCGATGACTAACCATGTTTCCTATCGACTTTTGTATGCAATGGGACATCATGACGGCATTTGAAATGGTAATGGACTCGGATTAAACGTTGACTTCCTTTCACCAGAGACGGAACGTCTGTTTGGCTTTGGAGTTGCTGCACAACTGTGATTACAAGAAATGACTGTATGCTGTGAATCCGGATCTTGGATGTAATATTGCTCGCCTATATTTGCAGTGTTTTTCAGTTCTTGTGTAATAAACCTTGTAAGGATGAGCCATAGACTCAAACCTGTGAACTATCACTGCACTTTTTCGTTCATATTGTTCCAAAGGTTTTTTTTGGTTGCGAGAGCACTACTGTAAAATTACAAAATGTACTTAATTCGTGGAAAAAAAAAAAGAAGTATTGATACTGTTAAGAAATATTATTAATTCCATATTTAACTGTAAAAAAAGGTTTAACCAATGTAAAAAAAAAATCAACTTCAATTACCGTATATAAATAATTCTGTGCCATGACATAATAAAGTGTTTTATTTGACCATTGTCTGTATATCTTATAAATTACTAATTTATTCTGTGAAAACCCCCAGAAATTACTGTTAAAAGTCCCAGGAATTACAACAAATATTAACTTCCAGGCAGGAATTTCCCATAAAAACAACATTAAATCAATGTCTACCATGTCAGTAATGAGTGCAAATCTGAAAAAAGTATATTCTTTTCGAGACATAATTGCTAAAATTACAGTATTCCGTTTCACGCATTTTTTCATTACAAAAAACTTTGCAAGAGTATCAAACACTCACCCCGTGATTCAGTGTTATGTTAACAGTATACAACTTTTAGAGTTTACACCTTTTTACCATCATGGTTTGACATTTTTTTTACAATCTGTAAAAAGTGTAAAACCCCCCAAAAAAGTCAAATCATGACGGTATCTTTCTGAATATCATTTAGCGTGCCTCTACTGTGGACAGCAAGAATTAAATTCACAAATGTTAATTGGCTTTTGTTAAATTAATTAAGCTTGTAGGACAATAGAATCAATCAAACTCAATCAGGCACGAGAGTTGCAAATTAGTGTCAAGCTATATACTCTATGTGCAACACATCAGATTTTTTCTATGTATATTGCACTGTCCCTGATAAATAAATAAATTGAAATTGAAACTCCCACCAAGATGATATATAGATTAATAACACGCCATAATAACATACTTTCTAAAACGGAGAACAAACCTCCAGGTTTCTGCTTGAGAGAAACAGGTTGGAAACCACAAAACGTAGAGAGTTGAGGAAAGTTTATTATGTAGCCCGTAGGAGTTTTTCTCGCTTTTCATTTGTTGCTGATAAAATACTTTGGTCAGAATTACTGAGCGGACACAGTCTAGTTGGAGTGAGAAGAAGGTAATAATTGGCTGGTAAAAACTCTCTGTTCGTGTCCTCTTCACATTCCCGAGCTCCAAATGTGCTTCTTCGGCGCGCCGTAAAAAAAGTTTGAGGTCTTTCCAGTTGAGTCCGTGATCTTGCGACTCAAAGTCATTTGTGGGGGGGAGGGGTTTCCTTGTGGCGTGACACCGACTTCATCCTCGCCAGCTGAGCCTGGATTGATTTGTACCACATTTACCCGATGCGGGCTTGACATTAGTTCCATTGCTTCCTGACTGCGAGGGTTGTCTACGGGGTCTTTGAGTCATGTTGAAAAATGTCAGCGCGGTGGCAGGAACAGAGTGGAACACAATGGCTGCCACAACGCGGAAGTGGTGATGAAAATTGGCTCCGGGCGGCGCTTCAGGGAAATATAAGTCGCTCTACAGTTAGTTTTTTTTTTTTTTTTTCTTCCACATATCAAAGCTCTGCACCAAATGCTATAATGACAAATGATCGTGTGGTAACGACACCAGTCGATAGATCAGACCCTCAGTGAGGTACCTGTATCTTCTGGTTTAAACGTCTCTTGAGGAGCGTTTGTTATGTTTGCGAGCAGGAGAAATGTGTGCGACTTCGGCTAAGCATATTCAAAATGGATGTTTACGATTATGCGAAAACAAGCGCGAACCTTGGGAATGTTTAACAAGTGAAGGCAGCACATATTAGTGGATTGTTTAAAAAAAAAAAAAAAAAGACGTCTCTTGTAAAAAAAATATGTAGACAACTCGCACGCCACTGCTGGCTTGCTTATTATTAAATGCCTCTGAATCTCTGTATTTTTATCCTAGGCTCGAAAAAGAAAAAAAAAAAAAACTCTTGAGAAAGCTTAACTTGTCTTAACAAAGGCACAACACTATGAAGCTCACCAGTTGTGAAACAGCCACTGAGGGGACGTTGAAAACATGCTCTGGACTTACGCTTAAATCATACGGCAGGCTCAGAAACCCCAAGCGAAAATAAGTCGTAAAGCCCCGAAACACTGAGAACATCAGGAATACACAAAATACCAACATGTGGGCCTCTGTCAGAGATCCAAACTGACATTATGTGCTTGAAAATTTGATTGAAGAGCTATGCAAATGCATTTTCCCTATTTGCATCGCTCTCTCCTCCAGCCGCACACATGCACACATTGTCTTCGCTCTCGAGACGACGCATAAGCAGAGCTGTGAGGCATTTTGGATCGATTTGCCAAGTGGTGAATGTAAAATCCTCGGATTTCATCTGTTTGTTTTGCCGTGGCTGCCTTTTGAGAAGTCATTTTAAAATCTGCATATCAAAAACAAACAAACAAACCAAAAAAGAAAACGGGCGAAACATTAAAGTTTATGTTTCACCCAATGATTGATAGTCATGCAGATGTATACCATATGATAAAGAAGCATTGGGTCCCGACCGATACTCCCACTCTCAATATGCTTCACAAATGCTCTGCAGGCCATGGCCTCTTGAAGTAGAGACGCTGCAAGTACGTATCTGAGGAAGGGCACCATATAAAATGAAGACGTATTTGAGCATTATTTACCATGAGGGTTAAAGGTTACATAAATTCAAATATGAAAATACAAAAAGAAAAGATATACAAGGAGAATTAGTGTATGAAGACATTGCTGTGGCTCAGCTTGTTGAGTGTCCTCGTGCAAGACATTGAATCTCAAGTTGCTCCCGGAGAAGTGGACGACTGTGACTGATCATGGTAAGGACACTGAGCAGAGAATGGTCGTTGGGATAGATTTATGCAGTGCATTTTCACCACTTCACCAGTCTCAAAGTGGCTACTTCCTGTGGCTGAAGTGGCTTTTTACTGTCAAACAAGGATTGCGTTCAACGCATTCAGCCTTATGTTTGGGGTAAGTATTTGGATTTTGTTATGGACCCTTATTTTGATCTATATATCGCAGCCAGACATTGGACTACATTATTGATAATAATTAAAAAAAAAGAAAAAACATGACACCATGTCCCTATAAAGTAATTATTAATCACCTTGTGGAGATTCCTTTTTGTATCGTCGACCCATTCAGTGGTGGTGCCACTGGCCAACAGTCTGCTGTGGGATTTGAACCGGCAATTTCCGATCTGAAGTCTGCTTCCTTTATTCGTGAGGCCTCCACTCACCCCAAACCAAATATATGGGGCGATGGTGGCTCGGCGGTAGTAGGTCGTCCAATAGCCGGAGGGTTGGCGGTTCGAATCCCACTCTATCAAAACAGTCATTGTCATTGTGTCCTTGGGCAAGGCACACTTTACCCACATTGCCTCGTATGAATGGGTATGAATGGTGCATGAATGTTGGTGGTGGTCAGAGGGGCCGTTGGCACAAAATGGCAGCCACGCCTCCGTTAGCATGCCCCAGGGCAGCTGTGGCTACAACGTAGCTTAGCATCACTGGTGGGACTGAAAGTGTGAATGAATAATGGTCTCTGTACACGCTTTGAGTCAGTGCGAAAAAAGCGCTATATAAATCCAAGCCATTATTATTATATAAATCTGCATTCCAAAAAACTTTGCATTTGTGAACAAAAAAAAAAAGAAACATAAACCTTCCTCTGATCTCAAATCCGACCATATTATTGGACATCAGCTCCTAATATTTAATATTTTAGTCAAAATAGAGCATGTCAGAAGCCTGTAACCAACGCCAAGGAAATAAGCAAGTCATCGGTATCATCTGTCATGAGTTGCTGTGTTATGCCAAGACAGGGGTGTCAAACATCAAGTCCATGGGCCAGAAATGGGCTTCAAGAGGCTCCACTATGGGCCGGCAAACCACCAAATTGTAAAAAATATTGAAAACAAACACTGATTTTATTTTAATAAATTTGCTGTCAGAGTGAATTTGTAAAAACAAGCAAAATGCAAATTGTTGTTTTTTTTGACGTTTTGAACCAAACGGTATCATGAAAAATTTACTTTAAGAGATTAAAGTCATTCCTGGTTGGAATTGTGAAAATACAAATACATTTCATGGCACTATTTCACTGGTTCGGCCCACCCCAGATAGAATTAGACTGTATGTAGCCCCCTGAACTCGATATTATTGTCATCTTGTTGCTACAAAACTCACGACCCCTTGTATTTTGGTTGTTGTGTTGAGCAATGAAGGCAGGAAAGACACAAGCCGGGTGGTTTTCATAGCAGATAAACAGTGAGTCCATACATTCTCTATTCACAGAGAGAAACACTTCAGTCCAATGCCAGATACAAATGACATGCAGGATGCTCGGAACATATTGGGAACAACTTATCATGACACTTAGATCCCTTGTTCAGCCTGTTTTTGGCTCGAGGACTGGAAGACGACGCGCCGTGTCCCTACATGAACAACTTTCACACGTCTCCTATAAATACAAAATCTAAAACTGCAAACACCATAGGTAAAATGAAAGCGTTCTTTCAATTATATCCAAATTGAAGAAAAGCTGGGACCATGAAGTTTAGCACATTATATGAATTAATTTCAAAGCATGACCGTTTTCAAACCTTGTGAAGTCGCTATACGGGAGAATTAGTCCTGCGATCCACATACTGGTGGTGTTATACTGCGAAGTTGTACAACAGGTTCATTTGCAGGTCAGACACATGCCTGTGGCCAACAAACTTAAAGAGACTTCTCGCTTACAGCATGTGCTCATCATACCCCCACACTTAAAAAGCCCTCAAGGCAACCCCCCCCCCCCAAAAAAAAGAAAAACACTAAATGAAGTCGTGTTGTACGAGCTCGAGCTGATCTGGGGAATACTTATTCTGGAGAAATTACATATTCCGCAGGCGACGCCCACTTGATTTCCTCTGGGTTTGAAGAAAAACGAGAACGGGGAGACGGCAGGGGAGGGGGGTGGGGGGGGGGGGGGGGGGGGGGGGGGGGAGGAGGTTGAAGGCGAAAATTGAATTCTGCCTAATTACCAGAACAGTCGATACCAAATTGAGTTGATATGCATCCTTCATGACTTAACTAGATATCAGATAACGGAGGTAAGCAATGCATCGTAACATGAGTTGATGGGTAAAGTGATAGGGGAGGCACTTTTGGATGGCGGGAGTTGAGAGAGCGAGTCCTGAATTATCTGATCTGTCAGGGTGGTGGCTGTTGTGCTTTGGCAGCTTCCCCGAATCCAGAATTGAGGAGACACAGGGGGGAAGGTTGTTTTTATTGTCATGGGTACCTTACCTTGTTGGCTCTGTCACGAAGCCAAAATACATCCCGAGTACAAGCGGGGACGTCATTCTGAATGTCACTTTTAATTGAAAAACAAATAAGAAGTGGCATTGCCCGTGGCTACATTTCAAGCATATCATCGCTGTAGTATCAACTACACTTTATTGTCCAAATTATTATTCATCAAATCGTCCAGGATTTAAAAAAAAAGAAAAATCCCACAAAGGCTTTTAGTGATGCATGTTAACTTCACGCCCCAAAGTGATCTTTTTGTTTTGCCCTTAAAAAGGAGAAAATAGAAGTTTTTTTACGGGGTATTTTGACAGCTAAAGTGATACTTGTGGGTCACGCTGGTGTTGCGGCTGAGCAACGCTGCCCTGGTAATTAGAGGGGGCTCACCGCAACGAGAAGGTCACGGATTTAATGCCTCTGATGACCAGTGAGTTCATCAACACAGTGGCAGTGTATGCCCTCAAACTAAACACGGACTCTCTGCTCGCAAATGACCCTGCCCCCCCACCACCAAATGCCCGATGCAAAAAAAAATAATTTTAACAGCAGCCTCTGAAGTGCGCCGTAAAGCAGTACCTCCGAGATGACCGACCTTATGGCTGCGTTTAGAGGTGCTATTCAGATGTGAAACGCTCACTGCTCAGCTGAACGCCAGTCAGAGCAAAGGGCAGCCACTCCGTGGGCTGTGTCATCGACGTCTAAACAAAGAGACGTCGCAGACCCTTTTAAGAAGAGCCGGCTCACTGTACTGTAAGGCAACCAAAGCTTTTTATTCTCTTGATTATGGATGATTCCAGAAGCGCAAGAAGATTTCACATTGTTTCGCCTCTTTAAAACTAATACGATCCACATTCTACATCAACGTTGAAGAACAAAAAAAAATAAAAAATCTATATACTATTTGGCAAGCCTTAAGGCATTTTGTTACACGGCAAGAAAATGTTAAAATTGTTAACATCTGAACAGAAGACTGGTACGAAATGTGTTAATCTCAACATACTTCCAACGAGTTCTCAGCAGCTGAGGATCTTTATTTAGAAGAATTGAATACGGTTTTTCATGACACCTAAGATCAGCAGTAGAAGCCTCTTCAGAGCTCCGGCCCTGTTGGCGATAATGTGGTTCTAAAGAAGCACATCACACACACACACACACACGCACATTTTCTTGGAATTGTGAAAAACTGAAATCATTTTTTAGAAGCTGTACATTCTGTCTTGGTCGTTGTACTTGGCTATGCCGTCCCTCTCTCATGCAGTGGTTTGTATTTTGGCCTAGTTAAGACTCTTCTTTCAGCAGCAAGAAAAACTTTAACCAATAAGTGGCTTAAACCCGACCCACCTACGTGGAACAATGGTTATATAAAGACAATGGAAAGATTGACTCGTATGTTTGGATTAAGGGAAGATTCACCTGTGAAGAGATGGCAGAAATGGTCACTTTATCAAAAGACATTGTAAAAACATTAGTCCTCAATCTGTGGCCAAATTGATGTATATAGCAAATACTGTTCATGATGCTTTTTTTTTTTTTTCACTATTCATTTTTCTACAGGCTTGGTTTCTTTATTGTTATATTTGGTTGCTTAGTCTTATTTTTTTTGTTTTGTTTTGTTAATTTTCTGCATGAAATTTATAAAAAAAAAAAAAAGGTTAAAAAAAAGAAAATTATTGAGTGTAATGTTGCTTAACACGGTTTTGGGGAGAGTTTGAAATTAAATTCATGATGTGGTCCTCCACTATATTAATGTGTATTGTACCCATTTTAAATTAAGGTGGACGTTTGGTTTGCTTTATGAATTTATTAGGTGTCAAGACTTTATTCATTTGGAAATGCCGGAGACGAATTATGACAATAGAATACCAATGAATTGGAAGTCAGGGGGTCATATCATGCAGAAAAATGTGTTTGGATTTTGGCAAACCTCCACATATAAGTTTGTTTCCTTAACCTCAGGGCCGCTGGATGATGCCAAGGAGTAGACCGGATCAATTCACTGACACCTCCATCTTCCCGTTTGTCCATCTTTTATCCAACTTGGGGTTATGGGGGGAGCCGGAGCTGACAGCTAGCTGTCAGGAACCTGGACACATCGTCAGTCCATCAAAAAGTCTGTCAGTTTTGGGCATGGCGCTCCCATGTTTGTCCGCCTACATTTTGCTTGAACATACCGGTAACAAGCTGCGCTCCTGGAATGTCATTGCACAGTTTGATCAAAGTTGGTTCTGCACAATCAAACTATCATCAACACCAACAGGAACTTCAGAAACTTATCATTTTCTGTGTCAAACATCATACCCTGCACTTTCTGATATATACACCTGTGCTGTCCTTGACTTTATGGAACCTTATGTAGGTGTGTAGGATGGGTTCCAACAGGTAATATGTTCTTTAAAGTGTGTCTCAATGAGATTACCTCAATACATTAGGATAATGGATAAAGTTAACTAAAAATTTATTATGCGATTTCATAGCATCAGAAAGAACACGTGCAGATTCCCATATACTTTTGAACTAACTTGTGACGCACAGTTTATAGTTCTCATTTCATTTTATTCTATTCTTTTTAATGATTAATCGGTCTGTGATAACTTAAGTTGGGATCTATAAACAGTATACATTTGTGATAAATAATTTTGTGCAATAGATTTGTAACAGTGGAACTTGTATTTATCTATTCATTCAAAATGTATACTGTACTCTTGTACAATTTTGTTTTTAACTATAATGTCACTATTCTATATATATTTTTTTTTTAATGTTTTTTTTTATTATATGTGTATATATATATATATATATATATATATATATATATATTTTTTTTTTTTTTTTTTTTTTTTTTTATGGAGACCACAATGGAAATAAATCTTACTTCGGACTTTTTTGTGTTATCCTCTTGTTATTTTTTTTTACATATTAATGATTAATATATATGGATGTTTTATTTCGTACGCCCATGTGGAAAATCCAAATGAATTAATTTATTCATTAAGTGGAGAAAAATCCAGACATGCTTAGAGAGGATATGGAATTTGAGAGTGAAAACCACTCTTCACTGGTCCATCTTTGGTAACTGTGTTTTGTGAATTTATCATTCTAAAAAAAAAAAAAAAAATGAAGTTCCTCGTGTGCCAGCATTGTGTGTTCTGCCTTTTCACTTAGAACCAGCGCCGATCAATTAGGTATATTCCAGCTGCACTGGATCCCTGAGATTGGCTGAAATTCTTCACCAAACACACCAAGCACACGCGGGCAAAGCTCAATTCCTACGCCTTAATTCATCCAAATCCGGATTATAACGCTGGCTCAGGTGAAATGACCAGGCTGCCGCGACATCTGACTCGCGCAGGATGCCACTCACGCTCGTGCGCAGCGCTAATCTCCATAAACAGAGTTCATGCTGGATGGTGACAGAAATGTTTAACTATGTCGCAATTGGCATTCGGTTTCCTCTTAAAAAAAACGTTCATGGTTCATCTCAGTATACTGAAAGAATGTTGTAGCCGTAAAGAGTGTGACATTGGCTGGGTGCTGGCGGAATTTCATTTAGTAAGAATGTAAGAGCTCCCGAAGCTGGTAATGTGTTACAGCCACACATTCACTCCCCGGTGTAAATTTGAGTTTGGCGACATATACAATACTGCGCCAAAAGTTTCAGGCAAGTGTGAAACAATGCTGCAAAGTAAGAACTGGTCAGATCTTGTGTTGCGTCTTTGAGACATAGAACCCCAACCAGTAACTATCGCTTATGCTAGCTCATGTGGATTTCTTGGACTTCTCTGGAAGAGTACCCTGAAAATGACTTTGTTGTATTTGTCGCTTTATAAATAAAGTTAAATTGAACCGAAAGTTAGCTTGTCTCCTCAGCACAGACGCCATTTGAGACGCCCGGCCGCTTCAAACTTTGCCATGCTTTGTATTCGGCGATGGTTCAAGTCATTATTTGACTATTTGCCAAATCTCCTTTGACCCAGAGGATTCAACCTACCAAACAACCAGGGCACATTTAAAGTAGGTCACAAAATCTCTTCTTTTTTTTTCTCTCTCTTGCGAACCTCAGTTTAAGCATGAAAATGTATCCACCACTTCCTCTGTGCTTTCATTTGGAATTGCACTCATGCTATCCACTGAAACGAATACATTCCCCTGCCTTAGCACACAGCTTAATACACCATCTCATACAGTAATCACTTAATTACTGTATATGCTGATTTCTCCTTGAGTATTCGGGTTACGTATGCACACCTCTTAAATAATGAATTCCAAATCCCTGCATTGAATTATTCACATTGACGCGGTATCTGCTCCAAGCCTGCTGGAGCCTCCGCGGTATGAATGCACGGTAGGAGCATTAACAAGACTCCCCCACAGACGCGCGCTGCACTTTGAGCTCGCCACCGGCCAAAAGGCTGTAGGTGTTCTCTATAGCTCGCTACCCAGCGTGAAACATGAATGTATCCAACACTCGCTTCTTTGCTGTCAACAAGCGGCAGTTTTTTTTTTTTTTGGGCTCAATTCTTTTTCTTTCTCACAAGTTTTTTTTTTTTTTTCTTTCTTTTTTCCCCCCCTCTCTCTCTCTTTGGGCTCAGTTGGACTTTGACCAAACTCTAAATTAAAACATGCAGAAATGAAGAGAAATACTTGTTGTTGCTGTGGACACGATTCGAAATCTTTTACAAATTTAAACTCGTTTCTGAATGTGTTTCTGCTGCCGTGAAGAAAAAATAAAAAATAAAAAATTGCCTCGGCACTTGAACATATTTCAGAGAGTCTGAGCTTTTATTTAGATCATTTGTTTCAGTTGTAATACTGTTTACTTCATAAAAAAAACTAGACCAAACCAACACCCACTAATTGTCTGTAGCATGCAAATATGATTTTATTTTATTTTTTAATATACCCATATACTCTTTCAGATAGAGAAGGCCGCACAATAAAAAAAACTGCTCAGTTCCACGCAGCTATAATGATCCTTGGGGGCTCCAAACACACACACACACACACACACACACACACACACACACACACACACACACACACACACACACACACACACACACACACACACACACACACACACACACACACACACACACACACACACATCTACACAAAGACACACTTCAATCTTTCGCAAGGTGCTTTCGTTTCTTCCCAAAATGCTTCATCTCAGGTGGGTACAGGCACGGATAACAGGCCCGGCGACGAATCTAAACAAGACCGTGGCCCCCGTCGTTTGCGTCCGCCTTTTTCTTCCAGGCATTTTTAAAAGCCAGTGGGTATTATTTTTAATGACTGTTTATTGAAACTAATCTGCCACCTTAATCAAATGGACCTTTGCAATCTGCTTGTCTGGTCCTTTTTTGTTTTTTTTTCTTCTTCTCTCTTTCGCTCTCGCTCTCTCTCGGTGTTTCGTGCTGCTGGCGGTTCATGTCGAAACTTCAAAATCATATATCAGGCAAAGGCGCTTTCATTCACTCCCAACCTGGATCGGCATAATTAATGCAAACATGTCGTCTGAAGGTCACACGGAGAGAACCGCAATAATAGGACACAAGCAAAGCAGATAAAGCCGAGACTGCGACTGTCGTTACTAAATGATTCACATCATCAACATCAACAACAACAACAACAAAAAAGTGTGACAAAGCAGTTTTTGCACTTGGTTGGGTTTGAAAAGACTTTCTTTCTTTCTTTCTCGTGCTTTGACCAAAAACAAAGCGAATCTCAAGGAGCGCATTCATTCATTTCGGGAATCTCAGGGTGACTCAAGAACTCGGGTTTCTTTGCCGAGAGCCCACACCGCACGGCTCCTTTGTTACTGGCTGGTATGCTGCGAAGGTCCAACATTGGATTATCATCTTTCACATCCAGGTGTGTCAGGCAATATTTTTATTTTTTTTTTTTACCAGTTTAGCTTCCTCTGCACGCTTTGCGATGTCTCTCATTGGTGCCAGCTTCAGGTCAGCATTTTAAAGTTTTGACCGTTAAAGGATCTATGGATCATAATTAAAAACGATGCTTGCATCTTCAAAATGTGTATTTCTTGTCTGTTTCAAACGTCCAAACACTGGATAAAGTGTGGATCCCAATTATTTCAATAAGATATAAGATGACTAAACGACAAAGGGGGTATTTTTATCCAGCGAAGGATTTTTAACTTGAGGGAATCAAAAAACATAGTTTCAAGGATCAGGATCCACACAATCGGTGGGCTGAAAGCAATTTTTCCACAGGTGATGCCAAAACGATGGCAATTTGAAACACTTTTTTTCCCGAAACATTAATCCATTTAAAAACCTAATGGATGCGTTGTTGACTCAAAACAGAGACATAATATGAGCTCTCGCCACACAATTAGGCACCACAATTATCGTAAAAATCTCTCGGGCGGATACGTTCCGTCACAATTTGGTGACGGAGGGTAAAACTTTGGCTTTCCTTACAAATCCCCAACATAGTCGGCCTCTAACCACCGGCACTCGAGCCACAGCTGTGTCACCTCGACGAATTTCTCACGGCCCCGCATCGGAGACGTTTATCAGATTTTCAACGTTGCTTGGAGTTTCTAACGATGAAAAAACCACACGGAAAAAAAAAGAAAAAAGAAGCAACATTGGATTAGTCTTTTGGAGCATATTCAAACAGATTACCTCCCGAAGAAATCCGTATAAACCCAGCAGCTTCGGCATTCATGTATAAATCCTGATATTACTTGAAATAAAAGGGAAAAGGGGAGAAAAAACTTTTTAGATTGAACCTCCTTGGCCGTCCTTGGTCAACTCGGCCTGTGATGAATCATGCATCGGATCAGAGTGGAGCCGCCGCCCTCGTGGGGGCATGAGAATGTCTGCCGTCCTTCTCCTTCCACCTGCCGCCTTGCGTCAGCGACCGCGGGTTGGCTTCCCCTCGGAGAATGTCACCATCCGTGCTGCCACCCCCCCCACTCGACAAGACCGAACCCTACAGAAGTGGGTTTTATTTAGTCCTCTCCAACGACAAGTCTCTTCCTCACTCCACTGCCTCCGCAGCTGGTACTTGTTGGCTTCCCATCTGTTAAGGGTATTGTTTATGTGGCTGGTGATCCAGAACTCATTACCATGCCACCTTCCCCTATACACTATTGTTCCTTCTGCTAATATGGAGGCTCTGATGCAATCTGCCCGGAGGTGTACGATCGTTTGGAGCTGGGAGGAAGAAAAAAAAAAAAAAAAAAAGATGGGACGAGACAAGAATGTTCCAGATGTTAAGTTGTGTTTCGAGAAGGGTGCAATTAAAGGCTTTGTACAAAAAGTTTGATTTTTTTTTTTTTTTTTTTTTTTTTTTTTTTTTAGCGTGTCCTTGAAAGAAGCACCATTTAAATTCAAATTCTCTCTAATCAAAGGAAAAACTGGATGATGGTTGAAAAAATAATTACTAATGGACTTAATCACCTTCTTTATCCAAATTGCGTTATCTCGACCGGCGATCCGACATATTGCGAGCCTCGCTGCATGCCTTCCTTGTTAAGTCAGTCACTTTCTTCACCTTTTTCCAGAACTCTGGGATAATTCGTCTTTTGAGGCTTGTGTAAATGTCTGCTGAACAGGAAGAGTCGAACTTTTCCTCTTTTTTTTTTTTTTAACCTCAGAAACATGGCTACCATGTCATTCGAAGCTTAACTAGAGGAGAGAGAGGGGAAGAAGTTGGTGGATGTCACCTTCTCGACATGAATGGCGCTGCCAGTTCACTGCATTATCTGAATCCTGTCTTACACCCGCTATTGTTTCATACGCCGAAGCCTGCAGGCCACGTTTAACCACCCGTAGACAAATTCCATGCCGCTGTTTGATTTGAAGTAGTCTTCGGCAGCTTTACACTCTGTACTGTATCTCCCTCTCCATATTTATTCATGTGAACACTGCCAGTAAGTACGGCTCAGGCTTTTAGCTCCGTCTTTGCCCCGTTTTCAAATGTTACAGTCATGTTTGGCAGCTAGATCTTCTTGGAGAAGACATAGAAAAAAAGAAAGAGCCAGTCAATTAAAATGAATAAGTTTACACTCCGGAACTCACATAGAGGTTGGGAGTTTGAGGCTGGATGTGTGACTGGTTGAACTGAGAAGGGCTTCAGTCGGATTGGAGCCGGGAGCTCGATGTAAAAGTAGCGAGAGTCGAGGAGAAAAAACATCTTCAACTGAGTCTGTAGGAATCATGTTGTTCCTTCTTGAGTATGTACGGAGCCATGTTAGAGCCCGATATGGAACAACAACCAGAACCAAACCACCTTACCTTTTAACTTTGTTTATTTTGTGCATTTGTGTCTTTGTGGTGTGTTCATTATTACACGTAGAATAGTTTGACGGTTTTAACATGATTCCTGCACAGGCTGAACTTTGGGCTGGTTTTTATTGAGGTGTGTTGGTTTAACTTGTCTGGGCTGAAACAGTCAGTCACATCTGGCAACCCTGGTGACTTCACACCATCTCTGGGGCCTGAAAAAATCCAGTCCGATCACGTTCACAACGGCAGGTCGCGTCTAAGATGATCACGCATCAAAAAAATCGGATACCAGCAAAAAAATCGGAATTGAGCATCAAGACCCGCGGTGTGAACGGAGCCTTAGATACACTTTCAAAGTAAACCACAATGGAGCGCTTTCTCCCATGTTGACCCACCGCCGTGTGCCGTTATTTACAGTCATAGATGAAGTTTGCTCAATTAGCGCTGATGACAGTAATCAACCTAAACTGATTGGCTTATTGGAAAGTGAACTGCTCCATATTGATTAGCCATCTATGCTCTTATTTCATACAGCACACCAGTGCATCACACCACTGGCTGAGTGCCAGCGTTTGAACTGCTTGTCAGCCTCACGAGAACACCATGAGTTTTCTTTCAATGACCCCAGCTCCAGAAGTCAACCAGTTCTTAGCGTGTATGAGGACCGAGATGTCCAACGTGTTGATATAAACCATTGTGACCACTCCACAGAGTCCTTCGGGGACAAATAGCCTTAATAAATACCCCATGTATATCTTCACAGGTGATATTTAGTAATTCTGAGATGGCGACTCAACCAAAGCCTTGATAGATGCATGTGCCTGCAAGGTTGATGAATAATGCAAATGAAACTAATTCTTCCTGACCTAGTGCCAGGCTTAATACACATTTATATGCTTCACTAGTGAAAGATGTGAGATTCCTATTATGGGAAGGAAGCAATCTGTATTTTAATAATGGGCCTGATAGACCTTGGCCTTTCCTTCCATGAGGGTTTGGCTGCACTGTATGTAACTTTGTCAGAATAAATTGCAACTATTGCATCCGCTGATAACTGGGAATATGCATATAAATGAATACACGCACAATAGACCTTTTGTTCTTCCCGATTTAAATGACGGCACATGCTAATTACACTTAGATACCCCTTGTAGTAGGGCAACTAATTGTAGCCTAAGCAGACGATTCTTTATTGAGAACGAGAAGAGCCGTTTGTTTTTCCTTGGCCCTGCTACATTGGCATTGAACTTTCTCTACATGAAGAAATTGGAGCTAAGATTGCTTCACCTGCAAGAAAACAAGAATATAATGTGTTAGGAGATGGCGATGACTGAGAAAATACATGCATGTTTGTTTAGTGCACGGAATCAGTGAGCTGTCGCTGCATTGTGAAAGTCTATTGTATTGTACATCTTAAGAGCATAGTGCGATCAGTAATGAAGTGCAATCACTCGTTTCACCAAGACGTGAGGCCTCACAAACACTTTGACGTCCCATCTTACTCTCGGCTCTCTCCCCTCCCCCTTTGTAACTGCCTGCACTCGTGTGTATGACAAATTGAAAGTCTTATTCAGGCAAAATCTGCCGCAGATGTTTCTACTCCTCTTAGATTAAAAAGAGCCCAACCATAAATATCTATTAGATTCGTACATTTCCATGCGACGTGAGGAGATAAATCTTCATAGAGCGGGGATGTCCCACCTTCACAAAGGAAGGGGTATATAATGAAAGTCATGTTAACTTTCAATTGGCACAGAGTGGCTGCCTAATATGCAATATGCACTTCCTTTCTTAATCCATATGGTTCTGAGTCAGATACCCACAAAGTTACCTTAACAATTAAAGATTATGCTTCCAATTGAATTTATCAAGCGGTTCCTACAAGAAGGTCAAGGTAAATGGGTTTGATTTGGCAAAAGTGCCTTAATTGACTTTTTTGGGGAGTCAGACTCCGGGATACAGCTTATTGGAGTTTTCTCAAGTTGAAGCACGTTTCGCTGGCAGCGTCGTATTTATCTGACAGCGTGTACTTTGCGCGGGGTTATTTTTTTAACACGATGAAAGCATGTCTTTTCTCCTTTGTGATTGTTGCCACTGTGGTTAAATGTCAAGTCATTACCGTGACAAGCTGTTGCCGCCCCAATATTGCCAACGCTGATGGCGTGTTGCCGCTGCTCAGTGTGTCCGATGACACACTTCTCAAAAAAGATCTACGACGGGGGGAAAAAAAAAAAATAGACTTTTGTTTAACATTATGAGGTTGCAACCGTCGCAGGGCACATATGATCTTTTGTCTGATCTGTATAAAAGCCCATGAATAGCGTTTTCATTAAATAGTTGCTGCTCCAAGCACGTAACCTATTCAAGCAGCTATAGATCCATTCCTAGGCACAATTACTTTGACATAAACATATGCAACAGCATGCGGTGTCGGCCGTTGGGGCCGCCTGTCAACAGCGCTTTGAGCCCACTCATGTCACCCTCCGCTAATGGCATGTGACAATCACAATGAGTTCTCAACTTAAGATTTCAACCTTAATATCGGCGCGCGCGCCTCACCCATCTGCTAATTTAGAAAGCACGAAATCAATTTACAGCACGGCACTGAGGTCTGCGGATGGCCTCGGTACCCCCAGCCACCTCCCCCCTCCCATTCAGCCGGGACCTGTCGGAGGAGGAACGGGGTAATTCAACTACCACTCTGTAAATTCCATTATATGGTGCCGGGTGTTGCAGTGGAGGCGCTGCGTCTGATGAAGAGCTCGCACTACCTGACAGCTTGCCTGGACTTCCTGCTGCAGCACACCAATCAGAGCAGAAAGCGGTCTGTCTGCGGAGGGCGATATGGGGTTGGTGTTAGTTAGGACTTCGTGTGCTTTAGCTCTTAGCATCCCGGACAAGTCACATCCATCTCCATCCTCCAAGTAAGGTCTCTGCCGGACTCTGGCTGTAAGCACAGCTGTTTCTGTGTACTTTTTTTTCCTTCAAACATTAACTTCTTTTATTTAAATACATCTACATTGATTCCCTTTCGTTTTTTTTTTTTGTTAGAACGCTGAATTGTACTTGTGCATAATTTATACCTCACGTATCCGCGAGCTCAACTCCGCAAGAGCTTCCTCCATCAGAGAGAATAAATCACCTCTGATAAAAGTAATCTCAACATTTTCTGGTAAAGTGTTCGCGGATGCATTATTCTGTTGTGGTTTATTTATGAAGCATATGGTACAGTTGAAGCATGTGATATACAGTGTGTACACTTTCAACATGAGCATGGGATAACTCACTGAAGCCGATGGGAGAAGAACAATAAACAGAAGAGACCACATTTATAGGCGCAGGCTTAACACCAAAAAAACTGTTATTTGTAAGTGATTGGTAATCATTGTGTATGCCCTTAAAAACACAGAGGAGTGCTCTTATCTGTCATTACAAGAAGAATACATCCTGTGCCCGCGTGCTGAGCAGAAGTGTCAAGAAAGTATTGTACACAAGGAGAATTCATCTCCAGACAGACACTTTCCCACCGTGGAGCCGCAAAGAAATGGTTACAGAGCTCAGTGGTTCCCAACCAGGGAGATGGGATCCCCATTGGGGAGGCGCCGGGGATCACAAGGAGGGCCCGAGGCTTTGTCAGCTTTGAGGTTTTCAAAATTGGATTTTCACATGTTAAAGAAAAGCAGAATAAGAAACTTTTTTTTTTTTTTTTTTTTAAGAATCAAGACCAGGGAGACGTCAATTTCTTTCATTTTCAAGGCTCCGCCGGAAAGTATACATCTGCCAGTGTTTGGCTTCACTATGTTTTGGCAAATCACAAATTTGAGAGGGGGTCCAGGGGAAAATAAAAAAAAAAGGTTGGCAACCAGTCATAGATCAAACTTGAACAGTGACAAATCAACCGAGCATTCCCATTCTGCTATGCACTGCTGCTTTTTGCCGATTTCCAGAGCAAAATTCTCAATTTCCTTTTTAAGGTGAGGCGTAAAAATATCAAAGATTGCATTGGGATGGAGAATATCCCTAAAGGTTCAGTATTTTGACTGCAGAACTCTTCAAACTTGGTCTCACAGACCTTCAGCTTTGTATACATGTAGATTATATTTTATTTCAATCGGTATATAGATTGTATGTTGGTCTTTTTTGGGTTGTATTTGAATTGTGGGATATGTCTGATATCAAACAAGAACCCCAGATGCATACAGCAGTTAATTAAATGGGGGGGAAAAAAAGGGATTAATGCATTATACATTATGAACAAAATGGCACCACAGAGTTGGAATCTGACTTTACTGGGCTTATTTGAATATCCATAATGTAATGATATTCATCTGTCGGTTGCATGTCAGAGTAGGTTTCAGATTTAATGACAGTCAAGGCATCACACATCTGTTAGCTGGTAATCCTGGTGCCCACATGGGATCACCTTGCATGCACATGAATACGAGCAACAGCAGTAATATATGTGTCGTCGACTGATGGATAATCCAGCTGAAATAGATTAATACTCAATGTTCCAAACGCTGGTTTAAAGAGAAACTGTTACACATGTACATTTTCTTCCCGCTATCGTGCCTTTTGTGAGGAGGAGCTGCAGGGCATACGGCTGTTCCTAAAAGTTCATAATTATCATCTTATTTTAAACCTATTTCTCAAAATCCACACGGCAAGGCGATTTTCTAGATTAACCCCCGCGAGGAAAAACTCATAACGTGGGATCTAATTTCAGAGGGAACGAACCTCGGCACCGACGCAACCCAACACTGTTCATTTTCATTCGCTATTAAATAGCAAAAAAAAAACAACAGGTTTAGGCTAAATGAGTGTATTTTATCACCTTAATGTTCAATATACTGCATACGTGGTCCTTCTCCTCTGGCATCCGTGGTTCCAATCACCTTTTTTTTTATTACGAGCAAAAGTACAGACCTATACTGAGGCTGTGATCCATTCCAGTGAATCCCCACAGTAGCTCGGGGATGTCAGGGGAAGTCACTAGCACAGCCTTCCATCAACAACTCCAGGTGAGATGCCCTTGGGCAAAGCTCTCAATCCTCAATTACTCCACTGGAACTACTCAGTGCACCAACAGTGGAGGACTGTAAAGATGGAGCAAGTCGCTCTCAGGCTCGGTCTGAGTGGAGTGGTGAATCTTTATTAGCAGAGGCATGACAGTCTTATTTCTATATTTCAAGACGACGCGGTCTAATCCCTGAACCGATGCTTTGTGTTGACATTGCCGATAGAGGTGTGGCCATCCGTGAAGAAAGGCAAACAAACAGAGCAGGCAATTCTCTTCCAGCATGACTCAGTCTTGTTTTTTTTTGTTTTTTTTTCCTTAAATCAAATTCCGCCAGCATGCCGCGAGTGCATGAATAGACGGGGATAAACTTTGGCTTGTCGGGCTGCTAAGTGGTCCTGAGCGGAGTGATTTCAAAGGGGGGGAGGGGTGCATAAGCACACAAATGTATTTTGTAGCTCAAAAGTTCAAAAGTTGACATACTCAAGTGCAAATGGAGTCGTCGTCCCACCCCCACCCCCCACACCCCCACCACCGTCACAAGTACCCCCACCCTGCTTATCTTTATTCTGTCATGTAGCCTTCTAAGGCCTCCTTCACAAACCTTGTCAATTCAAGGAAAAGTGAAAAAAAAAAAAAAAGAGTGACATTCGCGTATGAAAGACAAGGATGACGACAGCTGTCCTCAATGCTGAGGCAACAGGAAAAAGGCTAAAGGCTGGTAATTGAGGGGACTTTACACTTGTCCAAAATGATGAAAACTGACACTTGTTGTGTGAGCACACAACAAGCCGAGGCCTTCAAGACACCCGCGCCATCCCGTTGTCCGGACATTTTTTTCCACACGGCCGCGGATGGAATGAAATGAAAACGGACATTTCAATTCGGCTCGTAATGCCGTCGGCCTGCGATGCTCAGCGCCGCGGCCTCCAGTGAGCATGCTAATGTTATACGCTTCCCCCGTCCACTTGGAAGTGTGGGGATGATACATCAGGCCGTCTGCCAAAGCTCAGTAGCAGTAAACAAACACACACATACACACACACACACACACACACACACACACACACACACACACACACACACACACACACACACACACACACACACACACACACACACACACACACACACACACACACACACACACACACACACACACACACACACACAAAACTTCAACCACCTTTATAAAATGATGTCCCAAAGATGCAAGTAATGGACACACACAATGAAAGGAACGACAGAAGGATGCAACACACACTCACACACACACACACTGACTCAGCTGATGGAACATATAAGTACGAATGAGGTCATGGTGGGGTCATTAACATGCCCATGTAGGTTTCTGTCCCCAATAGGATATGTGTGTGTTTCTTATACAAATATCCGTAGTCAAAATGACCGAAGAAAAGCACTTTCAGTGGACATTGGAAACAAAGAGTAAATGACCGACTATCTATTGCGAGGCGTTGTGCAGTTCCATTGTGAGAGTCCTCGCTGGATACGGAAGGGCCATTTAAAAGAAATCACCACCAAACTCACAAAAGTGTCATCCGAAGTAACTGGGCAGATTATGACCCAAGGCCAGAGGAGCTGACTCGCCAAACGCATACATCAAACTATAGGTGCCTTGTTTCAAGTTCATTGCAAATAAACAGGTCAGTTTTTATATCTTCTATATATCTGTATGAAATAAAGTGTCTATCCTTAACAGTACTCCTTCTTCGTTCACCCAGCGATCAGTATTTTCAATGTTATTTCCATTTTTCATCCATTTTCCTCATGTTACTCTTGGTATTATGAGTGTCACCAAACCTGAACAACTTTAATTAATCTAAAACCCATATCCCAACTATGAATGTTATGCACATGTAAAATGCACAAGGTAAAGTAAAGTTTTTGTGCAGCCTTTTCTCAGTTTGATTGGTTATTTCACCTGGCAGACATTTCCCTTTAGTTCCTCATAGCCTGGTCGCCTCTTATCCTTTAATTTAAGTTCAAACCTTGTGATATTTGAAATTATATCAGCGGTTAGAGGCACAGGGGAAGGTGGTAGAAATGTGCTTTTTGTGGTCCATTTTCGGAAATTTATAGTTTTTTCACCACGGCAGACGTCACTAACCTGCGCCGCCGTCTCCGTGACGTCACCCACAGGGTTAAGGAAAAGTGGATAGGAAAGGAGATAGGACGGACTATTCAGAAGCACCCCAGGACTGCCCATGCAAATTTCCTCCTTCTGCCTGATATGGATCCCTCTGATTGAAGGATGCTGCTTAATTGCCTGAAATCCACCCACCACCTGATTGTACTTAACCAGCTCCAGCTGAAGGCTTCACCTTGCTCAGTTCACCTAAGATACCTTCCCTGTGTGGTTGTGTTGCATTGCTTCTATGTTGAACTCTGCTCTTTGTATGGTTTACCTTAGCAGTGTAAATATTCGTATTACCGCCAAGTGCTGTGAATTTCAGTTATTTAGCTCTTTTGTTTGTAGGCCTTTGTCAAATCTGTTACTCATTTTTGCACACTGCAAACCTTGTTAATTGTAGCCCTTTGTTATATTGATTATTTTTTTTTTTTTACTTAGCTACCAGGTACTGCCCTCCTTGTTATTGTGTGAGTACTGAAAGGCATTGAGATGACTGCTATGGAGTGTGCTTTTTATATCTTTAACCATTTCCAAATAAATCCCCAAAAACTATGAAAAAAAGTCAGACATAAAGCGGATGGGAGAGGCACCTCATGGAGATGTAAGGAGATCAAAGCAGCAGAAAATCTTTGATCTTAGCAACTCCACGGTAAAAGACGCTGATCTCCTTAGATCTGCTATGATCTCAGCACAGGAGACGCCTGGATCAAAGGAGATCAGCTTTAGTCAACCTTCAGCATTCACACTTTGCATTTTCTTCTGAAAATGCAAACATCTGGTTTGGTTTATTTTTGTTGAGGTTAGTTTCCCCCCTTCTTTATTGGTAGCACCCATTAGGTCCTCCTCTAGTTCTGTATATTATGTTCTTAAATTTATCTTTACGCAAAGCTACAACAAAGATGCACTTTACACAAGCCACCAACTCCACCTGGCTTGTGTTAATTCCTTTACTTGCCTTTGCCGTAGTGCAGTTTGGTTGTAACAACGCCAGGGAATTTAACCAGAGACCATTTGGTGATATGGCCTAATTGTACAATCACATTGGAATAGACTGCATGCAAATGCTTTGTATGAATCAATATATAATGCGTTGCACACCATATTATGAAAAAATGTAAAAGAAACATATAAACTTATTTAACATTAGAACATATTATATATATATATATATATATATATATATATATATATATATATATACATACTTGTCAGATATACAGGTAAGTCCAACATAAATGGTTGAGTATCAAATGATATTCCTGCAATGCGGCAAATATCAAAGATTTAAGTAATCCCCCCCCCACCCCCCACCCCCTCTCTTTGGGAAAGATGAGTGTATTTTTTGTGATAAAAGCACAGAGCTACTGTACCAGAGATGATTCCCCAGTGTCAGAGGTGTGATTTGTTTTAAAGTGGTAGCTCTGATATACTTAGTTTCCTTCCTCTGTGGGATCTTGATAGTTTTGATTGCTTCAGTTCAGCTGCCAGTTTGACAGCCATGAGCTAGGGGGATAAAATAAAACATCAATCTCTTTTTGAGAAGTTTCATTAGCGGACGCGCACGCCATCTGAAATGCGATGCCACCTGCGAGGAAATGATCGCTGCCAGAGCGTCAGTCAATGTGACATACTACGGAAATTCCACCTCGCTCACAAACAGACAATCTCTGGACCCGACCACCTTTACTTTAAATATTAACCATCTCTAACAGGTCTTATTCGATACCTTTTGTGTACACAGCCTGTGATGAAGATGGAGCAACCTCATCTCATTGACCTCAGCTAATCGCATCCATTACTCTTATTGGAAAACGACCTTCAAATCTTCCCAAAGGGGAAAAAAAAAAAAAAAAAGGCTTGGTTATGCAAACTACACATTGGAGTATGGGATTCCATGTGCGAAAGCCTTCATATTCTGGTGATAATGCAAAAATAGCCATAGGCGACACCAACACAGCTCTATGTACAAGTCAGAGTAATTGGCACAATCGTTTGAAATGTTGTTTAAACGACCACAATTCAAGTGAAAACGCAAAATATTTTGCACGTTTGTTTCACAAAGGTTTCCTGTTAACATAGAGAACAATACGTTCTAAACATTAACAATGGGAGAACACGGACAGTCTTATGGACAGACGGCCAAGTTGGATTGTTGTTACGGTGACTATTAACTATAAATCTACCAAGTCCCAGGAGGATAAGGACCGAACATTAACCCCTTCATGGTTTGATAATGGCCTTTTGTCTTATTCCTAGTGACATGTCACTGTCGCGCCAGCTGGCGTCAAGCGTTGTCGAGAGTGCGAATCGCACCAACCACCGGGTCGCGAGCTCATAAAATCCTAGACAAGAGACCAGTTAGTCCAGCGTGCTTCATAAAAGTGACCTTAACACAAAAAAATCCAACCTTTTATCAATAAGAACCAAAACCAGTTATAAAGATGAATAACTAAGTGGAATAACGTGCAAGGCTCTTTGGAAATGTCAGAAGTCGAAGGACTCGTGACCTGTTTTTGATTCCAAAGCCTTTATTTTTTCTTCCCTTCTTTGCTATCACTGTGTGCGACATGGCCTTCAGACAAAGTAGAAACGGTTTTAAATGAATCAGTGAAAATGAAGAGGAGTCGGAGCCCGTGTCAAATGGCATAACTCAAACGCTCCCATTTTGCTGCACAAAGCAATCACAGTTGGTTCTGTGCTCTCATACGGCTCGTGCTTGAATACTTTCAACACCCCTGAGTTCAGAAAAGATTAATTGAGTTTCCCCGTCTGTAAAAGAAAAGATCCTTTTGCTCTCATCAAAAATTGATCATTGGCAAATAAAAACAATGTACCTCCCCTGTCCACAGTGGTTTTGCTTGACAGAAATGAATGTGTTTGCTGATTTCCCCGAGCATCCAGGTTCAATACTTTGTCTCGAAGATGGATGTAGCTTTTACAATTGTCAAACGTCCTCAGGCATGCTGGATGGGCAGGATTTATTTTTTTTTTTTTCATACATCCCTGATGAAATTGAACAAACTAAAAATAAATCATCATTCTCACACAGGCATCCGGTCGTTTCTGAATTACTGTGCTGAACTCTCGGTTTTCAAAGACGTTTCTCAGACAGTCGACCGTGGTCACGCAGCACTCCCCTTTCCCACCACCGCTTCTGTGTTTGAGAATCGGCTGACATTCTGTACCGCTGTAAAATCGAGTGTTTTACTAGATGACTCGACAAAAAACGAATCAGATTACCTTGGGTTTATAGGAAGGTCCCGTGTTTGATGAATAATGCACAATCCACTTAAGCACAGAAAGGCATGTGGCAGCGCAAGAGCGCACAGGCCCAGCAACAGACATGTATGTCACCGGTTGACATTAATAGACACTGTTCTGAGAGTTCATTCATTCCCCCACTGAGGGAGAAACGAAGCCTGATTCATTGGATTGCGTTTTTTTTTTTTTTTTTTCTTTCTCCCCTTGTGTGTTTTATGAGTCGGCGCCGAAGGTGGAGCAAGGTGGCGGGTAAGCTAATGCTGCAATCATTTACCGATCGTCCAGGCCCGCTGTGGTGTAAGTGCAGGGCCTAATTTCTATTGCCCTACTGAGGCCATTATGGCTGCTAACCCAATAACGTAATTGACTTTGCACACGGGGCTGCGGGGAGTGCAGCTAGCTGCTAGCAATTTTCCTGGGTGGTGGTGGTGGTGGTGTTGGTTGGTGGGGGGGGTGGTGGGGCGCTTGTGTGCGTATGCAGCTGGCTAGATGAAATACCAGCACTGTCAAGTCCAATTGAACCAGGCCCTCCAAACAGATTGTGTCCTCGCAGCATCGCTGTTCTGCAGAGCTCACAATTGTGGCTGATGGCATTTTTGGCACGTTGTCGTACAGTCTTTCAGAGGTTGTTTTCACCCCCCCCACCCCCCCCTTTCTCAAATTCATTGCGCCCCTCCGAGTTCTGCATATTGGCGATTGTGGTGTCACTTCTGTTGCTTCCTATTACAACAGAGGATAATGACCTTGGACGTGTTCATCTTTTTTCCTTATTTATTTTTTTTTTTTTTAACTCCAGATTTGGATTTTGAAGAAAGGAATAAAAAAGAAAAAAAGAAAACAGACATGGAGCTCGCCGCTCAACCTGAAACAACACATGATTAGATGTACCATAGGACATCACTGTCCCGTGGGAGCAAATGTCACCTAATTGCAAAGAATCGATTTTTTTTTCTTCCCACCAGTCATTTGCTGCTCTCCAGCCACCAATCAGAGGACAGTTCTTCAACCCTGGTGAGAATTTCTTTTCAGAGATCTTGATTAGCTGTTTCCCATTAATTGCTGTGACAACTGGGGAACACCAGGGGGCAAATCAGTCAGACGCAGTAGATATGACGCATTTGATATCCCCCCCCCCCCCCCCTTTGCATTTGGTGTGTGTCTTTGTTTAGATTGAAATAAAGCCAGTGTGAAAGGACAAAAGAAAAAGAAAAACATGTCTTGATTCAGTATATATATATATATATATATATATATATATATATGCCTGCTTGCTGCAAGTCTGACATTATATTGACTTTTCTTCTGTCAGCACTGAATCAAGACATGTTTATATATATATATATATTTCATTGGATATGAATGTCAGTTATCATTCCCACAAAAAAAAAAAAAAAAAAAAAAACCTTGAATATGTGGTAGTTTTTTTCACTTTAAATACGTCTTGGGAAGATTTACTGTGAATTTCCCTGGCCGGGAAAGTATATATATGTTCAATCATTCGGCCATCATTCAAATATCTAACCTTGCTCCTGAACATGACGGCGTGAATAAACCATAGAGATCTGCTCTGTTAGAAGTAATTCTTAAAGATTATACGAGTTTAGTACTCAGTATATCTGCATTATTGATGAGAATATGGTTTTACACATGCCACAAGTAGATTCTGTCTGGGTATAAAAAAACAACAGTATATAGTATATAGAGACAAATACATACACATATAACACATAGATCCAGTTTAACCTGCCTGAAAGGGGTTAGGAAGAAGCAATTAATTGTGGCTTTGCTTATGAATTAATAATTAGATAAATAAATGGATACCATCATATTTGAAATATTATTTCATTTCTAGAGTAAAATCTGAAGAAAAAACTAACTGGAAAGCTAGTATGCGTTGTGTCAAATAAATAAATATAGACAATATTTAAAATAGGAATGGTAAGTATTTAATATGTTTGGTGACTACTTTCACATAATATCCCGATTTGTTTTTCTTTGTTGGGTTAATCTGGGATTTGTACTTTATATGGCAATAGAGACTATAAAAAGTTCCTATTTTAGATATATTTTAAAGTTGTGTCACCTTATATATCCTGCCAGGAATGAAAGAAAAAGGCCTTTTCCATGAGACGCAACCTTTCTAATAGGTTTCACCTGTGATAATTAGAGTGCAGGTCACCTGACTAATTAACAGCCAGAGGAAGGCCCAAGAGTCAAAGTGGGTCAGGACACCATCACACTGGTGGAACATTACTGCCTTTGTAAAGACAGTAAAAAAAACATGACACAGCTAATGCCCACGACACACGGTGCGATTTGTGACCATTCCAGACGAACGTGATTAATTCATGCCGATATCTTTAGTCTTGGCTCTAATCCGGTCCTCCTACGTCGCACGTGTACTATGTGGGATGTAAACAAAAACTTTTAGTGATTTTTTTTCTCCAATCGCATTAATGCCACAAATGCAAGGGCTCCAGTCCAGGTTTTGCTACGGCTGAATGGATGGCACACAGTTATGACGTTATTTCTTGCACAATCACACAGGCTGTGATTAAGCTCGCATTTTCATTGTGAAATCTGCACAATGAACTCAAAAGATTGTTCAAATCGCAGTTTGCAGCAGCCATTAGACAAGTTATAAAGGCAACATTTCATAGAGTTGGAAACTGGGAAATAGAAAAATGCAGTATATTTTATAGATATATCTTCTAATATTAGCAGCAAGGCCCAACAACTGACTGTGTGTGTTTACTTCCATGTTATAGAAAAGAAAATTATATACATTCCAAAATTTGATATGTGTCCATGTGAAGCATTTTTACCGTAGTATTTAAAAAATATTGGAAATGTAATTACAAAATATTATGTTTTCCAATTTTTTTTTTATTGTTTGATGCTTTTTAAAACAAAACAGGAGAATTATGATAAAAAGTAAGACACTAAAGCCAGTAAAGGAGAAGGATACAGTGGAATAAATAGGGATACACATTTAAAAGGTATTATATCCCTGATATTTTCGTGGAAAAATAAAGGTTTCCCCTAGTGGATAATTCAGGAACTGCAGGTTCTTTTATGCTTTCAGTGCTCAAGGGACAACTTGGATAATTGGACCCTCTGTTGGGCTGGTTTTGGCTCGCGGGCCACATGTTGGACACCCGATGTCCAGCAGGAATGCAGAAAAAAGAAAGAAACCACTAGAACATAAGTGTTTGTTTATTTCATTTGCACTTCTTTGCTCGCAAAAACGAAGCTTGTGCATTCGGTGAGGTCGTCATTAGTTTTGGTTTCCATCAGTTTGAGGGCTGCTGCCACTCCTGCATTAAACAAGCTTGAAGTGAGCCGTAAATAAAACACGAAACACTCAGTGCAGCCACTTAGGTTTTATTGAATGTGAATCTCTTTGGCGGTTGAAGACCAAACATTTGACGAAAATCAATGCCATCATAAATGGAGCCAAGCAGCTTAGGCTCCGGTGTGTTGCGTTTGGGCTCTTATTTATCGTTGTTAAGTTTGACGTATTAGCGCGGGAGCGGGGAATCATTGGGGAGCGTGTGCAAAGTAGAGGAATAGAGGTGACCGCACTGCTCCAAACCTACCCTCGACCCCTGGAATATTCCTTGACATCAAAGTAGGTTCGTCTGAAAATATACGTATTATTAACAAAGCGAGACGAATGACCTCTGGGGGAAAAAAAACCCATATATATATATATATATATATATATATATATATATATGTGTGTGTTGGACAGCTGTCAGCTATAATCATCAGCCTTCCTATCTGCCCCGACCCTCCTGGGTGAGAGGTGAGAGATGTCTCTCCGCCCTGCAGCGGGGCTCGCAAATTTTCGCTCGACATATACCGACAGCTTTTACAGTCAGAATCTGTCCAGTATCCTGCAGCGTGAGATCGTAATCCATTAGGCCACCTGGGGAAGAAATGACTCGAGATGATAGCGGGGGGGGGGGGGGGGTGACCGCAAGGCAAAATTCGGTGAACCAGAAATGACAAAGGTTGGGAAACCCTGTCGCATTAAATACAGCTAGATTTCAGATATTTGTGATGGTGGAGGGCAAAAAAAAAAAAGACTAGAGAAAGGAGCCTTTCAAGGAGTCACAAGTTTAATAGTGAGAAGTGTTGCACAAGCCGAGTATCCTGAAGCGACCCTCTTACGGCGTAGACACAGATGAGCTTTATTCCCTCTTAATTCTGAATCATTTATATGTTTTTCTCCTTTTTTGGCGTTGAAGCAATTGGGAAGTTCAGTGTCGCTGACGTTCCAGAAGTCAAAAGGGATAATCTGCAGGAGGACGGGAGTGTTGAAAAAGAAAAAAAAAAGAAAGATAAAACCGCTGTAGTCGAAAGGCGCGCGGCACTTAACGTGTGTAATGGCACACCGATAATTAAGTAAGTCAGCTGTTAAATACCCTGCGGATCAAATGTCTCTTCACTTTCAGCGGGGTAAGGTGTTGTGACTGCCGGGCGAATTAGAGAGTCGCCCAACTCGCAGAGTGAAGAAAAACATCAAATGAAAATTACACGACAGTGCCACATTCTGTACTATTTCTCTGGAGTGCGTCAAAATGTGTCCTACAAATGGCTGAAAGTCATTTGAAACTGTGGACCACATGAGAAACTTGCATTGGCGTGATGGGCAAGGTTGAAGAAGAGATTTTGGATCGTTGGTTAACCCTGTAGGGCCTTTTATGTTACCTTTATATTTCTCTATTAAAAGCTTTGTGCTTTTTCTTCAGCACGACCTCACCCACGTGATTCTACAATCATTTATTAAAAAATAAAAATGTATATACAAAATCTGAATAGGAAAAGGCAAAAACCTTTTCTTGCCCTAAATTCATCTTTTCCTCGCTTTTCCACCATTTGAATATTGGATCATAGTAGCTACATTCGGAATCTGCTGTGTCTGTGTGAACTGGACTGGCTCCGCCCACACATGCCCATCTTAGGAAGAAGAGGAAGTGCTTCCTCTCGTGGTGCCATGTGCCAGAGCAGAGCTGCTTAATTGTGGGAGGAGTCAAAGGGAGGAGCCTACCTTGATTAGGATTGGCTAAACATATAGCCACTATATAGGGTTGGATTTCTGATTGGCTGGTTGGAGCAACACACTTTTTAAAAACTGAAACAAGCCAGGGAGAGAGAGGACAGACTGTCTTCACTTCTGGGACGTCAGTCCAGGTATGGAGACGATTATTACTTTTGGAAAACCAGTAGAAAGGGAATTTTGTGTAATAAGACCCGTTAATAATCCGACCTTCCGAGGGGCGGTGGTGGAATGAAATCTGAGCAAGCCTGCTTCTTCCTGCTCCACAATGATGAATCAGGTGTCCCCCACGTTGATGCTTATAGAGTGAAGGGGGAATGAAAAACCTTTCCGTCGTCTACACAGAGACGGAGCTCTAACGTTTTCAAAAAGTGACATTTTCCCTGAGACATTTTCAAAAAGTTTGGTTTGGAGACTTTGTCGCGTGAACTGGGCCTGATACTCTTGTTTGTACGATAAATAAATTGTCTTGTTTCTTCAAGGACAGGAGTCAACCGCAAAGAAACAGCTGTTTGGAATTGGCAGAAATGATCTTTCTTAGAAAAATCTAAATTGAAAAAATTCCAACAAACACATATTTTCTCGCTTTTTCTGCAAGTCTTATCTTTCTTCTGATAGATGTTTGATATGTTTCCACAGCTTGAAGTGGCGCAGCTGCATGTTTATCTTAAAACGAAAACATTTTTTTCCAGTTGCAGGAATGGCAGCGCGAGCCTCCCAGTGAAGCCGACGCCTTTGAAGCGACGGCAGCCGACCTTGAAGAGAATGCGCCTTCGGCCTCACGCCGACTTGGCGTTGGCATCCGACGCAACGATGATTGGGTCCCCGCAGCGCCTGTCATCGAATAAATCAAGCGCACCTCCTCGCCCTCACTCGGCTCCCTGTCGACGGCCATCACGTCAGGTGGTGTTGCCGGGTGAAGGCTGTTAGACGAGTGGCCTCGTCTCCGTCGTCTTTTTGCGTCGAGACGCCCGACTCAATAAACCTGCCATTTCTTCAAACGAGTGGTGGAAAGGACGCCTCCACCGCGTTCCTCCTCTCGAGACCAATCAGAGGCGGCTGATGGAGGAAGAGAGGGGGGGACGGAGAGACGGGCGGCGGAAAGCGAGCGTTTTTTTCGCGGCGAGTGATTGTGAGAGGACAGCGGTGGCAGAAGATGTCCTCTACAGGGTGATTAATTCCGGACCCAATGTGATTTATGGCCCCACCACCGCTGTTTTGTAGGTCACTTTGGTGCCACATCACTCAAGCTGTGCAAACAACAAGTCCGATATCGGCGTTGGTTACCCCGGTAAAGGAGGAAACACGTGTGTGGCCGCATTGAAAATGCCTTTTTAATTTTTTTTGTCTCTTGTAGGATTTTGGGACGAATGTAGAAATGTAGAGATACATAGTATCTCCAATGCATGTATCTATTTTGTAGTGTAGGTGTCGAGGCGTGCTGGGCGCTCCGGTAAACAAGTCCAAAATTGCAGCAACCGCGCCAACAGGGCGCCTTCACCGCAACCCTGAACGCTTTTTTTTTTATAGCCGAGTCGCTCCTCAACCGAAGCAGCCTAAATCCTAACCTCGTTTCACTTCTCATAACCGCGAAACCTCGCAAAACAGCCTCGAAATGCGGGGTTGGGGAAAAAAAAAAAAGAAAAAAAAAAGTGATGCGGTCGTGTAAGTACAGAGAACGCACAGTACAAGAAATAATTCAAGTATTTCATGTCTCGTACTGACGAGAGCCGTTTAAAGATTGAAAGAGGTGGTGAACCCAGAATTCTTTGAGCTCAACTCTGTGGGAAAAAGCAGAACACATCTTTTGAGGGATACATCTTGTGCACTTTATTATTATTATCCGTTTCTTCTTTTTCTTTTTTGGAGCAGACGCATTTGCCGTGAAAATGGTCTTGTTTGCGGAAAGTAGAGAAAGGTTATATTGGTGATGGCCGACGATGAAGGTTTAATGGCTCGGTGACGCTAATGGATGCGAGGAGCAGCCCGACGCTGCGCCGCGGTTAAGGAGGCAGTCGGCCTACACGCATCGGCTTACAGTATGAATTTTTCATACTCTTATTTAAACAGTAACGTCAAGTGTGTCTCACCTCGCGCGCATGAAAAATTTACTTTCCGGCAAGGTAGTGAGAGACGACCGTGCCTCCCCGTGCTCCTGATTTTTTTTATTTTATTTTATTTTTTTAATTGACTGAAATTAAAACTAACATTCGAAACTCAAATCGTTGGGGTTGCTTAGCAACGTCAATCCGGAAATCCATTCCTTCAATTATTCCGCTGTCGTTAATCCTTTTCTTCATTGTGGCTCTGGGATTATTGATGCAAATTTTAAATGAGCGATTCAGAAAAAAAAAAAAACACACACAAAAAAAACATGCAGAAGTTTGAGCGAGAGACGATGCCCCAATTAGTTGGCGCCAACATTTATTTTTCTTCCCAGATCAGTGGGTTTCAGTCTTTCATATAACGGCAGAACCAATCAGTGTCAAGGCAGCAGATTTGTGGCACAGAGACAAGATGTTCAGGGCGGATTTTTTTTAATATTTGATCTGCTCCCGCTCTTTGTTTTCCTCTTTTTCGACACGGGCGAGGATGAGAGCGCGAGAAAAGTCTGAGCTGAGGCGGGAAACCGTCGGACAGGATCTCGCTCGTTCTCATAGTGAGGCTCCCTGAAGTCAACGTGATCTTTAAAGCTTTGAACCAGACTTCATAGTAAAGGCTGCAAGATTTTAAAACAAAGCACAGGGACATATTTCATGTCTAGACTTTATAAAAAAAAACAAAAAAACAAACACAGATCCTTACTGACTTGTCAATCTGATGTACAAGGTTATTATTAACGAGCGTCGTGCGATAATCGAGGTCACCCGCATCTGGGTGGGATGAGGAAAAAAAAGAAAAAAAAGAGGGCCACTATTAGTTATAGCTCACTTGTCTTTCCTCCACATTAAGCAGAACTATCTCTTTGCACTTCAGACCCGGAGAAGGTAGAGGATAATTCTCAGCATTTGCTTAGATTCCTTTAATAATTGACTCCTAATCCCGATAACGACATTTGGTGGGCGCACCAGACATAAATCATGCAATCCTTCGAAAGAGAACTCCAAAAGGTCTCCTCAGAAAAATGACTGTCAAGCAGTAAATTACTCCAAAACAGAATAAGGAACTCGCAGGAATAAAACCCGATTCTTCACAGAACATCCGAGGCCTGTCATGGTTGTAAAACAATCTACCATTGGGAAAACAGCTCTTCAGCGAAGGAGCTCGTCCTCATGTCGGAGCCGAAAGCATTTGTATCGGGCAACACGTGTGTCATAAAACGTTGATGATGAGCATTAAACTGAGAGATATTTTACACATGTCGCTCGAAGAAACAACATTTCCTCGAGAAATGTTTCGTTCAGAGAGTGTGACTTTCTTTACGATTGCGACCAGAGTTTAGGAAGAAAAAGCAGGAAATGGGTAGATTGTCCATTAAAGATTGAAGCAGTTAAAACTAGGGATGTCCCGATCAGATCGGTAGATATCGGATCGGGGCCGATATTGGTGATTTGTGAGTGATCGGGATCGGAAAATCCAGCCGATCTAAAAAAAAAAAAAAAAAAACTTTTTCACGTCAGCTGCCGTAAAGCCAGCCCCGCTTGCGACCTGCCGTAAACTGAGGTTAGCAGCCTAAAGCCATTGAGTGGATAAAATATCAGCAGTCTGGAAGTATTTCAAGGTTGACAACGAAAGCAGTCCAGCGGCCAGTTGTACTATTTGCTTCACCACAGTCCACAGGAAAAAAAGATGACGTAATCGCCCCCCTCCTCCCCCCACCGCGGTCCGCAACGTCACCTAATAACCACAACAATCAGGGACTACAAGCTCCGGTCGAGCTGCAGAAGCTAGAAGCAGGCGGAGCGGGGCCATAGACCTATAAAACTAGAGTTATATATAGTGGTTTATGTGTTAATTTGCAAAAGTCTACTTCTAAATTTGTATGTGGTCTGTCTTCTTCTGCGTTTTTGTTGTGTTTGGTGAGTCACAGCACCCCTAAAAGGCCTGGCATGTGTACTACATGCCCTGAAGCCTCGTGTTGAGCCGTGTTCTTAGTACTCCAAAAATAGACTATTGAGTATATTTGCAATAGCAATGTAAGTATCGGATCGGGAAAGTATCGGTATCGGCCGATACTCAATTCTGAAAAATCGGATCGGTATCAGGGGGCAAAAAAGTGTGATCGGGACATCCCTGGTTAAAACACTGATACAATTGGAAACCTTGGAAACAGCGTTTGTTTACATGACAACTCGGTGCTCAGAGTCATTGAAAACACAGCTTTTTAAAAAATGCTCCCATGGTGGAACTTTTCATTAATGCTCCGTGGAAAACTTTTGCTTCACAGCCATAATAAATAGCCTCCACATGTGTAGATGGACAATAACAACAATGGCGGCCTGGCGACCTTGGTAGTTTTATAGTCGACAGTCGCCGTAATAACAATCCAACTTGATCGCCGGTGCATACGGATGTCCGTGTACCGCCATTGTTAATATCTATAGCCTCTTCTTTCTGTGCCCAACGTGGAATCTACATTGTTATTAGTGTAAACGGACATTTTCAAAACTTGAACAAATCGCTCCAGTGTTGCAGTTTAATCGCTTTTAAAGCTTCGTATCCTCGGTATCAGGTCAGCGCTCCTGGTATTTTTGCAAGAATCCTAGAGGTAGCACCATTAGCCTCACAGCGGGTGTCCATTTCAAACCATAGAGGCTGCAATTATTTATGTTCCGAGCTATCATCATGTCAGCGAGAATTACAGACTGTGGGGGGAAAGAAATAAATAAAAATCGGGCGAGACTGAGAGGATATCAGGTGTGTGTGGATACACACTGTGTAATTTGGCTGTTCTCTTGCTATATGCTATTGAGTAAATGGGGTCGTTTAGGTCAGAAGGAATAACATGTACCCTGCAGCCACAGTAATGGAGTTCTCTCCCTTTCGATGCATTTCTGGAATCCATTAATAATCTACACTCATAACCACTCAGGATACAAGGCCGATTTATTTTGCGAGTCAGAGAAGAAAGCTGTCGGGCCTTGATGTGCTCCTCGGCTCTCGTATTTCCCCTTTTAGCTGACGAGCAGATGTTTATTTGCCCAAGTGGGAGACCTCCGCTGGAATGCAGTTGGCCTCATTAACACTGTCCGCAAACCTCAATTTGGTTGCATAATGTATACGGGGTTTAAAAAAGGTCAAGCATGCATGGCAATGTTGTTGTTTTTTTTCCCCATCAGACATTCAAATGCAGACGCATATTCAACCCCTCCACATTGGTCTGTAACTGTATGGATTATTCACACAAGCTAGGGTAATATTAAGATTCAGAATACTTATGGTGTTGGATTTTTATTTTATTTTATTTTTTTAATAAAAGCTGGATACTTAACACTTTCCAGCCGTAATTGAAGCGTTTTCGGCGCGTTGTGTGAAGCCTCCGCTGACATCCAAAGATCAAGTGTCTCTCGAATGAATTCCAGACGAAATACCTGCTTTGACTTTCCAGTGACACAGCCCGAGGAAGGCTGCGATCGTTATCTCAGTCCAAAGTTCAATGGCAAAGTGAAAAGGTGGTTTCCAAACTTACTTTTCTAATATAACCATCATTCTTTTTCTTTTTTTTTTTTTAAAAGTTAAGGGAGATATCTTTTGAGTTTTCTCTGGTAAAGTTTTAATAGGAGTGCTGGTCTTTTGTTTTAAATAATGGCTGTTAAGTCCAGGTTCAAATCCAATTTCTTGGAGGAGATTCAGCAGTCACTGGAATAGTTCTATTCATTTTCCGTCCTAAAATAAACGAGTGAATGAATGGAGGCAGGATAAGCTGACCCGTCCGTGACATACATGCAGTGGACTAACAACCTGTTCTTACTCATCTGTGGTGGGTTCACTTTCAAAAATAGACTTTTCATGGGACTATACTTTAGAAATTAGTGTGTTCAAAATGTCCAAACAGGGTTTGATCTTAATTATCCCTGTTAAACTTTTGTTATTTTGCAACAGCAGTCTACAAAGGAAAAAAAAAATCTGCTGCATAGATGATGATTTATGCATAAAAATAGAAAGTTCTTCATCTTTTCCTACATTTGGTTTGCTTCCAACATGATATATGAAGTCACAAGAAATAAAATCTGAATGTTTAACTGTAGAAGAAGCCACATATGCATGGATGAACATGGGAATAGTTACATTCGGATCAGTGGGGGAAGACGACCCCCATAAACGCAGCTTGTACTCACCACAAACGAGGATATTTGAAGAAACTCAGTGTCTACAGTTGTATCTAAAGGGGGGGTAGGCAGAGATTTACGTCACAGTTCCTGACGTCGTGTTTTTTTTTTTTTTTTTTAGGATTCTGATTGACTACCATGGCTTAATGCGTCTTGTTACACTGCCCCCTACAGGTTTGGCATGGTAGCTCTGAACAAGGTGTATATGCGGTTTGTGTGGAAAATATCCGTTTTTGTCTAAACCCGGGTACATGTAAACGTGGCCTCAGACGAACGGACACCACAGTTGATGAGAGCTAGATTAACTGACGTAACTGTGAAAAGGAAGTTCGGAGTTGCCCCTCATATGTAGCCAGGACCGGTGACGAGTGGTGTTGGAGATGCGGAGGCGGAGTCACCCGGGTAAGGGCCGAATATTCAAAACTCAAAACACACAAAGAGTCTGGCTCAGGGAATGCAGACAAAGTGGCCAGAAGACATGTCGTAACATTGACATGAAGTGTTTGAGAAAAATACTGAAATATCAAATTGATGTAATCGCCAGTTAAATAGTGTCAACAAAAGTATTATTATTTTTTTTTTTTTACAATAATAAAGACTGAAAGTTGACTAAATAGGATGAGGCTGACTAAAGGTGATAAACTCTAACAAGGCCTAATTAAACGAGTTGATCTCCCAGCAGTCCAAACCTACAGCAGACTCTTTCAAAAGTAGCCCAGGGTTATCTGAAATTGGAAAGTTTTAAGCCTAGTCTAGTTTGATTTATTTGTGTGAATGCTGAAGGCAGTCATTAGTGATCCAAATCTTTATTATGATTCTGACTTCTTTGCCGCCACTCTACATCTCCTGCATTCTTTAACCGACTTAAACCGTTCAAATACCAAAACGTGCAGCGTGTTCATGAGATGACTGCTATGCTGTGTGCTTTTTATGTCTTGAACCGTTTCTGAATAAATCACAAAAAATATGGAAAAATGTCCATACAAAGCGGATGGGAGAGGCACCTCATGGAGATCAAAGCAGGATAAAATATTTGATCTTAGCATCATGGCAACAGACGCTGATCTCCTTTGATCTGCTTTGATGTCAGCACTGGAGACGAGCTGGAGCCATGGAGTTGCAAATTGCTTTGTTGTTTTACAGTTTACCTCCAATACAACCACCATATTGAAAAAAAAAAAAAGTAGAGCATGTTCATAGTTGCTGGGAGATATGAATGGGAAATGCATTTCAAAGTGTTTATGACCTGAAAACTTTTATGAAAACCCTCAGCATCATGCTGTGATTCCTTATTCCAGTATAATGAGTCACTTAGAGGTGACACTTTTAGTCTCAGCCCACACAAGTTTAGTATTAAATAATATATTGCTTTGACTTTAATTTCTATTGATTTTGACATTATCTGTCATTTAAAAAAAAAAGTCAATGAGTCTGCCTCGCTGATGAGATAATGGAACGCTGCTTTGTGAATGTGAAAAACAAGACGCATGCCTGACATCATGTCGGACCACTGAAGGTACAATTATGTGTCTTTTCAGTTGTCCCCCAAAATCCATAAAAAACACTTTATATTTTCTGAGCAGCTCCACAAATGACCTGCAATCATGAACAAAATATTGTAGATTTTTTTTAGCATCACTTGTATGGACTGGGTTGCACAGTTTCTTTTTTGTCACATATTTAAATGATAAATAATTCCCCAGAAGGGAAGAAGGTGTGAGGCCAGCAACTGCATCAAACACTAGCAGATGCTCAAGTAAGCCTGGTTGCTCTTCCCTTTAGGCAAACCATATAATTGGAGCTACATTACAAGCCCATCTTCACACTGCATACAGAAAGCGACTCACACACATACAAAGACACAAAGAAAAGCTGAAAACAAAAAGCCCGGAAAGTTCCAGTGGCAGATATCTGTCGAGCTCTGCGGCTTGTCTGCTGCCTCTGTAATGAGCATTAGCAGCCTTCCCCGCCACAGAGGCTTTAAGGACTCTAAATCCTTTAAGAATTGAGCAGAAATCAATCATTTTGGATGTGGAATGGAAAATTCTGCTCTTGTGAGGTTTTGTCTCCGTGAAACTCTCTCTCTTACTGTAAATTTGAAGCCAATTATTAAGAGTTCCCTTTGTCGGTATCTGACACATCTGTTGCCTTCGGACATAAATCAGTGTGCAGTAGATGAGTCGCTCCGGAGAGTCGGATAATTAAGAATGCCAATTTTTTTATTTTTTTTGGTTCTTTTGAATTGGGAAGGTCTTCACTTATGAAGGTTATCGGGGCGTTTTTGGGATCGACGGGAATCTCAAGCCGAGTTTGACGGGGCAACCGGCGAGGAATGTTGTAGACTAGCCTGTGACCTATTTGCAGGTGAGGCAGCGGTAACCTGTCGGATGAACTCGGGGACCAGGGGCAGCGCTGACTTATGAGCCTGCCAGCCCGAGACCAACCTGCTTCCTCGTTTGCAATCCTCTAATTAAATCACAGAGGCCCAGTTTGGATTTTGAACTTTGTTTCCCCCCCGACATGCGACACATTCAGCTGCATAGTCGAGGGAAGATGATCAGATTCTAAAGGCAGTGCAACTTTTGAGGCAGGAGGCGTCGGAAATGCTATTTAACATAGCAAATGTTTCTTTGCAGGGTGAGTCATCCACTTTTCTCCACATCGGAAGATCTGACACAGACGACCGTGCGTCCAGAGTCTTATTTTTAAACCCCTTTCGGCGAAGATCGTCAACCTCGGAGGAGATCCATCCATGCAGGACGAGAAGTCAAGCCGAAGGAGTGAAAATGAAAAAATAAATAAATAAAAAATGAAAAAAGAAGCATGTAATGAAATTTCAGCTTCAAACAATCTTTAGAATTTTACTGCCTCCCTGAAAGTTTGATGCCCTGAGTATTTACAGGAGGCTCTTATCATTTAATAACGGGGAGGATTTGCTCCGAATATTATTCCGTGTTTTGTTTTGTTATTTTTGTTCAACAATGATCTCTTTCTTTCTTCTTTTTTTTTTTTTTTTAATGCTTGCTGCTGCTTTTGCTGCTGTCATTGTCATTTTTCCATATTAGGAGAGTAGCGCCCAGACGTTATTAGTTCTCTCCTGGACAGAGGAGCGAGAGAACAAATGGCCGTGACAGGATGCGATAAGCGTACCATAGGCGGGGAGAGACATGCCCGGGCCGCGCTTCTCTCTCGGGAATTCGTAATGACCGCAGTTGTTTATTTGGTCAGAAGAAGTACTGAAACATACCTCACAATCCTATTGTTAGGTCCAACATTTTAGGTGCAGGCCTGAGAGAAAAGCAGTGGGCCCACTGGGCGTGTAAAGTCTGCTGCTGTTGCTAAATCCAGAAAGAGCCCCCCCCCCGGTAGAATTTGCCGGATTCACCCCATCACGGTTAATCCAATCCTCTGGGCTGAAGGAATCATTAAAGAGCCAAAATAAGAAGTGGACATGGCCAAAAGTGGACTACAGTGCCGCTTGCGCACACTAAAAACAGAAAGTGTACAGAAAGTGAGCTATGCAGTTAGGATTAGGTTCTATCTCGACGTTTGGGGTTTGCAATATCAGTTAGAATTCATCGCACATTACTGCCGTGTGAACGAGCGCGAATGCGCCCTATCTCCAACCCCATAGCGAGGGATTGAGGTTATAACCTGGACCTCCACCACAGCTGGTGGCGAAGGGATTCTCATGCAGAACTGAGCTGTTTCATCGCAGTCTGGGCACAGGCAGGCAGAAAAAAACAAAAAAAAAAAAAACCCCACCAATATTCATATTTTAAAAAGAAGTAAATAAAAACTTTTTCGCAGATGACATGCAGATTGTCTTAAAATCTGCTTAGAAAATGTCCCGATGCCCGTGTGGTTGATATAGATTTAAAAAAAAAAAAATACAATTGTGAGATTTAGAAAATCCCTGACCAATAGAGTGAACCGCAGCCCTGCAATCCATCGTCACTCCCGTCTTCTCCTTGGACTTGCTCTTGATAGCTGCACCCGACAGTGACGGATTGAGGCTCTGACCCAGTGATGGAGTTCCTCTGCGGCTATCCGGGGGGTCTCGCTCACTACTCAAGCCAAGCTGCTTGATTCCAGCCGCGGTCAGGAACAAGTCACCCAGTGTAGGCCTCTTGGACCGAAAGGAACTCGAATAAAACTGGAAGCAGAGCAGAGATGCTGGCTTCTAGGACGTCTCGATAGACAGTCAATCAAATCCTCTTGAACCCCCTCCCCACAAAAAACACAAAAAACTCTTACTTATGCATATTTAACTTTATTTTGTCATGATTCGTGTTTTTTGGTTTCAAGGTCATTGGCTTTCCTCATGTCTGATTCTTGTTTCCCGCCCTGATGTGTTTCACCTGTGCCCACTGAACCACTAAGACTCTGCTTCTGGCACCGACGCCATGTGACCCTCGCCCCCACCCCCCACCCACCCCACCGAACCCACGCCTTCCAATCCACTAAGCCATGCGCTCACATTTCATCTACAGACAAACTGTTTGGTCTCCGAAAGGCTTTCGGAGAGATTACATATCTTTCCTTTCATAAAGATGCCATTAGTGTCTGGGGAGTAATGGGAGCCACTAATTTGATAGTCTGACCTTAAGCTATTCATCAGCTCGGAGGGAAGAGAAGAATAGATGATGCGGGAGATCACATTATAATTTGGCTACAGGATCCAATAGTCTAATGACAGCATTAACTCAAGCAGCTGCAAAGAAAATGTTTGGAGATGTGGCGAACGAGAGGCCGCCGTGGCGAAGGCTGAGAGGAGCCGGCAAATCAGCCTGATAGTCGAACTTCTCAGCAGGGAGCAAATATAATATTCCATAAACAGGGAGACGTCCTTGTCATTGTTGCCGCTTGGCCCTCAAGCAGCTCTTAAAAGTCACGGTAAAAAAAAAAAATGGTAATTGTTTCTCCGGAGGATGGGCTGAAGGGAGCAAAGTGCTGAATTATTCTTTTTTTTTTTTTTTTCTTTCTTTTTTTAATGCTGCATGTGCACCAAGGTTGTTCCCTTTAAATTAAAAAACAACAGAAGTCAGGAGCTGGAGTCTGAGAGGGGGATGATATTAACACTTAAGCAAATTGTGAGCGTAGGCGGGTTTTTTTTTTTTTTTTTTTACAGAGAGGTCAGTCTGATGAAGTAGGTACAAATGTGGACAAGCGCCGCGGCAAAGAAATGAATAATTGAGGGCAGTTATCCAATTCCCCCTTGTTTAGGTCCTCTGTACAGTTTGATTTTCGGTACTTGAAACAAAAGGAAAAGATGAATGGAAGTTGTGAGGCCGAGTCAGGGTCAGAGAAAAGGTGGCTTTAGTGGATTTCTATACATTTTGAAGGACAAACGCATCATTTTGTGAAAAACGTCCCGTGGAAAGCCACGGGCGTGACTTCTGAAGGCCGAAGCTAAGATATCATTTTAGCATTTCAATCGGCTTGTAAGTTGTTCCTCATTCTGAAGAAGTTCAACTCGTTTCCTCAAACACTTACACGACACCGTTTCAATCTTTTTTTAACATTTCCGTGCCACGGGAATGGCGGAAACATGTCGTTTCTACGTTGGGCCATTAATGGGTGCTGTTTCTGTCATGAAATCACACATATTTCCGCAGAGAACAACAGAAACGTTAAGAATTGGAGAACACGGGCACTCGTATGGACGGACGACCACGTTGGATTGTTGTTACGGCGACTGTCACTTATAAAACTACCAAGTCCCAGGATCTATGTTTGGAACATAAATTAGTGTTTCTGAGACCATCTACATCCTATATAACTGAGATATTAATGGCTTGTGTTACACCAAGCTGTTGGGAAGATTGCAAGTACGTCATCGTCTGATCTCATTGGTTTTTAGGCTGGTTCATGAATGGAATTTCATGTGCTGCAGAGTTGTTTTATGTTTTCTTGGTGCCTCAGAGAATTCAAGGTAAAGCCTTTTTGATCGTTTCTGAAAAGCCACTTGCAGCTGTGTTCGAGTTAATCTTATATCAAAAGAAACGCTAATAGTCATAATTGTATATGCACAATATTGTCCCCTCACCAACCAAATGACAAAAAGTCAACATTTCCACAGGGTTGGTTTGACCAGGACACGTCATCTCTGCAACGTTCTGAATGAGCCTTATACGTAAGTATTAACTCTCAGGATCTGCTGCAGATCAGTACTTCCGCACAGGCAGACGAGACAGGACGCCAACCGCAGCAGACATAGTGCATTGCTCTTGCTGCTGCACACAATGTTTCTTGTCTTGACAAACCTAAGGTTCATTCCAGGTACACGGCTCTGTATTAATATTGCAAAAGTGATGGAAAACCAACACCAACGTTCAAGATTTGCCAATATTTGATTCATCCTGGTAAAACTGAATGAATCTTCTTTTTGTGTGACTGAAGACTGAAGATATAAAATCCTATGAAACTGTAGAAACGACGACTCCGCGATGGTTAGCCGGATTAAAGTACATTTAAGAGCAACGCCTTTGATGCATTGCCGAGCGCGAGCTTCGCGACGTTCATGACAACAAATTCAGTTAGTTTTATTGGAAGGATTCCCATGTCAGCTCCGCTTGCTTGACGTTTCTGGAAATGTCAAGCTGGTATCTCCGAAGCATGCATCAAAAACAACCGCCACGTGTAACTGATGCCGTATGATTCGGAGCGAGACGGCGTCTCTTGTGATATACCTCTCATCCGTTCCACAAATCCACTGCTGATTTCCTCTCTGCAGACGTGGCGTTCCTATTATAGATTGCGTCCTGCAGAACAGAGCGCGCTCACGGGGCTCTGAGATACTCGTATGGCCGTCTATCACCGTGGATGGCCTCCATCGAGGCCGCCTCTTTTCCACCCACTGCCGCCGCCCCGAGTGATGAATCTGCAGGCGTTCAAATCCGAACGCCGCCGCGTCACATCCCCCGCGACCCTCCGCCGGGTCGGGACCCCGTGTTCGGTTGGACGTGCTCCTCCCCCATTGCTCATCCGATCGCCGAGGCAGCGAGGCGGACGGAGTGGCGGAGGACTGATAGATGCAACTGCACGCGGGGAGTAATGTATCGTGGTCCTTGCAGGCAACAGAGATGAGGTTTAAATGATCTAGTACGGTGGGGGTTTGTAATCTCGCTGATCAAATTTGCTGGGGTTCCTCTCCTGCTGCCATCTATATATGGAGAAGTAATGGAGTCGACCACAAGCGAACACAAGAGCCGCACTCCATCAAGGGGTGGGGGTGGGGTGGGGCATCTACATCTCCAAGCACTCATCCCCCATCTCAAGTGATGGCGAGCCGAGAATGTAGAGCTTGTGTACTCGATGCAAGGATGACAGCTTTGTCACTTTCACTTTGTTATACGCTGGAGGCCATAGATAGTACATCAATGAAGATACATACATTACCATAATTCAACACTCATTCTTACACACAGGCATACAAGAAAAATAAAAAAATACAATCAATGTTTGTGTCCATATTTTACAATAATTTGCGGATACCTCCGGTCTTGGCAGCGTTTGCTTACGGTCAGAGGAATGTGAAGAGAATTCCTTTGTTATTCCCAACCTCGGACAAATCTTGTTCCAATTGCACCATACCAACAGCCAATACTTCCTCAATAGTAGAAAGAAGAAAAGAACACGTTACCTGACTCGGGTTTCTGTGAGAATAAAGTCTATTTTGCATCAAGTTCTACACAACAGTTTGCCAGCTCTCCTCCATGATGACATTTTAGAGAAAGACCACAAATGACACGACACTGGGCGGATCTTGTGTTCCAGGGACTCCCATTGGGGTTTCCCATTAGTGTCTTAGGCCCCATTTGCACGACGCTCCAAGTGAAAACTCACCGGGGTTCGCTTTTATACGGCAACGTTTTGAAAACGAGGTCCGTTTACACAAAATTGGCAAAAACAAAGAAAAAAAATGAGCACTTTGAAAAAGTTGCGAGACGGAGCATTCGCCTTAAAGTTCCACCCTGTGAGCTGTTTTCAGTAAACCGACCGGCAAAACCCTACGAAGATTTTCGTTTCGTAAATGAGGCCTTAGTTACAGTAGCAGGGAAACACTTTGAAAAGACAATTTAATGGTTCCTTGACATGTTTCCACCTCAGAAAAAAAAAATAAATCTTGCCTTACAGAGAACTAAATATTGCACAAGACATTAACAAAACCATCCTGTGTGTAGAAGCTTGGGGACTTGCTGTGAGGAAATCCCTTCCAAAGCCGACGACGCTGTCAAAAAAAAAAAAAAAAAAAGACATGCATAATGTCTTGTATTTGTTTTGTTCAAGAAATGTAATCAGTGCAAATGAAAGTCTGGGCTAACCGAATCATGTGGGTATCAGCAGAGACGTGTAGGCTCGTTGTTGTCCAGGTAACAAACCTACACACAAGACGAAACGTCGAGGATGGATCAGACAAGGAGCAAATCAGACGGTCTTTTTTTTACGGCGTCTTCCAGTGAATCCAAACGGGAGCGTGCTCATTTTCTGCAATTAGCGCCACGTAACAATAACTTCCAGATGGATTACAGTTTATGAATCCCTTTCATTCTTCTCACCAACATGATGTTCACACACATACAGAAAGAACCGCCTACATATTTTGGGCTGCTTAACTCATCACTTATTTTATCGTTGGGTTGGGGGGGGGTCAATGGAAGGCGTCTGCAGCGCCGCATTATAGAATAATAGTAAAATATATAACACAATCTGGTTTCATTTCTTCAAGAAAATAGAAATGGCTGGTGGAAATACTGTTTGGCTTGTAACTTTACAAGGGGGGGGGGGGGGGGGGGGGGGGGGCTGCAATCCGACCTACTCTGAATGGTTCACTGCCCTTTCAGAAACTGCGTCAAATCAGAGAATTATTTATAAAATAAATTGGAAATTGGACATCTACGTAGAAATCTGGGAGTCGTAAAAGACCAAGGAGCAACTTAACATATATATTGTATCTGACATGCATGAACCAAAATGTATAATGCTATATATGGTATATAATGCTATTTTGGTTTCACTGTATTTCTATACTGTTATCACTATTTTACCAAATGTCAATAATATTCCTGGCATTTTTGTTTGTATTTTTTCTTTTTCTTACCTATTATTTGTATGAAACTAATATATATTTTCATAATATATATTATATATTTTATGTTTCTTTGTTATAGATTTATAGATGGGAAACAATGAAAGTTAAATTAGAAAAAAATGCCACAATGGCAGGTGAAGTTTTTCTAATTAATCAACATAGAAGCATGCATTTGGAAACAATGACAATTTATTACATAATGCAACAAATTATTACATTTTCCTAAAAGTGGAACACCTGCATTTTGTCATAACTGAAGTTATGGCAAAAGCAGCTTATTTAATAATTATTTAAAGATCTGTCATTTCACTGGTCCCGCCCACTCGACATCAACTTGAACCTCCGTAAAGGTTAGTTACTAGTAGTAGTTAGTAACTACCAAGAAATCCAAACTCCCGTATCTTTTTTGATTGGACTGAAAAGTGATGACAATAATGAAAGGACACTTCCAGCTTTAACTTCAGGGTAATTATGTCCACAATGTGTAATGCTTTTGAAAACGTGTGTTGGAAAATATCATACCGATCCAAATCACACATATTTTACGTTTTCTACCTCAACAAGCCTTTAAATTGGATAGATTTGTCTCCGATTTTATCGTATAATATAGGATTGCCATCAATTCACAGTTATGAGTATGAACCTTTGGGGCAACTTTTGGAATGGGACTGATTTATATCAGCTTTTATCATTTCTAGACAAAAAAAAAAAAAAGGACCATAAAAGCTCCTATAATTACCCAGTGTAGATTTTTAATACAGTTTAAGATTTACAACATTTATGATGGAGGTTGTTGTGCATTTGGCACGTTAATACAAATTTTCTTTGTTGTATGTAGCTATATTGTGGCTTTTGGAAGTCGCTCATCCTCCACACAAGCTGATGAAATAATGTATATCCACGCAGCGTACGTACATTATAGAACATTTAACCCCACCGTTGATCGCCAATTATTCTAATTACATACTTTGCAACCATGCAATTCTCTCTCTCGAGAGAGGCTGTTATGGTGACAACTGGAGAGCCACGTTTTTCTTTAAAGCCCTTGGAGTCGGCTGTTTGTTTCTGTGTAGTAAACACGACTTCAGCGGATTACGCTATGAAGCTATTCTGCTGGTTAGAGTTCTTCACACGCGGGGCACTTTCACCAAATCCTGATATACTGCCGCTGACATTTTATAAGCCTAATGGCAAACAATGTGGAAGTCGGTTAATGTGATGTACAATATGTGGCTGGGGACTCAAAGCATTTGTTGGACGTGGATCCACGGTGCGAGGGGGGGAGCGCATGTGGGAATCCTATTTACTGTAACAAGACACCGCATGACGACGTGGATGGAAATGAGCTGAATGTGAGGTGGAATCCAGAAAAGCATTCAAGGAGCTGACGGAGAAGATGATATGGAGGTTAATTCTAAAGGAAAAATGATGCCTGTCATTTTGAGTAGGGACTGTATGCAAGCAAGGACTGGAAAAAAATAGGTAATGAATAACACTGAAATGGTAGTGAATGCTGCCATTAGATTAAAATGACTACATCAGGATTAACGGTTAATTTTCTTCATTGAATTTAAGGGACGGTAATAAAATGATCTGGTTTTAGTTGTGCAATTATCTTTATTCCTTTATACAAATTTTCTGTTTTTCTTGTATATCGTTTTTGATTTAAATGTAAGGGACTATCTGAAAATGGTTGGGCCTGGTGAATTATGATCGTTAAATGTAAGGGACTGAATCAAAATGTGAAAATTGAGGGACTGTGTAAAAATAATTGATGGTACATTTGTGGAACAAACTTAAAATGCTCGCCAAATTGTCCTTCATTCAAGAATATTTGTGAAAGGTTTAACGAGTTACTAGATATCTTGAATTAAAATTTTTATTTAATTAAAATAAGTATGTGGCACTTATTTATTATAGAATTTGATTAAATGTATATCAATTCTAATTCCACTATTTCAATCTGAGTGGAAATTCTTACTTTTTTTTTTCAATATTCCAACGTTCTGATGAAAGCATGATCCACAAAGTCCAAATAATAACGGAAATATTTTGAACGACAAAGCTATTTTTTTTTTTAAATTTGACAATTGCAAAGGATATAACATATATGAATGTGAAATAAAAATGTCCCGTAAACAAATCAATAAATTACTTTAATCAAATAAATAAATAAATACATAGACCAAACTAAAACAAACATCAATTAAACAAAAGAAAATAAATATAAGTAAACAAATTAAAAAAAAATCTAATAAATGAAAAGTAAATACAGTAAATAAATAACAGAAAATTAAACATAATTGATCAATACTTAAAAATAATATTTACTTTTAGATATGAATGTTTAAAAGGTTTGTTGATGGTATTGTGACACTTTTTCTTGATCCTGATTTATTTTTTTTTAAATAGCCATGTTAGGAATACAAAGGTGTTCACATAAAGAAAGGAGGATTGAATAGTTGAGGGCTTCCTAAAACCCGAGTAGACGGTGTGTTGTTTTTTTTTTTTTTGTGAGAATAATAAACAACAGTGGAGGGGATTATTCTTTCTTTCCACAGTTGGAGGCCATGTTTGACAAATCCCACGGCTTTGCCGCTGACATTTGATTAAGCCAAATGGAAAACAATATGGACATCAGCGAGTCCGACGTCCGCCGCTTCAGCTTGTTTATCATCCGCCCGTCTTTTCTGCTTTTTAATCACAATGGAATTGGACTGTGTCCCCCACCCACCCACCCGCCCGCCACTCAGACGCCACTGTGACAGAGTTTAATCATGATGTCACACAGTTTTAGAAGAAGAAACAAAACTTGAAACGGATGCTGGGGGAGGGGAAGACAAGAAAAAGACAAGACAATGTGACCGGGAGAATGACATAACAACCAACACCGACGCAGCGTGGTTCCTCCCCCCTCCTGCTGGGAGAGACAGCGCTCAAACACAGGAAGTACCGCATGTCTTCTCAAAGCAGAAGAAAGTAGTTCAGTAATACCTCAATCGCAGCACTGCCCCTCCCAAAAAATACTTGCTCGGGTACGTCCCACTTATCCCGTGACTCTAAAAGCCGAGCTCCGGCAAATGGCGCAATCCACTCCTAATGACGCCATTCAGTAGTCCGTTCAACAACGTTGCGTTCAAGTCATTGCCAGTGTCCGCCGCTCCCTTTGAAAATGTCTTTGATTTGTGTTTTTAGGTTTCCGGCGCGCCGATTGTTTGGTAAGGTATGGCGCTATTTGGCTCAGCTGTCTGCCAAGAAGGGAAAAGAAGAGCCATGAGACATTTAACACAGAGATCAGTCCGAATGTGAGCGATTGGGTGTGGATTTTCTCTTTAAACTTGAGGGCATGTCTAAAAATCTGGATTAGTGGTGAATTTTATACCAAAAGTCAAAAGTCTATTAAAATAATCTGGATAGATTGTAATTTATAGCCGTTAAATTAAGGATTGGATGAAAATAAGTGGGATTCATGGTGAATTTAAGTTTCTAATTAAAGAATTGTATGAAAATAATCTGGATTAGTGGTGAATTTTTGCTTTAAAATTAAGGGACCATATGGAAATGATCAGACTTTCTGGTTAATTATACCTTAAAAGTCAGAAATCTATTGAAGTCTTGATTAATAACAGTATTTCAGCTTTTAAATTGGGGATTGGACAAAAAAGAATCTGGTTTAGTGGTGAATTTTTACTTTTAAACTAAGAGGCTGAGCAGAAACCATTTGGATTAGCGGTGAATTTGATCATAAAAGTGAACAAATTCATGGGAATTTTGCTTTAAAATTACGGGGCTGTGTAGAAACGATTGTGGATTATTGGTGCATTTTAGCCACGAAATTTTGTACCTTTGAGATATTTATTAAATTCGTGTTGAATTTGATGTTACACATCAAGGGACTCGCTGAAAATAACGTGATTTTTGTCCCAAAATTTTTTTCTTTAAAATTCATGAAATCATCCAAAATGACCAGGAGAAATAAAGTAATTACCTGGATTAGCTATAGTCCCTTTTATAGTCCAGGATTTCTTTAGATATCATCTGGATTAGTCGTATTATTCTCTTTATATTTCTAGGGACCGGATGAAAATGACCTGGATTCGTTGATGAACGACAACAAACGGTTCATTACAGATATTCAAAGCTGTTAAAAAATGCTGCATTTTCAGCTATAAAGCTACTCTAGAGGGCGCTGGAGAACACAGCTGTACCTCTGGTTCGGTGCACAATGCACATTTTCAAAATCGTCATTCTCTGTAGTGAAACTTGGTTGAAAGGGTTCAGCTGAAGTGAAAAGTATGTCTCAGGTGGAGCTAAAAAAAAACAAAAACAAAAGAAGAAGAAGAAGAAAACAAGTAAATATGCAGATCCATAATGCCTGCTTTGTTTTGGGAGGGAGGGTAAAAAAAGAAAGCCCATGAATTTCAATGACATGTTTTCTTAACATTATCTTGGTTTTTATGGTAATCCGCAAAGCAAGCACAGTGGGAAAGTTCAGCGCTTCTAGAATTGTGTGTGTGTGTGTGTCTGTGTGTGTGTGTGTGCGTGTGTGTGCGTCTAAGACCATATCCCGCCCTTCACCTTGCCGCGGCATATCAGCCGGAAAACCAACACAATTTTCCATCTTTTATGAGGTTGCTGCAAACAATTTGAGACCTCCTCGACCCGTGCGGTCTGTTCTCCTGCAAGAGCCGGCGCTGCATGAAATCAGCTGCTTGCACACCTCCTGCCAACGCTCCCTACAGGTGTGTTTATTCCTTTTTAACGTGAGCCTCAAACTCCACGATCAAGGCCAGGAGAAGACGGCATGTATGGTTCAGGTTGGATGGAGCACCAAGGCCCTGTTTACACGACAACGTTTCACGTGACAACACCTAATCCGCAAAAAGAAACGGGTGCGTTTACACCGCAGCAGCGGACACAGAGACAACGGTGTAGTTAGTATTCCGGGCCACTGGAGGGCGCTGTTGCAATGAAACTACACAGACGTGTGGAGAGAATAAAACACTGTAAACGTGAGGAAAATGGAGAGAACCTGACATCCGCATGGACTGATGACACATCGGATGCTATCAGGGGAGAGTCTCAACTATTAAACTACTGATCTGGACGATAAAACTAGAATATGGACCGCGAGCGGTACCACTATGCGGCCGCCATGTTTGTTTACAACTGGATGAGCAGGAGGGAGGGGAAGAGATGTGCATGTGCTGTACCAGGCTCTGTAGCCTCCATCAGTCTCTGCAGGAGGGATTTGTACCGTGAAAGAATTTTTCCACCTTGGGAGCCGGATTTAAAATTTCACGGATACAGTGCATCCGCAAACTGGTGCTGTGTAAACGGACCCTCCAAAAGTGAAGAAAGTTTTGCGGATACACTCTCATTCGTTGTCGTGTAAACGGGGTCCAAGTTTGCAACTTGGACCCCGTTCACACAGCGTTTCAGGTGACTATGCATCGTTGCTGGGTTTTTGTTTCCGAAAAGTTTCGCGTTTTACGACTTCTGAAATGCTGAAAACAATGCGTTTTCCAAAAAAAAGCTACCATGAAGATAGAGTTGGAGCTTTTTTTCCGAAAAGTTCCATTTTGGAAGCCACTTTCATAAAGTTGCATTTCCCCGGGTTTCCATGAAGCCGTTTTCAAAAAAAAGGTGCATTTTTCATTGTTTCTATGGAGTCAGAGTTGGACTGTTTTCAAAAAGTCGCGCTTTCACCATTTCCACAGAGATTATGATGGAGTTGGTGTGTTTTTCGAAAAGTTCCATTTTGGAAGCCACTTTCATAAAGTTGTATTTCCCCGCGTTTCCATGAAGTTGGAATCGGAGTGTTTTCAAAAAGTTGCAATTCGACGGATTTCGACCGGGTTACAAAAAAGTTTGTAACATTTTCTAATTTGTACTTTTCTGCATTTTATTTATTTATTTTTTTTAATTCTCAAAAGAAAAAGCAGACAAAAAAGTTGCACTTGCATCTTTCGTTTATTTTTGTGTTTATTTGTGGAGTTGAATATTGGAAATTTGAATCCTTCCTGAATCAGTCTCATTCCGTTTCAATCACTCGTCAGTTTACAATTATCAAGAAGAATTGAGCAGCTAAACATTATTAAGTCTTAATTAATAAAAAAAATGTAATAGATGTATATATATATATATATATATATATATACATCACGTGTATTTCAAAAAGTTACATTTGCAAACAGTTGATTTGCCTTGGACAAAATACCAACAAGTTGAGTATTATTAAAATCTTCATGAACCTTTCATACGTTTGCTTTTCTCGTGCAACTTCTGTTTTTGTTTTTCATCATCCAGTTGCTTTGTTTTTTTCTTCCGTCTTTGACTTTGTGTTTATTTATGAAACAGGAAAAGTCAAAGTGTCTGACAGACTTTACCCTAAATGCAGGTTATTCTGTTTCTGCATCCATGTCCTTGGAAATCTGATTGGAGTCTGTAATTTGAACTACTCAGACGTATGAAACCTGGATTATGCGTGCGATACTCCCACGATGTGACCCCGCTCATCCGTTTCTTTTCCATTCGGGTTGGCGTTTCCATTCTTCCGGCTCCCCTCTTCCGTATGTGACGGCGCAGCCTATCGCGGCAGATTGGAATGAATGAGCGAGCCGTTATCGGGCTCCCGCAGGTGCCCACCCGTCATCGGAATCAGGTGCGTCGATGCGATGGGGAGGCTCCCGGGGCCTGGACCGTCGTGAGACAACCCGTCAACAAACACCGGCACTTTGGGCCGCTTTGCTCAGCTCGTCTCGACGCCACGTAGAAATCCATGTCGCTATAAATAAAACAGGGCCGGCGCATTAAAGATGAATGGATGGAGTCCGGCGGGAGGCTTCTCGTGTTGCAGCACCTGCGTCGGGATCGAAATTCGATCAAGCGCCACGCAAATGTGGAACAGGCGTCCGAAGCGTGGCTGCCTACCGGCGAGGGCGGACAGCGGGTTACTCGCCCCGCACCGTATGTAACTGGATTCTCCTCGCGATGGGATTATTGCACTGCACTCGCCGTCCTCAAAAGGTCACGAGTGAAAATCTCAAGCAAAACCTGTCCGTGGTGTATATTTCCATTATGGCCGCTCTGAACGCAGAGTAGGACTTCCTTACAGATTAACAGTGTGCTTTAAAACCGAGCAGACGTATACTTTGTGGTGAATTATATACGAAAAGTCAAGCAGCTATTAAAGTAATCCAGATTAAAGGTGAATTTTAGCTTTTAAACCAAGGTTTTTGTGAAAATAATCTGGATTCATTGTGATTTTTTTGCTTTATAATGGAAGAATTGATTGGAATTTTACAGATTAGTGGTGAACTTTATGCGGAAACTCAACAAACTATTAAAGTAATCCAGATTAAAGGTGAATTTTATAAGAAAGGTCAAGCAGCTATTAAAGTAATCCAGATTAAAGGTGAATTTTAGCTTTTAAACCAAGGTTTTTATGAAAATAATCTGTATTCATTGTGATATTTTTGCTTTATAATGGAAGCGTTGATTGGAATTTTCCAGATTAGTGGTGAACTTTATGCGGAAAGTCAACAAACTATTAAAGTAATCCAAATTAAAGGTGAATTTTATGCGGAAAGTCAACAAACTATTAAAGTAATCCAGATTAAAGGTGGATTTTATACGAAAGGTCAAGCAGCTATTAAAGTAATCCAGATTAAAGGTGAATTTTAGCTTTTAAACCAAGGTTTCTATGAAAATAATCTGGTTTCATCGTGATATTTTTGCTTTATAATGGAAGAGTTGATTGGAATTTTCCAGATTAGGGGTGAACTTTATGCGGAAAGTCAACAAACTATTAAAGTAATCCAGATTAAAGGTGAATTTTAGCTTTTAAACCAAGGTTTTTATAAAAATAATCTGGTTTCATTGTGATTTTTTTGCTTTAGAATGGAAGAGTTGATTGGAATTTTACAAATTAGTGGTGAACATTATATTAAAAGTAATCCAAATGAATGGTGGATTTCAGTTTTTAAATCAAGGACTGTTTTCAAATAATTCAGATTAGTGGTTAATTTTTGCTTTAGAATTATGGGAAACTTTCCAGATTTGCGATAAATGCTACACTAAAAGTCAACCAGCTATAAAAATAAGGACGTTTAAAGGTAAATTTAAACTTTTAACTTTAGGCCTCTAACGAAATTAATCTGGATTAGTGGGGAATTGTAGCTTTGAAAATAAGGGACTGTATGAAAAGGATAAGGCTTTGTGGTGAATTTTATTTTGTAATATCAGTCACTGTCTGAAAAAAAATCTGGATTGGCGATAAAGTTTTTATATAAAATTTAGGGGACCGTATGAAAATGATGAGACTTTGCGGTAAGTTTTAAAAGTATTAAACCTTTTTTGAAAAGTGCAGCAATGGGTTCACTTTGCTTTTCTGTCCCAACTATTCTTCTTCACCAAATTGAACTGAAAATTGAAAACTGAAACTGAGTCACACGAACCATCTCCATAATGTTCCGACTGTATATCTGGTCTCCATGTTCTCGTTCCCCGTCGGCTGCTATTTGCCCGTGACTGAGCTAAAATGTCAGCGGGGTCCCACCTGGAGTTCGCCGGGCAGATGGAGGAACTCAAACCTCTCGACGGGCCGGCGAGTTTAAAAAAAAAAAAAAAAAGCCAGAGGGGAAGAGAAAAGAGAGATTTACACCTCTCCGCGGGAGGAAGAGCAGCGTGGGTCAGGGGGGCTGGAGGCAGCGGAGTACCTTGATTACCAGATGCAGACGGAGGCAGCAAACAAGGTGTGGCTGGGCTATTTCCCCAAAGAGCAGGCTTGGGAGCCACAAGAAAATACCCATTTCATAGGATTCAGTTGATTCTAAACATACGAGCGAGAAAAGGCGTCTTTTCCCTCGAAGTACATCTAAGATGCTACAGCACAGGGACGGAAGGAGGGAAAATATTACAGATTTATTCTATTGATTACATTTTTTAAATGTATATTACATTTAAAGTGGAAATAGTTTGTATACACAGGCGCATGATTCCCATTGTTGGACTCCCTTCTTTCCGCTTATTGTCTCTGGCGGTAACATGATGGATACAAACACCACCTGCTGAAGCCTGACGTGCCGAGACGTCATCTCTATTGAAATTACGGACCGCCTGTCACACTCACCATCTGCCTCGAGCAGTCTGCTATTTTGTGAATCCTTGTTGGTCTTGAACACGTCCATCTGGCTGCTCTACCTACTTCGTCTCTAGAATCCGCCGGTCCTCCGAGCTCCTTTTTGGGTGGCTGTGGTTCGCTTGGCAGGTCGGGTTGCCTGGCATTCGGAAGGTTTGTGGCTCCTTCCGCCATCTTGGCATCTACAACATGTGTCGAGGTGTTTTGCTTCCATAAAGTTGCGTTGCCGCCATCTGCTGGTTCTATCCGTCGAGCATCGTTTCCCGCCGCCCTCGTCGTCCCTGATGACGGTTTCCCTCTAATTCTCCCATCAGCAGCTTTTTCGTCCCTGATGACTGTTTCCCTTTGTCGTCGTCTTCTTCTTTTTCACTTGGGTTCAACGGCAGTTGGCATCTGTGAAGTTGCACTACCGCCATCTGCTGGTTCCAGCTAGTCCATACCATTCCCACCACTCGGAAAAAAAAAAAAAAAAAAAAAAAATATATATATATATATATATATATATATATAATAAGTTTTCAATCCCCTATCCTCTGATATGCAGATTATTTTTGGGGGGGTCAAAGATCGGGGGGGGTGGGGGGGGGGGGGGGGGGTGTCACATGAAAATTGTAAAATCTGTGTACATCTGTGTCAAACAGTGCCAACCTGCAGCAATTCAAACGAACAAGACAAATGACGGAAAGAGTCGCGTGGCGGATCATATAATCCCATAATCCATTGGTTTCCATGGTGACAAATGTGGCGGGTCCTGCTCTTGTTCACAGATGTACTCATAGGGATAATTTGAATAACTGCTAAGTCTATTCACATAGTGCGCGGATTTCTTCCCATACACTAATGGATAAAATAATTGCAAAGAGGGCGAGCCCCTGACCCGCAGACTGCTGGATTCTATTCTTGGTGGAAATTGGTGAAGCGAGGGGGTTTTATATCCTCTTCTCTTTTTCTCCCCCTGCAGCGCCGCATTCATGTTGACAGTTAATTTAAGCGGATCAAGGTGTCCAGTTGCCTTGTCTGAAGCGACGGCTTAGTATGACAAATAGAGGGGCAGTACCCTCCAAAGTCTATCTCCTTCAGTTGCGCTGCCCACTCCCTGTCCCCGAAGATTAACCTCTCCGGCTCTGGTGACACGCTTTTCCATTATTTTTCCATAGTTGGCCTTAAGCGGCGCGAGCGGAAAGCGCGGCCCCGGATTCACAGGCTCCTGACAAACATCCCCCCAAATTCAATTTAGGGAAGGAAAACGGGGGTTAAAATATTGAGTCAGAGAGGCGGAGCGGCAGATAACGTCGGCGCTGTCCAGCTATTCTGCGAATAAATTAGGACGGCTTTATTTGACAGGTGTATGTCTTCTCCTCTCATACAAGCAGATATGACTTGGGTTGACATTTTCAAAGCGCAACGTAAAGTAGCCGTGACAGGTACAGCTTTGAGCTCTGAAACATTTATAGAACGGTTAGCGCCGTCGCCAATTTGCGTCACTCAAACGCGCCCCCCCCCGAAAAAAAATCCAGCCGAGCTGAAAGCGGGAAAAGTTGCTTCGCTGTGTAACTTCTGTTTATCCTTTCTGATTCGGTGCAGAAGAACTATTTTCTGCGAGTGTGCACGCGCACAAGCGGTTTGAAAAAGTCAAGTTTTAAGTGGCGGTAATCGGTAATCGATTATCGGTAATAATACTTACAGTGGAACATCTTCCATGAACAGGGGCGCATAGTGAAATAGTAACCATTGCACCAGCGCAGGATACTCCTAACAAATCCTACTTGAATTTCAAATCTTAAATCTATTCTCATTAATAGTAGAATATGACTACATATCATGTAATTCCCAGTAAAAAAATCATTTGTCCAGCTTGAGTTCAGCTGAAGGTCTCCTGTGATAAAGTTTTGCCTAATTATACAAATCTCGACTGTAAAACAAGAGATCTGTAGGACGCCCTCACTTTCATGACACTATTCTTTTCCCAGATCCTCCCCTCAGCCTTTAAAATGGAAAAAAACTTAAAGTGCTCACTCATTTTGTGGCCTTTGCAAAGTGTTTTCCCGGCAGTTTGCAGCCCACTCCAGCCAAAGGTAATTAGGAGGAATGTAATAGGGGCTGCAGTGGGCAGTTTCAGAGGCTCCGTGCTGATTTTAGAAGGGGACGAAGCACTGAATCAGCACGCCACCGCCACTATATAATGCCACGTTATGCCTTTATAACCGGGCTCCTGCAAGAAAAGAAAAGAAAGTTGTCGAGTGAGACATTTTCGGCAAGATTCTCACACAGTTTGTGTCAACATGTGGCGGCAGGTGACTGTTAGAGCACGTTGCCGCTTCTACGCCGATATTACTTAATGGCTGAACTTTCTTGTTAGATAGAAATCCTTTTATAAAGTGTTAATAACTTATGACAAACTACTTAGCAGAGATAACATTTATGACAACGATTATCAGTTGTTAAAAGTTACATTTTATTATAAAATGTGCTAAAGATAAATGTACAATACCACGAAACTCGTTGCTAATCTGATAACTAGTATCGCCGATACCGTACAGACACACTACTGATACATACCAATACGTACCGATAGAGAACAGATACGTACCGATACCATACAGATAGTGTACCGATACCCTACCGATACTTTGTCCAAAAGCCTTTTGTATGATAGTAACTTTAAGTCATATATTGTGAAATTCTTCTTTGTTAAGAAGTAATTTAAATATCAATATGTCAACATACATATCGAAACAAACACAGGCTTGTCTGTGATATGAACAACTATACCAAAGTACCCATACTTTAGATTCCAAACTAAAATGCCTCATAACCTTTCCAAAGAGGAACTCGCGTTATCTTAAAACTTTGTTCCAAATGTTTCTGATTGATGGAATCTTGCCAGAAAACAACATATGTTAATATAATCATTGGATTTACTATTTGTTGATACCAATTAATGAAATTACAAATGAAGCAAATGTTGGTGTTCACACCCTTTCATCCTGCAAGAGTACAACGTTGCCGAGCACAGCATTACCTTTGTGCTGCAGCTGTAGCATCTGCTCCTCGCGCATCTGTGTGGGCGGGCGAGTGTTTGTCTTTCACTTCTTTATAAATCCCCACAATGTGCTGCTTCAAATTAATCGACTGTCTAATCCTTCACTGAATCGGTTGCACTTCAAAGACTGATTGGCGGGCGGTCTTTTAACTGCATTTTGTGCTTTCAATGGGGAACTCTGCCCTTGGCTTTGATCTCGGCACACAATGGCTATCTGCCGATAAACACTAAAAAAAGTCGGCATGAATGTATGTGTGCCAATTTATTTATTTATCTTTCATTTGATGATCATCTGGCACGTGTGCGCACGGGCATTTTTCCTCGCGTGGAAACGCACCGCACTCGGAGTTAAGTTCTTAAGTTAAGTCCACCTGATTGGACAAAGGCATCGCTCGGCGTCCGTCTGCTCCTGGAGTTCAAAGCAACCCAACATGGCGGCTCCATGACAAACTTTCTCTTTTATCACTGAAACAATTCAGAGAAAAGAAAACAAGTAATCTAACGCATTACTATTTCCAAAGCAGTAATCAGATTAAAGTTACTGTGCTTTACTATTGTAGAGTTAATATTGTGGTGGTGTTATTGTAGCATATTATTGTAGTGTTACTACTGTAGCGTTACTATTGCAGCATTACTACTGTAGTGTTATTGTAGCATTACTATTGTAGCATTACTATTGTAGCGTTACTACTGTAATTTTTCCAATGTAACATTTCGAGCATGCACTGCGGTGCATTTCACATAGACAATGAATGGAAAACGGGAAACTGACATTTTGATGCGCCAGTGCACATGTCAATACGGATTATATCGGTATTGGCATTGGTAATCAGCAATATGTTTGTTCAGAGAAATATCAGCGTATCAGACATCGGCATATATCCAATATCGTGCATCCCTAATGTTGAGTCGTATTTTTTCTACAGTATATTTATCTCTTACCTACTGGTATGACACTTTACCTCCCAGATTCACAATGTACATTTTAAACTGTCACATATTCCTGCCGTCCTCAGACTGCGAAATAAAGTCTACTTTTCCATCATCCTTCCCTCCATCAGACATGCAGGTCTGCATCTTTGCTTGACTAGTTGACATATCGAGTTGGATGTCTGCCCGCCGCTTTAAGCTTATCACTGGTGACAACAACACAGTGAATCCTGCCCAGACCACTAAGCATCTCACTGTGATCCCTGCCAGCAATTGTCATATGAGGCCTTCATTGCCGCCACACAAAAAAAATAAATAAAAAGATAGAAGAAAAAAAAAAAAAAAGCAACCCCACTGTGGATTTGTGCACCTGAAACATTGGTTAAAACGGAATATTCACTCAGCAGGGTATCGGATATCCCTGTCTGATCTCTAAGCACATCTTGTCTGCAGCTGCGGTCCAAAGGGACTCAAAAGTCCAAAGTCTTTTCTTTGTTGTAATTCAGCAGCTACCTGTGGTTTAAAAAAAAAAGAAAAAAAAAAAACCTCCCTCAAATTTCCAAGTGCTCCTTGTAAACAGCTTCGCCCCCCCCTTGTATCGCATTCAAGCTGGTACGAGCTTACAAGGCTTTAGAGGAAGCGCCTTCCAACTTGTATACCATTCTGCACTACCCCCCTTGACGCCCCGAATGCTTAAGCTCTGGCAGCGTGAAAACCTGGATCTTGCCCTGCACAACCTCGGCTTTCCACTCCCTGAAAAGTGAAAATGATCAAAGTTGGGTGCAGACTTTTGAGGAAAACACTTAAAAGTGTGTTCAACTGAAACACTCAGCATTTCGAGCATTTTCCAATGGAGCCAAATTGACTGAAAAAAAACTAAAACAAAAAACTCTTCTCTTTGGCTCTCTCTCTGGTTCTTTTAATTATCTCGCTAATTTTATTTCATTCTGTTTTCCATTTGGCCTGGAGCTCAATTGAAAGAATTGTCATGCTTGCATTTTGTATTGTTTGGCTTATTAAGATTCCTGCCAGATTCCTGCTGCACAACTGTTATGAACTGTAACCAAGATGCGCTCTGGAGTGTTTTCAAAGGTGAACCCCGGGGGGCCGTCAGCCACCTGCAGCCTGTGCTATCAATTGATTAAGTTGCCCAGTTGCAAAAGGGATGGAGACAATATTGGCCAAAGGAAGGAGGGAGGAAAAAAAATAAATAAAAAAAAAATGAAAAGAAAACTCTTACTTCCATCTGTCGTCATAGGGAATCTGGAAGCTGGCTAACAAGATGGATGAGCTCCCTCCATTGGCCGTGACATAGGTTAGTGGGGCTCTAATGCTCACTGAGATGTGGCTCTAGCTTAAGCCGTCCCCGGTGGACTCTGTGGGGAATTTTCCATGTGAGCGAACCGAAAAACAAAGTGAAAGAGGAGATGGAGAAGTGTACGTGGTGGTGGTGGGGGGGTGCCATTTTTACTCTGTCTTGATGGGATAATTCAGAGGATGCTCTGTGCTGGGTGTCAAGGGCAGGATCTTTGTTTTTGTTTTTTTCCTTTCCAGTTCTACAGCGTTTGCCTTGCTGCAGGAGCTTTCGTCAAAAATGCGTAACATCATCCACCGGGGGTCTCGTAGGATTACGGACACAACACGCCCACAACCCCCATTTTAACCCTTACGACCACCACCACCTCTACTCCACATCATCTTTCAATCCCACACGTCCCGTGAACAGCCTAATGCCGACATCCAGCACTGGGCGGAGGTTGCACACAGCTCCTCCAACAGATTAGACCGCGGCCTAATCCGTCTGTTTCTCGGTGTGTGCCAACTGTCAAGCAGCTGCGCATTCACCTCAAAACCGGGCTGCGGTCTGCAGGGGTTTAGCCGCATTGGCAACCTCTCACTGCATTATATGTCTGAGTCGGACGGTGGGTTTGCTTAAATGAATAACATTTCATTTGTGTCGCCGTCACCGGTGTGTTCCAGCCAAAGTGGCACACGCTCAGACAATACGTACAGTTAATGCTAACTGAAAATACCAAACTGCGCCTGGCCTAATTGCCCCTTTATTCATTGCAAGGTGTATAATTATGTGAGTTTATATAAGTGCTTGTAAAAAAAAAACACACCATACATGACGTGAGCTGCATCTTGAGGGTTAATTACATGCTGTAAAAAAAAAAAAAAAAAAAAAAAAAAAAATCGCACAATACTAATTAGACAATATGTTGTTTTTGTCTTCAGCATTAATATTCTCACATGGTTAATCGCTTAACACCCCCTGCAATTAGTATTGCGGAAAATCCATCCGTCCCGAATTTGGACTTGCATTCAAACTGACAATTAACAAGCACCAGTGCTCTTGCTTTGAAAAGATCACGGCTCCCAAGAAGCTTTTCTGCTGAAAGTATTAGTGGTTGACCCCATTTTACACCTGGAGAGCCAAAAAAAAAAGCTACAGGCGTTCCCGTCTTCTGCAACTTCTTCAGACGTTTGTTGGAGGACACGTTGATGGTCAAAGACCACCTGGGAAGTGACCATGAGCTCCACATTGGGTTTCTACGTCAAGGACGCACCACACCAAACTGCATCATCCTTTCCAGGGTCATGTACAGCTTCCCAGTGTTGAATCTAGCGAGCGGTGGACCTTCAACACATGTGCTACACAAGTGCCAGATGTGTTCAGCCAGTACCGCAGTGGGTACCGGAGACTCTGGTTTGGATAATTCTTGTATTTATTTATTGTGAGGGAAATCTTGTTTTTGTTCCATTAAGAATTTTGCAGTCCGAGTTTCAAGGATGACCTGCACTTCTGGAACCTCTGTGCTACTTTTTGTAACCTTGAGTCTCGAGTGCAGGAAGAGGGGAGGACCTTTCCCAAAAACAATGCCGCCTTTAAGAAGGCGCTGCGCGTCTTCATAGTTGGACAAACCTCTGGACGATCATGCGAAGGTTCTACTGTGACATTGTCCCTTCTTGCAAGAATAATAGAATACACAAGAATCAGACGGAACGATTTAAAAAGTTGAAGTCAATTTTATTATGTCAGCTTGAGGGTTTTTTTTACTAGGAAATTCTCCTGACATTTATTTATTTAATTTATTTGCAATTTTATTTATTTGCAATTTTATTTATTTGCAATTTTATTTATTCGAAATTTTTATTTATTTATTCGCAATTTTTTATTTATTTATTTGCAATTTTAATTATTTATGTGTCTGTCCGTCTTCACTGCAGATCCCCTTAAGCTGACCCCCGACGGAGAAACCAAGTCTGAGACCAGGCAGGCCCTTGCACCTCAAGACGTTCCCAATCCAAGTGAAGGTTGTTTTTTTTTTTGTTTTACCCGTCCCAACCATGCTGCTACATTACATTTCCTGCTGACTTGCGATCCCCCAGCAGACCAGGCCAAGATTCCCAAGTGGTGGGATGCAAAGAGTGGAGCTTGAAAAGCAAAAGCAGCCAAACAGGGCGACGCGCTTTGCTCCTCATTCTACATCAGTGGCTGCTCCTCCAAAGACCTCACTGTCGAGCTCCTAAAGTCTGTTGACAGCCCAGTTCTTCACAGTGTCTTATTCATGATGGTGACAAGTCAGCGTGCAGACACGAGGCAAAACAGCTGGCTGTCGTGTTCAGCTTAAACAACCCGGGGCTAAATGCTGCGCAAACTGTAAAGGCGAGGGGCGAGGGGAGAGCTTCTGGAGGAGCCGCCGCCCTCCGCCTCGCTGATCCCCCCATCCCTGCAGCCCGAACTCGGCCCGCTCCTGGGACCGGCAGAGTCTTTTAAGATCTGAGATGCAAGAGTGTCATCAGTGCCCAATTTGACGAAATCTCAGCAGAAAGCACATTTCTGCGGCGCAATTACCGTGTCCATCTTCGACAGCCGCCCAGCGTGACACAGGCAGAGCCACAATCACATCGCATCACCCGGCGGCTGAGTAAAATCACTACCCCCCCCCACCTCAGGACCGCCAGCATTAGGGAGCATGTGACAGCGTCCTCAGATCAGGACTGTGCTTTCAGAACTGTCAGCACCAGGAGCTCAAGACACATGAGCACCTTCTTGCACAGAGCTGCCTCCCTAATGAAGGCAGAACTGCCCACTCACTCACAACCCATCATCTATCCAATCTCCAGAAAGTTCTGCACGCGGAATTCACGCAATTTGAAACGTTTCATTGTATTTCCTTGAAGAGCTGCATGAATACATTCCGTACGGTGTTGACAAAGATGTATATTTCTGAAGGAAACCGATGTTGGCGAGTGTGGCTGTGTGAACACGGCATTAAACCAACGGCTCTTTGGGATTTAATTCTTAATTAATAACACCCAGTGGGTAAATAATGTAAATACACGGCTCAGCAAAAGCAATTTTCTCTCGGCAAACATGGACAAGAACATGCTCATCCTCCGTTTATTCACACAAAACCCCAAACAATATCAATTTAAACTACTAGTACTACAGAGCCGACATGTTTTATTCAACAGAAGTTTATTTTATGTTATTTAATTTTTTTGCGATGAGGAAATAACAGGTCCTGAATTTGTCCCAAACTCAATTGTCTAGGCAATAATAGGCAATAATCAGATTTGCATATATATGAATTGCTCATTTTAAAGCCGCTTGCTATGAAGCTAAGTCAGGCATATCTGTGATCAATACATGATTGCTCAACAAAGAGTTGGGGATTTTTAGTGTGATACAATGGAATACCCCGATGCAGTCTTGGTTATCTGTGTCCGTTAGTAATAAATAGGACTGACCTTTTCCTTAAGAAAATGACTAGACCGGAGTTATTTATTTGTTTTGGTTATATTTAGCCAGTCATTTCTGCTCATGGTCAGCACTCCATATCGGGGGGGGGTATTCCCCCAGCGAGCAGTGACTCATCACTCGTTTTTGAGAGCTCTGGTCCCCCCCCTCCCCCCTCCTCTCCTCCGCCAGGCCCTGGAGGAGACAAGCAACAGTGGAAGCCATCAGCATGAGGATGATTAATGTGGCCAGATGAACCCCGCACTGTAAATCACTCCTAAAAGTTGACACACGCGACGCCGCGCAATTACGCGGATCACACATGACCCTGACAAAAACAGTCATGGGGGGGTGCAATGGCGACGCTAGTTAATGCCGATTTAGAATTTTCGCGTCGCACTCCCGAACGATGCCCACATTTGGCAACTCGTGTGCGAATCAATGTTTTCTTTACGAACACAAAAAGTCGGACACGCGATGACAGGAACGCGCAAGACGCAATACAGATATAGGAATTCAATGGGTTTTTGTTGAGTGATTACTGTCTCGTTTTTAAAGTACGCCATTATTTTGTCATTGTTTTCGGCTAATTACGACCTCATCCATCCCCATATGCGGATTTATGACCTCGCAAAGCATTCATTAAGCGCAATCAGCATTACTTTGCCACTGCTGACGAGAGGGTGAAAGGCCTGCAATACGACTCCAGCTCGCCATATCACAAAGGGTTAACCTTCTCCATCATTCCCATTGAATTACACTGAGGGACCTGGTGCACTGAGTTGGGTTCATCTCATGGCCCCCCGGTGGCCGGGCTGATCCTTGGGACCTGCTTGAGAAATGACTCACGATGCGTTCAGGTGGGCTTCATCCTAATTTAAGGTCAAATTTGTCAAAGTTTGCCATCAGATGGCCAAAGGAGTCCCAGGCGCCAGTGGAAAACATCACAGACTGGTAAAATATCCCCATAACTTCCATTCCTTGTAATGCTCTTCGATTAACAACAAATGTGGAAGACTAACAAGAACAAAAGTGCACACTTTATTGGGTCCATTATTTAACACCTCTCTGTGTGTGTTTTTTTTTTTTTTCATTGGTCTGCTTGAGGAGATATAAAACCGTTGATCAATGACCACCTGAGTGCAAATACCTGGTAAAATGAACACAGTCACATGGTTCCCCCTCCCGGCTTTACGAGTCGAGGAGGATAGCCTGGCCGCATCGTTAATTAACAGGTACTCACTGCAGTGCTGGCGGCGCGGAGAAGTCAAGGCGTCGTCCTCCAACTTTGGGAAAAGGAGGAGTGAAAGGAACGATGGCACATTTTGTTTGGTGGGGGTGATTTGAAGGGCATGAAGTGGAGGCTTGTCAACAGTTATCATTGGCCACCTCCCGTTTGACACGTTTCTGAATAATCGTTGCTGATTGGTGTTGGGATCCAGAGAAAATAGATGACACAGGGGTATGAAACACGTTGTAGTACAGGGGCTATCAAGGGCCAGAGGAGAAGTGATGAAAATGTCCATTTTCACACGAAACCAAAAAATTACTAGAATCTCAAATTTGTTGTCACATAAACATTGATTTTTTTGTTATTTTTACCATTTTCTGGATGGTTTGCTTGATGTTTGGATTGAGGCCTCTCGCGGGCCGGTTTTGACCCACATGTCAGACACCCCTGAGATAGCATCATATAGCAACATATTGAATTTGTAATTCTCACAACTGTAACTTGTAATCTTGATATCTACATAATTCAAAAACTCCACGAGACACTAGACACCCTCAGGACTCCCGTAGGACAACTACTCAATCACAGATTCACCATCAAAACCACACGTTCGTTTCTAAGAGCCACGTTGGAAACTCACTCACTCATTTCCACATTCCCTCAATTCTACAGCTTTCAAATCAAAATGAGCTCAGTCCTGCTCCTCAAACAAAGGGGTAAAAAGTCAGGGCAAGTTAATGTTTAGCCAGCTTATTTTAAATTCTTCTTCATAGCCAATAGTCGGCTCTAATACAGCTTGTTTTAACAGAAGATAAATATTCATTTTACCAATGCTAATTTTTCCTCAGCCCTGCGACCGGCTATTCAAACATGCCCCCACCCCCCTTTTTTTTCTTTTTTAATTTAAAATAGAGATCCCACCTTGTGCATTATTATATGTTCAGCTTCAAATTGAGACAATAGAGCATCACTTTTTTTTAACTGAGACTCAGCAAGAATAATAAAATGGACTTGGGGAAATGAATGTAGTGGAAACGTCCTTTATGCACAGGTGCATTATGGTCCTTCATGTGATAGGACGCTGACTTTCTACTCTTTAGTGTTTATACTGTACTGCATACAGTCCATTTGCACTTTTGATGTCTTTTTTGTGTTCATGTCATAGTTTTGCTGTTGGTCTTTTTGAAAGTAATTTGGGATATTTGGGATGTTTTGTAAAGCTGTCTTTATACCAGGGGTGTAAAACATAAGGCCCGAAGAGGCTCCAATGCAGCCAAATGAACAAGGAAATTGTAAAAATGTTTAAGAAAACATGGATTATTATTATTATTTTTTTTTTTTACAAATTTCTTAAGAGTAGCAGACACAACACAACAAACTAGAATCAAAGTACGGTGGCCTGGAAGTGCAAAACACTACAAACTTCAGAAAACACTTCCAAAGCCAATAAAAACACTTCCAAATAGAGAAAACATTTGGACATTTGACTCCTCGCACAATTAGGCAGCTGTGCTCTGGCACATGGCACCATGAGAGGAAGTACTTGTGTGGGCGGAGCCAGTCCAGCTCACACAGACACAGCAGATTCTGAATGTAGCTCCTATGATCCAATATTGAAATGGGTGAAAAGCTGGATTTGGGGTAATAAACTTTGAATAAAATGTTTTTGGACCAAGACCCATGTAGAAGTGTTCAAATACTGTATAATAAGACTTTTTAAAGATGAAATAGACTGTATGTGACCCCTGAACAAAACTGTGTTTGACACCACTCCTTTAATCCACAATTCTAATATGCCTTTAACAATTTTCAATTTATCTATTTAATGAGTCATGTTTCATACAGTTGAATTTTTAGTTGGTATAATTCAACCATTTTAACGAATGGTATTAATTTACATATGTATACATGTTGGTTTAATTATCTTATAGCTGCTAATTTAATAATTTTGTGTTGGTTTGCACCGACTAAACCAGGCCTCTAATTTCTTGTCTTTCAACAAAAGGAAACTAGTTGCTTGAAGACTTTCAGTTGCTTTTTTTTTATTCATCTCCAGCTGCAGACGCGCAGACTTGACAGGCAGACGTGGCGACAGAAAGAGGCTCAAAGAAATCGAGACAGAAAAATCAAAGCAATTTACCAACGGACCGAAATGACTGACAGCTCGTGAGACGAGCGAGCAGACTTCTGCCGGACTGGAGAAAAAGGTCTGAACTGATAGGATACAAGTTTTGCGGACGCGTGGAGGAGCCCGATAACCAGCTGGTCAGCTCCAACTTAATAAGCCACCCTCAGAAGTTGTAAGGAGAAGGAATAAAGGCAGCCTGTCCTCATTTAACTCCTAGATCGAGCCGTAAATCACAGAAAAGACCGCGAATAAAGCCGTGGAGAGACGCGCCGCCGTCGCATGTTGAGGTCGCTCAGATCCTCAGAAGTCGCAAAAGAAGAGCCGGCGACTTCACCAAGAAACAGACACAAAGCAGCTGCTTTATCGCGCCATTGCTTCACAGCGAGGTCAGACCCGTTACGGTTCTGAAAACGGCCCTTTGCGAGCAAAGCCGCACCCAATCTCGGCGCTGATTAAACAACTTCCTTATCTCGTCCGGCGCTGGAATCAAGTGGAAGTAATGAAGGCTTGGATAGTTGGTGGCGCATAAATGAAGAGGCCCGTGCTGGGCGGAAGGTGGGGGCGAATTAAGGAAGTAATAAAAAGCGAGGTCGGACTCTTGTCTGTCTCGATAGAAAATTGGCCGCGCTTGTTCTACGTGTGAACCTACTTGACCGTAACAGAAGTCGTCCAAGTGCACCAATCACACAAGTCAGAATAGAAATCTATGTTGTTATTGTTTTTATTTAGATAATCTTGTTTGTCCACTTGTTATGCTGCATCAAAAACAGACCCAGTGATTTGTGACCTGATGTATTATTCAAGCAGCTTTGTGAGAAGAAGACACATCGGGACTCTCGAGTAAACAACAAGGTTATCTGTGAAGTCGGGGGTCAGTCTAACAGTGTAACGCTTGCCATGTTGTGTCAGAATTCATCGCAGTGAAGATTTTATTCAGGTGAAGCCGCGCGTTCTTCTGACCCCGCGGCGGAAATGCTTTCTTTTTTTCCTCTTTTTATTTTCTATGACACGGACACAGCCACGTTTTGCTTTTTCCGGTGTTCACTTTGAACGAGATCGACGACATCAGCAAGATGGATTATCTGTCAACAAACATGTAGCGGCATGCAACGTTTGTGTTTCCAATTCTGGGAGATCGCCAAGTGCACACGCTCGGGTAGATCACACTTATTTAAGGTCTTAACTTCCTCATATTCTTTGCACATTAACCTGATTGACCCCATTGTCTGCTGAGTGACCCGTAAAGATGACATGAATATGTTATGTGGTCAATTTAAGTCCCTATGTGTTGGTTTTAATGACTGTTTTCTGATACTTATTGTGTGAATGATGAAGGCAGTCATATATTAGTGATCCAAAACGTTATTATTTTGACTTCTTTAACCCCAACCCATCTCCTGCAATCTTGAACCGATTTAAACCGTTCGAATATCAAAACATTCTACTGTGTGCTTTTATATGTCTAATCGTTTCCGAATAAATCACAAAAAACTATGAAAAAATGTCCCATACAAAGCGGATGGGAGAGGAACCTCATGGAGATCACAGCAGATCAAAGCAGGAGACAATCTTTGATCTTAGCATCTCCGTGGCAACAGACCGTGATCTCCTTCGAATTGCTATGATCTCAGCACTGTAGACGCTGAAATCAAAGGAGATAAGCTTTATTGAACTTTCAGTATTCACACTTTTCTTCATTTTCTTCTGGAAATACAAACCTCTAGTTTATTTTGTCCTACTTTTTGAAAAAATCTTTGCTAATTTTGTATGTCTTGCTTCTTATTATGGAGAACATGTCATTCTGGGTATTTTCATTTTTTATTTATTGTGCATTTTTCTGGTTGTCTGACATCTCTGAAAAGACTGTCTTTTGTGGTGGTTATAATTCTCTTTGTATCTGTCAAACTGCATGCCCTTTGTTTGGGACGTTTTGGCCCCTTCTCTTCTGTTTTTTGTTACTGTACCTGTAATTTCTAGACCATAAGCTGCTACTTTTTATTACAAGTTCTGACAATACAGGCTCAAACAATGATGCTGCTAATCTATGGATTTTTAATGGTTAACAAGCTTCATGCCTCTAATACATGGGTGATGCATTCAGGTGCATCATGTAACTCCAAACTTTCTTTTTAAATTTGGTGGGTGCGGCTTATATTCAGGTGCGCACAATAGTTGTAAATTTTGGGGCATTTTAACAGTCTTTTGTGTTTTAATTTTGTAAGATTAACATTGTGTGTGGCAGTTTGAATCATTTACTCTATTCATGGTGGATTCTTTTTCTTTTCTTTGTTTATTCAGTCTCCTTGTGTGGATCCTGTGGAGGTAAAGATGAGGCTGCGAACGAGGACACCTCATCTCCGTGAAAGAGAGGACCCTTTCCAACGACGACGCAGTAATGTACTCTGTGTTTCTCTTCTTTTTTTTTTTGATGTTTGCTGGTGATTTGTCAGGATCTTTGTGCTGTTTGATGGTGCATTGAAACTATTAAGGGGACTCTTGTTAATTGTATGAATGCTACTTCTGTCTGGAATCCAGCTGGTTTTATTTTAGGAAACTTGACAGAACATCTCTCCTGGTAATGTACTGGTTCTTAGTGCTTTTGAGAGCTATTCGTTATAGCTGTATAAATACGGTTGCTTTTGAGTTTTATTTTATTAAATTTTTTTTTACGACTGGATTAAATATGTTTTGCTGGAGGTAAAGACGGCATTTCTTTCTGGTTAAAAAATCCATTGAGGATACTTTGACTTTGAGTTCCCAGTCATGATTTTAAGATTGTGCTTGAAAGCTGAGAAGACACATAGAATTTCATGTCTTTTCTCAATGGACATATTTTATAAAGATGGGCTTAATGAAAAGGCATTGCACCGCTATGACGTCACTGCAAATATCTGTTATGCATTAACTGTTTCACTCCCGTCTCCACATTTCCCTGAAGCCTCGCAGCACAACGCTGTCGTGTGATGGGCTTTTTAAACCCCAGAAAGCCTGGCCCTCCCCTCCGTTGACATTGACTGTGACTTCCAGTTCACCTCAAATAAATGGCGTTTCTCAACGGTGGCTCATCTCTTGTCCCCCCCCCCCCCACACACTCTTTTTGACTCCCGCCGAGAGAAGCGAGCCAATAACTTGCCAACGCGAGTCGATTTGGGAGTGTTGCATCTCGCTGTGTGACTCATGAGCGCTCCGATTAGTCCTTGAATGACCCGTGACGATCACCGAGGGGCGATTTCCAACTTGTGTTTGACATAAATCGAGCGAGCGCAACATCCTCGGCGGATAATTCCCAGATAAATCCTGCATTCAGAACATTTATTTTGTGCATTTTGCATTAAACAAATTATCTGCCACAAAGTGTTCATTTGTGGGATGTTCAAGATTTGCCTGGATCGGTGAATGATGGGAGTCGAGCTCAAGACGCCGACCTGATGACGCCGATCGGACAGAGTTGAATTTGGAGAACCTGTGTTTGGAGAATGAGCGATTGAAACCTGCTCTCTTTTGAAACATGTATGTGTTATCTTGAATGCAGCACGTTGCGTTTTCCGTCGACGCGAATGTTGACGAACATGTGGAGCCGTGTGAGGACGGTCTAAGGAAAAGCGAGCCCGTCTGTCATATATGGAAATGCTGTAATAAATAGATTGCTATTGCTCTCCGGTTACTGAAACCCCCTGAAAAGCGTGTGATTTATTGCTTCAGCTGAGTCGTACAGTTTAGCATTGTGACTGCAGCACAATGCAGATTATTGCTCTGAAAGACGAGGGGAGATAATCCAACCCTCGGCGGCTTTTGTTGGGTTGTCACCGGCGGAAGGGGGAGGGTTAACAGTAGTGTGATTGACGTGCGGTTCTTCCTGCAGATTGCACGAAGTAACTTATTTTGTCATGCCAATAAAGGACGTTGCAGAACGACGCGCAAAGTTTTTAGTATCAGGAACGCAATTGGCAGCTTCTTAAAATGCGATCGCGCAAACTAATGCTGGGTTTGTATGACGGAGGCATGATTTTGGCATTTTGACTGCAATGAGGGGACTGCATTTATGCCTAAACATAAAAAAATAAGTGTCCCCTGCTCAATAAACACTGTACATTCGGTGATATCATTAATGGCTGCATCCCTGAAACGGTTACAAGTCGCTGGCTATTTAAAGACGTGTACCAGAGGAAAAATAACCCATATCGCAAAGATATTTGATAAACAAAATGTGCATTAGGATGTAGAATTCATTGCCCTGAAATTATATTGCACCATTTCAAGGTATTTTGAGGATAACAGGGTATGATAGAATATGCTTTATTTGTCCCCATAGGGAAATTATTTGTGGGCCGGTGTAGCTGTGTAGGGAAGGAAGGATGCTGATTCCACAAATAGCATTTCACAAAGGAGGCCTCATTTAAAAAAAAAAAAAAAAAAAAAAAACAACAACAACTAGATTGTCTGCACAAATGCACCTCATTGATCATCTATAGATCACATCTATCGAACGGGTCAGAAACACACAGCTTTGCCACCTGGAGGTCTGTATTATTCTTCCTTCGATTCCACATTTCATACCGGATCGTAAACTCTTATGCACTTGGTGTCATTGGCGGTTGATTGTTTTCCAGAGGTTGGTGGTTTGATTCCTGGCCTCATCCGCGTGTGGAAGGGTATAGCGCTAAACCACATTGGAGGTGGAGTGCAATTTGCTTTCATCAATGTGACGACGAGTGTAAAGGGTCGGGGTGTAAATATAATTTCCCATTAAAATAGTTGCACGTCGTCAATATTCTGGCATCTTCGGTTTAATAGTAACCGTATACAAACCTATTTCTCGTTATTTGCTGTATTTTCCAAAATGGTACAATGTAAAATGCACATATTGGGTATATTTGCCAAAAGAGCTTGTTTATTCATGTGTTTTTATGTCTATCAGTCATTTTGTCTTACTTGTATTTTCACATCTGAGGTCAGTTGTTGACTTTCCTGCGATCAAGGTCGTGTTTTGCAATTCGCATGTTCTTCTTCTTTGCGTCCACAAATTTGCATTACCGCCATCTGCTGGTTCCATCTATCTACATTGTTTCCCACCGCTCTCGTCGTCCCTGATGACTGTCCCCCTCATATCAGGAGCTTTTTTCATCCCTGATGACTGTTTCCCTTCTTCTTCACTTGGTGTCAACAGCAGTTTGCATCTGCAAAGTTGCACTATCGCCATCTGCTGGTTCCAGCCAGTCCATACCACTCCAAAAAAAAAAAAAAAGAAAAAGAAAGAAAGAAAAAAGAAAAACATCCTTCTGCAAAGAGAGTCAAAGATACTTGTAACTTTAAACAGGTGTGTATCCTCTTTATCGGTCAAGTAATAATCTAAATTGTTCACTTTAGTATGAAAATGATACACCATCCACTTTCTTTTATGTTCCATTAAAGCTGTATGATTTCAAATTACGGCAAATGATGTAACTTAACGTATGAAGTACCGCTTCGTTGAAGATGGCGGATCATTTTGGAGTCACTGTCATAAACTAGCATCTGCCATAATTACTTCTGCCTATAATTTTAATTATAACTCCACGGGTGGTCCATGTTAAAATATCTACAATCCCTTATTATCTTACAGCCGGCTTTGTGGGGGAACTGTTGCTCGCGCGATGATGAAATCTCCCCCTTTTTCTTGTGTATTTTTCATCCCCGCTCCTCCGACATATGGTAAAGCCATTAACCAGGATGTGAATCACCTATTAACTCTGCAGGTATCTGTCAGGTTATCGCAAATAAAGGTAATTTACGGAGGCCTGAGCCCCAAACAGCTGTCGGCATGGTTTGAGTCTGCCTTAGGGTGCATCGTTCTGAGCGGATCTCACACTGTGTGTGGTCCCCTTCCTTCATTTGGTCGACTTGGTGCGATAAACCCGTACACATACCAGAAACAGCCTTTTCTTGGAGTGTTTTTTTTTTCCATGCAAACTCGAGGGAAGTTAATTAACGAGGAATAAAAACCATACACTTGACCAAAGGAAGAAAAAAATACTGATGATTAAGCTTTTTTTTCTTAATTTTCTTTAAATGACCCGCAGTTACAGCACTGGCTTTGAAATCGTATTTATAAAAAGCTGTAAGAAGAAAAGAGAGGAGCCCCGTCGACCAGTTTTATCATTGCTAATTTCAGAGTTAAACCCAGATGAAATATCAAAGTATCAAAAACTAAAACTAACCAAGTTGACATGGTTTTCGAAGAGATAGTGGAGATATGTTGGGGAAAAAAAACTAAACAACAGATCATTGGCAGTAGAAGAAAAAAAAAAAAAAACAAGAGATGGAGGCAGATGATTGGCTTTTGTTTTGGAGGAGCCTCAAACTGACGGACAACTATCTCGATGCTTGTTAAACTTTATCGCCCCTGATGGCATGCTTCATCAAAAATAAATAAAAGGCTCGAAGGATAACTCGGAGCATCAAAGACGACGTCGGCTTTTCCTCTGTGGATTTTAAACTACGAGGTGTCCGGCTGCTCGGATCGTAGGCTTTCTGGGAGGTAGGAGAAACTGCCAGAGGCCCACGATATATCAGAGTCAGCTCCCGTCTCGTACCTTCACCCGGTGACCGTTGCCGTTCTTGTGGTTAGTCGAGGTTTGCGCTCACACGCTGCGTTCCTCTGATTTGTAGGGACAGAATGGGCTCCCCACCGAAAAACACAAGCGACGCTATCGTCGTCCGACTGTTTGAACAGAGCCACTCTCGTGTCTGTCCATCCTGCCCACTTGCAGCATCACTTACAGCGGCGACGAGCTCGTTCAGACGATGATTCAGGTCTTTGTTCACTAAAATACTGTTTACTGTCTGGGGTTTGGCCTAAAGAGGCGATGCTAAATCGTCGCACAATTCTAAAGTAGAACATCTGGAGGATGGTTTATCCGGAGTGCCGTCGTAAATCCCGGCGCTCGCTCTTGTGTGACGGTTTAAATGTTACTTTGAGGCACAATCACTCATATTGTGCAAGGTTCATGAATGTCCTGTTGTGTCAGGTTTCGTGTTCCCCGAGGATCCTGCAAGTCTTTCAAATAGACCGAGAATGACTCGTTTACCTTGTCCACTGGATCACTACAGTTACTGTTCCGATGAGTTAGAATCAAACGGAATCCGGATTGTCATATTCTGATAAATGTTGCTGTTTTTGGCAATGCAAATGAGTCTAAGTACATGAGCTGGTTCAGGTAATCTCCGTGACTGGAAGATGACGCTGGGGAGAGACCAAGTTCATATGTTCAGTGTTCCGCCAGTTGGGAGATTTGCTAGTGTTTACAAAACCATGAAGAATCTGGAACTGGTTTGTTTCCATGCTCACAGTGACTTACAACAAGTTATGCCGGTTACTCTCATAGGACCACTTTTTTCAGTAACGAGTAATCTAACATGTTTCTCTTTCCAAACTAGTAATCAGATTAAAGTTACTTGTCGAAGTCCTTGTGCTTTACGATAGTAGTATTACTATTGTAGTATTACTATTGTAGCAATACTATCGTAGCATTACTCAATAGTGTTACTGTTGTAGTGTTGCTATTGTAGCAATACTATTATATCATTACTATTGTAGCAATATTATTGTAGCATTATTATTGTAGTGTTACTATTGTAACGTCCCGCAGGACGAGTTTCTTGTCTGCAGAGCCGCTTCATTATTAAACAGAACCCGGACACTCCTTCATTCTCCTCCAAACACACATACATGCAGTGCACCCAGTCCCCGCCCCCCTTTGCCACTCTCAGCCAATCACAGGCCAACTCGCTTTTGTGGTCAGGGAACACAAAAGAATCGGAACCAACCAACATCACCATTGGACCTTAACATTACAGCAAGAACACAAGTGCAGAGATGTTAGATCAACAACTTTATTTGTCCCGGGGGGGGATTAAAAGGTTGGCAACACCGCCTACAGCGTATATAATTGTCTTCATAAGTTATTTGGGGAAAGTTAATCCGGATGAGAGGATTGCTTGTTTTGCACCATGAAGACATCAAAACCTGCTCCCTCACCCCGGTCACCAGATTCCCCACTACGAATCGAGGCGGCATCTCATTAGACCCTCTGCCGCCTCCGTATGTCGGACTGCTCATGTCCACTGCGTGCGCACAGCCTCGGGTCTGCTCCGAGGTAACGGCGATGGCATCGCTCCAGCTTTCAAAGACTGTAGTCATCGCTGGTATAAGACACGACGGTTTCTTATCCGACAGTGTTCTTGGATGTTACCGTGGCCTTCAACCATTTGAGAATGTTGTGCGGCACCGCAGAGAATAAAAAGGGGGGGGGGGGGGCAAGAGAGCAACATTACAACATGAAGAGAGGAAGGACTGTGATGACTTACTCTGGATAATAGAGGATGAATCATATATCACAGTGCATTATGTTGCAGCGGGCAGAGAGCGGTTATTAGACCGTCAGACCTTCAACTACATTTTTCATTGAGGAGTCAACCGTCCTCGAGCCGGGTCAGTGTTGTATAATAATCCCCAAGCAAGTCGAGGTGCCGTTGTTTACCTTTCTTTTGGATAGCAAGGAATGGTTCTTTTGGACCTTTTGCTCTCTATTGATTTTTAACGTGGAGTGAAGCCACGCAGCCGACAAGTTTCTTCTTCTTCGGAGGGAAAAACAAGCCTGACTCCTGTACTCGCTGGCCAACCTGTCTTTTTTTTTTTTTTTTACCGTTAAGGATATAAAATGTTGCGTTAATGCAGAAATGGTTCAAAAGAAAGCCTCCGTTCCGCTTTATGCGATGCTCGTTGTGCAGCGTTGTTGAGCGACGTCTGCAAAAGTGTGAAACCAGCCTTCGAAACTCTTTGAATCCGACATAAAATATACCTCATAACCACAGTGTTACTGCCTCCCAAGCTTTATTAAATCCACTTTTATTGCATTTATGGCTTAAACCGACAATCTTAAAAATCTGTCCATTTTTGACTTCCAGCCTGCAAAGTCATTCCTTTTGATGAAAGCCGTGTAGGATAGCTCCCCCGAACCAAATGACTCTCTCCCCTTTTTTCCACAATATTCAAAACAGCAGAGAGGATCAAGGACAATGTGGATTTCAAAGCTTTTTCTCGCTCTTTTTTTTTTTTTTTCCTCTAATAAATGAAGGCAAAGTTATGCCGCTTGAATATTTTACTGCAGTAAAAGAGGAAAAGTTCCCCCCCCTCTCTGTTTGTTCTCTTTAATTTCAAAATTCAACAATCAAGCGCTGACAGAATTCTCTTTCCATTCTGCTCACTCCCCCACATGCCCTAAAAGTCCCTTACCATGCAATTTGATGTAAACATTGTGGGGACTTGAATTATTCCCGCAATTGTTTTGTGGCTCTTAACAAGTCCGAGTGCGAACTTCAAAGCTTGCAAAATAGCTCCAGTGAAAGAAGGGGAAAAAAAAGAAACAGGACTATTATTATGCGGCGTGTCTTTGTTCTTCGAGTCAGTGTTATGTATCGCACTCAAGCATTGTTATGTAATACCTGCTTAGTGCCGAGGCCTTAAGTGTGATTAAAAGCTGAGGAAACGTGAATTTAATCAACGCATATGGTGCACGGTGAAGGGTGCGGACGACGCTACGCCGCGGTAAAGAGCCCGTCTCGAGTCCTGTGAAATATAGCGGGGGGGGACTAATGTTTTGCTCTGATAACCGAAGCGACAAGTCGTTTGGTGTGGACCCAGTCACCTGCGGGGAGCGCCGACATGTGGCGAAGGCCCAGGGAGCGTCTCCAATCTGGCGTCGTCGATCACGGCAGATGGAGGCGACGGTCAGCCAAGAGCGCCCCCCCCCCCCCTGTTCGTCGGGCGCCATTCACAAATAGCCGCAACTTTCGTGAGCTGATTAGGAAAAACGAGGACCCCCCGGGGGCGAGGATGAAACGGCCTCGCCCGCTGCGTGGCATTATAAGGACGCGTCTGCTTTTTGTCCTTTCGAATCGAAACGAGGGAGAGAGTCCAGACGACCGGCGCTTTTCTTTTTCTTCTTATAGACGAGAGGAAATGGCCTCAGAGATGAAAGTACAGAGTGTCAGGCAGTCCACAGGGAGGAGATGCATGCACAGGATTGAACGTGCGCCCACTTACTGACTGCAGATGGTTAATGCAGAGAGGGAAGCGGCTCCCAGCGGGGTCTCTACGTGCAGGAATCAATACATTTAAATTCTTTTTTTTTGCTTTTTACCTCCTAAGTGCATTTCAGAGCACACGATTTGACTCGATGACCTTGAAGATGCGGTAGTCTGTGACATAATTTGTAATATCACCCGCAGAATATAATCTCTTGCGCATCCTTTGTATATCGTGGACTAGAAAATATAGTCATTCACATTTTGACGTTTGTGAACAGCGAGTACCGTGTGTCTTGGCTCAGGCTCCCCCAGAAGGCTTGTGAAAATTTGGATTTCTGTCGTTGAAAACAGGACCTTTTGCAGGATTAACAACCTCTCAAGTTATCAGCAGTACGGACCAAAGACTACCCCCAGAAAACGATCTTTTGCTGACCGTGGATGAAGATGTACAGAAACATTCTCCTCACTCAGTGCGAGTCGGGCGGCGTTTAACCTCCTGTGTGGCACAACACAGTCACAGTGTTGCGCCAACCGGGCAGTTGTGGAGAGTATTAATTGGCCGACGACCGACTGCAGAACTAACTTGTGGTTGTTCGGATGACTTGGCTGAAGACACACGGGGCATCAGACACGAGTGTATAAGTAAAACTTTATTCACTTTGTGGGGTCCGTTTTCACGACGCCGCTGTGAGGATCCGCGATTTGTAGGACAACTCGTCAATGGATGATGTCCATATATATTGTGTATTATATGGCTTCGTTTCTCACGAAGAATTGCTCAAGTTTAGCTTATCACACCTCCCTCACCCCTACACTGGCCTGGTCACACCTCAGATCTAACCGCAACCCTAAAGACTGCTTTGTAATCAAATATACTTAATTTTTCCAAATGTGTCGAATATACTTTGGAATCCTTCAAATCAATAATGCTGAAAAAAGTAGTCGTGGACGAGTTGTCTGCGATTTGTCGGGTTTCCTCGATTTTCTTCACGTCTTTATAGTTTTTCTTTGTTGTGGCGCCACAAGAACCAAACAATTACAAGCGGAAATGATTACAATCTCAACATAAATCAAAATTTGATGAGACTTTCAGTAGAATAAAATCGTGCCCGCCACTCTTGAGAAATCTGTTGAAATATCAGTTTTCTTGGTATGTTGGCTGGTTTTTGGTCCACGGACCTTATGTTTGACGCCCTTCCTCTCGACACATGCAAGTTCGGCGACTTGAGGAAAACTCCTTCACCGATGGTTTGCGATTACGTTCAGGGCTCCCTACACTTCTCCCACCGACGGCGTCGGTTCTCGTTCCTTACTTGGATCAAAGTGCGACAGCAGATGGATCAATGAAAGTCGGCCAGTTGTCACTTCACTGCTGCGAATCTGAGAGAAGACTTGCCCGTTTTTCTTTTTCTTCTTCTTCCCCCCCACAACAACAAAAAGCTCGATGTCGGAAATAGTGCGTCGCAGCAGCACCCGGCAGAAAATTAAATATGTGAGCGGCATCCACCAGGTCTTTAACCACATGACCTTTATCAAAAGTAATTTGCGGCAAGAGGGTTTATCATACTCCACACGGGCCCCATGCATAATGTACCGTTGGATAAGACTTCCTTTACAGATGTAGGAAAAAAGGGTCTCTTTCTCGTCCAGCCGTATACAACAGATACAACTAGTAGGCTGCGACTCGACCCAAGCGAATCCATCATTCAGCCAGAGGGAGTTATCACTTTTCTCCTTTTTACATCTTTGGTGATCAACAGTCTGTGCCAATCCAGTGTGGTAATTGGCCGTACATCTTCGCTCGTGAAAAGGTTAATTAGCATCCTATTATGTGGGTGATTGAAAGCCATGATAAAGAAAGTAATGGGCTTTACTCAAGATTTGTTTTTACCGTCGTTATTTATTTTCCCTACGTGAGTGTATTGTGGCGTTCGCCGGTTTGGGCTCCCCTCAGGGGATGCTGTACAGTGCGTTTGTCATCTTAGAGTGCGGTCTACAATGATAGCAACTTTTTTCTTTTTTTTTTTACTATTATAATGCAACGCACAAATCAAAGAAGCTATTACAAAACATTTGAAAACCCCTCCCCCCAAAAAAAACTATTTTGCTTTTGGAGGCTGTAGCTTTTCAACCATTGCCTGCTTGATTAAACCTGCTCGGGACAGAAGGAGTAGTTTATTTATTTATTCATCTTTTTAATGTGGCAACCTTGCATTTTAAAAGGCCAGCTTGCAAAATAACTCCCATAAATAATGGTTTGAGAAACTTTAAAATGACACCAAAAAGCAGCGTTAACAGCCCAAAAAAATGTCCCGTTCTATTTTCAAAGGTCCCATATTATGAAAAATTCCCTTTCTCATGGTTTTCTAACAGTAATACGGGTCCCTATAGCCTGTGTATGTCGTCTCCCTCTCATGCAAGCTCCACTTCTGTGTGCTCATACAGGCAAATCTGAGATTTTCCCGTCATGAGGTCATTAGGGGAGATGATCAATCCTATGCACTTTGACCCTTCCACTGGTAGATAAATACATACAAAGATTACTGATATACTGAATAAATTCAGTATAATATGAAAAACTGGTTAACGTTATAGCTATTGGGTAAGCAATTTCAGAAAGACTATTTTTAACTCAACTATTCTGAAATGCCTTCTGGGTTAGATTCTGCTACAATCTGGTGTGTTTGAACGACGGCGTTTCTACAAGTCGTAGCGATAAAGCCACTGTAAACATTAGCGTAAGGTACCGGAAAGCCCAAAAACAACGTAAAACTCGGCCACCTGAATAAAAAAAAAAACCTGTTCAAATCTCAAAAATCTGTAGAAACTCCCGTTAAAACCAATTTCAACAAACGGATCCCAAGCATGCAACAAAAGTAAACAAAAAAAAAATAAAAAATAGGAACGCAAACAGGCCGTAGAGGCACTTTTAGACTGGCTGGAATTAAAGAGAGACCAAATAAATGAAAAACTAAAAAAAAACAACTCAAAATATAGAATATTCAATGACAAAATAAAACACTGTTGATGTATCAATAAAAATAGACAGGATGGAGATTCAAAGGGTTAAAGAAACAACATTCTTAGGAGTGATCATTGATGAGTACCTCAAATGGAAGTCCCATATATAACAGTATATAAATATTATATTCCGTAAAGTCAGATTTTCTCTAAATCAATCTTCTTTATTCATTTTATAAAAAACAATGATTATACCATATTGGAAATTTGGGGCTTGACCTGTAAAACTTGTACACAGCCACTATTCATTTTACAAAAAAAGGGCTATGGAAACAATATATAATATTAGAGAGAGCCATCAAGCCCACGATTCATCAAATGTAAGTCACTAAACTATTATGACATAGTTGATTAAAATATTCTTCCGGTTTTGTATAAAGCCAACAAAAAAAATATTGCCAATGAACATCCAAGAAAGGTTTGTTCCTTTCAAATTATAGTGAGTATTTTCAGACATCTTTAAAAAAAAATAAAAATCTTATAGTAATTCCCGTCACTGACAGGCTAAATTCTAAAGCAAAAGAACGAACTATGGAACGCATTTTAGAAAGAAATAAAAGGCAGGAACTCTCCTGGCATTCAAGCGTAAAAGCATAAAAGCTGCAATGTTAAAAAAAAAGTATGAACATTTGATTTGGACATAAATAATGGGAGATATTTGATTTGAACAAACATGAAAATGATGGTTTTGTATGTGTATATTGTAAATACTGTACAGAAATGCACAAAAATATGTGTAAAACTGTAAATATTTAGAAAGTTAGAAATTACCCTAAAAAAAGATGTAAAGTGATTGTCAGATAACAAAGGGCCAGATATCATAAGACTAATCTTCTCTTCAGCTCCTTTTCATTTAGACTTTGTCGGATTGGAAGATTTGTTATGGAAATGTTTAATTATTACTTTTGAACAAAAAAATAAAAAGGGGGGGTAAATACAGTTTGAAAACCATGTGGTTGGACCTCATACAGTCTTTCAACTGTTTCACATTATTGTCAATTATGGAACTCTGAGAGCACGTAGTTTTAATATTCAGGGGCAGGCTCTTTGGCCTTCGAACAAATTATGAGGCGTGTCAATGTGGAGGTTTGGGAATTAGCTGCTAAATGACCAAATTAAAACCCTTTTCTTCAAAGTCAGAAAGCTCTCATTTTCCTTCATTAAACACACGAGGTAGTGTTGCCCTCAAAAACGGTTCTTTTTTCTCTTTATGCATGACCTTCCATTCTTAAACAGAAAAGTGACTGTCGTATTACGTAATAATGAGGAATGTCCCGATCACACATTTTGGCCCCCCGATACCAATCCGATTTTTCAGAATTGAGTATCTGCCGATACCGATACTTACATTGCTATTGTAAAACTCACTGATTGAATCAAAATACTTCTGAGAATGACTTAAGAACTCATTTAAATATTATTCAGTCATAACAACAAAAACCCAATTACACTCTGCAGTCTTATATTTCTTATTTATGTGAACTTAAACAACTTCACCTGGATTTTGTGGCAAATACAAAAAAAATTTAAATGAAACCCAGTGAATCAGTTTGACTAACATAAACTATAAAAAAACAACATAAACAGTATTCAGTAAAACCAATCTGAAGTGGAATTGGGTTCTTCTAAGTGTCTTTGGCTGGTTGGGTTGAAAATAAGTCCTTAAAAAAGTGCAAATACATTAATAAAAAAAAATAAAAATTAATCTTAAACATAAATGCTCTTAGGCTACAATGTAACTTCTGTGTGTATTACATTTTAGTTTAACTTAAAGCAGTATGAGAGGTTTGACCTGAACTGTCACAAAACATTTACATTTCAATGTGAATTATAAACACTTAATTCCACTTCAAAGTGGTAAAACCTGTTTGATAAAAGTAGTCTGAACATGGTTCTCTCAAAAACTTATTCAGAAAACGATCTTTGTTCTCCCTGGGCTTCTCCCCAAAAACTTCCGTCCACACCTCATTATGAACACGGCTCAACTCGAGGCTTTAGGGCATGTAGTACACATGCCAGGCCTTTAGGGGCGCTGTGACTCACCAAACAACAAAAACCAGAAGAAGACAGACTACATAGAAATGCAGAAGTAGACTTCTATACAGAAACTACTATAACTCTAGTTTTATAGGTCTCTGGCCCCACTCCGCCTGCTTCTAGCTTCTGCAGCTCTTCTTTTTTTGTAAGATCGGCTGGATTTGCCGATTCCCCATCACTCACAAATCACCAATATCGGCCCCGATCAGATATCCACCGATCGGAACATCCCTAGTAATAACAGTACAATTTTTTGATAATGTAATACATTTTCAACTCCGTATGTAATAACATTGCAATGCATTCTGTAATAAAATTCTTGAATGCATTTTGTAATAACTTGTTACATATTGCAACAGTTATTACAAAATGTAGGTGCTTTAAGACGTAAGAATTTGGTGCATCGTATACTGAATCATTAAAATTTATGCCTTAATAAGAAAATCCATAAAACCATCAGAACAACATTAAGCTTTCCAGCTTAATTACAATAAAAAAAAAAAAAACCTAGGATGGTTTTTTTTGCTCAGGCCTAAATCAAAAGTAACTGCGAGTACAAGCTCGAAACAAAAATGACACTAATTACTGGCACAAAAATGACGGGTGCCCTGAAATTTTGAAAGACAAAATCTGCACTATTTTATGTAATAATAATAAATGATACAAAACATTAAAAACATATATTGTAATTACATTACATATTGCACTATTATTAGTAGGGATGTCCCGATCACACTTTTTTGCCCCAGATACCGATCCGATTTTTCAGAATTGAGTATCGGCCGATACCGATACTTCCCCGATCCGATACTCACATTGCTATTGCAAATATACTCAATAGTCTATTTTTGGAGCGACTAAGACGTTTGAAGCTAAAAGCACTATTGGCAGAAGCTTCGTTTAGCTAGAAATTATTGTAAAACTCACTTATTGAATCAAAATTCTTCTCTTTCTCTTTAGTTGTTGTAAACTGAGGGTACATCCACACGACAAAAAAAAAGATCTTTTTTTCTCCGTGGCCTTCTCCCAAAAAACCGTCCACACCTCACTATGAACACGGCTCAACACAAGGCTTCAGGGCATGTAGTACACAGGCCAGGCCTTTAGGGGTGCTGTGACTCACCAAAGACAATAAAAACGCAGAAGAAGACAGACCACATAGAAATTTAGAAGTAAACTTCTGCACATAAACCACTGTATAGAACTCTAGTTTTATAGGTCTATGGCCCCGCTCCGCCTGCTTCTAGCTTCTGCAGCTCGACCGGAGCTTGTAGTCCCTGATTGTTGTGGTTATTAGGTGACGTTGTGGACCGCGTTTTTATTTTTATTTTTTAGATCGCCGGTGTCATGATCGGCTCTCCTGCAGCCCCTTAGGTGGGGGGGTTATTGGCTGGAGGTGTGTTCTCTCTTCCCTACAGTGTTTTTCAGGTGGGTGTGCCTGGAGGTGGTGTGTTGTGATGGAAGAGCTGGCTGGTTTAATTACCTGGATTCAGCACAGCTGCGGGTACCAGGTGGAGGCGTTTCTGGAGGAGTGGCTCTACTATTTAAACGGGCTCCTCACTCCACTCGACGCGGGACCGTAAATCCACATGAGTCAGTAGTTGTGGCGTTTGTTTGTTAATACTATCGCTTGCTACCAGCTCATGCACTCTCTCTCACTCACTCATCATCAGAGCGACGGCGTCAACGCTCCACTCTCGGACCCAGCCAGCACCAGCTCGTCCCACACCGCCTCGGCCGCCGCCCACTGGACCACAGCCTCAACCTGCTCTGCCCCGCTCAGCTCTGTACTCGGCTCTGGTGCCGCTTCCCGGGAGCCCCCCTCCGGACACAGACACGTCCCCTCGCTCCGTCAGCCTGACTCCGTTCCACGGCAACCTGACCCGTGAGCCACCTCTCCCCAAGACTTTTTCCCTTCCGGAGGAAGAACTCTGGAAATTATTATTCTTATTTGAAATAAAGTCCTTGGTTTACTTCATCTCTGTCCTGGTGACTTCCTGGGCTTGAGCCTCTGTCCCTCTGCCGTAACAGGCGGGGTGATCGGCTGGATTTGCCGATCCCCGATCACTCACAAATCACTAATATCGGCCCCATCGGAACATCCCTAATTATTAGATAATGAGGCTTTACACACCTGCATTTTGTAAAAACTGTCATATGTAACAAGTTACAAAATGCGGCGTTATTACATATTGACTTTAAACATGTCATAATGGCACCCTATGTAGTGTTATACATTTTCAACACTTTTTTTTTCCCTCCCTTCGACATTTCGTAGGACGAAGGAGCGGTACACTTTACTTGTCCCAGCGTCTGGAAAAAAACAAAAACACACATAGTCCATTAGCGAAACCGGGTTGGCGCGCGGCTCCCGCTGCGTCCTCATAAACATAATGCTACATAATGGACACATTCCTGCTGGTCAGCCCATGACTCACACACTCATGCATAATGTGGCCGTGCGGAGACGCAGTCACAGTCTACTGTTAAGTGTAAAGATGTGTCCTCTCTGCAATATAGACATGGCAGCGACAAACAAGGCTTCTTTTCGGGTCTAAATATAGTTCGTTTGCAGCTCTCCTCCATTCGGAGCATGCTCCTTCATTAGACGACGGCGTGCGGGGGGGGGGGAAGCAGTTTCCATTTCAGTATCAAGTACAGTTTTAGAAATCCCGTTGTGACGACGCGATTATGCCCTGTTGTTATTGCGGCGGGTGTGTGGTGTGATTACACCCGGTTTAATGTTCTGTGTGATTTATTGCACTTTCCAGATATTTAACGTCATTATCTTCCGAGTAGGAAAGCAAACAAAATGGGCCACTGTGTTTTTTTTAACCACCTCGGATGTGATCCATAATGACACTACCTGGCTATTTAAAGATTTTCCCGGCGACATTCCCACTTGCGGTGAACATTCCTGTTCTGACAAGGATGGGGAATGCTTAAGCATCACAAGGCCTTGTATCATAAGTATGTCATTATCCAGCTCATGTCACTCACGCTTGTACAATCAAAAGAGAGGAGGTTTTGATATGAAGATGGAAATCGACGTCATGAACTATTTAAGCCCCGTTTCCACAGTGCCCCTTGGTACCGGTGCCGGTCGGGTGGGGGTTGACTATCCTTAACCAGACCCATATCAGTGCCGCGTTTCCATTACACGGGGAACGGTTTGAAATGTAGGTGAGGTTATGAACGGTTGTGTAATCACGCAGGATGTGACGCCATAACGGGAGGACATTTTCAAAAAAGTTTCCCGATTGCTGCAGAAGAACTGACCGGAAATGGCTGCTTGCTGGGAGAACAGCGGTCGTCACGGACCAATGAGCAGACTGCAGTGTTGAAGCTCCTCCCCCTCATATCCGGCACATTGTGCCTGGGACCCCAAGTGGAGCGGTAGCGAGAAATGGTTCCCAATGGTACCGGTTGGTAACGGTTCTGAGTCAGTGGAAACGCACAACAACCGGTTCCGACCTGACCCGTACCGGCACCAAGGGGCACTGTGGAAACGGGGCTTTAGTGTGTTTTTTAAAAAAAATAAATAAATAAAAATAGAAAATGTGCACGCATCTTCCAGGAATACGGACATGCTAATCTCCGAGTACGCCCATGCCACGTGCACACTCCTGTCACACTGCAGCTATTGTTGTTCCTTTTTGTGTTTTGTTTTGTGACATCTTGCACCGACCAAGGAGAGTTGCTGGGTCGAAGCTTTATCTTTTTCTTTTTTCTTCGAGAATTTAATTCCTCCCTGCGTGCCTTGGGATGCCAGCTAACACACACACACACACACACACAAGCGATTGTTTGGTTCAAGTCTGGGCTGGTTTGATTAATCACTGTGGCAGACTCCATGCAATGAATCCGTCCCCTCAGTGCTGATATCCCTAAGACGTGGATATCCTGCAGAAGCAGCTCTAGATCCTATTGTTGGTCCCAACCCACAGTTTAGGAAAAAGAAAGAAAAAAAAAAAAAAAACAGGCCATAAACTATACATAATTGTTTGAATCACAATTATGTAGGCAGTTTGTAATCTCTGCCAGAAGGGGACTGCTTAATCACAGCAGTTGGGTGAGATATCACTGTCAGCAGACATTTGTCTACTATGTTGGTAATCTATAGCCTTGTTCCCAATCACGATCACTTTATAACCCACACATACAACAAGAGGGGATACAACTTTTTTTTTTTGTACATGCTACTCATACGTTTCCTCTGATTGAAATTTCCATAACGCCCTGAGGGAGAGACGCCGCCATGTTTTATTCATATTAAACAACCCTTAAGCATTTAATAGAAGCGCACACACACACACACACACACACACACGCAGGTGCCGATTCAGATTAGTATGCATGTATGTCGGGGGCTGGTACACCCCCTCCCCCAACTCTATTAATAAAAATCATCATCGCCAAAGCCATACGCAGCGTGACATGTACTTGTGAGTTTACAGTAAGCAGTCGTGCAGCAGCAGCAGCCCAACCGATGCGCCGCCGCCCCAGGCCGCCCCCCCGCCCCCCCGTCGGGGTCACTCAGGGCTGCAATGCCGAGAGGTCGTGATGCAAAATGTCGAGAAAACGGCCTCCTTATTCACTGTGCCATGCAATCCTGACCCTGGCGCTTTAGGGGGAAAATATGTTTATGTGAGCGAGAACAGTGAGCTCTCCCAGGCCAGCATCCGTTCCTGGGAAGAGATGGAAATAATACTGAAAAAAAAATATATATATAAACAACGCTTCAATCGATAGTCATACAATCAATACCATGGGGCCATAATCCTCGCCACATGAAGGAGATGTAGTTCCAGGAAGATCAATGTTGCCTCTGTTGCCAGAATTCGGCGAGTCTCAAAAGGAATTCAATTTTCGTAGCAGCCCTGGGTGTTGCTTTATACATTTTTGAAAAAGGCTTCCAAGGTGAAACTTTTCAAAAATTCTCCATTTCCATGGAAATGGAGAAAATGAAACTTTTTTCATAAGTTATGTCTCCGTGGACATGATGGAAAACGCAACTTTTTGAACATGCTCCAACTCCACCTCCATGAAAAAGGTAGAAAACAACTTTTTGAGAACGCTTAGGCTCCTCCATGGAAATGGAGAAGGCACAATTTTAAATTTTTTATTTTTTTTTTTTAAATCCTCCAACTCCACCTCCCTTGAAAAGGTAGAAAACATAACATTCTTCATGGAAATTGCAATTTAAAAAAAAAAATGCTCCGTCTTCGTGGAAATGAAGCAAAGCGCAATTTTTTAAGAACGCTTAGACTCCATATCTATGGCAACGCAGAACACGCAACTTTTTAAGAATGGTCCGTCTCTGTGGAAATGAAGGAAAACGGCACTTTGTTTTCAAAACTATGCCGCGTAAACAAACTTTTCTGAAACAAAAAGGCACATTTTCTTCTTGAAACGTTGTCAAGTATGAGGCGGGCTCTATTCGACTGCCGTCTCCCTGCTCTAACACGCCGGAATCTAATGAACATGCCATCATGAAGCTCAGCAGGAGGCCTGATAATGAGCCTCTCATCACCATCAGGTATGTTGGAGCAGCGAGACAACAACATGGAGAACTGACCCCCTACCGACCCCGGACAAGGATTTGACACACCTGTCCAACAGGATCCATACGAATTGTCCCCCCGAAGATGAAAACCCTTTATTTCAATATACTAAACAGACTCAACATGGCACATTGAGGGATGTTTGGCTGAAGCAATGAGGCAAAACGCCACAGCGGCGAGTCATTACGAGAGGCTCACAGACACTTTGGGTTAATTGAGAAACAGTGGGGTAAAATAACCTATGGTACAACGGCGCGAGGCTCCGCAAGCAATTGGGGAAACGGCAGTTTTTGCAACACACTTGGTTTCATCTTTGTCAGGAATATCACAAATATTGAAGAATCCAGGACAGTGATGAGGACGGGTACATCAATTTCTTAATAACGCCTCCCCCTCCCTCTTACAGTTACTGGACCATCTATAATCCTACTAAGATCATTTGGAAACATAGGACAAAAGGGAAAATAATTAAATCCGTAAAAGAAAAATAGCAGGTACATTCACTTGGGTTATGCATCAACGTTGGCCGCTGCCATGTTTTCTACAAAAGAGATAAATGGTTGCCAGGTAACACAGAATTTTCCTTTTTAACAAGACAGACAGTCAAATGATGATGTCATGCGTGGGATTATTATTTCAAGTGTTTTTACTCAAGATGATGTCAATATAAACACACGACCTTCATTTACCAGTGAATCTATTATTGAGTTTGATTAAGGTTAAAAACTTGTGTAAGAAAAAAACTAATCCTGCAGCTTTTAGGTGCTTTTTTTTGGGGGGGGGGGGGGGGGGGGGGGGGGTAGGACATCTTAATCACTTAAAATAAAAAGGTCCTCATGCTTTCAATAAATGCAGCAGAGAAGAGAGGTTGGAATTAATGCCAGGCTTTGGAGGGACTTAGTTTTAAATACCTTCATCCAAAAGGCCAAAGCCCGTTTGTTTTAATGAACAACTCATCCCCCGTTGTGTACCCGAGGCGATTCCAGGGCGGAGAGGCCGCAATATTTGTGCCCAACCTCGATCAAGACGCCGGATCTATTTAAAAAAAAAAAAAAAAAAAAAAGACAAAATGAGATCATTTAGACTTTAGAAAGAGAAAAAAGTGGTGTTATTGAGCAATTTGGCCTTTCTCAGAGCCATTTTGATATTTGAAAAACTTAAAGAGGACGCTCGTTGTTCAAAGCTGCCGTGGTAATAAACTGGAGAAGCGTGTCATTAACACCTCAGGGTTTTTTCTTTTTTTAAAGTGGGGTCAGTAAGTTTTAGCTGAGCTGATCGCCTCAACATGGAACGTTTTTTTTTTTTTTTTTTTAAATCATGGCAAGCACAGAGCTTTTTCTTTCCTTTCCACTGTCAGGAACTGCAAAAAAAAGTGAGTGTGGTGTTGGTGATGATGCGTTCATCCTTTGTTCAGTTCATGTTGTCCGTGTAATGAAGGACCAGCTCGTTGGCCTGGAAGAATTCAAATTAGTGTGACGAGTCGACAACAAATCTTGACCCTTTTCTTTGACAAACAAAATCGCTATGACTTTTCCTTATAAAAACACCGGGGTCCTTTTTAAAGGGGGTACCATATACAATGCCACACCGGCAATGACAATCTCCAGGGAGTCATCTACAGAAAGCAATGCGATTGCAGAAGAAGTCGATTTCCTCACTGGGAGCAAAGTGAAACGTGTTTTTCCACGACAGACCAAGCCGTCGTTCCTATATGGTACCAATCCAGATATTTCTCTACATGATTCCTATGCAGGCTGAGATTTGGGCTGGTTTTTAACTCGAGTTGTGTGGGTTTTACGTTGTTTTGGCTGGAAACACTGAGTCACATCTGGCAACCCTGGTGCTGACCGGCGTGGCGTCCATATTTACTTCGGTCAAATGCGTCTTCTGCGTTCTGGAGCCCCCGAACCCATCGGGTCAGATCACGTTCACACTGCAGTCTGATAGAGTTCGCGTTTAACATGTAATGTGAACGATTACTCCAAAAAAAAAAAAAAAAGTATACCAGCACAATATCATAAATAAGAATCAAGACCAGCGGTCAGAACGAAGTCTAATAGACGAGTGCATGAAGGTGATTAAGGACACACCGATACCACTTTTTTTGAAGGATGAGTACGCTTAACCTTTAGCGGCTTGCCGAAACAGAGTACCAATACAAGTACTCATTAAATCCGAATTTATACTGCATGTACAGCTCACAGCCTTGACGAGTCCAGTCTTCTACTGCATTCTACAGTACACATTGTGCAGTGTGTCGTATCTGTCTTTTACGCGTGTCTGCATGATCAGACCGATACTGGGATCAGTATCGGCGCATTCCCCTAAAAATGATCAAATTTGTACAGAGTAGTTTTTAGTGAAAAAAAAAAGTTGCACAAAAAAAGACCTTATCAAAGGAACGTTCAGTAAATTCACACATACTCCCGAACCAGACATATCTATTCAAATCATTTTTTCACACCCCGCCTCTAAAAATGGCTTGTCCCCATTTGGACCATGAATTGATCAAATGAAACACTGAACAAGTGTGATTGAAAAAGCTTTGTTTTCTACGCTACTTGCTGGGCGTTTTCTACCAGACATGCTCCATGCAGACTAAGTTTCTTGAAAGTGAGTAATGAAATTTGTGAAAACAAACACTTGGTTTGTGGCCATATTTCTCAAAAACGTGCAAGTTTTTGGCTTATTCCATCACCGCTTCCTGCCGTGTCGATACCAACAGATGGCATGGGTACGAGGGAAATCTCAACCGCCAGCGCCGATTGAATTCCATGTCAAGGCCATATATAATTACCGCAAACTTATCTCGTCATCGCCCTGCCACGCGTGCCTTCAAAGCCAAATCAAAATGCATATATGCTTTTGATCCAATATCTCGGCCCCTTTATCGTGTTGCGACGGGATTATTGGGATCACTGTCTGTCGGAAGCAATCGGCAGGCCCGAGATAGAAGCATGACCGGCCAAACTCTGTTTTTCTGCTTGGTTAATCCGACAGCACCTTCTGAGGAGATCCAATTAAATCTCTCCTTCAAAGAATGTGTGACTGCCGGAGCATAGACGAGATGAGAAGGATGGGCGGGAGGAAGGGGAAGGGTAGCGGAGTGGGAGGGTGGAAGGGGGTTTTGCCATCTTCTGTTTTAATCATTCCAGATCAGTGTCACACTATTTAAGCGGGAACCCTGCACACCCAGAGGAGTGTGTTTGGGAGGCCCATGGTGAATATAAAGCTTACTGTGTGTGTGTGTGTGTGTGTGTGTGTGTGTGTGTGTTGGCGCCCTGTGGAGTGGAGAGGATGCACACGAGTTCCAGGGCTGAACTGATAAACCCATCATACCTATCCGTTGATTAAAGGTGATAAGATAAGTAACGTCTTAGATCAGATTTGTCAGTGCCTGTAATTACAGGGCTGAGTAGAAATTTCATGGTAAAGTGCTGTTGCAACCTCTCATGTTAAAAAAAAAAAAAAAATTAAAATCATGTTCCTTTTCAGGAAGAGAATCAATAGACAAACTTCCATTTTTTTTCCTTCTCTCCCTCATTCAATGTGCATTTATAATGCCAATTATGCATTTTGAAGTGCACTTTTAATCATGATACTCTTAGAATGTCATTTCCCTGGCAAATTGCTCCACTTCTGCGGCGGCAGATTGCCGCGTTTCTATTAGAGAGGAAAGGCAAAATAAATTGTTTTTCATTCAACCAACAACACTCCCATACATTATGTTAAACGTGTCGATATCCTTTCTTGAATTAGCCGAGATATTTATTAAGTCTATGACAAATTGTTTGGTGATGGGATCCCAAGGGAGGAAAACCTGTTTGGGGGGGGGGGGGGGTGAAGAGGATGCCAACCTTGTTCATTCAAATAATCGCAGCTTAAATGTACGTTTATCCTCCCAGCCGATTGTCTTGCAACGCCCGTTTGTGGCTCCTGCCCGAGCCGGCGGCCTGTAATCACAGTACGGGTGACAGGTGTGTGTGTGTATATATATATATACACACACACACACTTTTTTTTCTTCTGCCAATTATTTTAAAGATAGGCAGGCGACCGTGCATGTTTTCTGCCTTAGTAAGCAATGACGGTCAAGTGTTTGCCGTGTTGGAGCGCGCCCGATTTGTCGGCGCAGATGGATGGGTGATTTAGAGTCGTTAGTCCACGTGTTGGGTATTAATCCTTGTACTCCGGTTTCCTCCTTCGAAACACACGTTTGACAGATGATTCTGAATGCAAGTGTGCGTGACTGGAAAACCCATCTCCGTACGGTGCTGAGAATTGTTTATTTTTCCCCAAAACATGGATTTCATTCATTCAGCTCATATCTGACTGTATATTTTCTTTTCCTAAGCCTGTGTATTGATAACTTACCACTAATTCTATTCCAAATGGATGCATGTTAACTGCAGTTACTAAGGCCAGGTTTCCATGACAATATTTCAGAAAATGCGTTGTTTTTGCATTGCCGTTTCAGGAATGTTGAAAATGATGTAGTTTTCATGTTGGGCCACTCGTGGGTGCGGTTTGCTTTTTTGGAATGAAACCCCACACATGGCGCGGTGAACAATACCCTATAAACAACAATGGGAGAACACGAACATTCGTATGGACAGACGACTAAGTTCTGCATTTCCAGAAGAAAATGTAAGTGTGAATGTTGAATAAAGCTGATCTCCTTTGATCTATGCATCTCCAATGCTGCGATAATATCAAAGGAGATCAGCATCTGTTGCCATGGATATGATGAGATCAAAGATTTTCTCCTGCTTTGATCTTCATGAGGTGTCTCTCCCACCCACTTTGTATGGGACATTTTCTTTGTGATTTATTTGGAAACAGTAAAGATATAAAAAAGCACACAGCATAGGAGTCATCTCATGAACAAGCTGCACATTTTGATATTTGAATGATTCAAATTGGTTAAGGATTGCAGAAGATATAGCGCAGCGCCAAAGACGTCAGAATAATAATAATGAAGATGCGGATCACTAATGTGTGACCACTTTCCAGCATTTGTAGAACAATAAAAACTACCAAGTCCAAGGTGAATATGGACTGAGTCATGACACTCTGGCGGCAAATGTTACTGTCCATTGGCTTACGCATGTGCAGAAAAACAGTTCCACTGTAAAGGTGGCAAAAAGAGGTTGTAGTATTTTACTGAATCATTTATTGCAGTTTACTTTATTTGTTCAGAAGGTTGAGGTGTGAAATAAAGGAGTTTGAAAAGGAAAATGTGTGTTTGTGGTTGACACACAATTTGGTTATTTTCTTAGATGGGGGGGGGGGTGGCTAACCGAAAAAGCTTTGGGAACCACAGGTCTATATGGACACGGAGCATTTTCAAGAAGTTGCACTGCCCACCGAACACCCCGGTTCCTTGGAGACGGAGTCATACCGTTTTGAAAAAGTTCCACCTTTGGAATTGCTTTCAGTGAAAAAAGGTGTGTCTTTAGTGACTCTGTGGAATCCGACACCCAAAACACAACGAAAGTTTTGCATTTCAGCTTGACTACGTCTTATTAGCACGAAAAGTCAAAAGCAGAGTTTTTTTTTTTTTTGTCAATTCTACACAGAAAACCAAAATTGCGTTTCCCTAACATTAAAAAATAAAATTACAAATTGTGCATCCTAAGATATACAGACTAGAATATAATAATTTAGGAAAAGGTAAAGACATGGTGAATAAAACTGAGGTCAAACATTAGTGCAGCCGACGAGCTTAGGAGTGGTGTAAAGTGGCTTATTGTCACACAGTCCTTATGTCACTTTTGGCACAGTATTCCCACCCCGTGATCTGGAATTCCAGGCTTCCTTCTCAGCGTCACTCTGGTTTCCCCATCGGTGTGCTTGTCCGTCTCTCAGGACTCCCTGACCGGGATGTGAATCCTGGGATCGGCTCCAGGGCCCTGCTACTCTCCAAGTCGGAAAAAAGCGATGCAGAAGATGGATTGATCAAATGATGCATATGGACGGGCCTCGGCATGCATTAGCTTTATAGTCGGGACACTTTGTCAAGTTGGACCTGTCAAAGCCGAGAATCCACTACAAAGTACCAAGACTCTCAAAGCAGCTGAGGTGCTGACTCCTCCATAACAGTGTTTAGACCCACTCTGTCCTCGGCCCGCGTTTGTGCAAGGGGGGGGAAAAAAAAAAAAAAAAAAAAAAAGCCTCTTAAGGCTCAAAACCGCTTTAATAGAAACTCCTCAAATTTTTTCGCTCGAGTGTACAGAGGACTCTTTGCCACGGCTAAAAGAGATCCAGAACACAAATGTAATGGGTCTCTGCTCGTAGCGTGACAGCTGCTTCGGACGACACGCTGCGACATCCCGCCGAGTGGATAGTCCAAACTGGAAGTGATCCTCCACCAAATCTTCACATAACCTCCTAATTGTCCAAGTATTGGATTTTCAGGCCTGTGTGGGACATGCTGAGCACAGTTCTGCCTACTTTTTTTTTTTTTTTTTTTTTTAAATCACGAGATGCACTTTAGAGAGTACATTTATTCATGTGTAGGGGTAGCTCGGGCTTTAACCCTTTCAGCTTTGCATGAGAGACAATCCAATAGAAGTATAGGCAAAACAAAAATAAATAAATAAATAAAGGGTCCAAAGTGCCTCACTAAATTGGACACAGGGGTGAATAAGATGAATAGATTGACGGGTAATTCAAATATCTGATGTCTCATTTGTGAAACCTTCACAGTATCTCACATTCACGTCTGGGTTTTGAGCTGAGGAAGGCAAAAAGCTGCATTTTCCTTTTTTTTTTTTTAATTCATTTTGGATTTACCGATTCTTTAGATGATGTACTGTTTTGTTAAACGTCGGGTTTACAATAATCAAACCGAACCCCAAAGACACAACACAGAGGGCCAAACAGGTAATACCCAATAACTATACAAAGGTTGATGTACTATAACAAAAAAGCAGCTTCTTCTCTTGAAGGCCGTTAACTAAAGTTCAACTAACCCAAAGTCAATAAACAAGAGAGCGGTAAAAATGGAAACAAACATAACACCGAATTAAGACAAAACAGTACCGCTGGTGTCTTCACCAAGCTGTTGTACTAAAGTTCAGTTTGAATAAAGGTAAATGACATTCACACGCTCGAAGATCGGCGTGGAGCCAAACACACAAACACCAAGGTTGTTGGGGCAGAATGCGCAGACACTTCCTGCATCAGCCACCCCAGGAGTCTGCTGGAGCTGTTAAATAGCCTCAGCTGGTGGGCGGAGCCGAGCCAATCAGCCGTCACCCTCCAATCAGAGTGCTCCACATCAGGACAGGAGGAGGAGGAAGCCGGTGAGGGTAGCTCCTGTCAACATGGACTGATTGTTAATCAAGTAGTTTAGAACCTGGTTCCAATGTCTGCCTGGACTTCAGGTTACATCTCCAATCAACTTCAGCTTGTGTGTATTTAAGGCACAAAAACACATAAAATATCCTAATTTAATTGCATAGTATGTATTTATGCCTTTCTATTCTTCACCCTTAGTTGTAAATACATTTGTTTGTTTTTATTGATGTATTTTTATTTTCAACATTAAAAAGTGATTATATATATATATATATATATATATATATATATATTCTATAAATCATCACTGTTTTTGTCTTTTGGGTGTAGGATAGAACAACATTAACAGAAACTGAGAATTTTTTTTTTATGTATATATATATAGTGTGATTTGCAATGATAATGATATAAAAGAGCTCGGGTAATGCTTCTACAAATTAAAATACACATTTCTAACAGTTGATACAAGTGCAATGCTTTTTGTGTTTAACTCCCCTCTTAAGTTGGAACTCACTTCACAAACGAAAAGAGAAATGATCTGGATATTGCCCGGAAGTAAATAATTTCTTGTCTTAAACATATTTAGTACCATTTTAAATTAGTTTTTAAAGTCATATACATTACGATTTCGAGATCTGGTCAGTACGGTGGCCCAGAAGGGCCAACAACACAACACAACAACAAAAGTCACAACACAGCAACAAAAGCCACAACACAACAACAAAAGCCACAACAACAAAAGCCGCAACATAACAACGAAAGCCGCAACACAACAACAAAGAGTCGCAACAAAACAAAAGTCGCAACACAACAACAAAGAGCCGCAACACAACAACAAAAGCCACAACACAACAACAAAAGCCACAACAACAAAAGCCGCAACACAACAACAAAGAGTCGCAACAAAACAAAAGTCGCAACACAACAACAAAGAGCCGCAACACAACAACATAAGCCACAAAACAACAACAAAAGCCACAACACAACAAAAGCCACATGAACAACAAAAGCAGCAACATAACAACCAAAACCGCAACATCCTGATTGCCTTTATTTTCAGTATGAATAGTGGCTGTAAATGACCTGATATTGTGAATATGCACAGGAAATGTTTTTTTTTTTTTTCTGCGTGAAAACAACAAAAAATGTAGATTGAATCTCCCTGTCAATATTTTTTAAACATTAAATTTATCACGAGTTTAGTCGGAAATGTTACTCCTGCTTAAAATCCAAACCTCACTGACGCAGAGAAGGTGATTTAACACCTAAACTTTACATTTCTCATGACATGTTGCCTGGTTGATGTAAATGCTGCTCACGTACTGGGTGACCACATGCATCACAGGGACACAGCATCACCGTCTAATGATGCGTCAGGTGGAATGAACCACAGAACACACATGGAGCGTGTTTGGGCTTTAATTGTGCCTGAACAATATATATATATATATATATATATATATATATATATATATATATATATATATATATATATATATATATATATATATTTTTTTTTTTTTGGCTCTTCTCTGCACGTGTCAGGCTTAACTGAAAACAGATTTTGTTTTGTTTGTTTCAATTTTCCCCGTCGTGTTCGACCTGGCATTTGTCATTTTTGTTAAACGGCTGTGACTAATACACAACTATAGCGGCGGCCGAACGCCGGCGAGCCGCGCGCCTCGGTTTGTCTCCTAAACCGCCAAAACCAGAAATCATTTTTATCTGTAAACATAAACAAACACAGTGTCGCCGCGGCATGAAAGGCAATCTTTGTTCCGAGACAACGCCAGTGATGCAATTGTTTTCTCGCTTTCTTTCTTTCCCCTCCCCGTCTGACGGCACATTTGCATGACGAAAAAAAAAAACGAAAAAAAAAAACGCGGGTCTCTTTGATATGCTTCCTCCTCTCCATGCCTTCCCCTCAGTTCTTCTCGCAGGCCGCGCTCGCCAGGGACAGATAATTGTCGGGAATCCTGCTCACTCTTCCTTCTTGCTCCTCGGCTCGGCAGTAATGATGGCGAGCCTTTTGAGGTGCAACAGGGCTCGGGAACCAATTACGGATTCTGAGTTTCCTTGGCTCCAGAAAGAGGGGGCGGCGGCAGGACAACCACACTTTGTTTCGCCGCTAACACCGAAATCGGCCATTAGCGACGGGTCCACTCTTCTCCAGCGCTCGCCCCGGAAGGGCTCTATTGTGGACAAATTCCGACGGAACCAACTAATGCAAATTGTTTAATCACAAAGGCCGCGGAATGAGCAGCTGATTGGAAATTGAGGGGGATTTCTGTCGTTCGATGCGATAGAGTTTGGAAGCGTCACTCCATTTTAAGCTAGTTAATCCTCTAAACCGAGTCAGACACGGCGCCTGGACCTCCTCCTCAAAGGAGGGGGAATCAATTACCAAACGCAAAGAAAAAAAATAAAAATAAACCCCAAACAAACCCATAATCAGGGTCTCTCAACAATCTTTGAGACAAATGAGTCAAACGTGTTATGTTGCATGAATAATGGCGCTCCTCTATGCCCGCGTTCGTCCTGCCCGCTCCTTCGCCGCACTCTCGCCGTTCAATCACTTACTCCCCCCCACGAGCGCCGATGAATGCCTCAGCTGCAAATTTCCATCAGACTTGTAAGATGAGTGCCAGAAACAAAGACTGCAGCTGTGTTTTTAACCGAGGGAAGCCTTTTTGTCTCCGGGACAACTTGTGGCGCTGTTTCCTCTCACCCCTGACACACACACACACACACACACACACACACACACACACACACACACACACACACACACACACACACACACACACACACACACACACACACACACACACACACACAGTCGTCGTCGTCCCCCGCTGTTGTCTCATCCCGGTTAGCAGCGAGGCCTCTCTGCTGAAAGATTTGTCTCCTCGTGTGACATGGGAGTCTGAACGTTCCTTACATTTCCACCCGGGCTTATTATGCCTGCGATGAGGCCCGTGGCTGCAACACACAGGAAATATTGATCATCCCACAAAGCCGGGAACCCTAGCGAAAACTAGCCAGATATCTACCGAAATATCAGAATGGAGTCGTGCCAAGTACAATCAGTCTTTTTTTTCTTCTTTAAAATGGAGAGGAATCGGGTTGCCGGCGGCATGTGCTTTGTGAGTTAATGTGCAAACAGCCCTTGATGATAAAGCAACTACCTGCCTGCAATAATCACACCAGCCACTTTTTTTTTTTTTTTTTTTTCAATCTGCAAGCTGGGCTCACCGAAAATTCCTGTGCGGTTGTCAAGCTCACAGGTGAGACACGAGGTCAGCGTCACTGTCGCTCCTCAGAGAAAAGATATGAAATTCCCTGTGGACCATGATAAAGGGAATTTTATAAAAAAAAATTCTGGGAACAATAACAACTGCCAAAATCAATCACAAGAGGGACTTTGTTACCTTTAAATCTTTAAAATACAGCTTAAAATCTCTTGACAGTCTTATTGACTTGTTAGTAAACGAAGGATAAAAGAGTTTTTTTATCAGTACAGTATGTATACAGCTCTGGAATCTGAACCGACGGGCAAAACTCCCGTTCACAGCCTGCATCCGCAGCATCCGTACTCCTGCACTATATGCATGGACGATCACTTTAATGTCATATTCCGCGCAATCTCAATGAGTTGAGCAATCGTCAATCCCCACATTGGCTTTGAGTTTGTTCAAGTGGTTCCAAGGTAACAGCAAAAGGAAGCTCTCAATTCGTTGAGGAATTTCATCAATTTGATGGAAATGATCGTGGAAGACGGCGTTGAAGCTTGTATTTACGCAAAGAATCAACCAAAAATCGGTTTGTCTTTGCAAACTCGCAGAGCTTCATCCCGGGCACCATCAATCACACTCAGAAATCAATGTCGGGCCCCGCCGTTCGTTTTCTCCGAATCCACATCCTGCAGAACGCCGCGGCCTTGCTGTGGGGAAGGTGGCGGAGGGGACGGCCAGGCTTCGGGAAACGAAGGCGTAAAAGAAGTGAAAGATCTTCAAAGCGTCTGCTCTACAAGTCTGATGTATCCTCACTCGCTGTGTTAAAATCCTTTGTGTCTCATTAGGCTGCGATTTTGGGACCGTGCCTTTGTACACTGGACAAATTCTGTTTGAAATGCAAGGGGGGGGGGGGGGGGGGGGTTGTCTCTGCTGTGGGCAAACCCATGGGCTCCAGCTTTGTTCGAGTAAGAAGAGAATCACTTGTCTGGGCCAATAAATGGTTGATTTTTTATTTTCTCTTAATGTGAGAAGTGAAAAACGTATCGTATTGATAGAAACAAAACACAAATATCCATATGTGTTTGCAAATTAAAAGTCATTGGCGAGGTGTCGGATGCTCTAATTCAGTTGTTTGATTTGATTTGAATATATGTAGTAATTAGCTCCTCCTAAATTAAACGGAATGAAATAAGAGCAGTGGCAGCTCCCGCCACAGAGAATAGGAACAACGTTTGTAATGGTCTATTTAGGATGTGTGTGGGGTTTTTTTGTTTTTTTTTTCAATGTCAGCTGTTAAAGGTGCAATACCTCGGATGCACTGTGCGATTTTAACAATCTTATAAATTCGCAGTGAGCCACACTGTACGACATGAATGCAACATGCAGTGTGCAGATTGCGTGATGGAAGATGCTGAATCGCAGCCTCTGGGATATCAACACGTCCTGAACATAAACGTGAACTGAGCCCTCGTTATTGTGGCATTTATGTGTTTTAAGAGAAATCCTAAAAAAGAGGAAGAGGAGAATATGGACATTGTTGTGGCTCAGAAAGAGAAATCAACCTGGGATGAAGTACTTCTTAGCATTGAGTAGCATGTTGCGTTAGCATTCTCTATTATGGTCTTTATGGTCCTGGAACCGGTCTCACAGTGTGACATAGGGCCACTGATTTAGAGTCAAGATCAAAGATTTTGCCACGACTTTCATCTATCTTTCATCTGGGATGGCCGGAAATCGTTTGCGTTGAGTCAAAGAATTAAGAAAATGAATCATTCACAAATGTTAAATGTAAATGGACGTCACTCATGCAGCATTTTTCAACTGCGTGAACAATCCCAAAGTGACAATGCATTCTTCACTGGCTTGCTCAAGGACACTTCGGCATGTTCATGGTTAAGTATTGTCCATCCATGCTTGATGTCAATGTTAGGATTTCCCAGGTATCCTGCGTCTTCCAGTCTGTGGAGAAAGACAGACCTCAGATAGTTCTAGTTTATACAATGTTTATTAAATAAAATCATATTCAGGAGGGGGCTCGTACATCTAAGATGTAGAAAGAGGAAGATTTTAACACAACAATGGAATTCATCCTCGAGAGGCGGCACTTCCTGTGACCCTTGACCTACTTCCGGTTCTCTCTGAACCAATCACAGGTGACGATTCTTGATCTGCAGTTATCCTCCTCACCACCAGGGGGACTTTCTCTTGGTTCTCCACCTTCAGGTGAATGTCCATGTTTACTTTTCAAAACCTTGATGTCAAAATGGTGGAGCAGTACCTGGGAGAATTTTCAAGCCGGAATAGTTTAACATCAAACTGTCACATCAGCAACGTTTGTGGAAAATATCCCTCACGGCTGAGATGATCGGTACTTTATTGACACGTGTTCCGACGTAATGAGGTCGTGAACCTGAATCACCAGTAATGCTCATCACAGCTTCATTAAAAGGACCTGAGCATAAGCAGATAATGAATTCCACGGTAATGCAAAGTTTTTATTGAGTAAACCCACATCATGTTGAGTCGCTCAGGAGCGATACCCTGTGTCGAAGGGAGACAGAACTGGGGCCCCAATTAATCGGCGAAGGCGTCATGAACTTGCCCTTTTTGCCTGCTCGCTGTTCATCGGCCTCTTGTCTTCGTCTAATTAGCGAAGGCCTGCTGCTGATTTCCTCACATTCGGTAATAAGAGTTATAATTGAGCTCAAACGGAGGACGCGCCGAGGTCTACTCCCAAATAGGGACGTCTCCACTTTCTCTTTTAATCACAAAGTGGAACCGCAGCTTGAAAGGGAGGGCCGACTTGCCGTCGGCTGTGCAGGAAATCGTCCTCGTCCTTTTGTGTGCAGTTTTGAGTTTGAAGGAAAAGAGCAAATTTGTGTATTGAGATGTTCGTTTAACTCGCGGCGGGCGGTTCTGGTGAGTCATTCAGAGGCGCTCTTGCACACGGGCCCTTCTGAGTACAATAGACGATTGAACCCGAGCGTGAATCATCATCATCATCATCATCGAAACACGTCAGAACCCAAGAGGAACTTCTGGAGACTGGCGGTCCAGATACCAACGAATGCAGACGTTCCCTGGTTAGCTTTCCTCGCCGCGTTATCGATTATAATTATCGATGCTTCAAAAGTCCCAACTTCATTTCAACACATTGTCCGTCTGTTGCCATAACAATCGACCACCGTCGAATCTCCACCATTAGAGGACTATTACTCTGCTAATCTGCGCCTCTTCCAGTCACACTTTCCCTCTTTTTCCCCACTTTCTTTTCGCCGCTTTTAATGAGCCGTCCTCGGTTGCGGCCGCTGCTTTCGCTTTGAGCTTTTCCTCCTCACCGCGCTCACATCTTCCCCGATCATTACCGCGCGTATCCGTACAGATGCTACAGTACTTACTTATCACGTCCTTTTAAAAGAGTGCACAGGAATCGATAAAGATCTCCGGGGAGGCAGGTTATTACAAAAAAATATAAGAAATCCTTTAAACGGCAGACAAGTCATGCAACATGGACAAATATTTCAACTAATACGTGCTTTATTGGACCAGCGACTGGTGGGGGTCCCTGAAATATTGATAAAGGAGAAAAAGGAAGCCCAGAATGAAATTTCCATGAGCTTATGATTGAACAATCTGCTGAGGTTTGTGTCAACGGGCAAACAGTTGGCTTGTGATGCATAGTTTATATTTCATTTTGTTCTACTCTTTTTTTTTATTTTTTATGATTAATCGGTCTGTGTCAACTTATGTTGGGATTTATATATATATATATATATTTGTGATGAATAATTTTGTACAATAGATTTATATCGGTAGAACTTGTATTTATCTATTAATTCTAAATCTATACAATACTTTTGTACAATTTTGTGTTTTTATTTGTTCAGTATAATGTCACTATTTATTTATTTTTATTATATTTATTTATTTAAAATTTTTTATGAGGACCACTACAGAAATAAGTGTTATCCTCGTAATCAAAATGATTAATATATATTTTCATGTTATATTTTCTAAGCACATGTAGAAAATCTAAATAAACTCATCCATTCATTCATACGTACGTGTAAGCAGTTTATAGTTTATTTATTTATTTTTGTCTTTTCAGTGTCGTCATTTCCACCACAGTTGTAATGTAAGCAAACGGGCTGCAGTCAGACGCGTCGGTTTGCTCAAGCAACCGAGCGACGCGCCGGGCGACCCGGAATACTAATGATTCCCGCACGAAATAAATCACGCCGGAAGATGTTGCGTGACCCGCCGCCGACTTATGCAAAGCGCTCGCACATCTTCCGCTGAGGGGCGTTTGCGGTGAGAGTTTATTAAACGTACTCGCTGCCGTCCCAGTGTTGGGGAACATTTTTTTTCTCGGCTGTCAAGTTTACTGACGGATGTAAATTAGGCAGAAAATGCTGGCGTGGTGCGCCTGAAAGCCGAGCTCCCGTCGAAACGCTATCTCAAAAACAGATTTTATTCCCGGTGACAGCACTGTGGGAGAAAACGGTTGCGTCGGTATGTCAATATTAGCGTCACGTCACTGCATTCGCCGAACAAATTACAAGAGGAAACCCTTTTTTTATTTTTTTTAAGGGGCGGGGCACATTGCTTTATGTGTATGTCATGTTACTGAGCTTCTCAGGCCAGCTAATGAAATCTTTTCCCGAGCTTTGCATGTACCAGGTCTTTTTCTTCGCTTTGATTTATCTGTGATGTGCTAAGTTCATTAGCGGCAATCACTGAGGCTTGTCAGAAGCGCACTAAAGTGATTTTGTTAATGACTCTGGAGATGGATCATCCTGATGTATGTAGGCGTCTCGCAAGGAAAACAGAATAATGCGGCTGCACTTGAAACTTGGGCTTCCATAGGCTCAATCGAATGCTCGCGAGGAACAGTCAATACCTTCTCATTAGCAAGAGAAACATCAGAAAATAGCAGGGAAAATGAAAATGTTCTCAAAAGTGCAGCCACATACTTCTTGTTTGTAATGGCTGATTCAGTAAAATGCAAAGAGTCGCACTTCGTAACATCACAGCCGCGAGAGAAGAAAGGGGAAGTCTGTGGAGAAGTTCAAAGCCACTTTTCAGCGGCGATATAAAGAGTTGAGAACGGAGCCAGAAGAAAATATCAGTTTGCAACCTCATCAATAAATATGATGAGAACTTCCACAAAAACACGATAAAATTCCAGTGTGGCGCAAGTTTCTGAAAATTAGGAAGATGCTCTATAATTTGAATGTTGGAGAGACAATCTTCATTTGTCATGATTTAACATCTAGTCTGACTCAGGAATCTGCCTGAGCATCACACCCAGCAGGCGCTCAGCCAGTCACCGATTGGTTGAGGCCCCAGGATTTGACACCCTGTTCTGACCGACCACGAAGGTCAGAACTTTCCCCGGATCCAGAGACCAGCACCCAGCATCTGATCTCTCATCAACCAGGGAAGACCAAACAGTTTCTCCAGGATGAGACCTGGGAAACGACACCTCACAGAACCTCTTTGTACTTTTCCCTCAACAAGCAGGAAAAGTACCACAGACCGAGTGACCCGCTCCTCTGGTCTAGACAAGGGAACAACCAAAGACTCTCCTGGATCACCAGCTTCAGCTTCTTCTTCCTCCTTAGCCTGCAGAACGCAGCCAACCACAGTTAGCAGGAGGTGCTAACTGCTACAGAAGCCTCCAGCTTCAGGCCTGGACCACAACCAAACCTCTTCTTCAAAGACATTGAAGACATGGTAACTAACAACTGAGCATTTACATGAGATGGTTAGTTAAACATTGATAATGATATTAGCTTCTATTACAGTGATTAAGTTCTATTGATAATGATATCAGGAGTAGTTATCAACCTGTAAACCAACGTTAGCTCTGCCACACACACGCACAGGGTCTGCATGCTAATCTCTGTTTAGCTAACAACCTACACATTTCACATCAAAGACAACATCCCACCGTGACTAAACACTGTCTGACGACTCCAGATGTTTTACAAAGCAAATCACCTTCACATCAACTCATTCTAGAAATGTTCCTTTAACAGAGACACACAGGAAGCAACGCTAAAGACGAGCTTCCTTTTGTTCTCCAACACCTGGTGGAGACCGAGGACAGACTTCCCGCTCTCTGGTAACCTCCATTCTGAATGGAGTTTGTGGTGATCCACCATCTGGTTTTGTAGTTCCGTCACAAGTCACACACACTCTCTCTCCACCTCTCTCTCGCTCTTATTAATGAGCACAAGGATGAATGAAATGTCGACCTCTTCTGTGTCAAGAACTCCAAAATCCTTCAAGCTTTACTGTTAATGCTGGTAATTGTGATTAATTTAACTATTAATTCAAATTCCTAATTAACTGTTTAGTATATCTTATGAGACTGATAGAACTGACCTGGCTATCATTTCCTGTTAAACAGGTGGTGCTCCTGATACAGATCAGTTTAAAATTTTCAATAACATAATAACTATCTTTGATAATTATGAATCCTCATCAATAGCCAAACTGCCAAAACCCAACATAAATGGTACGCCGAGATCCTTATAGGGTAAGAAATCCCAACAGGATGAAGATGCTCTATAATCTGGACGTTAGAAGAGGAGGATGCTCTATAATCTGGATGTTAGAGGAGGAAGATGCTCTATAATCTAGATGTTGGCTGAAGTTACAACAGTCAGTCGGAGGAAGATGTATTATAATCTGGACGTCTACTGAAGTTCATTCAGTTTTAGGGTGGAAATCTAATTTACACACAAATAAAAGGACATCCGGTACGATGTTAACGAGCTCGAATGTGACCCGATTGGAGTGGACTTGAGTGGACGTGAGTCCCTGATGGAACGACGTCACAAAGAATAAGCGTCTTACATTGATACCCGCCGGAACGCTGTCACGTCTGCTTGCAAATGCCCCTGCAGGCACACGAAAACTCTCGAGGGGTCCCAGAGTAGTAGTACCACCACGCCTCGCCAGAGCTCCATCTCCGGCTCTGTCGGCTCCCGCGGACTCCCGCGGGCTCCGCTGCACCAGCGCAACCATTAGGCCGCCGCATTGATCTGGGCTCGTCGTATAATGGGGCTGGCAAAACCGACACAATGCAGGCGGCTCTCCTAAGGAGCTTAGCTCTGCCGCAGCCACTGTTGATGCAGTTAATGTATTATTTAGCAGAATTGGTGATTAGAACATGCACAATTCGACTTTTTTTTTTTCGGGGGCGCCACAATCCGAGGGGCTGTCATTTCCCCTGACTATTGGCGTGAAGGCAGATTACATGGAGGGGAGTAATTGTGAAAGCGCACACTGCGGCGCGCTCGAAATGTGCTTCTGTAATAATTCCCCCATACGCAAAAACAAAGGGCAGCTCAGGACATAATTGCAGAAAATGCCCAGATGCATGCACTGGCTTCGAACGGTGATCAAAAAAAAACAAAAAAAACTTGCCGTGTGTTTGGAGCGCCCGTCATGCAGTACTGCGGTGTGTTTAAGAAGAAAGGGCAGAGTATTGATTGCAACACTGCAGAGTTTATCAACTGTTTAATTTTCACGACTGGCTGCTGAGAGGCTCCTTGTTAAGGGATCGATTTCATCTGGGCAGTAATGCAGGCATTTATGACAATTCACTAGTTCCGAGCACGACCTGGTGTAGTTCTGCCGACGAACGCGTTGGAATTTCACGGTTTTCCAGAGGCACGGCGAGTCATTGGTGAGTCATTGCCAGACTTGAACCAGACTTCCAGAGAGATGATGAGGAAAAGCAAAAACCAAGATAGGCTTCATGCAAGCTCGAATCTGCTTGAAACTGCCAAGAGTACGTAGCAGTGAGCTGCTCACCTGGTGGAGCTCCGCCCCTCCCTTACCTGAACGTGGCGGCGGAGTAAAAATTGTTTGTTTCGCAAAGCTTGTAGAAATAAATACATAGATATATATGTGTTTTGATACATAATAAATAATGTTCAATTGCGACTGTAGCGTGTATTGTGTTGCACTTAATTCGGTCCCCTATAATTAGTTCCACCCTTTGGATGCCACGTTTATTTATTAATACTATTAAAACTATTTTTGAAATTTGTAAGAAGAAAAAATTAATTTTGGAGTAAAAATCTTTTACTTTAAAATCATATATTTTCCATTCTGGATACCTGGTATTTACTTAATGTTTAGTGATTTATTTAACTTAGTTCCTGGTTCAAATAAACCTAAAAAACAACACAAATAACGTAGAATAAACAGACCAGTGCCACTAAAAACTTGTGTGTACTTATTGTTAATTTCCCTCTAAAGTGTTTCAGCGTTTTACGATGAATACGTGATGCTTTCCGTGCAGTTCAGCTGAAAATGGAGGAAATGGTGCGCACGCGTAACTGAATCAAATGACACCCAGTTCACTTGGATGAACGACTCAAAAATCCTTGAGTCAGTTTAAGGAGTCAGGTTTCTCATCACTAACTCGGAGACTTTCTGTCGCTCCACTTGGAGTTGGGGGGGAAAACAATATATTGTTTCAAGTCCATCCAGCTTCTTAATAATCACTCTACACCACAAGATATGAATTTAGCACAACTCACGACTCACTACTGCAACCCAAAATAACTTGGGCTTAATGTTAACGTACTATACAGACTAGATGTTGTATTTGTTAAAGGGATAATTATTTTTTATTAGTCCTTGTACAGCAGTTTATTTTCCAGAATGTGTTAAATGTATATAAGTTGCTTCTTGCTATAAGTTCATATAGTCCAGAAAAAATAGCACACATCTTTAACTCTGATCCCCTCTGCACCGTTTGATATGATGAAACGTAATTTTCTCTATAAACAGATCTGTTTAGCTCCTTATTAATATTTTACTGTCAGTGCTGTCGGTGTTGATGCTCCTTAATAAGAACAATTACGCTAAGATGTTACCATTTGAAGGCATTAAGCTTCGATGACAGGCTAATAAAAAGATGCCGTTTTTGCCCTTGTACCTTTTTTTTTTGTTTTCTTTTCGTAACGTTAAAAAAAAAGAAGTTTAAGTAAAGGAAAAGCTCTGAAAGCGGTCGTTTTTCTTTCCTTCTGTATAGTTTAGCCGTGGGATAAACAATACAATGCACTTCATGAGCACAGTGCTGTCAAATTAGAGGAGGGCGTCATTAAAAACCCTTCTCTCCGACACACTCACCTGTCTGCCAGACAGAACACCTGTCAGAGACGGAACGCACTCTACTCGGCTGAGATGTCTGGATGGTGACAGAGTAATTCAATTGCAGTTGAGCCCAAAGGCAACACGGCAGCCTGGAAATGTAATTTGTAATCAGCTGCACAACAGCAGCTCAATAGCACATGATTAGACTTTTTTTGTTTTTTTTGTTTTTACGTGTTCAATCCGTCAATCAGCACAGGCTTATATTCCTCAATTCAACGTAAACCATTAAAAAAAAAAATCTGATGTTTTATTCAACACCGTGCATACACGAGGCTTCAAGTCTCTGAGGTCTGAGAACTGTATACCGATCTTTGGAGGATATCCGGTACTTTGTCTGGACACACAAATGGGCCACATTGAGCGTGGTGGGTTGATAGCCTTGACAGAGCGATGTTGACTCAGATTGAATGTGTCCTGAAAAGCCTCTTGCTTCCTTGTTTGCCCTGACAGTGGGTGGATGTAATGAGGAGAATCAGCGCCGGGCTTTACCCCGCGGATCCAGTCAAGTTTACCTCGCACTTCTGCAGTGCTCTCACGTCGAGCGCACAGCCGCCGACGCCGCCGCCTCCTCCTCCTGCTCCTCCATGTCCTCGTCGACCGTATTGAGATGAACGATCCAGCGTTTGTTTTGTTTACGCGTCTTAAAAGATGAATGCCATTTAACAGGGATGAAAACGCGGTGAGGCTGCATTAAAGTGTGGCTCGGGAAAACATCACAAGACACAGTGAAATATCACTTTTTTTGGCTTGTTTGCCAAAGGAGAACTGATAAAAATCTTACGGATCAAGACGATGGCGGAGGGAGGAACATATGTTTCTTTTTATATGCAAAGAAATGCAGAGCCTTGTGGCTTTATTGCAGTTTCTTTTCTCATATTTTAATAAATCAGCTCATCACATTTTTTGCGACCCGACACACGTTGACCTACGTATCAAATAAATGATTGAAATGGATTCAAGGGAGGATTATAGGAGTTCAGACTCTTTATAAATATGCCGTGATCAGAAAGCACATCACTGTACATCTGCAAAGGTCATTTTCTTCAGCGCACAATATAAGAAAAAGAAAGTGCGGATCAAAATTTAACATTCAAGGCAAGTTTGTAGTGTCCATATAGAAATATGTAGTGAAGCTGTCACACAGACTAATATTTCGGCAGCTCAATTAGTTTTGCAATACCAGTTTCTTCCACAAGATGGTGTCTTGAGTTACTGCTCTCAAGAAGTTGGGAAATTTGTAGCTTCCAACAAAAGAAGACGTATAAATAATTTGGATACGTAAATTCATATATACAAGAGGGAGTATTCACTTTGTCTGGTGCAATGTAGGAGAAAAAAAATAAAGTTAAATGTGGAAACCCGTGATTATAGCTACATTACTTAAAACCACCTAAACTTAATAATTGACTTACTATTGCCACTAAAAGGTTATAGTAGTTGTATTTCAAGTGTTTGCAGCCTGGCAATATTTAGAAAAATTTACTTTGACACCGGATTAAGATCGGAATGCATGCCTGTGGTAATGACAGCTGATTACGCCAATTGGAGGTGACAAACATGTCTCTGGTCACTCACCTAATTTCCTTTTTATTTATTTATTTTGCTTTATTTTTCTTTTCTTTCTGAGTTACACATTTTCAACCGAATGTAACCTGTTAACTACCGATGGTGTTCCGAAAATGAACGTGGGCTACATTAACAGTTGGAACGATTTTGTATGAAACCTGGCCTGACGACGAGCGACGGTGTCCATCCCAGTTTGGATGGTCTTTTATATAGAAATGTGGCCGATTTTATTAGACCCTGAAAGTGACGACTCCCCAGAGTCCAGACCTGGAGTCAAAAACCGAGTCACAGTCTCACACATTCTGCTGCTTCAACAACCAAACATGTATTTATGCTGGAGAGACTGTCTGTTCCCCGGCTAAATTTGATAACTTTTTGTGTAGTTCATCACTTTATACTGCATCGAATGCCACTTTTGTGGTAATAATGTTTACCGTTATCAGTTTTTCCTGTAACAGAACACAATTTCTTACTCGACTGTCAAAGTCATAAGTTTCTGTCGCTTCCAGAATCACTATATTAGGAAAACTATACTTCTGACTCCAGCACACTTCCACGAGCTGATCTCCCCCCCCTCTAATAATGACACGACTGTGTTTTATCGTTTGTTTCTAAGGTACAGAGAATCACTGTGATTGAAGCTTGCGTTCACATTTATAATTCATTACATTTTCCTCCCAAAAGTTTCATCTCCCTGCTCTGAAATGGCAGAAATGGATCATTTAAAGTAATTATTTATAATTCATCCTGGATTTTAGGTCAAAACACGCCGAGCTTCCTCTTGATTTAGGTTGTCAAGTGATCTCGTGTTCTTTGTTGTCTGTTTGTGTACGAGAGCGTGTATCTATTAAAAATATTCACTGATGTATTTTTGATTGAAAAAAAAAGAAAAAAAAAAAGAAGCCTATTTCTTGTCTAAATGCTGCTCTATTGTTGAGCAATTAGGCCTACTTTTGAGAAAGGAACCCCAGGAGATCCAATCAAATCCCCCACAAAGCAGTAATTTACTGGTGTGACTATGTGATTACATAAAGCTGCCGTCTGCTGTACGTGGAATTGAGCGGTAACAATGGGGATGACGTCACCATCCAGGGCCGTAACATGGAGAGTATGCCCCCTACCGAACCGAGGCGGAGCGGCAAGACCTTCCAGTTATTTATTCATGGCGCACTCTGGGAAGCCCAGGCAAGAAGTGGGAGCAGCAGAGCGTCGGGAGGCTTACGTCGGCGGGGAGCGATACCCAGCTGACTGGCTAAACGTGGGACTAAACTTGAGCTCCAGCTGTGAAAATAGGTGCCGGGATTCATTTTCAAATTGTGCTTGAAATAGATGCTCAACAGAAATGCCAATGAAGCCGGCAGTAAAAAAAAAATGCATTGCAGTGGGGCCACGTTTCAATACCGTCAACTGATATTTAACATATGAAATCATCACTATCGTCATGTTGCTGTAAAGTCTTAGGCAAATTGTAAAATATTTAACATTTAACTTAATGATTCCTTAAGCCTTTGATAGTGAATCTTTAGCCCCTCTATTGTGGCTGCATAAAGCTTTCAGAAAATAATATAGAAATATGCATTTTTTTATATATATACTCATATCTCCTGAATAAGGGGCGATAAACAGGACAAAAAAAGAAGCTAAAATTCTAAAAAGCTAAAATTTCTATAAATAGCTCAAATTAACAAAAGGGAAATAACATGTATCGCAAATACAGTTAAAATTGTAAAAAAACTAAACTTAAAAGCCTAGAAAAGGTGGTAAGTTCAGATGTGTTAGCTATGTTGGCTGATTTTCTTTTCTGTAAAGCTCAATTAGCAAAAACGGCTTAATTCACTAAAAGAAATGAATGCAAAATGACAACAACATCTAAAAACACTGAATTCATGAATAGAAATTTTAACTGGCTTAAAATGTAATAAAATTGCTCAAATTAAGTTATAAAACATTATAAATGCAAATAAAAATCTAGTTTTGGTATATATTAAAATGTTATTCAGTGGAAAGTAGTAGAAAATGAAATTATCAGCATTAAACTAGATGCTTATAAAGGGTATAAAGCTCCTAGACCATATACAGAATTCAAACTCTACCAGAAAGTAGTGAAATGTTTTGTACTTATATGTAATGTTGGCCCTGAGACAAAAATCTAATCATAGATTAGCTTCTTATTGCCATGAAATCATGAATGTGGTAAAGATCTTTAAGATGTCTTCGTTAAAAAGAAAATTGCATGTTTTGACAATTCTACAGTTGATAAGATCAAAATAAATCTACTCTTGTTTGTTTTTCTGGAGCGCTTTCATCCCACCTTTTTACAACTCCTTGTAGCAGTTGCATCTTTACTCGTTTTGGTTGTGACTCATCATTTAGTCTCCTAAATGTCAGCTCTGATTTGTATTTTGTCTCGCACTGTAAGCAGGCAAGCAGGATATTATCAGCACATCATCAGTATTGACTGAAGAATGAGGGATGGGTTATTGCTCGAAAGGAACGCGAGACGGGCTCATGAAAATATACTTCTTTTTTTTATTTTCACAAAGAAGCACAGCTGTCTGCACCATGGTTATGACCTAAAAAGCAATATATTTTGTTTGTCCCTGGGGACATTACGAGGTGAGAAGTCTTAATTATAAAGTTTGGCCTCAGCAAAGACTCTTTTTTTAAAATCAAAATGTTTCAGAAAGTCAGTTTCATTGTTTTCATTGCGTAAATTTTGAAAATGAGCAGATTTAAAGTCTTGCAACTGCCTCCTAGCACTGATGCATGGAATCACAAACATGACGGAGGTTCATCTTCTTTGCAGATGATACTGTGATATACCATATAGTTCCTAATAGAAGAGCACGGCCTAATAGAAGAGCACCCCACGCTTCCAAAGATGTGGAACACACAAAGAACAAACCTCATTAATTGGGGGCCTCCCCTTGAAAGATCGACCTTATGTGGTGCATGCATGCATGCATATATATATATATATATACACACACACACACACACACACACACACACACAAGTGTATATCATATAAAATAAATACTAAATAAAATTTGACTTCAGGCGTCACATACAGTCCAGTTTTATCTTGAGTGGGCCGGACCAGTAAATATTGCTATGATAACCTTTAAATTGACATTTGAACTATAAACTTTAAAAAAAAGCCTTTTTTTAAATAGTGTTTTATGTGTCTCTTTTAAACTCGCCCTTACCTACCTTTTCTTTTACCAATTTTTATTTTTTGTAGCACTTTGAGATTGTTTAAATGTAAAGTGCATTACAAATACAATGTATTAGTATTATTATTATTATTATTGAAAGTTTTGCTTTGTTGTGGCGTGCAGTGTACATAATGAAATTGTCTAGAAATTTGCAAGCTCAAACACTTTGTATTCAAAATGGCTACAATCTCAACATAAAGTCAGTTTTAACGCGAAGTTTGCATTTCCAGAAGAAAATGCAAGTGTGAATGCTGAATAAAACTGATCTCCTTTGATCTCAGCGTCTTCATGGCATCTCCAGTGCTGAGATCATTGCAGATCAAAGGAGATCAGTGTCTGCTTTCTCCTGCTTTGATCTGCTTTAATCACCATGAGGTGCCTCTCCCATCCGCTTTGTATGAGATAGTTTTTGTTATTTACCTGGAAACGGTAAAAGACATACAAAGTACACAGCATAGCAGTCGTCTCATGAACAAGCTGCAAGTTGTGGTATTTGAACGATTCAAATCGGTTAAAGAATGCAGGAGATATAGCGCAGCGGCAAAGAAGTCAGAACTTTGAACCATTCGTCTACTCTTATTGGGTCTCCTCATCCGAGGTTCTACTCTACACCTATTTTAGACGGCTTTGAGCAAGCTGTGCACTATATTTTTGAAAATTGACTGTTTAAATTACGGCTAGACGACTCCCTGCCTCAAACCATTCATGGTCCCAATAGACGCGCACTCGCACATTGCGCTTCTGCTGGGAATTAGATGGTACGTTTGCAATGTGATGACATTTTAAATAACGTTACACATGCAAGAACTTGCTTTCCATGAAATTGCATTGAAAGCTGGCGGAATTGTGTGCACTTTTCAATCAATAATTGCAAAAATGGGGATTCTCTAATAAAATAAGAATGACTGTAGTGATGGTTCAATGTGGATTTAATCAAAAATTATGCATATTTTAGTTTGTATCCAGCATTGTGTTCCTTTTCTCAGCTTTTTGAATATCAGGGCAAATAAATGAATTGTATAATTTCTTTTTTTTAAAACATGGTATTTCCAATGATACATTGGTAAAACATGGTTATCTTTTCCACTGTTCTACCGTCTTCTATACATCGGAAAATAAGTACTACTGGCTGTACAGACATGTACTCGATAAATGGCCAGCATCTTCCTATTTCCCCATTTTTTGTTCTGCTGCATTTTGCGCTGTGAACCACAATGTTCTGTCTGCAACTGCACTGCACTGAAATACCTCACATGTATTCCCCATGCCCACGTTGCTAATATCATAATGCTGTATTATTACATAAGCTATACTCTTTTATCACTTGGGCATTCTCACCTCGACTTTCTCCGACTCCACAGCATCTCGTAGGAGTTTACTTTGTTGCACTCCTGCAAGCCATAAGGAGGAAGTCACCAATAGCTACTATAGGAAGATGTACAATAACTCACTGTGTTTTATGTGGCTGTATAAAAAGATATGGCAAGCTTGTGTCTCTGCCCACCGGTGTGGATTCTTAAAGCTGGAAGGTGCATTAGCACTGCAGTTACTCTCCCTTTTTTTTCTCCCCCTATCAATCCCAGAGTGCCACCTTAGCAGCTCAATCTATGCGCCAACAGTTTGGAGTGAAATGATTGTGGAGGGACTGCAGCTCTCCTGCCTTTGTAACGCCTCGCACTGAGTGAGCAGCAGCCTGCTGGGAACTGCACCCCCCCACCCCCACCCCTACCACCACCCCAGCCCCCATATCTGTCGGGTGGGTTCCAAGCTTGCTGAATCACTTAAACTCACAGAACTTCTTTTTTTTTTTTTTTTTTTTTAAATTACATCAAGTGGATCTCATATTTGTGGTCCACTTCACCTTTGGTCTTCTTGGCCTCTTTGATATGATTCCGAGTACAATAATATTTGCCGGAGTAAGACATTTGTTTTAGCAGGCTGGCAGGGTTTTAAAGGTTCATGGCTCTCGTCTGACCCCCCGGCGTCCCAACGGGTGCGGGCGCAAGACTTTGTTCTGCTGGTGATTTCTGTTAAGAAACAAAAAACCAAATAGAAACTTGGCAGATCTGGATTCATAAATTAACACTTTTAAATGGTGGATATTTGCAAGATAACTACAGGGTTTGAGGAGATAAGAAGAGTGGGATGTCCGACTGGACGTGTGTTATTTATCATATTTAACACTGAATTCAACCTCCAAAAATCTCTGGAGTGTACTCGCTATTTCATGGGCTTGTTTGGCTGGCCAAGTGACTTACACATCAAAATATCCCAGTATATTCCATCTGGGACCACTAGATGTCACTTTATAGCAACAGAATGCCGCTACACACCATGTACACAATGCACCACAGAAAAACCTCCAGTATTACCGTATTACACTGACAACGCAAGCAAAATGCCAAAAGAAAACAAATATTTATAAAGTATGAAGCAGATAAACTGTTAATGTGAAATAGAAAACAAAATGAGCTGATCGATATTTCAGTTTCAATATTGCAGTTTTGATATCTTATACTACAGAAATTACGGTAAACGCAAAAAGGCCAACTAAAATGACAAAAAATTCTTCATAGAACTAGCACAAGTGTATAACAGTTGAAGGCCTTTAATATAACAAGACCTACACTGTGCTTTCTTAGTGAAATAAGCAAAGCTTGATATTTCACGCCACAAATAATCGACGCTCTTTCTCAATAAACTGTGAAAACTTGTCTATTAACAGAAAACTCGACAAGCCGTGGCAATGTTAGATTGTCGAATGAAGCCACACATTCAGTTCACTCATTTCAAATATGGAGGCAGCAAAGCGTGTCCTTTATCTGTCGGTGAATGCGCGGCGACCGTGTTTTGTGGAAAGAGCATGCCGAGGTCCGGGACCATCACCGCTGTATACATTAGCCTTCGCAGCTGTGGTCACTCCATGTGGCGACTGATGATTTGCAATGATTTCTTATCTTGGAGGCAAACTTACAGGTGGCGCGGGGTCTTTTGTGGTCGACTCCGCCGCAATTTTTTCCCCCCAGCTCTTTACAATGGCAGGCCAATGGAGCGTTCTCCCCTCCTTATCTCCCAGAGTCCCGGGCTCCAGTTTTTTTTTTTTTTTTGAAAGATGTTCCACTTTTCCTCCATCTAGTTCTTGTTCAGCCATGAAGATAACAACCTCGCTCCACCCTCCCCACTGCCCCAACACCCGCTGACATATAATAACAACCCCGATTGAAGTGTGTATCTCTGAGAGCAGATTCTCATGCTTATAATAAGAGGGGCACAGTGCACGCGAGGGCGGTTGTGTGTTTTCCTTTGAATGAGTCCCGGGCCGATGCCACAGCTCCCGGTGCCGTAATGTGTTTTCAAAGCGGAGGCCTTGTGCGAGATTCGGACCGCCCGAAATCTATGGCCGGGGTGAAAAGGGACACGCGCTTTCGCTTGGGGGGGGGGGGACACGGTGTCTTTCACAAGAAGCGCTTCAAACCATTACCTGACATAAGAAATGGCCCGACTCTGCTGGGAGCAGGCCAGATGCTGCTAAATGGGGAGCTTTTGGTTGACATTTTCCTTTGACTCCCTCACTGTGCAGAGATGCAATACATGAGGGAGGAGGACACAGCTCAAGGTAATGCAATAATACTTGCAGTGTGCTCGCAGCCACATCTCCCTGCTTCACTATGCATGTATTCCCTTTCAGGCCGCCCATGCCGGCACGGCGGCCCGTCTTCGCCAAATCTCGTATTCCGTTTGTGAAGTGACAGCGACACTTAACCACTCCGAGAAAACATCAATACCCATCATTGTCTCCCCCTGTTGCTCTTCTCCCTCCGATTCCCCTAAAGGAAGGAAAGGTTAGACAAAAGAGCGATGAGCGTTACCATATGGCCCGCTGCGTCGGGTCATCCCTGAGCCAGACGACCTCAAAGGTCAACAGTTGTCGACTGTTTGAACAGGAAAGCAGCCAAAAGAGACATCGCTTGGGGTAAAATCCCTAGAAATCTGGTGCTGATGGGCAGATATAGGGACCTTCCCTAAGATACGATCAAACAAGATTACCTGTCCAAGATAAGACTTAACAAGTCAAATTTGCCATGAAGAGAAAAACATCCTTTGCTGAACCTCGTTCAGGTGGGCGGACATCAGATCGAGCCGCCATACGAGAAAGAGCCCATTCGATATGGATCAGTCGGCCTGCTTTCCAAACTGACAATATCTCAGGAGGCGATGGATGGCTGGATATTTTAAAGAGACATTCACAGGTTCCAGATGATGAAATATAATAACCTTTGTAGTATCCTCAAGGTCAAACTTTCTCGTGAAACATCTCGGCGAGTAGAGGGTGGATTGAGCAATCAGAGGGTTCGCCAAGGAAACATTTCTTCGTCAAACAATTCCCACTTTGCAGCAGTTGCGTTCGATTTGTAAGTGAAGTTGAACTTTCCGAGTAAACAACGCCGGCTTTCCGACAGGATGGAGCACTGTGAAGAGCCGGTACACACACGGCGGCATCCGGTGAACGCATTAAAGTGGCAGAATTGAGTGAATACAGCAAACTAAATTAGTCATGGGTGAGATGGCGGGCCGCTTTGAAATGATTCTTAAAAAGAATCCTTTAATCTCTGCTCTTAGTCGAGTCTCTCGCTGTGCAGACAATTAAAAGAGAATGGAATCATACAGAACGTCGACGGGTGACACGGTCCCACCTCAAGGCATTAATTCTGCGCCGGGTAAAATCCCCTCGGTTAAAATCCGCGTTGATCTTTTATAAAATGACCCGTGGCATTTAAAATTTTTGCTCTGGGCTGAACTCTGTCTCACCCCCAGTGGGTGAGGGGGGGGGGGGGGGGGGGGGGGGACTAGAGAGCAAGAGAGAGATGGACAGTTACATCACATGCTCGAGAAGCGACAGCGTCTCTTCTTGTATTTAAACCCAAGCATAGATGACTCCCCCCGCTGCACACCGCCGGTCCTCGCACAAAACAAAACCCAAACATTTAATTGTTACACAGCTTGGAAGAGGAGGAGGAGGAGGAGGAGGAGGATAGATTTGTCAAATCCGACTTTATCCACCGCCTCTCCTCTGCATCATTAGAGTGGCATTGTGTACAGAGGGTTTTCTGCATGGATTGCCTCCGGGGTTGGAGAAGCCACTGCGTCTCCAGGCACGGGCGAGGAGACGAGTCGAGATATTGATTAAAACCTTCAAGCCGTAGAGGCGCTCGCAAAGAAAGAGGCCCCTCGTTTGGACTGTCGCATTAGCTGCCATGTATGCACACACGGAAAGTTGTGTTATTACCAATAGTACATCTGGCACAGGGAAATCCTCCGGAGGCTCAATGAAGACTACTGGACGTGGCAAGATGAGGGACTCTTTGAAAGAAGAATTGCCGAGACCAATTTCACTAATTGAAATATAATTTAAGGTTATAGAGGGGAAACATTTGGAATTTTGGGTTCTGCAGTCTAAGCTAATTTTCTCAATTTTTTTTTTTTTTTAATTGTAAAATTGTATGTTTGTAGTTTTCTTTCCCCTCACTTAAGGGATACACCTAATTTTAAAGTCTCCTGCCTTAACGGGCTTTTGTCTTTTAAAAGTACTTTTATTTTCTTAATCTTTAGTTTAATTTAATATGTATTTCTTAAGCTAATTTGCTAGATAATTTTTTTATCGTAAAATTGCATGTTTGTAGTTTTTTCCCCCCTCATTTTAAATGGTTGCAACATGCATTTGAGGTACGCACAGAAATGAAAGTTGCACATTGTTACAGCAATGTTTTTTTTGTTTTTTTCTATGATTTTACTGTAATCCGTACTTCTTTGTGAAGCACCTTAAATATCCTTGTATATGACCAGGGCAATTGCTGGTTTTATCCATTAAATGTGTTCATATTGCCTCGTTATTGTGAGTTTCTGCCATAAAACCTAGAAATGTTGAATTCACCCGAAAGTACCAGATTGGACCGTAATGAAAAAAGAGCAGCTCAAATAATAATAATAATAAAAAAAAAAATTAAAAAAAAAATAAAAAAAATAAATAAATAAATATGGTGTGTGCAATCGATTCTACTTTGCTGCACATCCCAAAAATGCACATTGTTTACAAATGTGGCACAATTTTGTATATATATTGTCTCTATATGTTTATTACTCCCATATCAGCGCTTTGTACATGCAGTTCGGTCTTATTAAGTCCTTCTCGTTTCTCTGAGAGTTTAGACACTTTTTGTTTTATCCCGCTTTGTTGTATTCTCGGGAGACCATCCTTTACACAAATATTCTAAAACGAGCAGATTCAGACGTAGCAAGAGGCCTCACCCTGCTCCCCGTAGCTATCCTCCGGGAGCAGAAGAGCGGTCGGGCATTAAAGCAGCAAAAGCGTCTTTTTTTTTCTGACTGCGCCTCAGAAGCTATACATCACACAGCAGACAAGATACAGACACTTTGTTATTAAGAGCGCTCCGATCATAAAATGTCAACTGTCACTTAGGCTGTAGTGGTACACAATGACATTTATCAAGCATCTCGCAGTAAGAGGACTCGTCTCGGGTCTGTTTGTGATCTCCTAAACTGGGCGGGTGATTGATGGACGCACTCGAGTCATAAATATTGAGCCGTAAATAGGTTTGGGAACAGATTCTTCAAATCTCATCTCGGCACTTCTGATTGCAGATTCATGAACCAGTTAAAGAATCGGAATCCTCCAGATTCAGGACCGTTCGCCTCTTACAGGACCTCACTGTCTGGCTGCGGGAACTCAAGGAAACCAAAGAAATTAGAGGTCAGCTACAAAGTAAAAGCTCTCGCATGTCCGACCCCATGAGCAGACGAGTATTGCATCATCTAAAAATGAGAGGGAAAAAAAAAAACCCAGTTGGTTTTCACGAATTGGTGCCAGTGCAGAGTGGTTTCTTCCAACAATCTCTGCACATACAGCCTGCAGGCCACTTCCCAATTCTCAAACTCTTATTGTCTATCTACTTTGGCTCTAAATATTGGTACTGTGCATGCCGGGGAAGTGCTCAATATTAAAGTAAATCCAAGAGAGACTGGGCCGTGTTATTAAAAAGTTTTCATAGAATTTCTACAGAAAATGAAGCCTGAAATGAAAAGTCTGAGCTAAAGTGTATCTGCCTTGTTTGTGTATAATACAGCAGTGTAATACTTTTAAGAGCGCCTTCGGTGTTAATAGATTGAAAGAGAACTATTATGAAGCATTTGATGGCACTTTCCTTTGAAAAGCTGATGTTTGATTCTCACCAGGATGCGACAATAGCAAGGTCAAAATGTGAAGCCACAGGACGTCATCTCAACTCCCACAATAGTTCTCAGCTTGTAGATAGAGCTGCTGAGTAATTTTTTTAGTGCAGATTTCTTTTGGATATTTGACTGTAATTTCCACATCTGAAATCTGTATCTGATCAGTTTAATGATATGACACAATGGGACTTATCCAGAGACAAACTTTGAGGGTTGATATTGAGACATTTGTTGAGGTCGGTTTATGTTAATGTCCATCATGCCATGATTTACCTGATCCAAGCTGACGGCAGAGTAGAGGGGGTCACAAACTCCCTGACAAGGGACGACATGAACTGGGGATATTTGGGGGAAACACAGTAAATCACACCCGGAAAAGATCCACTTCATTCAGAACATTCAGTACACTCACTAACTAAACCTGATCCAAAGCTCATCAAGTCCTACCTTCAAACGGACAAACCAGTGGAAAAAACCAACCAGTGAATGAACAACCCAACCAACCAACCAACTAGTAAATGAACCAACCAACCAACCAGTAAATGAACCAACCAACCAACCAACCAACCAACCAACCAGCCAGCCAGCCAGCCAGCCAGCCAGCCAGCCAGCCAACCTGCAATTGAACCAATGAATGAACCAACCAACCGACCAGTAAATGAACCAACCTACCAACCAACCGACCAGTAACAAACCAACCAGTGAACCAACCAACCACAAAATGAACCAACCGGCAAACCAACCATTGAATGGACCAACCAACCAACCAAAAAGCAAACAAACCAGAAAATGAACCAATCAACCAGCAAATGAACCAGTGACTGAACCAACAAGCAACAAACCAATCAACCAATAAATGAACCAATCAACCAATAAATGAACCAACCAACCAACCAACCAACCAACCAACCAACCAACCAACCAACCAACAAATAAATGAACCAAACAACCAGTGAATAAACCAACCAGTGAATAAACCAACCAACCAGAAAACAAGTCTGTCTACCTACCTACCTAAGAACCAATGAGCCAAAAAACTAACCAGCAAACCAACCAACAATATATATACGAAAGATATGAAAATAAGCTTGCATGTTCTTTTCATATCTTGTGTGCAGAGTGCAGCGGAGATGAATAAAGTCTTATCTGAATTCAATCCCCACGTCACGTCGGTCTCCAATGTGAAATTCCCAAAAAAGGTTATTTATCAATGTTAAACACGGAAATGAATGAAATATTGGCTATAATGTATTTTGTGGCACTTTTCAAAGGGTCTTTGAAAAAGAAAGTTGGGACAAAAATTGCATCAACATAAAAATGTTAGTGATGCATTCAACTTTTGAGTTGAAGGCTCAGTGCCAGTTCACTGTGTACCGTTTAAGGCTCTGGGACCCGCTGACTCCCCGCATGATTTCTCAGAGCTGTACAAAAAAAAAATAAAAATAGGTGTTTATTCTACTGGGCAGGAGTAAACATCCCTTGGGCCCATCCGTCACTGGTAGCTGTTTGAGTGCCGTCCAAGATGGCTTCCACACACACACACACACCACCCCTCCCCGTAGTGACGAGCGGTGGAAAACCTGCATAACATGCCCCCCACCTGCACACAATCCCAATGGGATGCTCCCATCCGCCAAAAAGCGGACGGTGTGAATCCAGCTCTAAACTCCCCTTTAGTTTCACAATTGGTTATTCCACCGGGAGACATGTTGGATGAGGCACCCCCCACTGTGAAGACGTGGGAAAATAAAGCCAAGCCGTGACCATCCTGAATTCAAAGCAATGCCTCGAATTGACCAAACCCAAGGCAGTTAAAGTGAAGGGCAGTTTGTCGTGCCCAGTTTGAGTATAGTCGTGTAGGCAAACTTGGAGTTCTTCAATTGAAAAGCCGCTATCCAGTCTTTCTGACGCGGCGTAATGCATTTACTCTCCCTTTCATTCGAACAGCAGGTAGATGTGACTGAATCATTGGATTCGCGTTATATAATTCTGTTCAATGTAAATCCTCATTAAATCCATGAAAAGGAAAAGAAAAAAAAAAAAAATGTAAAGACTCCCTTCCATACACGGCCGCCGCTCCGGCAGCAGCAGGTACCACTAATGAGAGAAAATGTGAAACCTCCCTCATAATCTGACCCTGATCTTTGATTATTAGGACCCGTTTTCGCTGCTCGTCTTTTATGCCTCTTTCGAACATGTCAAGTCTCATTTGAGTGGTGAAACCCTCCACCCACCCACCCCCACCACAGCCCCCAGGTCCGTATGATAAATATGAAGGGAGGGGTAACATAGCATTTGCAATGAGGCCAGCAGGGTGCCCACACATTTCACACCATTTCATCATCGGGTCCATTTGTATTAACTCAGCTGTTCAAAAAGATGACACCCTCCACCGTTCCCCTGTTGAATGGGATACAATAGATTCCATTAACTTCTGATAGGGGACTTTGTGTTATTACAAGATGTTGCGAGATATTCCAATATCAAAAGACTCCCTCTGATTTGCCCGGACCCTGCTTTCAGTACCTATCACACTGGGCATATTGCTGATGTTACAGACACTGAAAGGGATTTATTTTTTCATTTTTGATATCAACTTTAACCACGCTTTGCATGCTGTTTCCATCAGTACTGATAACTGATAACAATGTCACACTGCCAGGGTGTTTGTGGAACTTACTGATGAGGTCATGACTCTGACTTTTCACTCTGATTTTCTTTTATTAGGCGGGACACACATTTTCATCTCTTGCACATTTTTGCAACTCATTTAGCTTTGACCTCAACCTGGAGTTTATGGGTTGTTGTCAGATTAATATGATCTATTTGTGTTTGACCCCCCCCCCCCCCCGTAGGCCAGTGAAATGCATCGCGCCCTGCACACAAACACAGAAGGTGTCGCATCCGGCTGGAAGGGTGGAAACGCAAATGCGGCAATCCATCTTGTGGGGATAAAGGGAAGCGCTGCTTTTAAATGGGTTAATCCATACAGCATCTGCCTCGCTTAAGACATGGTGTTGCACTACATCAATGTCAAGCTAACTTTGTTTCTCCTGACCATAAAGAGAAAGAACTGACTCAGCTTGTGTGCTTGTATGCAACTACAACATAATTTACTGTTCTGCAACCCCTGCTCTGAATTTTCCTCACTCTGCATCGGATTAGGTATTCATCTGATAAGCAGAGAAAATCTGCCGAACAATCAACAAAGTGCCGAAGAAATAAGAATGCCTGATTGGAAAAATTGCCACTTGTCATGTTTCAGCCCTCAACTTTGCTGAAGATAAAGTTTCCAACAGCTAGAAAGCTGAAACCTCAGAAGCAAAACATGAAAATAAGCTGAATACAGAATGCAATGTTAACCTTGATTGCTTGTTTTCTGAGGCAGACAGGTGAGGTGGAAAGGAACAAAAATACTACAGCATGTTGAACAGTATTATAATCAAAGTGGTAGCAATAGAAACCCCCCCCCAAAAAAAAGTATTTCTTTTCTTCTGGCACACATTGCACTTGGCAATATTTCAAGGTAGGATTTGAGAATTTATGACAAAAGCACTCACAACAACAACAACAACAACACCAACACAACCGTGCGTGTTGAGATTCCTTCAGCTATTCAAGTGCAGATTTAATGGCGCGTGCACATGCACAGTTGAATACAGAATGAAGGGTAGGCGCCAAACTCTATTTGCAGAGGTGTGGAAGACTGGAGCGGCAAGCTCATTATGCAGTTCGGGACATACTGTATCATTGATTAACATTCATCATGCTCAATCTACCTCAAACTCCTCGTCGCCCGGCCTGTGCTGCAAATGCAAAGCAGCCCCCCCACCCGCCTCCCCATCTACTGCCACAGCCATGTTTGTAGACAGAGGTTAATGGGAGTGGAGCACTGTGTCACTGTATTTCCGTGTATTGAGAGGACCCGCAGCTGGAAAGTTCAGGACGAGTGATGTTTACCCGGTGATACCTTAACAACATGTCACAGCCATTCGCAGCCGTCCGGGTCAGACAGGAGGAGGTTGTGCCAAAAGTGTGTCGCTCCCCGGCGAGAAGGCAACGCTAATTAGCATGCGCCAGGGGCCGGGTGTTTTAACGAGGAGTGGCAAGTTGTACATGTGTCGCGGCCACCTTGATTCCTCTGTTATCGGTGACTGCATCCTCGATCTGAAGCCCGATAATGAAAGTACCCAAAGGGCAATGACTGCAGCAATTTCGCCCATCGAGGCCCATTTTAAAGAGCTTTGGGTTAACAGTAACATGAAAAATACAATACTGCTGAACTGTGTGTCCATTATGCATCGAAGTTTGCATATTTTCCCCCGAGTACTCTCGATTCCTCCCAAAGTTGGGCCACTAGTGGGTGCTGTTGATTGATTTTCTCATGAAGCCACACACACTTTAACCATTGCATTAACAAATGGCGAGTTCACGGACATTCTAGTGGAAAGACGACCAAGTTGGACTGTTATTATAATGACTCTCAACTATATCATTTTTGAAAAGTTGCATTTCAGTGACTCCACTTGAAAATAAAGTGGGCCTTAGATTATTTGCTTGATTTAAATTGCCATTAATGTGAGAATGTGACTGTTCAGAGTGCCACGCTTCTTTATCCTCAGTTTGCTGCAACTCGCCTGAGCACCCTTCGACCTTAATTTGGATGGAACGATGCAAAAAATGGCCAGTGACCAATAATTTGGTGACTACGTTCACATTTCAACCAACACAGGGGAGAGGCACCTCATGGAGATCAAAGCAGATCAAATGCAGGAGAAAATCTGTGATCTTAGCATCTCCACGGAAACAGACGCTGATCTCCTTTGATCTTCCACAACACCATCACTGATACAAATGTTGGCTTTAACTTAGTTCAACGAGTACCTGAAACTTTTGGCAATGTACATCAAATTCTTATGCATTGTGGCGCTTACGCTTGGATGGTGTGTTTGAAAATGGCACAAGGTTTTTGTTTTCTTTCTAAATATCAGGTTGCATTCTTGTACAGTAGTCCCCGAATGTGGCATCAGTAATTTTAATAATGATATTTTATGTGCTGTAACTCAAAGTTTTTTTGTCGCATTTGAATGCAAAACGTGTGCACAGTGAAAGTATTTAATTTAGTGAACCATAAATCAATTTAGCACCATTGGGAGCATTGTATTTTCCCAACGTTCCAACTGAAACAAAGCATGACAGTGTAAAAACAGACTGTCTTGTTATTTGAGAGGTGGAATAGCTGCTTTGCTCAGGTTTTAAGATGCATCTATTTGATGTGGTTTATCTGGTCGGCTGTTAAAGCAACATTAATCACCATAAGGGAGAGATAGATTTTACCCCCCCGCAGCCATAAAAATAATTGAACACAAGAGGCAATTTGGCCGATAACTACAACATTAAAACCGCCTACTTTAAATCGTATAGGTGACCTTTGTGCTGCAAACAGCTCTGACTACTTGAAGCTTACACTCCACAAGACCTCTGAAGGAGTGATGGTATAGTGACAGATCCTTTAAGTCCCTGGAGCTCGTGATTGAACTTGTTTATCCAGCACGTCTCCCTGATGCTGGATCAGAGTAAAAATCCAAGGAATTTAGAGGCCAAGTCAACACCTTGAACCCTTATTTTTATTTTTATTTTTTTATGTGGTTTTCCTCAAAACATCTCTAAGCATTTTTCACTGCACCAACGAGGAAATAAGAGAGTACACTCCTGTCAAAGGGCCGTGTATGAATAGAAGGGTCCAGGGTTGAAAGCATTTTCCAGAGCATTTGCACAAACTCCCCCAACCTATCCCATAATGCAAACTCTCAAAATCATACTAAATAGCTTTGTATCTGTTCCTGTAACAACATACAATTTTGCAAACAGGGGGAAAAAAAATAAACAAAAAGTTGCATTTCCAGTGACTCCAATCACCGTTGTCGTGTAAACAAACACCTAAAACGCAGAAAAAGTTTTCCGTTTTCACTTGAAAGCACAGTAAATGAGGCCTCAGTTTGTTTCGGGGGTATCATAGAATCCCGATTGCAGTCATGGCGATATAAAATACCCCAACAAGTTGATGTCTCTGCGGCCATTCCTTCCTGCGATGGTGATGGCATACAATCTGTCCACACAAACAATAGAGAATAATTGACACCCCCGGGACTTGTTTTTATGCCCTGCACCTAGAATATTAATGATATCCTCAAACATTTCTCCAACTTATTACAAGCAAACCGCCTCCTAAGAGATATTTTGCATGTTTATGATGGAGTTTGGTTTTCCAATGCACTTGATGCTCTCGCATGTGGCTTGTGCATTGTTCACCTATGGAACAATCTTTATTGAGCCAACATTCCTTTCTTATTTTAACTGGTACCAAACACCTACATTTGCAATTCTGGAGTCGAGATGTATGGTGTGTACCGTGTGGTTTTGACAGAAATACATACAGTCCTTGTTCCAGCTCAGCACATGGACTAAGTCAGAGCAATAAAGAAAAATCTTTCTCCCATTAGCATTCACCTCTGGGGAGTAGTCGCTGAAGCGGTGGACAAACAGAAAATGGTGCTGAGGTATAACAATATCCGAGTCCCAGCCTCAGCATCTTTTGCGATACCGTAAAAATAGTTCTTCCCGGTGAACCCCAGCTGGATAGATTGACTCTTGAGGGGCACAATTTAAGTGAGGGGAGGAAAAAAAAAAAAAAAAAACCTTACACAATGCCAATATATGCACAGCCAGAGCCACACTCGGTCACAAGAGGGGTAATTTAGATTTTGCTGTGACAGTATAGAAGGCCATTGTGAAGTGGAAGTGGAAGAGTCCAGGGGAAAAAGGAGCCAGCAGCTCTCGCCTCCTTGTTGAGAGAAAACAAGGCCAACCTCCCAGACACCGCCGCCGCGCCGCCGTCGCCGTCGACTTCCTCTTTCATTTCTTGTTTGGGTCAGCTTTATGAAACGAAACAACAAATATCCAGCAGTGACCAAAATTAGTCTATAAACCGTTCAAAAAAAAACAAAAACGTTGGCATCAGCAAAACAAACTCGGGATAGAAGCAAATAAAGCCCGCAAGTGATTGTACTGAACCTCATCTCCGAATGCTGTATCAGGGAGCGGCTGTAATTTACACAAACCGTATCATAAAGTTTTTAAGTGCTGGGCCAGCGACTGGAGACTTGGGTAGTTACATATTTCCTGTGCATTTCCTTGACCTTTGGGTTCACTCCACGCTGGATGTTGTCCAATTATTTTGAAATGTTTCTCTAAAAATAGGAGAATGCGCCTGTCTGCAGGAGCGTTTGAAACACAAGATGCCTTTACAAAAAAAAAAAAAAAAAGAAAGAAGAAGAAGATAAACACTGTCATCTTTGCACATTGTCTTTGATTATGCAGTCTGAGTTGAACAGATTGAGCACGGGGTTTGCAGTGTAGATGATTGCTAATGATTATATAAGGCTGACATACTGTACTATGGAGGATGTTAAAAGGATTATGGCGGCGGCGAGTCGGAGGGATTGCTTTCTTTGATGGCAATCCGGTGGCTTGTTTTGTGCACAACAGCTGCAGCGTGCGGTTTAAATTAGAAAGTAGCCGAACTTCATCCCGCTTCATTTCACTTGACCAGCTGGATGCACATAATGTCTGCTTTTTGAGAGGCTTTTTTTTTGTGTGGTTCTTCCTTACTAAATGAAAGCACTTGTTCATGAGATACTTATGGGAAAATGGAGTTAATTCCACCCGTGGCAAATCACCATTCTCAGTCAGCAGTGCGACGCTTATTAATGTTAGCCCTGCAAATGACTAAGGAGGCGTTTTATTTTCTGTTTACAGGCACACTATTTCCACCTCGTGGTTTTTAAGGCACAGAGGGAAGCGTTATCCCGTACCGCCGATGAACGTTAATGCTCAAAGCCTTCAGTTGATCTATTGTGATATAAATTCTCTTTCATAATGAAAGCCCTTTTTGACTTTAGTTAAAGGATTGTATTTCCATGAATGTATTGTAGTCTGAAAACGTATAATAATGCAATATTTACTGGAAAGGAGAAGAAAGCTTTAAATTGCATCCATTGCTCACAAGACAAAATAGGTTTCCGTGGCTTTAATAAAGCAGAGAAATGACCACGTTGCATTCAGTCGGCCGTGTCTGTTGTACTGACGCATGCATGAACCTATTAAATCACTGCTATGATAAAGGTGGCCTTCCTTCTCCGGTATACAGTCATGCACGCATGGATATTTGGAGCTATTTTTCCCCCACCGCCTCGACTTTTCAAAGTGGCTCCAACACCAACAAAGAGTCAGGTAAGCTAGGTTAAATAGCCCCTATAGAGCGCCTGACTGATTTAACACTCAAAGGCCACCTGCCTGGCACCCCTAGGGCCTGTAATTGCAGTCACTACACTGACAGCTAGAAAATCACACAGGGGAGGGATTATCTTGTGGCTAAAGGTTCTTGTGTGCAGCAGAAGCACACGCTTGATTGCATTAACGTGTCCATGGAGCCCAGCTCTGTGGAGGAATTAAATAAATAAAATAGGTAGAATATAGTGTTTTTGGTTTTTTTTCCGAGGTGTTTTCACCAAGAGAGTACCGTTAATCCACAGTGATGAAATCATCGATCAATACACGTTGGATTGAAAGAGGTCACAGGATGGAGCTGGACAGTATACACTGTTGTTTTCCTTGTACAGGTCTTTAATGGAGAGCCTGCCACAAGTTAGTATTTTCTAGGATCTAGAAAATGTGAATTGACTCTAGTTGAGTCCCAAGGACCATCTAAACGTTCACGTCACGGTCACGTGACACAGTCCGAGATCATCTTCTGCCGATGTCGGAAATTTCATGACGGTCCAACTACACCGAGATAACGGTCAATGTATTCCCAATGCGGTAAAATGTTTAAACCACCTTACTTTTCCTTCCATATAGAGCTTGATTCTATGTTAGCTCCCAGTGGCGGTTGGCCAATAGAGGGCACCAGGCTGAAAGTCAGTTCAGTTAACATGGGCCTAAATCGAATAATAATGAAGAGCCCCACCTAAGAAATTTACCAGCTGGCCGTGTTGCCTTCATTTAGTCATTATTTGAAGCCCCTCCGATTCAGAGGGAGTGATCACATAGCATGTATGAGGTTTTAGAAAAGTGTTTAGATTCATCACAATCAAGTCTGGTGCATTATTATTGTCCATTTGTAGAAGCGTGATTGTGAAAACTGATACATGCCTTTTTGAAAATGTTCTATCTCGAGGGAAACTTTTATAGTTGAGTGACCTAGAATGGCAATCCCACTTTGTTGTCTGTCCATACAAATGTCCACATACTTGTTAACTAGTGGCCAGACATGGGAACTACACCGTTTTCTGCGTTTGTGCCCGCTCCCATGGAAGTAGACATCGTTTTCAAAACTTTTCTGAAACATAAACCCAAAAATGATGATCACCTGAAACATTGTGTTAACGGGGAAATATAGAAGCGCTGTCTTCTTGTAGCAGATTGTGAATTGTCATCTCAATTTCAGTCCAATCATCCAATATGCAACATTTTCTATCATTTTCAAGAGTTGTTGAACTATGTAGGTGGCAACTCATTCTCTACGCAGTTTTATATGTTAGATTTATAATCTGGCTCGAACATGTTATACCCATTCTAAGTGAGCAAGGACAAAAGGCTGGCTGGCCTGACCTGCCAACACTATCAACCCAATAAAAAACCTCTGCACAAGTGGTTACTTGAGTGTTGCGTTATCACATCTTACCGCTCGGTGTACTAAAAGTGACGTTCTGTTTCTGTGACCGTGTCTCTCTTCATTCTGGCGCTGATTACAGCTCGTCTATTTAAAGCTCTGGTTAAGCAAACGCATTTCACTCTGTCATCGGCAGCAAATGTCACACACAGTTTGATGTGGGAAAACTTTTGATGAGATGTTCGAGAACTTTCTCCAGTTTTCAGAATTTACTGAGTAAATGTTGGCCAAAGACGCGTGATTAGATACGATTCCACTAGTTTTTAGGCTCAACAATCATCAGTGCAAACTGCAGCTTTTAATAAGTGAGCTTGACGTAAATTCAGTTCGCTGGTGACAAAATTGTTCGATCGATTTCTCTGCCGTTTTAAAACTAAAAATCTACCCTTTGAAAAAAGCCTTATCTTAATTGTCTTTTATGTTTTACCTTTAAAGCCAATAATCCATCCAATTTCAAGTTTTTTTTTTCTTTTTACATGTTTCCTATAGCACTTTGAGATAGTTTAAATGTAAAATGCATTGTAAATTAAATGTATTATTATTATTATTAGTATTATTATTATTATTATTATCATCATTATTATTATAGGGATATTTACATATTTGATTTACATCCGTTCAACATGAAATATCAAACGCATGCATCTTTATTAAAGGTCTTCAAAGGGCTTAAAGTCCTTCAGCCTCCACAAAGTAGGTAATTTCGAGGCAGATAAAGATAACAAGTCAACAAGAAAAGCAGAGGAACACAGGGTCTTTCATCATTTAACAGCCCAAAGCATTCCTGACAGAGAGGGGGAGAGAGAGAGAGAGAGAGAGAGAGAGAGAGAGAGAGAGAGAGAGAGAGAGAGAGAGAGAGAGAGAGAGAGAGAGAGAGAGAGAGAGAGCAAGGCCATGTAGTGCCCGATAAACTAGTGAAGACATCTGAAATCAATACAGAAACTAACAGGTTACCCCGTGTAAGGGCTGAGAGACAGACACACTGTGTGCTCTGCTCCAGGTCTGAGTCAGCACTCAAGAGTTTTTGAATTAATAGTAGCTGATGCATTGTATTCCCCCACAGAGCAGCAGGGAAAGCGTAAAATAGTCCAGCCTGCTAGTTATAAAAGCATGCATCAGTCTTTCTGTCCTGGAGAGAGAGAGAGAGAGAGAGAGAGAGAGAGAGAGAGAGAGAGAGAGAGAGAGAGAGAGAGAGATGCACTTCCAATGATAAAACACTGTTTTTGTGACACCTCACACATGGAGTGACTGCAGCTAACAGATAAGCAGCGGATCGAAGCTAAGTCCTCAATACAAATGTCGGTGTGTTGATTGCTTTTGTTTCCATTGCAAAAAATAGGAGTACACAGAATGACAGGAAAAAAAACAAAAAAAAAACATGAAAAAAAAATCCATTAGCTCCAAATTGGAATGCATTAGCAGAGTGGAGTTAGTCTTTCACAGCAGTTGGAGTGTGCTGACCTTTTAATCGTGTTTTGCTGCATATTTGTTTGTATACAAATTTCAAACCCAAAGAAAAGGACAAGAGTTTAAAAACTGTTATATTTCATTGTCTATTTGGGTGTTTATTTGTGCAATAGCTTATTTCTAACGCATCTCAGAGCTGGAAATAACAACAACAACTAGTATGATGAATATCATTATTAGTAATATTGCAAATATAAGCATTTGGCCCTTATTTATTCAAGTCAAAATAAAAGTACCAATTCCAGGAGAATATGGACTGGGAGTTGTGACACTCTGGATTAAAAGATTCTTATTGTCCATCTACTGAGCATGTGCAGAAGAACCTTTCACTACAGTTGTAGTCCACAAGGAGCGTTATTGGCTCAGAGCACCGCTGTGTTAAAACACCCAAAACACAACAAAGGTTTTTCCCTTTTTGCTTGGAAACGTCGCCTATACAGGGTCAAAGACGTAGAATCAGTCAAGAAATAAGAGAAATCCCATCAATCAGTAATTCATCAGGGACTCCAACCTGCTCCTCCTCCAGAGTCTCTGGTGATGGACAGGAGAGACAAATCCTCTCCGCCTTCTATCACCCCCCCACGTTTGAATAGGCTGACATTTCCTTTCTCTTGGAATATGAGCGGATATTAAATTAAAATCCCCCAACCATTATTCCTGACAGCGTTAAGGGGAATGTCTCCCTCTTATCATGCGCTCACCTGTTGAGTGACACCAGTCATCCCTTTGCCTTTTTTTTTTTCATTATTAAAAGCAGCTGGCAATTTATCACTCTTATTAGCTGCAGTGGCTCCAGTCAGCCAGAGGGGGCCTCATTGTCTCCTTGAAGTGTGGACACAGTGCCCCTCCCCCCCCCCCCCCCCACATCTCTCAAGATCCCCTTATTTTGCTCATCATAATACTGAGCTTAGACGACAATAATGCATTTAATCCCCTCTGAATCTCAGGAGTTGATATTGGAGATAGTTTATTCACCTGTATTAGATTTAATTAATATTTGCCTAATTAGATACTGGTTGCATCATTTGAAACACTCTCTCTGGAGACGGCAAAATCCTTAATCACTGAAGTGTCAGTTTCTTTTTTTTTTTCTTCTCATTCCTGACATTTATGAGTAAGTACAAAATAATAGCATATGAGCATATTAAGTTGACATTAGTGTGGAATTGTGTGACTGGAAGCTTACTCATATGTGTTAGTGACCAGCGTCGCTTAATACCTTGATACAAACTGTTTGCGCGTCTGCGATCACATCTGCTGAATCGGCTCCTCCGGCAATGTTTGTGTGTGCGTGTGTGTGTGTGTGTGTGTTTATTCTCGGCTGTTTGCGATACCTTTCGCAAAGCAGGTTTTTTTTTTTTTTCCCCATTTCTGGCAAATCCAATGACCGAAACATGTTCGGTTCCTCCTCGTTTCCTCCTCTATTCCTGTCTGTGGCACTCGGCCCGCCGCTTTTGAAGATGTAACGCTTAAAAACCGATCAGAAGCGTTTTGTTTTTTTATGAGTCGGGAAGAGGGGGGGGGGGGGGGGGGGGGGTAGTTGGCGATGCAATTTTGTAATACACAAGGGCACTGTAGTTTTCAGCCAACACCACTCAAGCAGGAAAAGCTGCGTGTTTTGTTTGAAGTATTTTCAGCTGCAATGCGATTCTGCTTTGGTCTTTCAGAGAGTGGGTACATCATCGGGGGGACAGATTTTAAATACGTTTACGGTGGTGTAGGAAGATGCCACCCGGTGTGTTTGGATTACGAATAACGGCGCGCAACATCGGCATCAGCAGGCGTATCGTGTAATGCAGCCGGATTCCCTTTGTTAATAAAAAAAAAACCCCACATCTTTACACAATGCATGCAAATCTTCAACTTTCTCCATTAATACTGAATTATGGGAAAAAACAAACAAAAAAAAAGAACATCTAAAATTCACCAGCATGACTCCACATATTTTGGAAGTGGTTCTGATTTGCATTTCTAACCGCTCAGACAGGACTGGGTCTAATCCAGTGTGTTTGAAATGAATTGGGTTTAATTTTAGCAGAGCGCTTCTGGAGAATGCTCAGTTTGAATGCATAAACAATCTATTTTCTCTCTCTCTTTTTTTTTTTTAAACATATGAGCTTTGTGTTTTTTTTCTTTTTGAAATGGAATCATCTGTGTAGGTGAGGAAGATGCAAACGGACTGAGCTCTGGCTAATTCCCCTCCATGATCAGGCGTGTAATTACATTGTTGTGGTCAGATTTCCTTCAGATATTGACGCCTCGCCTTGGCTCCACGTCCTTTTCCCAGTCGTATTACTTGACTTCCTCGGCTTTCCGTGATACTTGAGGATGCTCGGCCTCGGCACAGACAGACCTAATCAATCTAACCATTCATGTTGTGTGGCCACTTCATTTATTTAAAGGTCACAGGGGCCGGAGCTCACCAAAGTAAAATGGTAGACCCCACACAGAAAAACAACATTTGGATAAAACTGCACCGTCCATAAGAGGAGGTCGGTTTTGGAAGTGCCTCCCGACAGATATAAGACTTACATTTCTCTTAAAAGACAACTTAAACATTATTTTAAAGTAAATCAGTCCTGCACTCATTTTACCTATGTGTAATTTATATAGTGTTTATACTGTGGTTTGTATTCCTTGGTACATTGTATTGCTTGTGTGACCTGCCTTGGGACGACAGTAAATTTGTATATGATTGTTCATTCATGTGTGCTGTCCCGATCAAATAAATAATAAACAAAACAAACAAACAAACAAACAAACAAATCAATAAATAAATAAATGGACAGGTGTATCAGACACACACTTACATCAATACTATCTTATGTGGCGCATGACTGCATGTTTTAACAATTCTAAGACAGAATTACGACACAATAATAAGGATCAATGGCCGCCATTGGACCTGTGGCGGTTATTTCTCTGCAAGGTGGAATTTGGAGTTTTGCCTGGAGTGTTGAGATATAATAACCTCATAATCCCGTCTTGGATTTACGACACAAACCTGCACATATTTTCATTAAAAAAAACTTACAGATGCTTCCAAAACCAAATTGTACTCATGAAATTCTAATCTCGACGTTAACAACGACCTCAACGTTCCATGGAGCGTCCATGCATGCCGCTACGAGTTTCGCATTATTTTACTTTCCATGTTTCCATTAGGTTGCGCTGTTTTGGAAACTTTTAATTGACCGGGCCAGCGAACGAGCTTTTATGTGTTTCATTCATCGGCACTCATTAGCTTGCTACTGCTCTTAGCGTCATTCGTATGATCGGCACGCCGGGAACGGAACGAAACTTTCTCACGAAGCACGATACGACCTTAGATTTTTTTTAATCTTTTTGAATTGACTTTAAAGTTCCAGGCCTCCCAAAGCATCTTAAATCTCCCCGAATTGATAAGTGATGCAAGTCTTTATCTGGCTCATGATTAGAACTGCACTTTGTTCTTGATTTGCAATTAGCTGGCTCCTCGTCTTATTCACCACGTTCCCCCTGTTCCTTCCTCGACAACAAGCCACTCTGCATGTACTGCAGATTGGTCGACTCCAGAGCATGCAGCTGTAGCCCTGATTAAGCGCGGCCATGTTTGGCATGTCAACAGCGCGGATTTGTCTGCATCCGTAATTTCCCTCCGACGCAACGCCAGCCGTTGTTCCAATGGGGAAAGACGACAGTGTGTCGGATTAGTCTGAACCTCCTCCTGAGAAGTTTGCAAAACATTAATTTCTAATGCGCACAAGGCTACAATATTTATTCGCCCGATGCTGGCACAGCGGTGGAAATCGAGACAACTGCACATCCCGTCGAGCTTCCCGCCGCTCACGGTCCGTCTCGCACATATTAGACCTGCGCGATGGTGCGAATTGTTTCTTGATCAAAATATTCACTATGATTAATATATTTTTTCTGTTTGACGTCACGCAGACAATGGGAATGAATTGGAACGCGCCTCTCAAGTGACTCGGCAAGTGTGGACCTGAACACTCACCCTTTCCTTTAAGTCAGACCCGGCTGGTTTGTCAGCCGCTTCTCTCTGGAGACAATGCACCGTTCATGGATAATTCAATTTTGACTCAAGGGCACTGAAATATAAAAGGCACTCGAGGCCACTTATGCCACTGTTACACTGCCGTCTAATGCAGATCCTAACAAATGTACTGCCAAGGCAGGGACATGGATTTCAATTACCAAAGGGAGTGTTCTGCGGCGGCTCCGAGTACCGGCAGCGAGGGGGTCGGAAATCACGGTTTTTTTTTTTTCTCCCCCCTCGCGACTTAAAGAAGGTCACGAGTCGTATCAAGGAAATGCGCGTTTGCGTTAAGAGTATTCCTCTTCTGTTCTGCGCCGACGTGACGAGGTCCCTCGCCAGGGCTCTGCTTTGATTGCACGGTACACATGGCAGCCATCACAGGCCTATCATTGAGGCATCATCGGCTGTCTCGGGCCGCGCGGCTCTCGCTCACATAAATGTCATGGCGGTGCGTCCGCGGCCTGAAAGTAAAACAGCTCCCTGGAAAAGGGCGGTAAAAAAAAAAAAAAAGAAAAAAAAGAAATACATGAATGCAGATTAGAAGCTATAGCTTTGCATCGAGAGCAAACAGGAATGACTGACATCAAAGTCCAACCGTCTTACCTCTTCAACGTATGTTTGGTCATCGCCGCGGCGGGGCGCCGAGAAAAGCTTGGTAGGGGGTTGAGGATGGGAGGCTGATGAGGGTTGTTTTACCAGAAAAGCCCCTTCAGCTAAATCAAAAGTTGTTCTCCCAGGTGGAGCGCGGGCTGCACTGAATTTAATTACAATTCTCGCAGCCTCGGTGAAATTATTTCCACTCGCATACTTTCTGGAATCAAAACAAATGTAGCGAGGGAATAAATAAAAGCGATGTCTTGCTGAGGTTTTACTCGGGGAGGAAAAAAAAAAACAACCCCTGTATCCTCTCTGCAGTAAACTGAAGAAAACTGGGGTGAATCATCGTCTGGCTTTCAACTGACACCCCGTCTGAACGCACGAGTGTCATTCTCAGGGGGGAGCGTCACGTTAAGTGAGACTGAACAAAAGGAGGGTGCGCTCGTTCTGCAGGGCACCTTGGACGCGTCGCCAAAAAACCTTCCCTTCCAAAAGGGGCATAATTGGAACACAGAATCTAAGTGAAAGTTTTTCATGCGGAATGTCAGATTTGTGCTGAGCCGTAACCCCGGGGTCTGAGTCAGAGTCTGAAATGTGTCAAAATACCCTCCATAATAAATAAGATGAATGAGGCTGTGCAGAATAATTACCGATGCCAGTGCCACTTGCAAGATACTTAGAGTGATGAAAACAGGACCTCGCTGATGGGTGATGATCCTTATATTATGAGTATGGAGACTCTCTGAACCCCCGTGGGCGAACTCGATGTCAAGAGACGCTACTCGGGCTTTAGCAGCTACACCAATCTAATATATTCAAACAATTAATCAGCGCTCTCTCTCTCTCTCTCTCTCTCTCTCTCTCTCTCTCTCTCTCGATCTCATTTTCACAAGTTGCTTTTGACACACTGGCAGTTCTCAAACGAGTCCATTAATGCACTTACCGCAACTTCATTTTCCGCGACGTGGACGGTTTTCCTTGCGTCCCTCTCTCGCAACGGAAAACACACACTCTGTAGACACACACACACACACACACGATCTACCTTTTATTCCTTTCCTGGCACTTTCGCACACGCCGGCATTTTGAAAATACGCAGCGAATAAGAAGCTATGAGCATTAGCAATGGGCGAACACAGGCGTTTGTACGGACAGACTAAAAAACCACCACGTGCAGGAGAACTATAAAAGTCACGTCTTCCTCCAGTTTTTACGGAGACCGAGCGTTTTCAAAAAAATTGCGTTTTTAAATTGCCGCGTAAACTGACCCCCAAAAACGCAGTGAAAGTACGCAGTGGTGAATATCTCCCTCCCACACACAGTCAACAGTTACTTCTCTCACACTCTGCAGAATTAAAATGAAGCTGTCTGATAATAATGATTTACATTTTCTGGTCCTGCACATGATTCAGTGAACAGCTACGAGTTGTTAAAGTCATTGGCCTTCAGTGTCAATAACACATTGTTTGCTTTAGAGCAAAAACTAATTGGTGGTTCTTTCATGATTTCGACACTTCCTTTGATATCCTTTCAGATTTCTCAGTAATCATTGCCATTTGGCTCGCAGGTTATTAACACATGTTGTTTTGGCGAGACAAAGACGGGAACAGATGCTTCACACCCAAATCAAAAAAAAAAGGGGGGGGGATTGTGCAGAAGCAGTCTGAGGTTCGGAGAACAGATTGCGGGTTTTATGACATTGGTGACTACAATCAGACATTGAGTTTTACTGTGACATACTAAACTAGGATGAGAACAGAGTGGTTGCTTTGGGGGTCCTTTTGATTGTTTGTGTGTAACGGCTGCTTGCATTCGCAGACTTTATTCATGGCTGCATTCATTAAAAATGTTTTGTTTTAGTTGGTGGTGACCTAATTGCCAATTTCATGCAAAATGATGGAATGTCAAAAGCGTTTGCCTCCCCGTGAAAGAAACAAAGCAGCACCATAGGATCCATAATACCTGATCCCTTCATAGTAAATCATCCCGGCAACTATAGCTGCTTCGCCGCCAGGCAGGGTGGTGAACCGTTAAGAGGCCGATCGGTCAAGTTTTTTGAGTTTTTTGTCGTGTTGTGGCGTTGCGTGATGGATCTTGTGGTTGCGTTCAGGCGTTGGCCCTTCACGGCCACCGTAAAAAAACCAACAACAACCTCAAAACAGTTCACATTATCACCACAATAAAAGAAAACAGTCGAGACACTGGCACGCAAACAAATGAGCCACGTTTGTCAATATTCCTCAGTGATAAAGATGCCTCCGAACACAGCATGAAGACCCACGGAGGCGACGCCAAATACAGGTGGTCATCTGGGAGCGCGGTGGTAATTGATAACAATGATTATGAATCCGATGGCTCAGGGAGAATCAGTCAAAGTGTGACAGCAGACCAGCTGTGTGGCTGTTTCCTGATATAAAAAGAACCGTTTATTTCCACGAGAGAGGGAGAGGGGTGTGGATTGAGCTGGGCGGATGGGTGGGTGGCTGTGGGGGAGACGGTGAGGCGGTGGGGGGGGGGGGGGGGGGGGGCACATCCACTGTTTTGCTTTCCCCGAGCTGCTTCAGCTGGGATTTACAAGCTGCAGCTGGTAGCGTTGATCAAAGAACATTGTTATTATAAAGCATGTTTTAGGGAAGCAGACGCAAACAAAGGCATTACCAGACAATCGATGTGTCATTCCATGGTACGGTATGCGATGTGTTTACATAAAAATAAAAATATAGGCCTATGGATGCCCAATGCTTCAGCAAAGGCCATGCATTTCCAATCGAATCAGCGTGTACTGCATGAGAGAGTGCTGGTTGTTTTTTCTTTTTTTCTTTTGTTCTTCATCCTGGAGATTTGGCTGCTCGTCTGCACAGTTAGCAATTGGAAATGCTCGTAGTGACAATAAAGGTACTTCTTCCCTCATAATTATCGCTCACATTTAGGCTCTGATTGCTTCCATTTTACTCCTTTTACTGTAAGTACACACTGACAAGGAAAGCATGTGAACCCTTTTAGTTGCTCGCGTTCGCCATTAATTGTCTGTACTTGTGACTCGATGTGGATTGGATTACAGCCAAACACAATATATTTAACTAATTACTAGACAGCTACTGTACAATATCCCTGTGAATGATTGAACAAAAGCACAGTGCAACGAGAAAAAAGAGTTCAGGGAATCAGCAGAACTAGCATCCAATCGATCCTCCTATAAGACAGAATGAAAGGACCCCATAGACACGGCTAAAGACAAGAAGTGAGACACTAGAACTGCTTAATGTCTCTTTTCATGTATCTGATGTGCTTGGTAAGTTAAAGATGCGTGGCTCAGGGTGGAGGGAGCATCATGGTTTGGGGCTGCACTGGCGTCTCGGTTGCCTGGGAAAGATGGAAACAGATTTTCGAATTCTGAATAAAATAGAAATGGCACGCAAGACATCCTGAGAGTATGGATAAAGCACTCATTTAAAGAAGAATGTTCTATTCTGAAGGTTGTTCATCAAGTTAATAAATGAATAGATTGACTGACTTTTTCCTTCAATACTCTGAATGTTTTACCTGACCACGTTTAATCAATTGATGCAGAAAAAAAAAAAGGGAAATTCATTGATGTTATGATATTTTAAGAATATGTTTGGCATTGCTCGGTTCTCTCGTGACCTTATAAGCTCACTTCGACCAAGCGGCGGCACATTCCCGAGAAGTCCCGGAGAAATACAAAATGTCAAAGGCAATAATCACCGCTCGGCACTGCGGTGACAGAAAAGACACGCTGTGCCGCAATATGTGAGACAGCTGACTCCCAAACCTGCGTGAGCCAGGGATCGATTCCTGGCAGCATGCACTCCGCCAATGCAACTCCTCTGCTTGCGTCGTAGCAGCCGGCGTGGACGGAGTGGGGGCGAAAACTGAAATGATCAGTCAAGAGAAAACGTTTTCCCCGCGTCGCTCTCGCAAACGAAATCCCGTTAAACAGACAAAGTCCTCCGCCGATTCGCAGCGAGAATTCGAACGCCGGGTCGTCAGCCTTCACTTTCCATCGACAGCGGGACGTGCCACGCGACGCCGCGCTATCGATCGCATGGATTCGAGCGCACGAGTGTCATTCTCAGGGGGGGAGCGTCACGATGCATCATCCGGCGAGGGGGATTCACACGTGCTGGCGTGAGTCGAAGGCTCGTCTGGAGAGGGGATCTCGGTTGGGGATTGCCGTTTGACGTGCGGTGAATCCAAGCACGGGGGAAAAAACAAAACATCTGCCCCGGCGAAAAAGGATTCAGAGCTGTCCGTCACGCCATATCGGCCCGCTCTACATTAGGCGTGGTGTTCTTGTGTGCCGTGTCGAGGCGCTTTAACGCGGTGAGTGCATACGTTTGATCAAGCAGTACATCAAATGATCAGAGCCCGACAAGTCGCCGCATTGAGATTGTGATCGCCGGGGCTTTTTTTTTTTTTTTTTCGCATTTTAACGTCACATCTTGTCATTTTCTTTAGAGTTCAAATATCAGCCAAACAGGAAGTTATAGTAGGACGTGTTTAAAAAAAGAAACGTAATAGTTTTTAGCTTTTATGCAAAGTTGGCATCATATTGGTTTGAATAAACGCACCACATATCATCGGATTCTGGTTCTATATGTGGGGCGTGTGTGCCTCTCAGTGATGGCCTGGCAGTCTTTCCACAGTGGACCCTTCCCATTTGGCCAAAATCTCCTGGCACAGACTCCATCCAACGCCACCCTTATGACGAGAACGCGGGTACGTAAATGTCTGGCTCAAGCAAAATCCTTCTTTTACATAGATCTGGTGAGGAAAAGCTGATTGTCTTTGAGCTGTGGATTAAAAAAAAAAAATAAAAAAAAAAAGTCTAATCAGCAATAAATGAAATGTGCAGATTGATCAATAATTAAAATAATCAGCCCGCGTTTGGATTACGGTTCTGTAATGAGCCATCACATTTCAAACAGTTTTAATATGAAAAGCACTTTGTATCCGAGGTTCTACACACTTATAATCCATCTCAAGTGTTGCATGTACGTATTAAAATCAAATATTTCTCCAATTCACTCAGCCCTGATTAATTTGAAAATGAAGAGTGCAGCATTTACATATTAGACGCTAATAAGCGGAAACATGGAAGTGGGACCAAATGAAAAGCAGCTTAAAAAAAAACAAAAAAAATGGGGGGGCCAAGTCTTTTCACTGAGCCGTCTGTTTACACGGGGCGGCGTGGCGGCCTCGCAGCTGCCTCACAGCACCGAGGTCCTGTGCTTCAACTCGGCACGAGCCATCTGGGGTTCTATCCGCACTTCACATGTCCTTTTTTTTTTTTTTTTTTTTTTTTCCCCGGGTGCTCCAGTTTTTATGTCTCCTCTAAAGCAAGCGAGGATATTGGGCCGCGTTAAGTCACCTCAAGGTAGGGGTTTGTAATGCTAATAAACGGAATCGCCCACACTTTCTGTATCGTTCTTAAAGTGAAAGGAGTTATAGTATCTGGCGGGTTTGTTTCCCAGAGGCACTAATAACGGAAACAACAGTCGCCACCTGGACGGTGGTGCACGTGGGAGCTCGTCTTCTTCCTCTGCCTGCCTCTTTATGTTCCCTCGCGCTCTCCGGAGCACAATCAGGAGAGCCTCCTGGGCATGTTCCGGTGATGCATCGTCCAGTGGAAGTGCAGATGCGAGGTATCCATAATACGTGATGTGGTGTTGTGATACGACTAAACAAGTCCAAGGTCGGCCGGTGGTGATTAAGAGACGCCGTCGGCTCGGCGCTCGGGATTCTATTCAAGGTTTTCTTTAAATAGTCGCGGACTAATGGCAAATCAATAATCGAGCAGAGGGATGATTAAACATTCCGCCTTTGACTAATGACATTAAAGGCCCGAGCACTCTTCATAGCATTACCGCTCCTCGCTCGCAGGAACGCGCCGGGGCCAGATTCGTCCCGACCCGCAAACATTCTAAAGCCGGGCATATATCTGCAATCTGCGGCGCGCGAGGGGGAGCGGGGCGAAAGGTTCAGCAGATCAGGCTGCATATAAACGGCTCCATCTATTTTCAATTAAAAGATGCCATCGATTCGGGGCCCATTGGTATGCATGGGAAAACAGCACATGAGTGAGGAGTGTTCCTTGTTGTTTTCGCCGCCGAGAGGGAAAGTAAAGGGCATTCAAGCAAATCGGGAAGCTTTGTACACACGCGTCTTAGCACAAATTACCCAAATTATAAATAAATTTGTCATACTCGGGGTGGGGATTCCGGATAAAGGGAGATTAAGGGTAGCAATGCGGTAAACAAAGATAATCCCAATGCTCAATAATACAACTCACCTCCCCTCTTGGAGGATGGAATATATTTGGTGCCACTTATATACAAATGATCTCTCGAGGCAATCACACCCAACAGACGGGGAAACTCAGCAATTCGGTGTTTCATTGTTTTATGCAACGCAATCAGGAGTATCCAAGCTGCAGCGGTGGAAGTAATCTGATAAGTCGCTTTCATTTCTGACCTCCGCTCGACATCTGGCCAAAACACGCGACGGCTTCGCTCAACTCGGATAATCAGCAATTCGATTGGTGATGGGATTAAAGAGGCGCTTTACATCAACATCAGCACTTCTGCCACTTCTAGAGTGTCATTTCCCCCCCCACAAGGTTTTGTGATTCCTGCCATCGTACCCCATCATAATGTACATTTATTAGTGTCAAGTAATGGTAATAAGCATTTAAGAGATAGGTGCTGATGAGTCATGAATTATTCATCGCGCCAAGGCAGCGCTAATGCCCCAGCCGTCGCAGTACACAGGACAGGAATAAGTGCGCTTGACAACACAATGTAATTATTAACGTTCTCCATGGTGTTCCATGCCAGATTAGGCAGATTTATGCGCACGGTTTTGAGCGTCATCCACATGTTTACCCTCTATTAGCAAATTGACATTCGCGACACTCGCAACGTTAACGTTAAATAATCAGAGCACGGCCTAGTTATGTAACTAAAGTGATAAATATTAATAATATAATTCATACTGCCACTGTTTAAGTTGCCTCATTAATTCGCGGGGTAATATCTTAACGTGGCGAGCGATGCTGTGCGATGGTGTCTGCCACAGAGAACCGTATTGATTTTCTGATAAGCATAATGTTACAGCAAATACACAACCAACTTCACAGAGAGTTGGACCAGCGGAGATTAAATGGATGCACGGCAGAGAGATTACTTGTCTGTTAGCAGGTTAATAGGTTCACCTGGGATCAATGGCATGAAATATATTCGGATCGATAGACTGGAGCTGTTGAACCGTGACGAATGAAGCTGAGGTGATGGAAGAGTGACGTGTGGGAACCAAACCAATGAGATGCGGGAAATATGGGAAATGCTTATTCTATAACTCTAATCTGAGAGGACACAGAGCAGCATCCAAACGAAATGTCCTTCTTCTTGTCCTGCTAGTTAGAATATGCAAGAGAATGATTAGATAAATATATACGCATAAATATAACGTGGAAGTACGGGAGACACAAATGGGGGGGGGGGGGGGGGGGGGGGGGCATACATGCAGTAGCAGTAATATTTACAGATTTCACTGACAACAAACTTGACACAGGAATAATGAACAATTCCAACCAAGTGCACCAAAGACACGCTTCAAATGTCCCTCCAAATATCTACCGTACAACCGTTTGAAAACAGTTCTGCGTTCATACGGTAATATTTCAAAAACGACATCTGAACGCTGAAATCGATGCGGTTAGCAGGCCACTAGAGGGTGCTGTTGCTTCTTTTTGTTATGAAAACACACACACATACATACACGCAAAAAGAAACGAAAGTTTTTCATTTTCACTTGAAACGTTGCGTAAAGAAGCTGCCTTCCTTGCCGACGGCCACTCTGAGTGATGTTCACACACACACACACACACACACACACACACACACACACACACACACACACACACACACACACACACACACACACACACACACACACACACACACACACACACACACACACACACACACACACACACACACACACACACCACAAAATTTGAATTTTTTTTCTCACTCCACACTGAAGACTCACTCCACATCAATCTGTTTTGTGAGGCCTAAAGCGGGGGCAAGGCAAAGTGCAACAGGTCTGAAAGCACTCCTCCCTCGCTTATTACTTGAATACATGCAATTGTGATCTTGAAAGTCCATTTACCCGTCATTTTTCCAAGCGGTACTGTCATATTGAAAAGTTCCCTTTATGAGTGATTGCGCCTCACCTCGTGTCACTCACAGTTGATCCTTTTTGAGATTTCCAATTTGTCGTGCGCTACATCCCTCCCATTATCTGAATCAAGAGCCACTGAGGCGCAATCCTCCAAGATTTGGCGACTACAAAAGCCGAGCGTGGAAAAAAAACTAAACGGGCGTCCTTTTCATGCGCGAGACGACGAGAATGTTTCATAATAATAACAACAGCAGAATCTGCACATAATAATCTCTTTTAATGCTCTGCTGGAAGACTATGGCTGATATCGTAATCACATTCAAAATGCAGTGTGATTCATAGCCACGGGATAGCGGCACAATAGTGCATAGAAAAAGGCTTCTTTGCCTTTTTGTTTTAATGGAGGCATTTAGTTGCTGAAAATCATGTGTTCTGCTCAATGTGGAGACAGTAAATCAACAAAAGTACCCCAGAGTATTTCCACCCAAACGTCTGATCCGCTGATGGATTTCCACAAATGAGCGTGGCGTGCGCATGCAGCGGCCAGAGGCAATTAAACATGCAATTTGTTATTTTCTATGCATTTCAGTGCATGAAAAAGATCTATCACAGAGACAGCGTTTGCTGACTTTAGCATTTCCTGCTTGCATTTATTAAAAAAAAAAAAAAAATAAAAAAAAAAATAAACGGTCCAGCTTGTGATCATTTTGGCTCATATTTACTCCCAACGACCGTTTGAGAGAGTTGCTATATTTGACTGCCACATGAAATTGCCGAGATCGCTGACCTCCCGCATTATTTTTTTACGTGCTGGAGTTTGTTAGTTTGTAACGGATCAGATTGTGTGAGGAGCCTGAGGGAAGACTTGTCGATTTTAAAAGTAAAATAAAATGGAATAGGAATCGTGTTTTTGTTTTTTTTTTTCACTTCGTTGACAAGCAAACAGGATGGAGAAGTACTGAGGGGCTGTAATTAGGACTCGCAGCTATGAAACTCGTCATTTTTTGGTGAAATAACCCGCCATGGAGCCACAACTTGCAAACCAAACGCTACTTTGAGCTCAGCGAGCATCAACTCTTCGCCGGGCCAGAGCGACGCGCCGACAACGTCATGGGCTGGGCGAGTTATTGAGACCCGCCGTCGATAAGGTCGAAGGGGAGCCTCTCGGAGACGGCGGCAGCAGGACACCAAGCGGAGCCGCCGCCAAAATGAACAAAGTTAGAAAAAAAAAAAGAATATAGAGCCCCGAACCTGGGTCGCCCGCACAGTGGCTTCATTTGTGATATAGATTCTAAAAGGCTTTTTTTTTTTAGGATTATATACAGTATAATAGATACAGTGAATATTTTACGACGACACAATGACATGGCTCTGACTTGGCTACGCGCCAACGGAAAAACACTGGCACCAGCGTCAGCACCGAACCTGGTTCTTCTCAGTCACAAAGCAAACGGCCAACATTCAGATTTCAGTCAGTCTTCTGCTTTTTGACTGTAGCCCATTGCATGGCCCACCAGCGTCAGCGTAGACCCTGTTACTGCTACTATTTAAAGTCAGAGCATCGCAGCAGAGGCTCATTGTGTTAAATCCTCCATTTAAATCCATGCAGCATGTTTGGTTTAATCCGAGCGAATTATTCCTGGCAAATTTAACCTTGCAAAAAAAAAAAAAAAGAGAGACGGCTCTATTTTTTTTTAAAGAGAGTGCTAAAATGTTTTGTTACCCCCAAAATAATGAAACATTTAAACACATTACAAAATAATGAGATCCTGCAGACAGCTTCAATTTTCTTCTCTTCTTTTTTTTTTTTGCGTGTGTGTGTGTGTGTGTGTGTGTGTAGCTGTTCTCTCTGCTTTCTTCTTCTTCACGTACATGCTCAGGAACAAGTCGCTGCTGCATGTTGGCTGCTCAACTCACTTTAGCATCAGAAGATAGTGAGGTGGCAGCTAATCTGAGCACTCAACAGGTCACAACCCGCCTCTTGTCAGGCTCGGGTGTGGATGATAGTAAACGCCGACTGAGGGCTCAGAGCCAGACGGGGCTTCAAAAAGCTTTTTACACCCTGATTGAGGATTATCGGCAGTGACGCGGTTTCCATAATGCATGAAACAGACCTTGGGCCCCGTCTTACACCTGGTGCAAAGTGCACCTCTGCAAGTGTCACTTTCTGCCCGGCATATTCATTTTCCGCTCTGGCACCCTTCAACATATGTATTTTCATTAATAACCAAGCCTATGGGCTCGTTGGTCTCAAATTGAAGTGTTGTCGAGTAAATTGACGTCTAATTGCATTCTTGAGGCTGGAGAGAGAACAACTGACCAATTAAAACGAGGTTATTAAGTCAATGGTGGAGGCTTTTGTTGCTCATGGAAGGGTGCCAAGCAGAGTGTGCCATCGAGGGGCGTTGAGAAAAAAAAGAAATGAAAAAGCGTGTACTTTTTTTCCTCAATAGCCGTGCAGTTAATTATTACTTTTGTAACGGCATGAATGTTGTGAAAAATGAATCACACTAAAGTGGAGAGTAAGGCTGGACAGGACTGCATGAAGCTGAGCAGTTACTATTTCTCCCAACTCTTGTTTATCGGAGCAGGAGAGCCTCATTTATCGTGAAATAACGCCTGACAGCGACATTAAAGATGTAACATGAGATTAAACTTGTAATCCGATAGCAGGCTTAAATTAGGCCTCGTTCACACTGCAGGGAAACGCAATCCCATTCAGATTGCTATGCGCTGATCAGTGTTGCCAGGTATGGTGGTATCCCCCAATTGGGGAGCAAAAACTCTCTTACCTTTTAACTTTGTTCATTTCGTGCATTTGTGTGTTTACAAATTCTCCGTCACACATATATTAGTTTTACGGTTTTAACATGATTCCTACACAGGCTGAGATTTGGGCTGGTTTTTACTGAGGTGTGTGTGTTTGACCTCGTTTGGGCTGAAAACAGTGAGTCACATCTGGCAACCCCGGTGCTGACCGGTAGGCTGTTTATATTTACTTCTGTCAACAGCGTCTTCTGCGCCCTGGGGATCTGAACCCGTGAGATCGCGTTCACACTGCAGTCTGATGGAGGTCGCGTTTAAAATGTAACGTGAAGGATCACGCAAAAATAATCGGAAAAATCAGCAAAAACTCCGAATTGAGCATCAAGACCTGCAATGCATCATTTTCAAGCTTTTGTTTCTGGGAATGTTCGCTTTCACAAGCCAGCGCTTTGAAAACGGTGTCCGTTTTCACCTGAGATTATATCGTTTTCGTGTTGGACCACTAGCGGGAGCTGTGATCCAAAAGAGAAAGTCGGTATAATCTGAAAGGAACAGACATCTTTAAAAAACCCAGATTCAGAACCAAACTCATGGAACGAATCATTTCAGTGAAAGGAATTAATATGTGGAACGGACTTAAGAAAGAAATTAAAGAGTCAAAAAACATAATGGTTTTTAAGAAACAAATCAAACATATGATACTCAACAAATATGAGAGTGCCACTTGATAGGAGAATCCAGATGAAAGTTGATATTTTGTGTTTTGTAAAAATGAAAACTATATAAAATGTATTGTGTGTAATGTAGATAATATATGTATAAATAATGTAAATGTGGAAACTGACGACAAAATTTGTATATTTGTATAAACTGTAGAGACTTAAAAGAAGTAGAAATATTCTATGCTTATGTAAGTTCTGATTGCAAATTGAATCATTTGTAAAACTGTAAAAGAAACAAAAGCCTGAAAATGTATAAAGGGGTAGGAAACATAAGTTTTACTTCAACCTACTCCTTTTCGAATTGTATGTACAGTATATTACTTTCTTTTTATTTTATTTTTTTTATTTTTTTTAAATTGCATTGTACAAATTCGAAATAAAGACTACTACTACTACTACTACTACTACTACTACTGTTGTTTGTCTGTTGTCTGCCATCTACACGGAGCCGCAACGTTTTACAGAAAACTTAAGTTTTCTCCCATTTAGATGGAGTCGGAGCGTTTTTGGAAAGTTCCACCTGAAGCCGAGCAACAGTCACCAAAATGTAGGCGCAAATCTCGTTGCGCAAACGGGGCCTTAACGCCGGACTACAACTCGAAGTACCAAAAGCTGGAAGTCGTTACCAAATATTCCATAAGGAGAAGTTACTGCATTCCGTCACCTTAATTAGCTTCCTTAACTCTGCTTGTCAAACAGAAAATGCTGTCACCGAAATGCTGAGATAATTTGCCCTTTAAAAGGCTTTTTTTCTTTTTCTCCTGTGTTGCAAATCTGTCTGATTTAATAGTAATGTAAAAGGAACAAGGTCTCGGGTAATTAATACGAGGTCCTTGGAGGCTTTGAAGAGATAGTGAATAGTGCACCAAGCAGGACTCTCTGCACCTGACAGGTGGAATAGAACGGCACATACATGTGCAGGAGTGGACATGCACAGTGTTTCTGACATGGATCATCTTCGATATGCGCAAGCATTAATAATGTTTGTTGCAGGCACGGTTCTGAATAATACACTTTGGCAATGCAGGGTCTCAGGCTCCTTCGCAATGCAGGGTCTCAGGCTCCTTCGTCGGAGTGCGTGAGTCACTGGTGGCCTTTCTGAAGGAAGTGGATGGCCTCCCCCAGGAAACGAGGGAGCTGCTGCAAGCACACAGCCGCACTGCTATTTTTGGACTCTCAACTGTCTCTTCCCAGGCAATGCCGAGGCTCCCCGGGAAGACCGGAGATCGGGGGGGCCTGTACCGTGCTGCCACGGAACATCACAGGGAACAGACTCCGATCTGTGTGCGTTCAGTGGACGGGGAACCGGAGGTACCAATGCTGACGGAGGCACGGAATCGGCTTGCAGTAGACAAAGAAAGGTGGTGTTTATTGATTCCAGGGAAAGAAACTCACAATCAATCCCACATTAGTATTTCTGCTCCTGCATCTTTCCAGGCTTGGACTTTCACAACGACCCTTTGTCTGTTATGTTGGACATTGTCCTCGTGAGTTTGCATTTGCTGCAACTGCTTTGCAGTGGTATTCATTTAGTGAGGTAGATCTTTGGTTCACAGGGCACACACACACAAAGAAAAACATCTTCCCGACAGTCCCAACAGTTGTTGCTGTGCGAAGACACAAGGTGTAGACATATGCAACTAGTTCACAGTCCTCTTCTATTGTCAGTCCTCTTTGCATTCATTTCCAAACCATGTATATAATGGCACAATGATTCAGCCTTCATTCATTCCCATTCAAAGCCGGCTCATTCATCATGAACGCACTACTTGATAAGTTGAAGGTAACCACATGTGGCTAAAGAGAGAAAAAATACACCAAATGAATGATGCATTCTTTTCCCTCATTGAATGTCAATGGGAAACAGAAACGACAACAACAAAAAAGGTCTACAGCAAAACAAAGAGTAACATTGCTGAAAAGAGAAATCGACACAAGTTCCGAGGGCTTTAGCAGAATTGAATTTTCACCTGCTTTGGGTTAAAATGACTTTGGATAAGACATTATCGGAGTGAGGCGGCGGTTATGAGTCAGGATTCCTCTTATCGCTTTGTTGGAGGATTTGGGAGTCATACGAGTCGGCCTGTAGTTTGGCAGTTCCATATCCCCGCGATGAATAAAGTATAAGTCTCGCTATGAAATCAATTGTTTGCTCTCTGTTGCATCGCAGACGGAGAGAAATTGTTTTGCCTTGGTAACTGTCACCGGTTTTCACGCTCCTTTTATTACTTCGCCGTGACAAGGCCATTGCTGACAGGAAAATGCCTGAAACAGTAATGACTGTAGATCCCTTTTTAATCATTAATTTGACAGTGATGATACAGCACTCAGTAGTAGTTTGCTTTTAAGAGGGCTGACTTTGAACTTGAGCTCCAGAACGAGCGTGTGTGTGTGTGTGTGTGTGTGTGTGGGTGTGTGTGTGTGGGGGGGGGGGGGTTATCATTTTGATTTCCTTTTATTCTTATAAGAGATTGACACTTGTGCAGATCAAATAACTGGCATATATCTTAGTATCCAAACGATGTGAGATTGAGGAGTGGCATGTAAACAAGAAGTAAAAGAACAAAGCAAGCAAAAGGGATTAAAAAATACACTAGTCAGACAGCTGTCTGGTTTCTTTTTGGTTTTTGTTCCTGCAGCATGTAGCCGAATGACAGAAAAAGACTAAGATCCAATGCCGGGCCTGCACTGAGGCAGGATGGGTGATTCCTAGGCTCCACGGGGGGGATGGGGGGGGGGGGGGGGGGTTGATTTCACACCATTCATGCACATTCCGTAAACACACAGCAAAACGTCCCCGTGCCTGCGATTCAACCACGTTCTCAAACAGATGAAAAATAAGCCCCCTCTGACAAGCTGCGGCGACGTCTCGCCGCCTGATTGCTAACAATATCGAGAGAAGGGGAGGGGGGGGGGGACTAAACAAAACAAAAAAACGATTGTGTGAGTGGCAGCCACACAAGACAGAAGCCTTCACAGGGGAATAAATTGAAATTTGAAAATAATATGTCTATTTCGCCTCGTTGGTAGGAGCAGATTCATTTGTTGCTTTGACAATCTCTTATTTGGAAACCAAAAATGTGACTTCATTTCGCCGCTTGGTAATTACTGCAATCACAAATGGCAGAATGTGTGCTTGCGCCTCGCATGTGATACAGTACGGGGAGGAAAGTGGGACGGGGTGTTGATGGCGAACGCCTCCAGAGCACCCCAGACATGTGCCCTGTAACCGTGTCGGAGGGAAATGAACAGACTGATAATGACTTGTCGGGGGGGATCCCAAGTAGCCCTTCACAACACGCCGGCAGAGTTTCCTTCGCCGGAGCAGGTGGCTTTCGGCCTGCAGGAGGCTGCCAGGGGCCGCCCAATAATGCAACAATCAGAACTCACATGGCTTCTAACATCAACTCAAGATGTGCTTGGGTTGACGTGTCGAGACGTCATCCCGCCCTGCGGGTTTGAACTGCCCAACTGCTCGTGAGTGTGATGCACATTTATTATGAAAGGACAAAGCCAGGAAATGGGAACTAGTACATTTTTGGTTATTAATGTCAACTTAATGCTCATCTATCTATCCATCCATCCATCCATCCATCCATCCATCCATCCATGCCTTAAGATTTGTTTTTAGTGGGTGGGTCACTTGCATCCCTTAAGATGCAAGTGGAATTTGGGGTTTTGGGGGGGGGGGGGGGGGAGTTCCAGCAACAACGTGCATTATGTTAAGTCTTGTTTAAATCTGTCACCTTTAATTTGCTATAGTAAAAAAAATAATGTCAACTTCTTTTCTTCTCTTCTTTTTTTTAATCATGTTCGGTGCAATGCAGTGCTGGAGTCTAAAATACTCCTTTTCCAAAGGTCATGAGATTCATACTGCTGGTTTGGGAGTTCTTGCACTATGTTACGTCTCCAACTGGAACTCACGCTTCTCTCAGAATGTTCCTCGAGATCGAACCTTGGCCTGTGACCCGAGGCTGGATAAAGCAGTGTCGAGGAGGGATGGTTTTATTTTCAGAGACTAGTGAATTAACTCACCAACTTTTAATCAGAAATTCTGATAATTTCATAAAGAATGACAGATTCTGTTGAAAGAAAAATTCAATCCAAACTTGGGAATGAATACTTCAAATTCAACTGCTTTTTCTTTCAGGTTTTGGTCTGATTTGCTCCAGCAAAGAGAATAAAACTGCAGATTTGGTTCCTGCACAGAAAATGTCATTGGAACTCTAAGAACACATTGGTTTACCTTGGGGAACGCCAGAAGTCTCTGCTGTGGAAGAACCTGCCATAAAGTATCTTCATTTCTTTACTCTTCCAAACAGGAAATCATGGAAGATTATAATCAGACTGCCAAAAATGTCAAGGGGCATGTTTATTGTCACTATGTTTTAGTTTTTCTCTTGAAGAAATATCTAAGAAAGTACCATAGCTTATGTCAAGATTTTCCCTCATCTTTGGTTGCTCGTGTCGTGGGGTAATCTCTACAGTTCACCGAGATATTGTACCATCGAGTTTGAGTTTGGGAAACCCCCTGAGCTGGACTGGCTCCGCCCACACACGCCCATCTTGAGAAGAGGAGGAAGTACTTCCTCTCGTGGTGCCATGTGCCTGAGCAGAGCTGCCTAATTGTGGGAGGAGTCAAAGGGAGGGACCTTGATTGTGATTGGCTAAACCCCTGATGGCACTATACAGGGTTTGATTTCTGATTGGCTGGTTGGAGCGACACCCTTTTTAAAAACTGAAACAAGCCAGGGGCGTCATTCCAGCTACGGGGACGATTATTACCATTGAAAAACCATTAGAAAGTGAATTTTGTATAATATCACCCCTTTAACAAAAGTCACACTATTCCCCAGTTTTCCAACATGTTCTGATGTGCTTCTTTTGTACATGCTTCCATTTTCACCAAAATCCCATCCACTTTGACTGTCAAATTGTTTTGCAGCTTGCAGGGACTAGTTACACTGCGAAGTTCCGGAGGAAGCAAGAAGATGAAATGAAACGGGCCCCTAGGATGGTAATCTTTATTTCCTGCGATAATAACTGTCGTCATAGGTTTGATATTGTTGAAAGCTTGATTGGCAGTTTGGATCCCTCACGTCGAGCGAACCACTCGTTCATCTGGTCAAGTTTCTCATCAGAATATATTCCAGGGGCGAGATAATGGTGGGATTGTTGGAAGACCTCCAACACATGGTGGAGTCTGATTACTAACAGGTGTCTGATGATTGATTGGCCCTCGGATGATGGAAGATTTGCCATATTTACCAGCATGAGATCTCACAGGCTCATCAGAAGATTGAGGCAAACGAGGAAAACAAAGCGGCGCCCGGCGTAAATATTGTACATATGGAGAGGAGGGGATCACACATACCCCTCCCCCCCCCCGCTGACAGACTCATGTGCAAATAATCCATTCGCACCTCAGCTACAAATAAATATTTATTCTCTCAGTCATGACCATGAACAAACAAGAATTACGAGAAAAAACATGGACAACATATGCAGTTGCTTGTGGGACGGCGCCGGACGGCTGAATCTTTTTTACTTTGGTTGGAGGCGAATTCAAAGTCTGAGTCGGGAGTGTCTGCGACGTCATGCTACGCTTGTTTATGGCCGAATAAGCGAAGCAAACTCTGAAGCTGGAGGGCACAGCCCGGCCTTGTCAATCATTCATGAGCACACCGCTCCTTCTTTACCACGATGTTAACTACTTTGGAAATGTAACTGAACTCATGTATGAATTATGAATCGTGACTGCAGCCGCGGCCTTTAATTTTCATACCACGGATCGCCGGTTGAAGTATTTTATTTGTTCACTTTCTAACTCTATGTACTCGTCCTCTTGCTCGATCGACCCTGAGGTGCCCGGCTTTGTGTATAAAGCAGACGCACAGAGCGCGGAAAATTACTCACCAGCTTCTGATGAAAGGGTTTTTAAAAAAATATTTTTAATACAAAAACAGCGACTAGATCTACAGCAAGTTAAAACTCGTCATCTTGAAGGAAAACATGTCTTTTTGTCCCTTTAGGTGGTTTGGTGTTTTTAATCCAGAGATGAAAGCCGTCACGTATCAGATTTTTGTAACGATATTTCCGGGATTTTGTCGGCGATGCCTTCATACTGGGGTCATTAATTATTTTTTTTTTTGATGTTGGCTGCTGTGCTCCAGACTGGAGCTTTAATAGCTTCCTGATGTCAAGCTGTGAGTGGCTCACCTTTGAAGAGCTCCACATGGGCCGGCCCGGGCCCTTTCATGTCGGTAATCACACGATCCATAATCATAAAATGTTCAGGATTTCCCGCTCCGGGTATAGAATTACCAAAAGGTGTTAAATAAGAAATCTTCAAATTGATAACTTTGAAGTGTGAATAATAACCTTTTTTTTTGGGGGGGGGGGGTTTGCTCATTTGTATTTTCTGTTGGTAATTTACCAAAATGACAATTACCAATCTACCGCTTTAGATTCTTCATTCTTCCTAAAGAAGAGATGAGTCGATTTCTAGCCCACCCTGACTTCTTCCTCACCTTCCTCTTCAACGAGGCTCGGAGAGAAACATAACACAGCCCACTGCTATTTCACTTCAGTAAGACATGAAAGTTAGGGTTGTAAAGTTCAGGGAGCCTATAAAAGAGCTTCTTTTTTTTTTTCTCCCGCTTTTGCTTTCTCTTTTTTTTTTTTTCTTCTTTTAAAGCAATTAAAATGAGTCCAAGGGTTTATTTTATTGGAACTTCAACCAGTATGGAGATAAAAACTATAAAGATGGAAATTGGGGTTTCACTCGGACTCATCTCAGTAATGTCGTCTTCCGCTCTGAGCTGGGTCAAAAAGATTCATCGCGTCGGGAAGTAAGCGTGAACATTTGTATTCAGGGGTTTTTGAGTGTGCTGAATCCAAATTTAACGGGATCCACGCTGGCAAATCAAGGGTTCCCACTCAAAACTGAGAAAAACAAGATGGCCACCATCTGAATTACACATTCTGATATCTGGCCATAACTTTGGTTCAGTTTTAAGGAGAAGTTAGATAATAAGTCGTTCCGTCGAGTTAATAATGCAAGGAACGTTGCTCTATGCACTATTGTCTACCCCACAGAACTTCTTTATAATGAAACCAGACTTTTGGTTCATCAGCAACTACAAAACAAACTACAAACTACTGTAAATGAAAGCTTCAATTTTAAAATATTTTTTTGCCATAAAAAGAGCCTTTTAATGGCTTCACGTGAAAGAGAACTTTTGTTGCTGCGTTCTATCATTCTACACATGTTGAAGCATTTGATTCAGACACATCTAGAAATAAAGTGAAAGGAGCAGAAATTCACTGTGTAATGCCCAAATGTTGAAAAATAAGCCTCAAACTCATTCCCTCAAGTTATTAATTTAAGGGAACAAGTTATTATCTTGTTCCCTTACATTATATTTTTTCACCAATGTTGAGGGGGATACATGTTTCAATATTTGATCTCAAAGCTTCCATAATAGCAAATATGATGGGGATGGGGGCAACATTGGTGAAAGAATATAATGCAAGGAAACAAGATGATAAGTTGTTCCCCCAAATTAATAACTTGAGGGAACAAGTTACTATCTCGCTCCCATGCGTCATTGTTTTTTTTCTCTATAGCCGTAGAAACGTGATCTTGGGAGCAAATTATAGTTTTTCCGAATCAAGGAATGTAATGCAAAAACAACAAGATCCAAGATGGCCGCCATTCCAAATGTAACGTGAGGGTCGGATGTGTGGCGGCCCGGCTCAGTCCCTTCATTTCACACCCACACTCACTGATCATATCCGCTTGTCATCAATCACGTCTTGACTGACCAATGAGCATTTAGAAAGGTTTTAACTGAGGTGAACATAAATGAAACTTAACTTAATTGACTATTTTAACATGTACATATGTGAAGATATCACAACACAAATATTGTACAAATATTGTAAATGCATTTTAACGTATTAATTGACTTGTAAACCTTACACAAATGTCTATCTGACCATAGGTTTGGTTCAATTAGACGTAGAAACGTGGGATTTTAAGTTATTACCATCTTATCACAAAGAGGTTTTCAAATACAAGAAAGTAACAACACAGACAATGAAGACACAGTACAAGTACAGGCCATAAGGACTAAAATAGTATTCCTCGCAAGAGCGTAACTGTGAGCGGAGACGGTTTCATTGTCAACTATCATCTCAAGGTAAATAGAAGCTTCGAGAACTTTGCAGATAAACTGATCGGACTGTGATTTCCTCAACTCGTGTCTGTGGGAGGACTTCATGTTATCAGCTGTCAGAGTCTGACCTGTTGTTTGAAGGCCCTCGAAGGATTCCGCTGTCGGCAGTTACTAAACTCTGCACCTGGCGAGAATCAACAAACGGCTGCCGACAATGATTTTTGTAAAACCCACGTGTGTAACAGCATGTACGAGAATTGCAATCAATATCTCATCATTGACGGACGACCTCATTTGAATTCCTCGCCAATGCAGCGCCGGCTGTGTATAGAATTACAACTATGTTTTATATTCCAGCTTTCTGGTCGATAACGATGAGAAATCAGAAAATGATGTCTTCATGTCGGACCGCTAGTTGGTGCTGTTGGTTATTTTTCTAATGAAACCACACACACATGAAGTATATACAGTCTCTTGCTGCTCTGGCGTTTCCTCGTGCTGCATTCACTGCAGTCGGACGTTGGAGATTTGCGTTCGTTTATATGAAATTGAACAAACGTTTACTATTGATTCATTGCTGCCTTTTACGTGGCCCCAAACATCGCTGTCGTGTAATCGGACACCCGGAATGCAAACTACGTTTTGTGTTTTCACATGAAAATGAGGCCGAGTATCTTGTAAAGTTTGAGCAAAAATAGAATAAATAATGAAAACAATCACTTTTTTTCTTTTTCTTTTTGGCGACTACAAATTAGTCAATCTTAATTAACACTACCATTAATAATAACATCTGTCTCATGAATGTCTCTGCAATGCCTGATTGACCTCAATAAAGCATTTCCTCATGATCTCCACTTCTGCTTCGACCTATAATTAATCTACTTTCAGAGTCAGCACCCCCCCCCACCCCCCTTTCTTTCCTCACCACACAAATCTTTTCACGAATGATAAAGTCCCCGTTTATTACCACAGGTACTTAATCTTAGGACTCATTGGAAACATCTGGTTGATAAATTGCTTGCATGAAATTAAACAGTAAAATGAACACGGAGGGTCTCGCGGATGATCGCCTATCTCCCGGGGTATCCGGGGTAATGAACACATAAATTACGCAATATTTAGGCAAAAATGAGCGCCGTCGCCATTAACACGAGTACCAGCACGTTTTGATTTGCAGCACTGCGCTGGAAACAATGTCGAAGCGGGCGCGGGGGTTTTGGCGTGTTTTACGATCCGACGAGAGAAACGTTAGGAAGGATGTAGCGCAATGACGGGAGTCTTATTTTACACGAAACGCAATGGCAGACGGTTTCTCAGAGTTGGGCATGTGAGTGGCTAAATCCTCCTCTCAGGAAGCGAGGCTTTCACTATATATGTCGCCCAACATGACAGCCACTGTCAGAAACATATTAGAGGGCGATTGGGGAATAGAAAGTGGTTGGGATTCAGCACACACACACACACACACACACACACACACACACACACACACACACACACACACACACACACACACACACACACACACACACACACACACACACACACACACACACACACACACACACACACACACACACACACACACACACACACACACACACACACACACACACACACACACACACACACACACACACCAGTGACGGCATGAAGCGCTTCATATATAATGTGATTTTTCTCGCCACTGGGCCCTCCTGCTTGTTTACCCCTGGAGCATAAAGAAAGGGAGAAAGAAAAGGGAAGAAGAAAAAAAAAAACAGTGCGGAGGAGAAGTTTGCCGGAGACCTTTGCCACGGTTTTGTGTCTTCTGGCATTTGCAATTAGCAGCCGGCTGCCGACTGACACTGAGAAACAGATGCTGTCCATCCGTTTGTCACAGACTCTTATTTCTTCTCTTTGTTGAGCCGAGATTGCAACCCCGCGAACTCCGCGCGTGCGTTCCGATTCCGAGCGCCGCCCCGTAATGAGGCTATGACTACTCGTCTTCAGCCGCTCACTGTTAATTATGCTCCCGTTTATTGTATGTGTGCCCACACATTCATATATGTGAGTGAAGCGCGCGGCGTATAAAGAGAGGGGGGATTTATAATAGTGGAGCGGGAATGGGGGGGGATCAAATGGCAACCGAAAGCTATTCTGCAGCGCGTGACACATACTGGAATGGGTCACAGTTCAGAGCATGATTGAGTATTTGCATGCCATAATTTGCATTATTCAGAGTTTTTTTCCAGTCCACGTAAATAAAGCCACAAAGGGAGGCTCGTGTTGTCGTGAGTGACAATTGTTTAAACACTCAAGCGGAGGGAAGATTGCAGGCGGGGGATATGGCGAACAACAGCTTCGAATCAGGTGTTGTTTATCGGCAGCTTGAAACATTGTCATTTTCCTGCATATGTGTATAATAAAAAATCTGCTTTGGCATTGCACTCTTTGGGGTTCGCCAACAAAATGCAAACGCATCATATCTTCATTTGAGGGATTTATGCTTTCGAAACCTGGACAAATGGAACTTGGTGAAATCACTCATGTATTTTCAAATAATCCCTTTTGCTTTTTTATCAGAAAGGTTTTGTGTTTACACGAAAACTATGCCTATTTATATACCCGTTTTCATGTTGGGCCACTGGTGGGTGTCGTTTGTTGATATAATGGAACGACACACACAAATACAGAGAACAATATAGAATAAATTATGGTGACTCTCGACTATAAATCCAGGAGAATATGGACTGGGAGTCATGACACTCTGTGTGCCTGCCTCTTTAAGAGGCAAGTCGCAAAGATTGTTATCCCAGGTACCTGTTTGATGACATTTTTTTTTTTTCCTTAAGAATTTTCGGCCTGGATTTTCACCTTTAAGAGAATATACACAAAAAGTACATCAAAATGTGTGGAAAACGTTCGACTAGTATGAAATGACTTTTAACGATTCGGAAAAAAATCGCTAAAAAATGCAAAAAACTTGGTCCAATTGGAAGAGATTTTTATGAAAATGGAAACGTGTACACAAAAAAGCACATCAAAACATGCCGGAAATTCAGGAACACTGTGCCACAACTTTTGTTAATGATTTAACAACCCGTTTCCACAAGTATCACAAAAAAATTGGCCAATCAAAGTGAATGGGAGTTTGCTGGAAAAAATTTAAATAAAATGGAGGGGATGCTCGTCAGCAGGGAGCGGCAGGCACACACAAAATTGTATTTTTCTTGTCCAAATACTTACCAGTAGCAGCAATTAAGAAGAGCTGCCGTTTCCCTCATTTCCACGGAGACGGAGCATTTTCAAAAAGCTGTGTTTTCAGTGACTCTGAGCACTGTTGTTGTATAAATGGCGCCGAGGTGTGCGATGAGCCCCCCCTTTTTATTGTTGAATACTGAAACCTCTCAATGTTTATCATCTTGTAGCTATCTGAATCCAAATACAAGCAAAACTTGTCTTGTGCTGGTTGATTATTAATTTAATGTATTGATTGGTATTGTCTTTATAAATAGTGCAATTGGCATTGTAAAAGAAAAAAGTCAATATATATATCAGTCAGTATCTACTAAGTAAATAAATTACTTTCAATAAATGTGTGTTTACACATAATAATACATATAATTATAATACATAGTTATTTACTGTCTTTTTATTGAGATTTATCTCAAAATTTCATGACAGTTGCATCTCCTTAACCCTTACTGTGCTTCACAAAAGTTTAATTTGTGCACATTTAAAAAAAAAATAAAACATAAAAAATCTAGATAATGTCATAAATAATGTATTAAAGATTAATTAAGGGTTTTGCTTTTAAATACGGTATATTTACTCCTATATATGTAATTACTTATGATTGTACTTTCTTCTCTGAGAAAAAATTCATCCCTGTGGAAACCAGGAAACAAAACTGTCAAGGTAAACCCTGACTAATTTAACAAATCTTCTATTCCAATATATTCTGGCCATGTATGCTCAACCAATGCTGGTTAATATGAATTGTGATAAATCTACTTGAGGTTTGCATTTCCAGAAGAAAGTTTGGAAGGTTGAATGAAGCTGATCTCCTTTGATCTATGCGTCTCCACTGCTGAGATCATAGCAGATCAGAGGAGATCAGCACCTTTTGCCATGGAGATGCTAAGATCAAAGATTTCTTCCTGCTTTGATCTGCATGAGGTGCCTCTCCCATTCGCTTTGTATGGGACATTTTTCCATAGTTTTTTGTGATTAATTAAGAAATAGTTAAAGACATAAACAGCACAGCGTAGCAGTCATCTCATGAACAAGCTGCACGTTTTGATAGTTGAGCGGTTCAAATCGGTTAAAGATTGCAGGAGATATAGCGGCAAAGAAATCAGAATAATAATGATAAAGTTTTGGATCATTAATGTGACTGCCTTCAGCATTCACGCAATTATCATGTGCGGGTGTGAATTTCCCAACAGCAAGTTGGAAACAAACTTTAGAAAACAAGAAACTTGTTGAAGTGGGGACGGTTTTATCTGCTCATGAAAAGCTGCTGCTTTAACAACCATCGCAGGAGTGTCTGTGTCTCAATTTCAGTGTCGGTCATTCACTTGATTGCAGCTCCTCTGTGTTGCACACCGATACCTGAATGTCAAGATCGTCACCTATATTCACTGAGCTACTCTGCTGCACACGTCTCGACATCGTCTCATTTTTTGCAATCGGCCAAAATGTGAACACGAGCCAAAGAAAGATGTTTCAAATCCTTTGAGAAATCTCTCCTTTTTTTTCTGAACTGAAATCAATAGGGAATTTGATAGTATGTCTGTTATTCTGAAGCTCACAATGCTCCCCAAAAAAATACTTTCTTTTTTTTTTTTTCCCCGATCTTGGTGGGGAAGAAAGACTTTTGTGTAGTAAAAGTGAAATAGGCTTGTCAGCGGGTAATAATAAAAACTTTATGAATATATTTTCTAAAGTTTTTTTCCTCTGGAAACACAAAACATGAAACTGATTCACTAAAATCTAGATTTTTTGTTATATTGAATGTCTTGTTCAGCTTAAACAATATGCTGGGTTCAGAGTCACTCTTGAGCATATCAATAAGGACACAATTCTTTCAAAATTATCGCTGCTGTGTGTGCATATGTTTCATTTCATCCTCTCCCGCGAGTGTGTTTGTGCCGCTTGGTTGCCACGTCTCCTGCTGGCTGTGCTGGTGAATGACGTCGCCAGGCAGAAGCTGCAAAACTCGGGCGGTGATGTCATCCAAAGTAATCGATGAGGAAATCATTTGCTTTCAAAACTTTTCGGTTTGAACGCAAGACTTTTTTCTGAAGCCAAGGCGCCAAAAACAGTGTCGTGTAAATCAGATTCACATCATGTGTTTTTTTTTGGGGGGGGGGGAATTACTGTGAAGATTTTGAGCAGGCACTTGTACGTCTTGGAGCGTTTTGTCAAATCGAGCTGTATGTGGCCTTGATATGTGCGACACGTTGCATACTTCACCCGTAATAACAATGAAGACGGTTACAATGACTTACCGTGGAAGGAAATAGTGACAAAATAAAAAAATGCTATTCGCTTGAATATGTCTGACTGAACACATCTCTGATTATGTTACAAATTTATTTCCGGACAGTTATGAATGAATAAACACAGATTTCGTTAATTAGACATAATACATTTTTGATTATTCTTGATATTGCAGGTGGAAGTACAAACTATCCCATCACGAGGCGTTTCACACTACCTGCTTCTGTAATGAGGCTTTTCATAATCTCACTGTGCAAACTGCAAGCAGGCTGTATTTGTCATCCTGTGATTGCGCGGAGCCGGCAGTTAGGGCCGCTTACAGATCTACTTTTCCCCATAAGTCACCGGCCCCGGCTCGTATTGTTCGGTAACAGGCGAAGAAAGCACTTCCACAGCCGCAGCGTGGTAGTGAAAGATTAACAGAGTGTAAATCAAAGTACTTTTACACATGAGGCATGATGGCGCAGATCAATCACCACTGGACATTGTGGACAAGCCTATTACAGCAAGTGCCACAAGGTGTAAATCTCCCCCGGAGAGAGGTGGTGGCCGGTTTTGGGGCGAATTGAGAATTCACGGCAAAATGATGGTTCCTACTGCCACAAATTGAGTCAAATTAATTGATTTCAGTCCACTGGAATACTCGACTTTCTTTAATGAAAGAGACACGTGTATTGAAGGTGTGATAATGGGCAAAGGTTGCCTGACATATGGTTGGTTCCCTTTTCTCCCAGCTGAACCAAATCAAGTCTGACTCAACCGGCATTGCTCCTGAGTACATTTCCCATTCTCCTTTGCCTGCCATTCAGAGAGACTTGGGTCTATTACAGCTCTATAGGGTACTTTCCACCAGTGTCTATTTGACAGAGCCATCACTTGAGGTCCATTACTCTCTGTCGGCTCCTTCTGCCAATAATGCCACTGCAGCCATTGAGCGGGATCTTAATGGAAAATGATATGCTTGTTGGCAGCTCAGTGTAGCAATACTGCAGTGACCCGTAACATGTCGTAATGAAATGGAAGGAGGAAGGAGATGGGAGAAGCCGAGGAGGCGCCTGCTCTTTCGGTAATTCCTCTCATGCCCGGGTCTGGGGAGGAGAGGTGATCTATGCGACTCCCGGCTGTTTTCCCGCAAGAGATGAGGTGTGTTTTGCTTGTCAATGGCTGCATTCTTGAATAAGCGTGTCACGGCTCTCGGAACAATTGGATGCTTGAGAATCTGGCGTACTCTAAAGAGAAAATGACAAAACCCCATGCGGGACCCAGAGGCTACACTGAATAACCTAGAATGTCCTCACTACATTCCTTCACATATCTTTCATGTCCATTAACGGATTCCCGATCCTAATGCTTACTTGACTGTCCAAGGATGCTACGCAGTGGCGTACACCTCACAAATCAGTATCTTTATCTCTCCTAAATGCTCATTCACGTTTGCCGCGCCGCCGACACAATGAATGGTGCGAAAGGAGCCGTTGCTCGCGCGCCGGTGCTATGGAAACTGGAGAAGTAAGGCGATGGCGTGTAAGGCGATGGCGTGAAAGCCGAGCAGCTCCGTCTACATTGATGACTGGAGGGGAGCCGGTTCAGCAGCGCAATTCAGACAGTGCCAAATTCTGATGTGTTCAAAAGGTGCGCCACAGCCTCTTTATACCCACTCATTCTGTCAAAACAGAAAGTTGAAGCTTCTTCTTGTTAGTGGAGTACGCCGTCATTCTGAAAACACCAGAATAGGTCAATGTTCGCTCACTGTAAGAAAAAAACCCTAAAAAAACAGATGAGTGGACGGTACCCCCTTTAAAAAAAAAAAATCAATTTGTAATCACTTACACTGTACCTTTTGTTTGTACAGAAAGGTTTAGACACCAAAAGTACTTTGGAAGGTTTCGGGGAAAGAAATGGAGGGTTGGGAGTAAACAAATAAACTTTGTGTGAGATAAAAGTGGTTTATTTTGCTCCAAAGCGCTGGGTAAAAGTTGGAAAATACCTTCTTTCCTTTACACAACTTGCCTAGCCCTGGGGAAAAGAGATTAAAGGTGCAGTATTTATGACTCAAGTAATGGCACATTTCCTCCATTGGGGGGTGCTAGTGTGCCGATGTAGCACTGAGTTTGTTGTACGTTTTTTAGAGTTTTATTCATTGAATTTATTGTTCTTGTTAGCATGAGAAGTGACTGTGTCTATTATTTTCCTATTGAATGACCAATTGGACTGCAGCTATACATGGACATAAGAAATTGAGATGACACAATGGTTCCTCATTTTGTATGGATGAAACATATACTGGTATGCCCATCACCAAGTGGAAAAAAAAAATACATATGAATGCAGCCAACTCGGAACTTCCCACTTTTAATTCCTCATTAATACGTTGTTTTAATACAGACTTCATTAACCGTGCAAATTTGCAAAGTACAGAAAGCAACATTCAAAATAAGCTTTATTAATTTTTGCTGTACAGACAAGACATAGTGGAATTAAGATTCCGTTCACTTACCCTCCTACGTGAAGACATATCACCCAAAATAAAAAAAGAATCAAGACTATAAACAAAATATATCACCTGAAATAGAACAAAAACAAGAAAATAGAGAATATAGGCAACAAAACCAGTGCGACAAGATTTTAGAAGAAGCTAAAAAGCTGAAATTTGCAATATATAAGACAAAAGAAAAATGTAACAATACAGTGTATCCACAATTTAAATAATGTGCTTGAATGTTAAAGTTTTATTAGTGGACTTCATGGCCTTCTCGGCACGGTCTGTAGAACTCACTGTCAGTCTGGTGCTGGGGCAGCAGGAAAATTCAAGCAGAACATCTTTGACTAAAAACATCCAATAACAGCTGATTCAGCTCCTCTTCGTCAAGGTCCACCAAAGTTTACATCCCCGCACCTTAATCACATTAGTTCTCCGGATAATCACGTTTATGTAAGGCCTCCCGAATACGCGGAACAAATACCAGGAGCACATGCAGCAACGCTGGATTCCTTCTCCCCGCCAGTCCTCCCCCCCCCCCCCCCCCCCCCCCCCTCCGGTGAACAGGCTTTACTCCACATAAATAAAATCCCTTGCTTAAAATCTCCAAGTAAGTGCCCAGTGTAATGTCCATCCTAAAATGAAATTATACCACAGTATGTTATTCTCTGGCTCCCACACAGTTCAATCAATATGCAAAGTGAAACCACGTCCCCCAAGAGTTTTCGGTAGGTTCCAGTTATAAAACACATAAATGCTTTTTCAAATTGGGTCCAGCTAACCTGGGGGGTGGGGTGGGGTGGGGGTCCCCTTTAACTCTCTTAGTACACCAAGTCCTGCCCCATAATACATTCCTTTATGAGTCCACCCTCATGAATTAGGCAATCGATACTCCTTGAAGAATGCTGCAATGTTCCATGATATTAGTCACTTTGCAGTCTTCTTAATACATGTTAAATGCTACAAATCATCCCCAAGCATTGTGGTAATTGAGGTATTTAGCTTAAATGATGGTACACGTGCTTGTTTATAAAGGGAGAGATGCACGATTGATTAGACTTCTCCTCTTGAATTACTCAGCTGACAGCGGTTAAATAATACCTCCTGCCAAACGCTGTAATGCAGAAACAATTCCGCATAATGATCATGGTAATATTCCAGAAATATAGAGACGGCATGACGCTGCACTGGTCCTGAGCATAGCTGGAGGAATAAAAGTGAACGGTGGGCGAAGGCTCGAATGTGCGGTGTGTTGAAAAATAGAAAATATAGCGTGTAGTTTACGCGTACGAGCAAACTATGATGCAATCCCAAGGCCAAACTTTTAATTGGCGCAGATTTGAAGGTGAGCGCGTCAACAGACTGCAAAAACAAAGAGCGTGAATGCTGAAAAGGAGACGTAAGTAAATGGTATCTGTCTGTCTCGTCGCTAAAAGCAAGGTGAGGGAGGTGTGTTTTTGAGCTCGCGTTTGAAAATGTCAACACGGCCCCGCTATTCTCAGCGAGACTCTCCGAGAGCCCGAGGCCATGAGCACAAAGGAATGCTTCAAAACTTCCAGTCGGAGTTTGAGAAACAACCAAGAGGCCAAAGATGAGACAGTCTCCAAAGCCCGCGTTGAAAAAGGCGTCCTTCATGTCACTTTAACACGTAAAAATCAAAAAACGCATCCTTTGTGAAACGCGGATGCCCGCAGAACCTGAACTGTTGATTCTTTGATACGCGGAGAGAAAAAGAAACAAAAAGAATCCATCATGACCATTCTGGAACGATACGACTGGGTATTATGTGTTCAGTTGCACAGCTTACGAAAGAAGAAGAAAGCGGCGTTGGAATTAATCTCCGGGGCATTTTAGCTCTGGTTACTGACAAATCTCTCCCCTCAGAAGTAGAAATAATCTAAACCAATTAAAAAACTCAGCCTGTGTACGTAAGCGTCGCATCAAGCAGGATTTCATCTCCGGCGATATTAATTGCAGCAGTCAGGTCGAGCAGCGGGGAAAAAAAAAAACTTGGGGTGGGGGGGAAGCTCCTCGGAATCCGATTTGATTTTTGAAATCACTGGCCACCTTCACAAGTGCCGTCTGTGTTGTCGTGGGCCCGGGGCCCAGACCCCCAGCCGTCCAAGAAATCTGATGCGTTTCACGATAACTGAGCCGCTTGAAGAGCACTTTTTCCAAGCATTTTCCCAAGGAAATGCAGACTTCAAAATAGACAGATAATTACTATGCGCTGAAGGATCAAGGACTCTTTTCTATTTGCAGGCTTTTGGCTTTAGCGCTGGGAGGAGGTGGTGTTTTTTTTTTTTGCCAGGAGTGGTGGATTGCATTTCGAGTGATATCTGATGGGCAGCTGTAAACAGCTTCTTTTTTTTTTTTTATCTTTACCCAACCCGTAAAGAAGAAGGAGTCTCGAGGTTTGAAGTCTTGACAAGAGAAACCAAAAGTGTTCATTTAACAGGCAGCGAGAGTTTCTGCTTAGCATTTAAGAAAGGCATCGTTTTAATTGCGGATTTGTTTTGTTTTTATAGACAATTCCTGGGGCTAACCATTTCAAAAGGCCAGACGGAAAGATAACGCTGTGAAATTTAAATATGTTGTTTTTTTGTTTTTTTTGTGCTTTCTGGAAAATGTTTCCCCAAAAGCAGACATACAGGTTTAGTATGGGAATATTAAAAAAAAAAATCTCTGCGCAATCCATTGCCATTTAAAGCAGATTTACCTTAAACGTAGATCCTAAATACCTCTGAAATTCCCCTAACATGTTCTACAACTCACTGCGAGGATGGTTATTTGTAGTGCGGTCAAAAATCTGGTGTTTTTAAACTGTATTCAGTTCATGAAGTCAAGAATCGTATTCTCCAAGTGAAAACACACCGAATACACGGACTCCCGCAATGCTACGGACATATCTTATACGTGCTTAATATAGCATCTGCACCAGCTACATTTACACAATACAGCCTAATTCCAAGTTTTTTTTATTTCAATATTTATTTACAGAATTGTGAGGGCAATAAGTATATATTGTTCTTTTACAATTATGTGTTTGTTTTTAATTAGAACTCCATGTGCTTGTTTTTAATTAGAACTCCATGTGCTTTTTTTTTTTTAAAAGCAAAAATATAGTAGCACTTCCAAAGCAGGGCTTTGACTTTTTTTCTTCAACTTCATAATTGTTCGACTGTCCTTGGCTGTAAGAATAACATCTAAAGACTATTAATTCAAATGGTATTTCTTTTTGAAATAATTCTCGCTTTATGGAAGACGCTGTCCCCAACGCCCTGAAAAAGACCCCACGAGGTACCGCCGTGGACACGCGGCAATTATTCAAATGGGTACAAGCCACATTATCCTTGGCTTGTTGGCAAAGAAGGGGAAACGCATAAAAAAAAAAGAAGAAAGTTTAACAGTGCAGCGAGGATCCAAGAGTCCCTTCATCTTCAGGAATATATTAAAAGTGAAACCAGCTGAGGAAAAAAATAAAATAAATCATGAACTCTTCAAAGCTCGTAACGAAGTCTTCGCAAGTTAAATGAACTCCAGGGGAGCGTGCGACGATGAGTTTCACGCGGTCGTACAATCTATTATTGGGCAAATGCATCCGTTACTTTTACGCACAGGTGAAGAAGAAAAGGGGGTTTCCAGTGTTTAGCTACCATGAAGTGTCGGCTAGTATTTCTGCCTCTTTAATTATAATCAAATGAGAGTCAGTGAAGCAAATAAAAGATAAACAGTGTGGGTTTTGCGGCGCAGATGATACGATTTCGAAACATGCAAACTCCAAATGATAGGCTCACCGTTTCAGACATTTTCCCCAGTGTCGGATCGGGCGTCCCTTAATGACAATAAGCGTTGCAGACAACTTTCTCCACCCGGAAGTGTCTGAATCACTCGAGCGTGAACACCGATGGCACTCCAACGGGGGGCGTCCGAACGGCTCGCTGATCCTGATAGAATCAGACTGATTCATATGCAGGCCTGATGGCGGCTTCAGTCAAACAAAGGCAGAAAAGCTCCCCTCCCCTTTCCCTCCTCCCCCTGCGAGTCTTTTAATGACTTAGGGATTTGTAGACGGAAACAAACACCGAGAGTCGGACTCCATGATGGACTTGTAATTGTATTTTCATTGCTGGAAACTGTGTTTGTTTACGCTGGATCTGATCGCGGGCTCATTAAAAATTCAGGATCGATATTAGTGAGCGTTGGGAGAGGTTAAGTAAGTCCGGGTCGGGCTCCGGGTGCTTCTTCACGTTGTGTGTGCGTGTGAGTTTTTTTTTTTTTTTTAGTTGAATGTCAGGAAAGTGTTTATTAACAAATAAAAATTCACCAGGCAGTTCATACAGGGTCCGGCCGCGCTACTCCCCATATTTAAGATGTGGAAAGAGAGAGGAAGATTGCCTCACAGCACTTCCTTTGACCCTTGACCCACTTCCGGTTCTCTCTGAGCCAATCACAGCTGAGGATTCTTGGTGTGGCAGTTATCCTCCTCACCACAAGGGGGGATCAAGGGACACTTTCTGTCAGTCCTCAGCCGTCAGGTGAATGTCCGTGTTTAAATTCCAAAACCTTGTATTTGTTACTCTGAATCCTTGAAGTTAAAATGGCGGCGCAGCACATGCTTTCGAAATAATGGCGGAAAATAATGAAGTGAGCATGCCAAGCCACGAGCTGGTGCTGATGCTTGTTTTTGTGATGCGTGCAGAGAACAATACGTTATGAACATTAACGATGGTAGTACACGGCGCTCCACCATAAAACATCAATTGTCCAGCGACTCGCGCAGAAGGTCGATGTACCATAGTCCAAACCTTGTGTCCCCCCCCAATTTCCATGGAAACAGAGTCGGAATGTTTTCAAAAAGTTGCGTTTTCAGTGGCTCCGTGACGAAAGTTTTCCATTTTTCAACCTAATTCTGTAAACCCTGCGGTAGTGAATACATTCTAAATGTATAAGCGTCACTACATCTTGTTTATCCAACTTCTGGGTAAATAGATAGTGACACTAATAAATCAGGGGTAACTATAACTACATTTCCAACGATTCTGAATGTCTCTCAGGAAAAAAAAAACCAAAACAAGGATCTATAATGTAATAGATCTAAGAGGCATCACTTCATCAAACTGTGCTTTATCACAGAAATACCATGCGTGATCCAACATATTGAGATGAACTAAACCGACTGGGACTCATGTCCATATTCAGCGACATGGGGTAGATAACGATACGGGGCCTTCCTGTGCTGAGCTCTGAATATATACTGGAGGTAAAGAGGGGAAAAAAAATAACCCAGTTGCAGAATTCAAGACTCAATAATATATAAGGGTGTGAATATTATTCATACATGTATGAAATGTGCAGAAACTTTAAATGGTGTTGATTCAGTTCGGTCTCAAACATGTGTAATCAGGCATGTCCCTGATTTATTGTGCACTAACTTTCTTTTTATTAAATAATTGATAGCCCACATTTGCATTGTAAATGGTTACACTTTAGCTCCGGAGTATCACACTGGAAATTTGCATTGTTAATATCCACACGTCAGCAAAGAGGGGGCATAATTATTATGGGACTACGCTGCGTTGCTGTCGGATTCCTCCACATTTACAACTTTTGTTTACCTCTCTGGACTACAGCGGGTCAATGTATGTGCTGTCAAAAGATAAATGATGTTCCCCCCGTGGACACCCAGCTCCCGAGTATGAGTAGTCAAGCAGATAACATTATTCTGTACACTTACCCTCTTTAAATCAGTCAATTAACTCAAAGGCACACATACCTGTCGACTTAATTGTGTCCCCAGTGCTTAATTATCTGCATAAATTTTAGGGAGATGAAGCCTGAATCTGCCAGACGAGATGAAAAAAAAAAGAAGTAGTGCCACAGCTTGGATATTGATGTATAATAAAAAGGAGAGATGCTCAATATAGAACTATTTGGAGGTAAAAATGGCCGAGGAGATCAAACTTATGCATTTTGATGGGAGTTTCACAAAGGAAATGTACAAAAAAGGAGCTTATATCACTATATTTATTGGCACAAGAGCTGATCCTCAAATGTGACTGTTACCGTGAACACAGCAAGCGAGCCTTCATCTATTTATATTATTTTCATCTGAATTATCATACAAAATGGTTTAAAAAAAGAATGGTGAGGCAGTTTTAGTCTGCAACTTATTTTTCTGCGTGTTCTTTTTTCAAGTGTGTCAGGATTATTCTAAAGACAAAAAAAAAAAAATTGTGTTTTTGAGTTGTGTCGGCACGAGTCCACCTTGGATTTCTTCCTTTACATCCTGCACAATGACTAGAGGTGTGTTTGTACGCACAGCGAAGTACAATTCAGGATGATTGTAATTTGCGTCTAATGCACCAATATCATATTTGATTACAAATGTGTTTTTCTTTATTCATAAATTCAAGATGTTTCGAAGTATGTGAACGCTTGCATGGGTCCAGTTTGCAACACAGCTGTGACTCAGTGGGTTTTTATATATATATATATATATATATATATATATATATATATATATATATATACACGTATATGTCGTGATCAAACCTGCAACCTTCAGATTGAGAGATGACCGATCACCTCATGTCCATCTCAATTTCACACATAATTTTCATTTTATTTTCATATATGCTCAAAATCAATATCAAGTCCACGCCAGATAACCAAAGATATTTCACCACAGCAGAAGAGTATACTCGGACAGCAAGTCCAAAAACAAAAACTTCCTAAATCCCACCTCTTCTCCATAAATAGTATATAATTTTCTTTAGCTTCCACTTACTTAATATTCAGTCCACTTAAACATTTTGGTCGTGAGCAGCCAAATTTCTGTATCTCTGTAAACTCTGTCGATCATCTCTAAGAGCCGTGCCATTCACATTTGACGCATCACTGACGCACTAGCATTCATACCAACGGGAAAGTCAGAGTGGCCTCAGTTTTTCCGATCACAGTCCTTTCGGAAACTCCACACACCTTGAACCAGACTCAAATAGCGTATATTCTCATTGTGAGGTCCTCATGCTGTATCTACTAAACCCAATTGTGGTTCGGCTGTCGGTGCGTTTCACATAACCGAGTTCATTCTCAATATTGATTGATTTGGAAAGAAGACTCTTTCATGAAGGGTAAAAGAATGACAACTTTCATCCGCCTCTGCAATGATCTCCTCGTACCGGGTAGTGTGTGTGTGTGTGTGGCGAGACAGGATTGGGATGCACACAAGCTGTTAATGCTCAATGACCACCAAACAGCTTTCCAAGTATCCACCGGCGTGATTACAGTTGCTTGAATCCATTCCTTTCAGTTGCTGTCTTGTTGCTTTTCTGGCTGATTGCTTCGCGTACGCACTTTATGACAAACATTTAGATTGAAATCTGCAGGAAATAAAACTATGTTCTCTGCCACAGATTAGTGACTGATTCATAGACCTCAACAGACCGTGACAAGTGCGCAATAGTCCCATTCATCCACCTGAGTGAACTCTGTCATTTTGCATGCCAGGAGGTAAAAGATCTTATTGCCGTACGACTACAAGACTTGCAGGTCTCACCTAATGACAAGTCATTTCAACCTACTTAAAGTAATCCATGTCTTTATTATGCCGAAGATGTCATCCTTGCAGCCTGCTCACCATATGTCGGGACCGTTTTAAAAGTATAGATGCATGAAAATACTCTGTTTCCCAGGCGCTCCACAAATCAAACAACGCCTCTTGTTTGGACAGAACGCCTAATCCCAAGCAACCGCAGGCAGTGTTCGCAAAGAGTACATAATGACAATATGCGGAGACGGATGCCGACATCAGATATCTGGCTACTGTGCAAAGCACAGTGCGTTCAGTGAAAGCAATGCTCATGTTTAACTATTTCTCCAGGGCTTGGAGCCGCTATGGAAATGAAATGAGGTAAATTGCAGCGAAAGCACAGCCCATTCCATCAGGCTTAACTAAATTTCATCTTTATCTCGTCACATGGCCCGACCACCACTCTGCACACTTGCTGTGTACATATACCGAGTCAATGTAATTATTCATTGTTTGTCCTCATGAGACGGATTTACATAAGGCATATACTGTATGTATATATTCTATCTCCTCAGACTGGAAATAAAGCTGCAGGGCAGTAGATATTACCATCTCCCCTTCAGGTCCTGTTTATTTTCGTTGTCTTTAGTGCTGGTGCTCTGCCAGGAACGGTCAAGTGTTTTCATTAAAACCCTAGGAGATGCAGTCGCCACCCCAAAGTAAACTTTTCCACTTGCCCAAGTATCACTTGGCAGGAGATCAAAAGAAGCGCGCGCCGTTAATGAGAGGTGGTGGGTGCCGCTACGTCAAGTCCGGGGAGCTCCATGCTGATCAATGCAGGGAAGCACTTTTCGTTGAAACTTGGGAGTCCTCGTACTTGCTCGCTATTTTAAAAAAAATAGAGAGTGATGGGTTAAAAGCAGAGAAATAATCTCCGTACAGTTTATGATTGAGCTGTTTCACTGCAACAACTTTAGTATTCACCGTACCTGTCGGCATGCACATTCATGACGCATTAAAAACTCTTCTGGTGACCAATGAATGGGAAAGACTCAAATCCACTCAATTCTATTAGGTCGGTGAAGCTTGTGCATATTTATTAGTCAGTATGATGATGTTAAAATGTTTATTACAACCCAGGCTGATGGAGAACCTGCTTATTTTTATTTAATATTCCAGCATTTCTAATACGCCGTACAGGCGGCCATTGTTATTCAAGGACATGAGGACGACTGGTTGTGAAAAGTCCCGCTGATTTTGTCCTTCTAGGTTTTTCTTTTCAGGACAAATCACATTGGTTATTAACACGAACGATAAAAAAACAAGAGAAATGAATAAAATATGTCAATAAAAAGCACAGAAAAGGGGAATTCGCCTCCTCGGATCCTCGAGCCATCTTATAAACTCGGAGCACAAAGTACCGTCAAATGAAGTCGGAGCTAATCGGTTTTACATGCTCTTGTAAAAGTTTTCTCTCTCTACTTCCAGGGATAAGAATGTTTTCCATGACATAAACCTTGTACACAGTGTCAAGCCGTTCACGGATGGTGGGTGGGTTTATTTATAACCACTTCCTCGTAATGGACTTCTCACTGGCTGCCAGCCATGTGGCAAGAATTGTCTGGTCTCTGTTGGTCCATGTGTCAAATATAAATGCGATATTCAGCCTGTTTAATTGAACTCAGTTTAGTCCTTTCTCTTAACTCTTAACCTTTGAGAATACGCTGGTAGAAATGTTAGATTTGAGCCTATAGAGGCTGTGACGACTAACTTGGAGGGTCAAATTCAGTTTCAGCCTGATGGCGGTCTTTCTGCAGAAGTTTGACGCCCAGTTAACCCAGTTGTTTATTTATTCAGATACCATTAACAGAGATGCTCGGATAATAGTGACCTGCATATAGACAAAGTGCAACACCAAATTTTCAAGGCGTTCGCCTTAAAGGCGTCTGAGATATTGACAGAAAACGTGATACATGTGACGACTGTCCCCGGTCTTCCCCTATTTCGAAAGTAACTTAATCACTTTCACAAGTTTTTTTTTTTTTGTTGGACAAAGGTCAAGTCCCAGTTGCAAAAGTCAAAGACATTTCCCTCTCCCGCTCACGCTGCCGCAGCCGCTGTTGACAACACAATTTCACTTAAGCTCTTTCCCCTGATTAGAATGTTCTCCACGGCCCTGATAATTAGCCTGTTAATTGCCCCGACTTGGAGAAATGCATTTGAGCATTGAATTGATATTCAACACAAATGAGTCCTTGCAGGTTTTGCTCAACGGTTCCCAGCTGTTGGATGAATTTGCCACCAATGGAAATAATAAGAGGCAGACCATCATTTTATTTTTTTTTTTATCATCAGATTCCAGAGGCATTGTAAGATCGCTAAAACCTTGGGTGTACTTTGGATTATTACTGCTATCTGGAGTTCCTTTAAATGACTTACAGTGAAGGATATTATGGAATTTCGAAGGAGATGCCTCTCCGAAACATTCCCAGCTCTAGAATCAATACCGGCGTCTGTGATCATCTGTTCTACATGCCTCTGCGGCAGGCGCCGCCGCCGCTGCTGCTTTCACCTAAGCTCACCCGGAAACACCCAATAGCACGCGTGCAAACACACACCGCTGCTTTCTTTCCATCTCGCCGAGGATAAGGGTCAGTTTTTATTTATTTTTTTTCCCCCGCTGCACATGTACATTTCCTCCCCTGTTCAATTTGCATTGCATTGAAGAATTTTGCCCTCCCACTCGCTTTGACAGTTTGAGGCTGAAAACCCATCAGGCCACTCAGTTGCACGCATGAGAGAATTCCTGTTAAGGCTCCCGCTGAGGAAAATGGGCCCTGCCCCTTAATTTACCGCCTGAGTCAAGAGGAGGGCCCATTGATGCATTTGGAACTAACTAGCTGTGCTCAGAGACCCATTTCCCGGCTCTCGCCATCCTATATTATTCTTGTCTATTTAATAAACCACGTCCCATTCTCTGCCCGCATCGACGTTTGTACCGTTTTGATTATGATAAACTCGCTCTGACAATTTTTTTTCTTTTTTTTTTTCCTTCTTTCACTCTGACTGTGATCAAGCATCCAGCACCTGCTACAGCTTGAATCAAAATTAGGGAAATTTGCTTGAGTTTCACTGTGTATACTCTGAAATACATAGAAGTTTTTGACTGGTAGGGAAATATCCCGTCCGCTACACATTATAGTAATCTTATACCTTCACAGCTAGCCACACTGTACGACGTGAATCTAGTAAAGTTTATAATATATTATATTCAATTATTATGATATATTGAAGAATAGAACATCCCAAGTGTGCATCATGCATTCATGAAGAAGAAACTAACGAAACATGAATGGAGCCCACAGCCCTCGTGATATTTGTGAGTGTTGGAGAAAAATCCATAAGAAAAGTTTTTGTTTACATCACACATACTTTGTTTTGCCATTGTTTATATTCTCTGCTCAGGGTATATTGTCTGTTTGCCTTTCTGGTATGTTATATTTTGCTTCTTTAGTTTTAGAAAATTGTATATTTGGCTTCGCTTCCTAACTCCTAGTATTTGGTATATTTGGCTTCTTTCAGTATGTAGTATATACTAACGTGTATAGCATATATAACACAAATAAATAAACCCATAAACAAATTGTATATATATTTATTTTGGTTATTTATTATTTATTCCAAAAATACATATAATAGACATATTCATCTGTTCTTGAACGCTACATGAAAATGAATCTGTACCCCTGGTATTTAATGTAAATTATAGTACATGGGTATATTTTCTATGACATAGGATAAGGACCCCCTATATAAAGTATGTATCATGGTATGTAGGTGCATTTCCTATATTATAGATTCTTGTTCTTTAGCATTGAATGTATATTTTATGAGCTGGGTCTATTTTCTATGGCATAGGATATGGACCCCCCCCCCCCACCCTATATGAAATATGTAGATATTGTCTATGGCATGGATTCTGTGCCCCTTGTATTTAATGTATATTATAGTACCCAGGTCGATTTTCTGTGGCATAGAAAATATGCCACCTTGGTTAAAATTTCAGGACATTTCAGTGCAAATATTAGAGGGTGGGGGTCCATTTTTGGCTGTGGAAAATAGACCCAGGGGTCCATATTCTGTGGGGATCCATCTACAGTGTGAAGCGGCTATTAAACTGTGATCTGAGCTTCACAATGTGAGTTTTTTAAAAATTTTTTCCATTTCAAATAATCATACTGCAGTTTGAGAATACAAGTGAACTCTTTGTCTAATTGAAGCTCATTAGGAAGACTTAGCAAATCTCTCAATTGAGATTTTCGACAAGGTCTTGAGCCCAAACCCCCCCCCCCCCAAAGCCTTCGATCAAAACGTGTCCGTTTTCATAAGAGATTATGAAGTAATTTCCACCACTTTAGGTATTTACTGGCCCAAGATTGCAGGATACAGAGGAGAATAGTTTGCACAGCCAAAATCGAACTTGTGGGTTCAGTTTTGTGCAATTTTCCCTAAATTGCTCTTAAAAATATGATTGTCTGTGTGTGAGTCTATTACAACTTAGAATCTCTCTGCAACCCGAAAGTGAATTTATCACTACAAAAGATGTATTATTTAATAAATTGTCTTTGTTGTGTAGTCAATTTTAGGCCCATGTTCACTGTTTACACAACGTGACAAATGCAACTTTTCAAAAATGCGCCGTCCCCGTGGAAACGGTTAAAACCTGGTCATCACAGCCGTAGTAAATAGTTTGAAACCACGACGATAACCAACATAATTGAAAATATAGTCTATTGTATTCAAATAAAATCAACAGCATTACCCTCATGTGAAATTGTGTTTTTAACAAGACCTGTAGCACTCACTCAATAGAACGGTTAGAAGAACAGTCGTCACAAGTTCTTTGTCAACTTTGAAATCGCCTCGTCTTTTTGAACATATTGGTCAAACGGTGTGCGCGCACACACGTTGCTGCTTTACGTGGAAACCAACCGAGTGGAAACGCATCCTCACATTCCGCAGGTTTGTGAGATTAGATTGTCAGGTAAAATTTACATTTGGTCCTTTGGAAACTAATGACACCAAGCGCCCATGATGTCTCGGCAGAAAGCAGAAGGGTCAGTATAAACTTTCCATTAATCAGTATGTGGCATGTGGGAGGAACTATTTGAGCGCGGGGAGCAACGCCAGCGGACCTCACTTTGTTGACCTTGTTACAACCGAGGTCAAAGTTCATAATCATAAAGTCCCAAATATTGTTTCTGTGAATCGTGGTTCTCAAAAGGCTTCCTACTCTATGTTCGTTGTACACTTAAATAAATGAAAAAAAAATCAATTTTAGCACAGATGATATCGTTGAGTGTGGGTTTTGAAGGATTTTAGTGAACGTTACCACTTTGCTTTTTCTTTCCAATCTTTAAATTGATTGCAGCGTATTCTACTTGATGTCACATGAGACAATCCCCTTTCTCATCGTCATGTCACACTTTGAAGCTCCTCTTGCCAACCTGTTAATCATGTTCGACCTTTGGGAGACGCTGGGTTCCCAGTTGATCTGAGAGCCTTTCGGTGTTGGGGTAATTTGTTAATTTACACCCATCAGAAATGAATGCCCTCCCACGGGCTGCACCGGGGCCGTGTTTTGTGTGTTCGAAGGCTTTTCCCCTTCCTGCTGTTTCCTGATACACACGGAAACTGGCTGATTGGGAAGTCACATGGAGCTTTTCACAGCGACACAGTGACCACAACTGAACTAGAGTTGTCGGTGACGATGACAAAACCATATCTCAATCTGACGAAGATCTAAACAACCTCAGAGAAAGAATGCAATAAAAATACTGTTGAGATTACTGTGAGGCCGTTAATTTTCATACTAACATGCAAGTAAATGATTCTTATGGGGAATTATGATGCAGTTACTAATATCGAAGTTTCATTAATTATTTTCTTGAAGGGGAAAGTGGGTTTTGACATGCAAAAAGTATGTCACGTTACTACTATACCAAACTCCTGTTAAGTAAGAGAGGCATCTGGATTTATTCTGAGTTTCAGATACGCTTTCTTTCTTCTTTCTTTCTTAGTTTTTTCTTTTTTTTGGTGCGTTGAGAATGGTATGGACAAGCTGGAAACAGCAGATGGCGGTAGTGCAACTTCACAGATGCCAAGTGAAGAAGAAGGGAAACAATCATCAGGGATGAAAAATCTGCTGATAAGAGAGAGAGGGAAACAGTCATCAGGGACGACGAGAGCATTGGAAAACAATGTAGATAGAACCAGCAGGTGGCGCTAGTGCAACTTTATGGATGCAAACTGCCATTTAACCCAAAAGAAGAAAACTCCAGATAACTTGAAAACGTCCAAGTGCAACGCTAACATCAGCCTCAAGTAAAAGATAATTTAACCTTTCTCGGAGTTGCTGCGTGGACATTGAAGAGTCTCTCTAAGCACAAGCGTCCAGATTATAGAGCATCTTCCTCCCCATCTTCATTACAAAAATACCCAACAGCGCCAACTCGTGGCCAAAAATATTAACTACATTGTTTTCAGCAGGGGAAACACAAAATCGATGCATTTTTCACTTAAAAATTTGCCTCATACCAGTTTTATATAATAAACATTTTCACCACAAAGTAAATAAATAAATAGAACATAGTCTGCTTTTCGGGACCACGAACAGCCAGCATGCAGTGTCCGGCTCAGTGTGAAAGCAGGAAATGAGGCGCACTCTCACAGTAGCACCTCTGTACAGTTGCTATTCTGAACGCAGTGGCAGCATCCGTCGCCGAGTCAGCCGTGCAAAGTTCCCCGTGTTCTCCTCTGCTTTCATCTCCGCGGCGCTCCGAGTGCGGGCCACGTTCGGCAGCAGCGTATCCATGGCAACGTGCAATTAACCAAGACATCAACGATTCATGCTGAATAATTTTTTTATCACAGGCCGAAGCGGCGACGGCGGCGTCCCTCCTCCACCCTCCCGCACCATCTCTTTTACTTCCCTGCTCACCAGCTATAGAAATATAGAACACAGAACAGCAAATCGCTGCACACTGGCGACCATCACACACAGACGTATGAGCGGCGGAGAGTTCCCACTAAACTCCCAATTTCTCAGGCTTGAGAAGATCTTAACCAGGCGGTGACAATATCATTGAATCACTGCATCTCTCTTCACTCGTCTTCAGTCTTAAAAAGAAAGAAATGAGAGTTTGAGAATCCCACTAAGAGACCGAAAGGTCATTTTTACCAAAGCTACAAATTACTGGTATTAAGTTTTTTAAAGTGGAAGCCAAACTCGACAATTGATGTGTTCCTGGCGTACTGACAATAGATTTTGTTTAGTCGTGTGTGACATGAAACCGCAATCGTGTTGAAATGTTTCAGGCATTTTCTGATAAACTAAACTGGAGGTTTGTATTTCCAGAAGAAAATACAAGTGTGAATGCTGAAGGCTGAGTAAGGCTGATCTTAGTGTCTCCATTACTGCACGGCACCTCCAGTGCTGATCAAAGCAGATCAAAGGAGATCAGCACCTTCTGCCATGGAGAGGTTAAGAACAAAGATTTTCTCCTGCTTTGATCTCCATGATGTGCCTCTCCCATCCGCTTTTTCTGGGGCACTTTTTCTGGGATTTATTTGGAAACGGTTGAAGACATAAAAACTACACAGCATAGCAGTCATCTCATGAACAAGCTGCACGTTTTGATATTTGAACGGTTCAAATATCAAATAAAAAAAAAAATCTACATGATTTATCTGCAGAATAAGTGGCAATAAAGTTCTGAAGTATTTTGTCAATAATAATAATTAATCTTAATCATATGCTAATATGCATTTTTTGCACACAATCAAGTTTAAATTGCTCATTGTTTAATTGCACATGAATCTTGTATGTATTATTGATGATTGGAAATGTAATACTTTGAAATTGTGGAACTGCGGAGAATTTATTAGGAGCAAATATTTAATTTCTAGGAATTTTTCAACACGTGATTTGGACTATCTTGATTCCTTTTTGATTCTCCTCGATAGCCTAGAGGTTAGGGAGGTGGATTTGGGATTCCTGGAGCACCGTAATGTGGCCGCCCACTGATGGGTCAATGTGGAAAAAATTGAATTTCCCTCAGAGGATTAAGGATTCCCTATATTTTGATTGTTTAAACTTATTTAGGTGCAAGAAATACACACAAACACACTTCAGATTTTCACCTTCATAGATTGTTGAACTTGACCTTGACTTTTGAGGTCTAATCCAATCCCAGTTGAGGCAGGAAGGTGTGAGAACTAGCCAAGTCTTTCCATGGTAAGAACTGTAATAAGATATGAGGATTTGTCTCTCTGTTGGGTATTTTAGCTTCAATGTTTCAAGAAGTTGTTTCAGGTCTTGTACGGGAGTTCTGTTGTAATATTTTATTGAAACCTGTTGGGTTTCTCTACACGAGCGTCCCTTCTCTCGTCCCGGGCTCTTCGGGGATCAACATCCTCCTTGTTCCAAGTGAAACCTCCGTCAAATCCAAAGTAGTGAAGTTTGGACCGGAGAGATTTAGTTCTCAACAAAAGGTAAAGCCGAGAAGAACACGATTCACAAGTTTCTAGGTCTAGTCTTTTTAGGACTATAAACGAGAATACCAGGGAGTCGGAAAGGAAGGCAGAAGCAGCAGACTGTATGTTACACAGAGTCAGGGGTGGGAAAACCTGCTTTAATTGGCTTCATGTGGCACATGAAGCAGCAGGCACAGTGCCGAATCCCTATCAACTGGTGATCAAACGTGGCAGGTAGTGCGGCAAGCGCTGCGCTGACACTTCTTGTTTGGAATTAGGGGTAATAAGACATGTTGGGGCAGGCTTGTTTCGGGGGCCGACAGCACACTCGATATAGAGTGTTTTCTCTGCAATCCCGAGTGCAAGGGACAATATCGTGTCAAAAAGCACAGCATATTGAGAGAGATGAGCAATTGAACCGCCAATATGAGAAATGCTTCCTTGATCCCCCATTTGAATTCGGACCACAGAGACGCCGCCGTGTCCCCGAACTGTACAAATCCATTAGCGTCGGTGTCAACGGGAGGTCGCTGTCTCCTCATTAAGGATCCCCGTTGCCCGGCTGAGCGCTGGCGGACAGCGAAAAGACGAGGCTGCACACCCACCGTCTGCACACAGCCTGGTGGTGGTGGTTGGTGGTGGTGTGGGGGTTTGTCTCCCATTACATAAGTCAAAAGTCGCAATATCAGGGCAAGTGTCGTGTGCACTTGGATTGCACTCACAGAGACACTGTCCTGTGTCGAGCAGGCCACGGGTGAGTGTCACTGTTTGCTAGTAGTTATAGGAGGCATTGGAGTGTGTGGCTTTTATCCGTCCTCCCGAGAGCCGGAGCGAATGAAACGATCATATTCCAGTTATCTGCCGAGGCTCTGAAAGGGAACGGGAACCGTGTGTGACAGTGTTTGTGAAAACACAGACATTAGTCGTGAAAGATTTATCTTGCCTGGTCGCATTAAAAAGTTACGTGGAGACCCAGGCTGACCTCGAAAATAGTGTTTCATAAATTTGCCGGAAAATACTGAATGCGGTGCTCGGAAATGGCTTTAGCAATGCCATCGGTGGCACGCATAGAGAATAAATAGAAGTGGAAATAAACAAATTCTTCACCAATTTCTTGTCTGAACACGGTTGGATTATTGAATTTGACATTCGTTATCAAGCACTTCTGATCACAGCTTTCAAAGCACCCACACACACACTTACACACACACACACACAAAAGTTGCAGTCAAGTCTCTGGGTTCTGGTCCAAGATGTGCTCTTTTTGTTTTCTTCAAAACTTTGGAAACCAACTGGCTCATTATCAGTCTGGCTACTGTGAACGGATCTTTATCAGACTGACATCCACTTACGATCCACTTATCTGCTACAAGGATCTGCATAATCCACAAACAAAAGTCGTAATCAATGTATTTTGGCAGATTTTTATGTATTTTGGTGTGTGCGCGTGTTGTTTTTTTTTCCCTCCTGATTGCTTCCCCGCCTGTTGCAAATTATTTAAAATAGCCTGCCCTCAAAACAGCGTGGGAGATAAAATATCTAAAAAATGGAGTCCTGTCTATGAATATTGAATGGCATTATTATATTAATGGATACATTGAATAATGGAGTAATATAGTAAATATTAAAGATCATTGAATTCAATATACTGTGCTAACAATTTATATGTCATCTAAAACTCTTTCAAATATAACCACATCTAAATAAATACAGTTTTGACGGATGTGTGTTAAAAGATTATTATAGTTTTATCACTTATTATTCGTTTGTATTGCTGGAATTGAATTGGTTGAATAAAATCTTGAGAAAATGCAGGCGTATATATACACATATGAAAAACTACTAAAGCCTCTCAAGCTATTGTGAACGATCGAGGTGCTTTTGGGTAAACTTTCAAACATCTGGAAACGATTTGCATAAGATGGAATCTTGTTATTATATATTTACACAACGACGATTTCAAGTGAAAACGCGAAACTTCCGTGGCATTTTTAGGCGATGATTGTGCCTGAAATGTCATCGAAATGGGATGTAATGTGTTTCAGTAATTTTCTCAGGCCTTACCAGTGCAAAAGTCATTTTTATAATGAGTTTGACCACTGGAATCCAGATCTCATCCTTTCTAATGATCAATTCATGCAAGAACCTAATAGAAATCAATGATCTTTGATTTCCCCCCACTATATACGTATATATATCTAAATGAAGGTCATTGATGTTTTTGCTCAGCCTGATATTTGACATCTAGTGAGTACCAGATTTAGAAAAGAGAAAAAAGTCAATTTAAAACAGGTTTTCTCTCTTAGGTTTAGCGGGAAAATAGTCTCTGTCCAGGAAAATAACTACTTCTGGCAACATGTTGAGTGACCACTTGGAGAAGCATGTTTACGGCTCTTACAAATGGCCACCCTCGACAGAAGGGCGAAAAGCCAATTGTTACCGCCGCAAAATAAACAACCGACGCCATTCAAACATTTGAGCTCGGCCCCTCCTGGGAGGCAGTGATGTGGTTTTACGTGGGGGTGGGGGCGGGGGGGGGGGGGGGTGGGGGGGGCAGAAACGAATCGGTTGCAAGCTTAAAACTCTCCCAACTTTATTAACAACACGGGTTTGTGTGTCAGGAGGAGGTGGGAATCATTGGGCGATATTGCAGAAAACATCCGTTTTGTACCCAGCTTTAATGGCTGCCTGAGTTACGAATGAATCGACGCAAAAAAAAAAAAAGTACAGACGGGTTGCAACAACTTCCAGCCTGCGACGGCACGCTGCAGAGTTAGAATGCATTGCAGTGTTGGAGGGTGTGATTACACTTAAACTTCACTTAGTGCATGAAGCTTTGCTTTTTGTCCGCACGCCCTGAAACGGCCCTCGCTGATACGCTCATCCGAACAACCTTGGCCGGTATTATGAATGATTTCCTCCTTGAATTAGAGATTATGTTAGTGAAGACAGCAGCAGGGATAAAAGAGATTTGTTCTATCTGCTTTAAGCAGCAGAGAGCATGTGTGAAGGTAAGAACACAAGTTCTGAGCATGAGAATATAAAAACAAAAAACCCCACATAGAGATGATTTGTTATTGGAAACACTGGAGCGTTCTGAAAGCAGGACTTCAGCAGTCATAACCTGCTGGCCTTTGTGAAGAAATCTCCTCAACGGATGATGCATTAAATATGGTATTACGAGTGCCGGGTGGCTGAACCTCTGCTAATAAAGACCTTGGTTCAGTCATTCCTCAGACGGATCTGAAAACTTTGAACAAAAAGTAGAGAAGATGGAGTGGAGGACTGTTCATCTCTTTCACAGTTGCCCCCTGGTGGCTGGTTTCAGATTTATACCGTCTCATCTACACTTCCTCCATCTATCACCTATACCGCTTTATGTATGACTGAGCGAAAGCAGGGCACATCTTGGGACAGATCATGTGTTTTTGGGAGGAAACCTTGGAAAGGTTTGCCTTTACTGTGACGCTCAACTCCACTAATGACCACTCTTCTACTTCCTTAGACAAGTTAAAAGCGAAGACAAATTACAGACTCTATCCAGTAGAGTATACACTGTAATTAGAGGAGAAGTTGGTGCCGGCATATTTGAGGGAGATGCTGTCAGTCTTCTAATCACAGAATTAAGACTAAAAAGTTTTATTACCTAACTGAACGGAAAGAAGTCGATCTGAAGCATTTCTGCGAAAAACCCATTCACACCGATGACGTGAGAGAGACCCTGACGACAAAACATCTCGAAGAGCGCTTTGTTTCCTCACCATGATTTCATCTTTTGAGATTGGATGTCTGCCTAATGAAGGGACTCTGAACTCATTTCGAATGTGAAGAGGTTTTTTTTATTTTCTTTCTTTTTTTTTTTGTTTCCTCTTTGATGTGAAATACATCATGGGGCATCACCATCGAGGTGAAACAATTGGCTGGTTCTGTCGGTTTTGTAAAGGTAATGTATTTCTGCTCAGCATCATGAATGATTCATGGTCGGATTTCAAGTGTTTCTCATGAATTCTGTTTGAAGTGGACAACACTTGAAACTTTGATCCTGCAATCACGATTAATCCCTCCGAGTACATATTAGGTGTTCCATATCTTCTGTAGTTTTTAATTGGACGATAACAAGTATGGAATTTTCACTGGTTGATCTGATGATTCAGTCCACATGTTTCTGTTTTCTATTGCAGAGGCATGGTTTCCCACAATGACCATTCCTGGATAAAAGCTAATTTTGTGCAGCAGCTTTTACATTTGTGTTGTGACTTTTGCATGAAGGTTGTCATTTTTCCCTTCATGTTGTGGCTTTTTCACTTCAGCTTGTGAATTTGTTATGCGTTTTTTCTCTTTTTTTCCATTCAAGTTGTATATTTTTTCATTCATATTGTGGAATTTCTAATTGTGTCGTGGCTTTTGCATTGACGTTGCAGTTCTTTAATCTGGTGGCCTTTGGTTTTGCTGCTTTTGCATTCACGTTGTGATTTCCTTCATGCCACGAGTCCTACATATTTGCTGAAGGCTGAAGGAATGCTGAAGGCAGTCAAACACATTTGTGATCGAAATCTTTTATTTTGACTTCTTTGCCGCTGCGCTATATCTTCTGCAATCTTTAACCAATTTGAACCATTCAAATATCAAAACGTGCAGCTTATTCGTGAGATGACTACAATGCTGTGTGCTGTTTGTTTTTAACCGTTTCCAAATTAAATAAAAAAAACTATGAAAAAACGTCCTATACAAAGTGCATGGCGATCAAAGCAGATCAAAGCAGGGTAAAGTCTTTGATCTTAGCATCTCCTTGGCAACAGACGCTGATCTCCTTTGACCTGCTAGGATCTTGATGCAGAGATAAAAGGAGATCAAGTTTATTCAGCCTTCAGCATTCACACTTCTTCTGGAAATACAAACCTCTAGTTGCGTTTGCCTTGTGCCATCATCGGCCCCCGCAGACGGTAAGTCTTCACTACGAAGCGCAGCAGACAGGAAGGCCTTCCAGTTGAACGAGTCCAACAGCCCACGCACGTTTTCAGCACTGTGTCACTTCCATTTAACGGCTTTCCAGGAGCCAGCAAATATCCTTCACTTCTTAACATTAAGATTTAAAGTCCTGTCCTGGGGCCTCGCATTGGCCACGTTTAGCTGCACCACGAAAACACCTATTTGTCAGAGCTATTGAAGTTGTATTGTTAACTCGCTCCTCTTCCTCCTCCTTTTTCATGCAGTGTCAAGCAGCCCAAGGAGGACAATTTGTCCAGTCTAATCTGTAGACGTACAATACATTCGCATGCCTCTGTGTAAGATTTGATTACCGAATGTGTTGAAATGCATCAGGCATTTATTCCTGCTGTGTATTTTCTCTCTTTTCGAGCAGAGCAGAAAGAAACATAATCCGAATCTGACCGTCTGTTCCCCTGCCATGGTCTCACCCGCAGATGCAAAATTAATATCACACTGTAAATGACTCAGCAAGCGGAAAGAAAATTTTTTTTTTTTCTTTATCTCTGTCAATTCTGATTCTACACTTCTTAGTAAATGTGTATCCGCCTGAGCTTATTTACATCACACGATAACCTCTCATACAATCCTTAATTGCCTTTAAATTCATCAGAATTCATCTGTTTTTCGCCTCATAAGTGGTTCTGTTCCACATCATTTACACGCCTTTCATTATTGCATTCAGCTTAAGCGCACTTGTGTATCCACATGTTGGCGTGTACGTCTGTGTGCGTGTGTGTGCGCGTTACCGCCTGTCGAGTGTGGTGCTAATGAAGGAAATGCACCTCGCCGTGGCACTGGTGTCCTCGCTGCACGTGCATCACCCCCCCCCCCCCCCGTGTGGCCTACGTTGGCCCTCTGTGTGGCTTCCCTCTCCTGCAGGCATACAGTATTTCACCACCACGGCCCATTTATCTGATCCCATCTCTGTGGCGTAATTGAAACTTTTATTGAGATGAAGGAGATAATAGTTGTAAATGTGCTCAACTGGCGCCCGGTGCTCCGGACGTGATGTAAAACCAACCCGGCGGCATAAAAAAGTCTGCGGCGTGAAATGCTGCCGATGTCATGTATCACGCGGCGGCAGTAAGACGCTGGCGTGTAGTTTCCAGGTGCACTCAAGGACATGCCTCATTATTAATAAGCACCTCACTACACAAAGCTCCTTTTTTTTTGCTCCCTTTGTTATGATTCCGCAAAAGTCCATCTTCATTACTTTTAAAAGGGGAATTGATGTGCTCCACGTCAGCCATGCAAATTCAATCATGGAGCATATGGCGGGTATGTGAAGTGCCGCTGCCGCCGCCTCGTCCCTCACGTGTGACTCTAATGACCTTGTCTTGAGGTTACAGCTCACACACGCTGGGATGAGGCGAGTACTTTTCCGTGTTCTCTGTTCTGGTTTTTTTTTGTTTGTGTGTGTGGGAATCCCAGAGGAACGGGGCCAAAACGAGGCGCTCATGTTTCAGGATAAACGTCTCGTCCGTGGCACTCAACTTCAAAAACAATAGTTCTTACAGATGTAAAGCCTTTTAAAAAAAGGGGGTCTAAGTAAATGTTTCACGCTTCGATAAAAGGGTTTTGTCATTTCATGATGCATATGATCTCACGAGGAGGTCAAAAAAAAATAAAAGATCGGCCTGGTTATTTAAGGCATTATTATGCATCTGGAAGTGTTTTTTTTTTTTTTTATACATTCTAAAGCTGCTGGCATAATAATCACAGGTTTCAACTGTGATCTTTCACCCCGACCTGCTGCTGCTGCTGCCCGTGTCTGTTTTCAGTGGGAGGCGAGCATCGTGCACTCCGCTCTCGATTTGCTCACGGAGACCATGCAGTGTTTGCAAAATCCCCTTTAAAAAGAAAAAAAATAAACAATAAAAAAAAAAAATAAACACCTCAAACATTTGATGGATGGCTCCCGCGAAACCCCGTGCCCTCCAAATAAGCTGTAATGTAATTCCGCTTTCTCGTGTGATTTCCCTCCGTGACCCCGCGCGAGGAACAATCAGCAACTTTCCGCGGAAACACGGTGCCAAGGTTCAAATATCGCAAAGGTGGGGAAATAAACACGCGAGGCTGGAACGACATGACCCCGAAATAGATCCGAGGCAACCCTTCGAGAAAATTGCAACACATGACGAGAGGGGGGAACAAAATAAATAAATAAAAAAAGTGCTTGGGGGTGTTTATAGCGATGCAGTTGTGGAGGAGGAACACATTAGCATGACATTCTGTTGCCTTGATGCCCGTAGAATGTTTTGCATTGACATCAGAGCCGCAACTGTATGATATTCAAGACCGACTCTCTCGGTTTGAGGAAAGATTTTAAAATGTGGGCGGGATGTGCAGAGGAACAGAGGCTCCACGAGAGCGTTGAGGTCCATCAGCGTCTTCTTATTTGGCAGTGAGTGTGCGTGTGTTCGCCTTAGCCGTTGTCAGCATTAATAGGAAACAGCATGAATTAGATGATGCGGATTGGACCTTCTGTGCTCTTTTAAGCTCCATTGGGCTCATGTTTGCATCCATAATGACTGGCCTGACTGGGTTTATTACCACCATAGTGGCTATATTGAAAAAAAAACAAAACAAAAGGATGAAAGAAAGCGGGGACATAATGTGCGACAGATCATTGATTTTATGGTGTATAAACACAACACTCGGCTAAGTTTGAGGATGTAAATCTCCAAGCTTGTTGCAGTTCCGCCACTTAAAGTAGTAGTGTCTCTTTTTAAATATATGGGACATCTTTTTTTTTTTTTTAAAGATCCTAGAAGTACAAGTGAAACTGTTCTAATCTTATTTGGCGTTTCTCAAAATGTTAATATCGTTAACCTCATGGTCTCCATTGGAAGGCGAAAAATTTCAAATCTAATTTAATAACAATACTAACAGATACCCTCCATCTATAGAAAATCAGTTATGTCCTAACAGACAGATCGCAGGAATTATAAGATCTGGCAAACAATAATCACCATTTTAAAGGGAAAGTAAACCACTAGGCAGCATACCTCAGGGCTTTTTGTTTCCCCGTTTTTCCTTTGTTACGTTTCTTTTTTCAAGTTCTGTTCTTTCCTATTTGTTTGATCGTCCTGTAATACCAGTTCTGTTACTTTGTTATGCAGAAACACTCAAAGGAAGCCTTGGTTTGCACTATATTTGTGATTGCTTCCCAATGATAAAAAAATATATTTGAAAAGTAAAAGTATCCAGGATGAGGATGAGAGCGAAGTGATGCACCTCAGACTCCCCTCCAGCTTCAGAAAAGTTTCTGAAAACAATACGGCAAAAAAACGTAGTCTCAAGTGTCCTTTCCCCCCCCCCGTATTGTTTTTCTTCGCAGACAAACACACTAACTTTGCGTGGACTCATTCTTTGAGTACTTCACACACAAACCCAAAAAAAAAAAAAACACAAAACAAATCCCTTGAACCACTTCAGCTGCTCCGACACTGTTTAGAGGAAGCAATCATGCGCACCTGCTTTCACTTAATCACCTAATGAGAACAAGACCTTCAGCGAGCAGCACAAAGACAACATTATGCACACATCTATTTGTTTGCCATGGCGGGAAAAACAAAAATAAAAAACATTTCGGAGGCGGGAAACAAAAGCAAAAGTGGGGGAAAAAAAAGAAGGGGGGGGGGGGGGTTTCGACTGATGGATTAAGTCAAATTGTAAAGCAAGCAGTAAACATTTCAAAGAAAATGTTGATATTTCAAGAGTAGCAGTCAACTACACAACGCTGAGACCAGAACTGAGATATCAGCATTTCTGCCAGGAAAAGGTTTTTTTTTTTTTTTTTTTTTTTGACATTTCACTGTATTTTGCACCAGAACGTGTCATTAAAATTGGAATTATGATGAGCTGGTAGTACCAATTGTTTTGGCCAATGTATAGACAATGTCATCATGTCGTCTCTGCACCACAACAAAGTCAACATTTCACTATTTTATAGCTCTGGAACCACTCGAAATGAAATTAGCCCCTGAACTAAAATGTGTTAGACTTTTGGACGATTTCGGTTCAGGGGTGTCAAAGTAAACCACGTACATAACGAGTTAAAAATCATAACGTCCACTGCAGCTTCCACCTAAAGTTTCAGTGCATTAATACCTTTGAAGCCTTTCGTTGTGAATAACCATCTGAAGTGTCCACCTCCAGTGTTCTTGCGTTGCCCAGATACTATTCATTTTCGCTGATGCCATCCTAGGTGAATAATCAATGGCAAATGGTATGAAAAAAAAAAACATTCAAAGAATTTTTTTTTTTTTTCATTTTTCCCCGCAGTGCTCGGCAGACCATCCTCCGCTGTGATTTCATCTCATTGTGCCTTCTATCTGCATTCACTGCGGCGGGCTCTGTGAAGTCTAACCTCGCAGACAATTGCCTCGCGCGTCGTGGCGATAGCACACTGAGCGGAGATCTGAGGGAAATCATCTCAACCCTTTTGAAGTTTTACCCCCCCCCCCCCCCCGCCGCCATCCCACCCTCTCTTGTGAAGCCTCGCCGCCTCGTAGTTGGGCCTTGGCGGTGGAGGAGGAGGAGGAGCAGGCACCGCCAAAGAGAAAGAAAGGGCACTTGAGACCTCCGGGGGTCAGTCGGCGCATAATGGATCATTGAGCAGCAGCCAAACTTATTGACAAACTGGTTGACGCTGTGCAGACGCATGGTTAATGAAGGACAAACACCTTCAAATCAGAACTTAACTTTATCGTCTGTGTGTGTGGTTTTCTTCCGAAAAGGTAGCCAACAGCACCACCTCATGGCTCAAAATCCCAACTTCATTTTTAGCGTTTGTTGTTGCCGTGTGAACGGACATCGTTTTCAAACGTTGCTAAACTTCTCTGAAAGCGACACGTTTTCATTGAACCATTGTCGCTTAAAAAGGGCAGTTCCATTATTTATTTATTTTTTTCCAAGTTTTTCCCTTAATTCATTTCACCTCATAGAAATGAATTCACCCGATTATTTCAATCTTCAAATCCGAGGTCATGACTGCACTTTTTGCAGTGTTTCACCCCCTTCTGCTCTCTTTCTTCCATAACTTTGGAAACTTTGTCTTTTGATCTATAGATAACTGTCAGGGAATTTCAGGAGAGACCCAACCGCGGGCTCACGGAGGGAACAAGACAACAGCGGCAGAGGGGTTTAAATACACAGTGAAAGGGTGGCCACAGGTGGAACTCGTAACGAAGGAGAAGATCATAGGTTGATTGGAAACACGAGGTGAGACAATAAACTTTATTGTCATTCTGTCAATTTAAATCCGAATTTCCACGCAGGGTCAACGATAAAACACACAAAAGTCCCTGAGATAAAATAAGGTGCTTAAAATGCAGTGTTAAAGGTAAAACAGAGCGGGTGGTATTTACAGTTTTTGTATTGAATTGCTTTAGTTTTTTCATCGTTTTTCCAATCAATTTGAACAAAACATAACTAAAACAAAGAAGATAAAACTTTGCATATGGAGGAAGTTGTTTTTTTTGGGTTGTTTTTTTTGCGGCGAGCAGGAAAGACAAAAGAAATGTTTAAGGGAGGGGGGAAAAAAAACAGCTAATGACTTTTTGTTTCCTTTTTCACCTTGCGACCAGGCAGAAGGGGAAGAGTGACGGAGAGAATAACTATAATAGACAAGAGGAAAGTGGGAAGACGCACAAAAAGAGACAGAGATTGAGTAAAGGGGAACGTAAGGGACTCTAATGAAGAGGAAGGCGGTGGTGTTCTTTTAAAGAAAGAAGGCAACAGATGCGACAGGAGACGGAAGACTGTCCTCTCCTGACTGCCCATGCCAGGGCCCGGATCACTTTTGGGGGCCCCTAAAGTCCGGTTCAGTCCCAGGTCGCCGCTTGAGCAGCAGCAGTTCCCTCGTCCGTTTGGCTCTGCCCCAGACGCTCTTATTGAATTCTGACAGGAACGCTTTGTCAGAGCAAAACAGCGGATCAAAGCAGCGCGTGCCAGAAAGCGTGGCTCGATAATAGCAAATGTAATCACCGGCCTCTAAAAAGAGGCGGATTGCTTGGCAACACTAATGTCTTCCTTGAAGTTTGAATATCTTGTGTGAAAATGCCCCGGCGGAGCGAAGCCGGGGGAATTTAAAATCCACTGTCTGTCACTTCTGAATGAGTATTCTTCTTTAATAATGACGTGCCGTCTGAATGGGAGTCTTTTGTGCTGCTGCCGTATAATATGCTGACAGGTTTCCTAATCTGAAAACCAAAGTAAGTCCAGATGAAATTTGAGGGATTGTTATGCCGTATTTTGGACATGCAGATGCACGGGTTCCTATTCTTCTGGTGCTTGAAACCTGCCTTGCGCATGCATCCATTCTAACCGTTTCCATCCATCCATTTCACACGCCGCGTCCATGGGCAGATTCCATCCATCTTACCTGTTTGGTACTATCGTCTTTGTACATTAGCCCGCTTCCCTCCATCCATCTTACCTGCTTTAGGCATCAGTAGTTTTCCATCCACGCGCCATATTCATCCGATCCATAATATTCATATCTAATGCCTCCACAGTATGATCTCGCTCACTTTTGGACCTCGATCATCACATGTATTTGCAAATAGTCTCCACGCCCTATGGAAGTTTTATGAAGGATTGATAAGTTAGTTAAAAAAATCGTTTTATCGTCACTTAAGAATCATAGTGAATTATTAAGGTTTTATCAACTAAAATATCTGTATTTTGTGCCTCTTTTTTATTTATTTTTTTTTTAATCACGTGTTCATATCCACCTCAGTTTTCCACAGTGGTGTTCCAAGAAAAAAAAAATAATAATTTAAAAATCAGTGGAGTACTCTTTTCACCTCTCATTCTTAACTGGCTAATCTTGTGCTGGAAATTAGTATGCTGCATATGGAATACGCACCTATATACGGTCTGATGAGCCTTTGTGAATGTAATTTCGAGTGCAGCGACTCGGTCGTCTTCTGATGACTATAAGTGTAATGATATCAGCTGCACGGCGCTCGGAGGAAACCGTCAGACTGCTCATTAAATTTGCGAACATATGGCTCGTGGCTGATTGCAGGAAACACGAAGGAAGCCACATGTGATGAAAACTACCAAAGAAAAACTTATGATTACCACCTCCACTATATAGATGGTCGGGATAAACCTGTTAATGTGCCTGAAGCCCCTTTTTATATCTATAAAAACTGGACAATGGACCTGCAGAAGCACGTCTCTGGGAAATTGTTGTAAATTATGACACGAAAAAAAAAAAACACAAAAAAAAAAACAAGGGGAACCTAATAGAAGGTGAAAAAAAGCTCATGAAAAAGTCCTTTTTCTTTGTCCTCGGCGCTGAAGGCAACAATTTCCTGTCATGGATCACTGCGACTTGACCGCCTCTTATTTCAACTACTGATAGGTTTGTTGAGTTTTTTTTTTCTTTTCTTTTGGGGGGGGGGCTCGCTATCATTACTGATAGCTGGATGAGGCCGATTGAACCATCTCTAAAGGCTGAGCCGACTCTCCTTTTTAAATATAGTCGTATGCGCCATGATTGCACTAAATTGCGTGTTCTTTGAGGAACACCCAATATAGCATTTCCATTCAGGAAAATGTAAATAAGTGCATTGGTAGATTCGCTCCCACATAGTATCAAGTATTTTCCATTTCTACCAACGACTTCAAAGAAATTGATAGTTAACTTGGGCATGTGAATGGGCGTTTGAATGATTGTCCATTTCTAGGATTGACACTCATTCTTTGGCGGAGGAGAACACATTATCCTTTGGTGTGAATCTGGCTTTGGGAAAGTCTAAAACAGCCACAAAAGCGGGAAGATTGTGCTTTTCTTTGACCAGATCTCACCGGCGGGGGACACATTGCCTTACTTAGAGAGAGCCCGTTGAATTTGAATGTTCTGCCATGTCTCCGATGTGATCGGTCTCAAAACCAATTTGCTCCATAATGGACATCTCACAAGTGCAAACAGAGAAAGGGGATTTCCATGGCTACAGCAAATGAAAAGAAAAGTAATCATCTTAAACGCGCATATAAAAGAGGGGATGTTTTCCTTTCGGGGCTCTCAGAATAGGAAGGACCTGTGCGGGAGTAGCTGGCCGTCCTCCTGCTCGCACACGTGTGTGCGTTGACCTCTCTTGTATATACGGGGTCCGGGTGTCTTGGGAAATCTTCGCCAAATTGGACTTTGAGCAGGCATGACGACGCCTAATGAGTTGATCAGAAGTGCAGGTCTGTCGCCATGAGACGGGCCGGCGGAATAGTTTACCGGCCCCGGCCGATATTTGACGGGCAAAATGATGCAGCCAAGGTTTGGGTGCAGCGTGGGAGATGAGCAGTTCAGGACCCCCGAGGTGTGGGAAATGAGAATGATAACAAGTACAACCACCACACTTCCCTTGTTAATGTGATGCTGGGTGGATTCAAGTCCCCAGAGACTGACTCCTTGTTAAGGAAGAGGGACTGCATGCACACTTGCCAGAACACCTTTGACAGGCCGCCATCGACTCTCGGCATTTCAAGTTGTTTCTCTTCCACTTAACGGACAGATATGATTGAATACACTTATTGGACATATATGTCCCTCTGTTAGAGGTCAAACCTATTTACCCTTCTCTTTTTTCCCGTATCGCGGGCAAATCCAGACGGAGGGAGGGACTGCTATGAGCCAAATCAGAGAATAGTTGATTGAAAGACAACAGATAGATGCCCGCTGTCGTTTTTTATTCGTCACAAATATTTGATTCCATCTCAGTTTAGTGAGCTGGGGATAAGCGTAATTACAGGTGTGGCCTTTAGGGGCACTGTGACTCAACATATACACCAAAAACCCAGAAGAAGACACAGAGAACATAGAAAGTTGACTCCTCGAGTTTTATACCGTATTTTCTGGAGTATAAGCCACATCTAAATATAAGGCTGTGTGCAGGGAGAGGTGTATTTGAAATATCAAAATCTGTTATGATAACAAACTTCAACAAGAAAAAAATAAAGCATCTGATACCAATACTGGTATTATTCCCTCTGCACTTCTCTATGTTCTCTGTGAATGGTTGTGTAATTTAAAGTGACAATACCCTGATTAAAAGCAACACAAGCAAAAAAGTTAAGATGAAAAAGAAAGAAAAAAGGCCCATAAAGTACTGAAAGATGAACAACTTCTAAAATATTTTAAAAGTTACTTTATAATTATGTTCAGTGTGGGGGGGAAATGGTGTACTTTCTGTGCTGAAGGGCAGTCGGGCAGATAGCAGCAGCACCAGTGGACCCTCTTTGTTCTAACTCCCGCTCCTGGCCAAACTCCATCTTGGCGATTCCCTCCTATTTACTTTCATCTACCTCGACTGTGACAAGCGGGGATTAGCGGATAGTCAGGAATGCCGTGTCACAGGGGATTTGGGGATAGATTTTTGATTTACTCTCGCCCGTTTGTTCCTGGAGGAGACGTGCGGCGATGACCCCAGTTGGAAGAAGAAGAAGAAGAAGAAGAAGAAGAAGAAGAAAAAGTTAAAATATCGGATTCGTTGGGCCTCCTGGTAACGGCTGGGAAATGGAGCAGTTACTGTGTAGAAGGCGGCAACAGACAAGTCCGTCACAACAAAAGAGTTAGCTCGATATTCCTTTCAGGATACAGGAAGGATAGTTCAGTCTTTTTTCAAAATGATAAATAAACAACCAAATAAACAACTAAATAAACAGCTAAATAAATAAACAAACAAACAAACAAACAAATAAATAAATAAATAAATAAATAAATAAATAAATAAATAAATAAATAAATAAATAAATAAATAAATAAATACATACATACATACATACATACATACATACATACATACATGGACTTACTTTTATAGGGCTTTTTCGCTGACAACAGCCCCAAAGCGCATTACATAGCTCATCACATTCACCCATTCACACACACATTCACACACCAGTGGAGGAAATCCTATTTTCAGATCCATACGATCCGATGTTCTGTCTATAAGAGTTCCTCTTCTCGTCGAGGACGCCCACGCAGTACAAGAAGCACGGCCTGAAAGTGCAGAGCTCTGCCGACGGAACATGAACTTCTGTGGCCCTTGTGTGAACTAACTAATCGGCCCTAAAAAAAAAAAGAAAGAAACAGAAAGAGACAACAGACATGTTGGAGCACGCTGGCCTTGTGAGTCTGGCCCTCCTTTTTAATCTGGCCCCGACACGACGCCAAATTCGGCGGCATCGCGGGGCCAAATCCCAAGATCGGGGAAGCTTTATCTGCAGATTTCCAGTCGAAACTTTGAGCAAATCCTCCACTCTCGCTATTCATCTCTCCCCCTTTCTCCTCGCTCCGTTTTCCTGCCCGCCATGAATACTGATATACGTTCAACGAAAACTGATTCAAGTCGTCATTTATGTGAGTGCATGGAGGACGACGAGATGCGTGACACGCACCCGTCTCCGCTCTATTAGATCATTTGGTTGATTCAAGCCAAATTAGTTCTTTGTTTCCAGCTATTTGTTTTTTGTTTTTTTTTTGCCCTGTGTCACCAGGAAGAAACCCCTGTCAGTGAATAACAGTGAAGATGTCAACCTCGCACCTTCATTTATTTATTTTTCTCTCACATCCACACACTTTAAAAAAAAAAGAAAAAAAAGAAAACTGCCATCCCTTGAGAAGTGAATGGCAGTGTCACCAATCATACACAGCACCAAATAGTCAATCAGATTCCTCACTGGTGCGAGACAGAGATAACACAGGACACACACATATATATATATATATATATATATATATATATATTTATTTATTTTTTATTTCTCGCCCCCCTCCATTTATAACACAGTGTGATGGGGGAGGGGGAGGGGGGGGGGGGGATGGGCAAAAAAAAAAAAAATGTGACAAGAGAGATTTGACAAGTGACAACTGGAAATTGCTGATAGAACTCTGCTGATGTCAGACGTCTCCACTTATTGATTACATTTCAAATGTTGAGGCATTCACAGTGACGAAATGGAGGACCAAAAAAACGAAACAAAGGGGAAGTCAGGGATTTTACGATAGTTCCGATTTTTATAGGAGTTTAAGAAAATAAAGACCGAGCCGTCATCATGTGAGTAATCCTTTGAGAGATATGTCAACACTATGTTGCTCTCAAATAGTGATATTTGGACTGGGGATTGAAGATTTCTCACCTGTGTAGACTGGATTTGCGGTTGTGTCTGCGGTGTTGTGACTGGTCAGACACGTTCTATATTCATTGCAAGTCAACTGGGCTTGGTTTTTACCTGAAATACATTTCAAAATGCCGACGGTCCGTGACATTTTGACACGGGAAAAGATGTCGAAAACCGTGACGAATGTCTTCCCCAATTGTAGACATGAGACATGGCCAACCAGTATTGTTTTTGGCAGCCATTTTAGTTTTGAGTCTTTTGGACGGAAATGTTTATTAGTTTTTGTTTGTGTATGGTTGAAATAGTTTTTGCTGTGTTTTGCTTAATTTAATCCTTTATTTGCTTTTATTAGTCACGGTTAAGCCTTGTCATGTTAATATTTATGATAACGTATCTTATTCTAGTCTAAAATGTCAAAGTCGTCTGAAAAATGCTGGAAAAGAAAGATGAAATCAGCTACAAAACACAACTAAACATGTAAAGAATCTCTAAACTGTAGTTGAAACTTTATAAATGCCATATCAAATTAAATTTTTGTGCGTGTAAGTTTCTGTCTTGGCCTCGATTTAAAGGTTCATTGTGTTTTGCAGCTCCAGGCGAAATTTGATTTGCTTGGAAAATCACTAAAATGGCTCTTTTGGTCATAATGGTTATAAAGTATCTATTTGTAGTAAAGTAGTGGTTGTCAGTGACGTTCAGTTCAGACAACTTATTTATCAATATCTGGTAGCTTACAGTACCTATCGGTTTGAAAGTGTCAGTATTTTGTGCTTTTCTAAGCCCAAATGACTCAACAACGCTATTTCCTGGTATGGCAGAGAGGCTGCAATGTCTTACTGTGAAGTCCACACCCCCTCCTGAAGTCTACACCCCCTCCTGAAGTCCACACCCCCTCCTGAAGGCTACACCGTCTCCTGAAGGCGACACCGTCTCCTGAAGGCTACACCATCTCCTGAAGGCCACACCGTCTCCTGAAGGCTACACCATCTTCTGAAGGCTACACCGTCTCCTGAAGTCCACACCCCCTTCTGAAGGCTACACCCCCTCCTGAAGGCTACACCGTCTCTTGAAGGCTACACGTCTCATGAGGTCCACACCCCCTCCTGAAGGCTACACCGTCTCCTGAAGGCCACACCCTCTCCTGAAGGCCACACCCCCTCCTGAAGACACACTGTTGCTCTGCCTTTGCCGGTCATATCCAGTATATGGATGTTTGCTCATGCACAGTCAGTTCCCCAATATAAGAATCATTTACATAAAAAGGCAGATCGCTACGCTGCCTTTGGAGCTAACCGTGCTATGCTAAACGCTATTCGTATGTTTACAGTGCATTATTGAATTGAACCAGCGCTGCTACGCTCTCTAGCCAGTTGGCTTTCTTTTGAGGACAAACAGCAGCTTGTAACAGATGGTAGACCAAAACCTGAGCTACCAGACCTTCGGCAAGAAACTTGTTCCTACTTCCATGTCCATTTGTGCCACGATAGTGGTTTCAGCACCACAGACAGCTCTGCCGTCAGGGTCGTTCTCATTTTCTCTGTGTTTCCAACATAAACAACGGACGCGCCGCCGTGTCATGCGATGTATCTTGTTGGGAGGGTGTGGAGACTGATATGGAATCATTAAGTTTCTTTAATGGTGTTCTACCATCTTGATTTTGTTTGATTAACACTTGGCAGCCGAAACATTTTGCAGCGTCACGGAGCTGATCGCTGCAATGAATTATAGGAGCTGGGTTGGCGGTGTTTCAAATGTCTTTATTTGGGGTGTTATTAGGCTTGTTAGTGTTGGTGATGGTTGCGTTATGTTTTTGTTGTTTAGTTGGTGTAGTTGATCGAGTTTATTTTAGTTGAATTTTTGGAAATTGGCAACCAGGACTGAAGAGTAGTTTTGTCTGTCATGTCCTGATTGGTGTGTCAAAAATCAAAGCTTCCTTTGATTGCGGGTGTTATGAAGGGAAAAGTGCATGTTTCTGTGAAGCGTTTGCACGAGTATTCTCGTCTTCTCACTCATTTCTCAAACACGTTCACACAGAAAGTGGCCTGGTTTCTCTTGCCTTTGCCAAGATGCCGCTCTCCCTTCATTTGTGGTCTATATATCCTTTAAAAATCTCTCATAAATGTATCGTCAAGTCAAACAATATGCTCGCCTGAGAAGACAGCGGAGTTAATTGATACAAGGCTTGAGGACGATTGGAACGAGGGGATTCGGTGTTGAGAAATGAGAATGAGTTCATGTCAGACATTTCAAAGTGTTTGGAGGGAGACAGTCAGACGGAGCTGGCTGTGCAGCAGCAGCAAGAACATATTACATCATTAGAAGTGCGTCATTCAGCGCTGAGCCTGATCCTGCCCTCCTCCTCCTCCTCTTCATCTCTGCTGCCTCCAGTTTTGTCATCCACACATGGCCTCGCTTACACGTTCTCTGTTTATCTCCGCTCTTAAATGGCTTTTCTCCCTCTCAGCCTGTCGGTGGCGCCGAGCTGCTGCAGCTCACGCTGCTTTATTGCAAGAAATCCCAATCAAGGTAGGCTCCTCCCTTTGACTCCTCCCACAATTAGGCAGCTCTGCTCTGGCACATGGCGCCACAAGAGGATACTTCCTCCTCTTCCTGAGATGGACATGTGTGGGCAGAGCCAGACCAGCTCACACAGACACAGCAGATTCTGAATGTAGCTCCTATGATCCAATATTCAAAATGGAGGAAAATCAAAGGAAAAGAATGATTTGGAGCAAATAAACTTTGAATACAACGTTTTTGGACCAACGAGACCATGTGGAAGTGTTGAAAAGCTGTTTAATATGACCCCTTTAAATTATAGAGTTTTTTTTTTCAATTTCTACCTAAAAAAATGACGACAATCTCAACATAAAGCAAATTCTAATGCCACCGTCTGGTGGTAAATACAGTGAAATGTCCCAAAAACATCTCTTGTCGCTGTTGCATTATGCACCTTGGTAAAAAACAAACTTTTTGATAATACAGGGGTTGCTTTCTACCTACTCTAACCTTTATTTGAGCAGCTGAGTCATCAAATGTCACTTAATGACAATTGAAAATCTAGAAATCCCAAATTCGGCCAAATTCTTCCATTTGGTTTGAGGTTTAATTGGGACACTGAGTTACAAGCATGTGATGTATTCCCAGAGAACAGGCCAAGTGGGAGGAATTGCAGCTTCTCGTTGTTAAGTCAGCCGTCAACCTTATATAATCGTCGCGAGAATAACCTGCAATGTTCTGATATGAATTCAGGGCGACGTCACATACCTTCACCTGAACTGACCTCCAGAAAAACGGAGGATCAGCAGTTGTTTTGCGGGACGTTTTTTACCTTTAATCCACTGAAAATAGCACAGAGGTGACAGCTGTTTGGGAGGGTGACGCACTAATATGACCCTGGCCGAGCATTGTGGCCGTGCGGACAGCGCCCTGAAGAACAGCCTGTAAATCCAAAGTGTTACTACTACTTCAAAACAGCTAATAAACATCTGGAGGAGGAGGGTTCACGTCAGGCCTTTACAGATCATTTTAAACACCGTGTACATACGCTGAAGTGCTTGTAACTCAATTCTGAAATGGTAATTAAAAACAAGAAAGGAGTCTTGAACAGAACCGAATGAATCCCGGCCAAATCATATCGCGGATTAAAAAAATAAAAAAATAAATTTAAAAAAAGGGAAGCGTGTTCAGCTGCTGCAGTGAAATTCCCACTTGAGCATTTAGTCTTAAAATGAATGCAAATGATTCACTGGAAGTTATGTGTTTAAAGAAATTGTCAGCCAGCGTGAAGGCGTTTCATTGTAGATCAAGTCGAAATCTGCGGGACAAAGCTGAGCTGGTTTCTGCCCAGAGGCTGCGCCTCGGGAGACGATCCACAACAAGGAGGCTTTAATGGAACTTATATACCGGATTCCTACAGTTTTAGTAACAATTACCGACAATGAGTGAGAAACAACACAAAGAAAGTGTTGTAATGAAGATTAGTTGCAGTGCTTCTCGTTTGACACTTGGCTCCAGAAAGTACCGGAAAGTTGTTGAATTTGAAGTATTCGACTGCGGTAAGTTGGGTGTATATCGTCTTCTATGTTTAGAAACGACATTATTCTTGTCAATTACTGCTGTTTTTTTAAATAAAGTCCAGGCTGATGAACATGTAATCGGTGCATCATGGAGAAAAACTTATTTCCATCTAGATGTATATATCTGTTACTGTGTTGGTCTCTTGGAAATCCAAAATCCCAGTTGGTAGAGTTGGTTCAGCTTATATAGACACAAGGACAGAAATCAAGGGATTATGGTACGTAAAGATATGGAAATTTTAATTTATTTGTCTATTTGTAATTCTAGTGCATCATATTTCAGATTAAAAGGGGTAAAAATAACTTTCCCCCTTCATGTGCTTAATAACCGAAGAAACCAAACGTACATATATTACGCGACGACAAGAAACAATTGACTTTCTTGTGTTTGATGGATCATTTAAAGCAAAAAAATAAATAAAAAAATGCACAAAACAGACAAATAAATTCTATCTTTCTAATAGAGCAACACAACCCGACCTTCCAGTGGAATGAATGGGCTGATCAGTCAGCATTAGGATGCTGGTTGTCAGTCCAAACAGAGTATCCGAACAATGCTGCGATATATTGCGTACAGATTCGAGTGAGAGAAGGATCTTGCAAGAAAAATTTGTGTTTTCAGAAATACTTTACGCTGATTAGTTTTAGTCATAAAAGATCAAGTTTGTGATTGAACCGCCATATTGGTTTGTTTGTTTTGGCGGAGTGTAGACAACCACCTAGTGGCCGGTAAGTGACACGCCCACCAAGCGCGCCAGTTTCCGATGCGTTTCCAATGCGAGAAAAAACAAAATTGAGCCACCATCCACGAGGGTGTATTGAACCATGCAGGGCGAGTTGCTACGTGCTTGAAATCAAGTCCTTCAAAAAAAGAAAAAAAATCAAAAACAACGTGCTGTTTATAACAAGAAAACAATGCAATTATTTTTCTGTCACGATCGAAAGGAATAACTGAAATGCCGGTGTTTCTTTCTTTACAGAAATGGAAATGCAGTTCTTCCCCTCCAGCTTTTGTGTCATTACCAAAGAGAAACAACATATCATGGCCACACATCCCCCGACTGCTAACCAAAGCTGGCGCCTCATGCCACCGTACATTCTCGCCTGCATCACCGGGGAGAGAGAAAAAAATAAAAATATATAAAAATAAAAAAAACTCCTCCCACATTATTATTTTTTATTTTTTTTTATCTCGCAGCAGAAAATAACAGAAATCCTGAAGGCTTTCCATCTATAGTGGCTCCTTGCTACAGTTGCTTCTAACTCCTGCTCAAAATGTCACCCAATCAAGTCCAGTTATTCACAGCTTTTTCATTAGCGGACAGCAAAAAAAAAAAAAAAAAGAGCGAGAGAAAAATAAAAAGAAAGGGAGGGGAAGAAAAAAAAAGAAGATTCCCTCCAGGGTTGTTTGTCTTTGTGATTCCAAAACCAGCGGCAGCCCAAGTTTGGAATTACAACCACCAGTGAATGCTTGGATGTTAATTAAAGAATGCAAATTTCATGTTTCTGGTCCAAGGCTGACACTAACTCGAGGCCCAGAGGTCCATAAGAGAGACACACACACACACACACACACACACACACACACACACACACACACACACACACACACACACACACACACACACACACACACACACACACACACACACACACACACACACACACACACACACACATCCCCTCTCGGAAAATATGCACTCAAACAGCAAAAAGACACAAAGTTTTGAAGGCTTATATCCATGCAGGCACATACATAATCACACACACACACACACACACACACACACACACACACACACACACACACACACACACACACACACACACACACACACACACACACACCCGGGCAGACAACTGAAGGCCCTAATCAGTCCCTCTCCTCCCCTTTGTTCTGAGAGATGGAGATAAGACAGCCGGCGAAGCAAGTGACCTTATGAGGGTGAAACTCAGGAAGCTGATTATACAGAAGTTGCATGTTCAGAGATGTGTTTACCAGCGTGCGGATAAAGTGGGTCACAACTCTGGGGGAAGTTTGCGAAAAGGGGGACGTTTGGATGCAGAGTCTGGATTGCAACAGGCGTCTGCAGTGAACCTTCCACAGTGGTGGTCGTTTCAGTTGTTTTGGTGTGTGTGTGTGTGTGTGTGTTGTTTTTTTTAAAAGAACTTTATTGCACAAATGGGGTGTAAACAGTGCAAACAAACAACTCTAACAGAGAGTGCTCACAAGTAATACACTCATAGAATCCTGAGCTCTATGGTGCATTTGTGAATGAAATGTTCCAATCGGATTTATTAAATGAACTATACATTCTATGTCTTTTATTTTTGGAATCATGAGATGCAGTTAGACTTTGAACAATGAGAATGATATAGACAAGCTGGAGCCAGCAGGTGGCGGCAGTGCAACTTCACGGAGGCCAACTGCCATTAAACCCAAATGAAGAAGAAGAAGAAGAAGGGAAACAGTCATCAGGGACGACGAGAGTAGTGGGAAACCATGTAGACAGATAGAACCAGCAGGTGGCGGTAAAGCAACTTTATAGATGCAAACTGCCGTTAAACCCAAAAGAAAAAGAAGAACTATTTACTATATATATATATTTTTTTTTCGGGTTTCCATGGAGCATTTTCAAAAAGTTGCATTTTCAGTGGCTCCGAGCGCCGCCGTGTAAACAAACACCCAATATTCGACGACAGTTTCCTGTTTTCACTCCAAAACTTTACACGCAACCTTAGGTCAATTTCATTGTTTCAAAAATCTGCACACTAGGGGAAGTCAAGTAATTTTTTCTACTAGTCTGGTAATTCAAATAGCATCATTGTTCTGCAATTTAAGATCACGCAATTAAAGAAAAAAAAAACTGTCTTATAACAATTCATGTGACTGTAAGGCTGCGAATATGTCTTCTAGTATGATGTCTACTAGTGCCACAAACATTGCCGTATAGTTCAATATGTCAACACCATGTCCTCTTATTGCAAATGGAATTTAGAACTAATCTTTTTCATTAATCGTCCCAACCCTAGTCTGAATAAATTCAAATCCTCAGATTTTTTTTTTAAAAGCACTCATTGTGTACAGATCCCCTCCAATCATATCATGTAAATTACCTTTTGGTTTGAATATCACCGTTAAAGCTTCATTTTCCATGAAGATAGACATGATGACTAGTTAGTAGTTGTTAGAAATTCTAGTTAATCCATGAACATCGACGGTATGCACCTCTTTTGGTAATCCTGCCATTGGCAACGTTGATCATTCATTGATTCGCCTCGTAGACTTTGTCAACGTTGGGATCTTAGGTTGTTTATTCCGGCTTGAAAACGACGTGTAGAACACTGTTTTATATAAAGAAAAGGTTTTACATTGACTGTTATTTGCTCAGGGTTATTATTCTTTGTTTGATCACCCAACAAAACATACGTGGAAGAAATTCAACTCTTGCTCACTGCAATATATACTGAACGCTGGAGCGTCAATACAAGCGTGTAAAGTGTATAACATGTTATATATGAGAAAACATATTAGTTCACGCCAGCGGGGGGGAAAAAAACCTGTGATTCTTTTTTTATTTGAAGCCGTTTTAGTGACTGAACTTGCCTTCTTTCCGCTTCCTTCTCTCACACACATACACACCTGACAGCTCTGAAATCACACGGCTGAAGTTCTCCGGCATGTGGTATGATGGCTTTGGCATCTGACACACGCTCCAAAAAAAAGAAAAAAAAAAAAGAAAGAGAGAAAGAAATTGTGCAGCGTTGCATTACGTGTGTGTGTGTGTGTGTGTGTGTGTGTGTGTGTGTGTGTGTGTGTGTGTGTGTGTGTGTGTGTGTGTGTGTGTGTCCAGCTGACGTGCTCTGTCGCTTCTTTGGAATTCCCCGGGACTGTTGCAACCGCTTGACACGCACCTCCGCCTCCACACACACACACAGACCTCATCAGAGACGCACAATGCAACAGCTGTTCTCACAACCGCAGCGGAAGTTTTGCTCTAAATATATCGTGGGAGGGTGAAATTTTCAAGAAGGAATTCTCTGCTTGCGCTGCGAAATTCCCCCACTGTTGTCGGAGTTCACCTTTGTTTGTTTGTTTTTGGGGGGGGGGGGGGGGGGTTGCCTGGAATGCTGCGTAAGATATTGCTCAGCTTCTTAAAGTATGCAAAGGCTCATTTTTGAAGCACTTATATGATATTCAATTTTTTTTTTCTCAGAAGTCAGAGCAAACTATATGCAGAGCCCTTGCAGAGATATGCTTTCATTATTCCCGCATAATGGATCCAAACACATTCCCTTCGCCTCCCGTCTGCATGTGCCACGAACAGGCTATCGATCACACGCTCGCTCGGAGATACATGTGTGCACGCATGAATACGGGCCCGCGTGACATTCGCCCTTCGACGGCAGACTCGATGTGCGCGCACGCGGGCAGGCAAGGCCGCCCCCCCCCGACGCTTTTAATCCGGTAATAAAAGAAAACAAATGACCTCATCCACTCTGACAAGCTAATGTGTTGTTTCGCGGCGCCGCGGCCCCCGCAGGCCACAGTCACATCACAATGCTCATTTTTCTACCAGATGTATTTCCCTTTTTTTCCAAAACGCTGCGGAAGTTTTGAGGCCGGCGAGCCTGTCGGCGGCAGAGTTTATAGGCTTAATCTGTAACCAGACGGGAAAAACAAAGTCATGTTATGGCGGATGATCGGGGGCCGGCCCTGTCACCGAAAACCCGTCACCGGGAGCTGAATCGGATCCGACACAAGTCGTGCATAATTCTGACCTCTGCAGAGTTTTTCCTGAATTTGGCCAACGTGTTAATTTTGCTCTGGAGGGGGATGATTTATGTAACAGCCGCAGCTGCAGGATGCGGTTTTCTTTTCAAGCGACGGATCAGTAGGGGAAGATTGTTTTCGCCATGCTGGCATGTTTCAAGCGCGTCCGCCGTCTCACATTTCTGTCGGTCTCTATATCAGGTGACAGAACTGAAGAGATCTGTCGGGGCTGGCCACGCCCCCTGTCATCCAGTGATTGATGAAAGGGTGTAGGCCTCCTCGTCTTCGTTAATCCATTTGTCATTGATCCATTGTTTGCACTGAAAAATCATGTGTGACTTTAGATTTATTGTCCAGTTATTAATATCTTTTGGGTGTGCCAGCAGTTTAGTTTTCCTTATTATTATTAGTTGTTGTCTGTTAGCTGTTATCCCTCAGATATATGTAATGTCTCTGTTCTTATTGTCTGAGTTTACCGTCTGTTTTATTTATATCCTAGAGCAAGAACCTCCAAAATAAACACAATTCAGCTGTATTCTTTACTTCTGTTGACAGAAAGAAGTTATCTAATTCAAATACCTGCAGCTCTGCAAGGGTTCGACGTGCTTTTCTGGATCGAATCTAAAAATAAAGACTAATTAATGAGCAACAATGTCCTGATTCTGAGTCTCCTGGCTGCAGAGAGCGAGTGTGCCATGTGCAGACCTGGCAACAGATCCGAAATATGAAGAGGGGAGCTCTCCATTTTCTGCGGGGAGTTGCGTAACACAAGACGGATCTTAAAAGAAAGCCATAACTTTTCGGGATACTCTGCCAACAAAGCTTATTAATTCCACTCTCTGTCAGTTCTTAGTGTTTTGTGGCATCTTTTAATAGATTGATTTCTTGGCCGAAGTAAAAAAAATTCTGGTCGGTGATGGCTTCTTTTCTATTTCAGCACCACGGACAGAGACATATAGACGCTGTCCATGGTGCTGATACACACAAAGAAAATCAAAGAAAGTAGCTAATTAATGAAGAACCTCCTACAAATTATGACAATAACTTTAATGAATTGAGGCTCTCACAGTACAATACATCATAAACTAAAGTGTTTTAGTCTTTATTATGAATGTCCAGTCTCCAGCAAACCAAAACAAGACACTCCTGCTTCACTGTTTGCTTGATGACTAGAATAAACATTCTGCAACAGCAACTACTTTGGATGACATAAATATCTTGACTTAAACAAAAATGTGCTTCCCGATGATGCTTAATTACCGAGTGTACAAGTGTAAATTCAATTTCTTTTGAAGGGAGACGCACTAACTTGTGCTAGAATTGCTCAAATGTGCAGCTAGATGGTGAAAGTGTCTGATTTTCTTACTTTTCAAATACAATCTGGTTTATATTTATTTACTAATTTAACAATGTAACAATGTCATCGTTACCGTTTTCAACATCGCCTGACCAAGACCAACGCGTCAGATGATGCTCTGAGGAAGACTGCAGACGCGGCCAAAACATGTAAGGTAAAAACATCCTGTTTCACTTTTTTTCAGCAACAAAAGAAACTAACACGCGTTTAAGAATTGAACATAATTCAGCTTTTGTTACATGTAACAATATGAACATTTCATTTCACATTTATTGTTACCAAAAGTATTGCGGTATTGTTGAAATGAAAATGCTCATGTACACAAACTGAAATCATCATTTTATTACATTCTATTTTGAAAAAAATGTTTTGGGGAATAACAAGCATAATGTGATTTCTGTTGACAGAAACATTAAATTATTAACTTGTAAACGGCAAACATACAGATGTACATTCGAGATGGCGTCTTATGGATATTAGAAGTTACTACACTTTGTGTAAATTGTAGTTGAGAACCAAGAACACTTTTATTTACAGTCAGTGCTCAAAACTAAATGCATGTGTGATGTTGATGGAAGCAGTGGTTCACCACATCCTGTACAATTCTTTATAAACTTCAAGGAACCTCATGGAGACAATTGGGAAATTGTGATATTTTTTGACAATGACTTCCTCTTTTTGGGGGGAAAAAACTACTTTGTGAGCTTCCCTTTGTGCATATTGAAGACGTATAGAAGTTCATGTCCACCACTCCCATATCCTTGAGATATTTTGACACTTGTGACTGTATTTTTTGTAGTTTTGTGAGAAAAATTAGATAAATGCTGACTCGTCTATAGTTAAAATTATGATACTCCTTGAAATTAAAACGGTTTTGTGACTCTTCTTGAATCTCTGGCGCCCCCTCTGGTTGGGAGTCATTAAATAAGAGGATGCATGAAATGTTGTCTTTCGGAACATTTGCGTGATTTTCTTACCAAGAAAGTCCAGTCAAGTACAAGAATAATTTCATTAGCAGGTATTTAAACCTTCACAGTATTATTATCGGAGTTGCTGCATAATGCATAATGCTGAGAATGGCTTTGCTCGGAGTCACACATGTGAGTAACACTACTGTTTGTTTGACGTTTAAAACCAAAACATATCGGTCTAATGCGCCAAGTCGAGGCAAAAGTTCTTCTTTTTTCATATTGAGGTTGTGATGGTGACAGTCGCCCTGAGCGTTCACTGCTAATCCACCCATCTGGTACTCCAAGGAAGGCTTCGAAAATCCCGTCTGTGTTGCTCTGGTGTCTCCTCCGTCGCCTGCCGCACACTGCGCTCACCTGCTTCCTGTCAGAGAGGTCCATAATAACATGACGAATGTGTCAAAAATGCATACATCATTTCTATGTGACGGTAATCCTCCAAACTTGAGTCAACTGCTTGGATTGCACGGCTCGTTTCTCCAAAAAGGCGCGGAGGTAACGGGGGCCGCGATATTCTCTGCCTGCGCCAGCCCAATGAGCATGAAGGACAGCGGGCCCGATTTAACTGTCTGTGAAGACAACATTCTGTGGATTTATGACCCTTGACCTTCACTGTGTCTCTCCAGGCAAAGGGGCTCGGTGCCCGTGGTGCACTCTGGGATGCGTGAAGGCGTTAATGACTCTTGACTCCACAGTTTGGCTTTGTCAGCCCGGCCAGCTGTGTATTAATCTTCATACTCTGGTGTGTGTTTGCACGCCGCCGTGTGTGTGTGTGTGTGTGTGTGTGTGTGTGTGTGTGTGTGTGTGTGTGTGTCTTATAGAGGAAAGAGTGAGGTTGAATGGAGAGAGAGAGAGAGAGAGAGCGAGAGCGAGAGAGCGCCTATGTCTTTAATCCTGGCCTGCTTAATTATAAATCTCTCCAACTGTCATGGGCTTCTTGCCTGGATCCCGAGTGTTTCTGTTAATATTTCATTGCTCCGTCTTGTCCCCCAAGCAAAATGGCCAACTGGCAATTAGGCCCTTCTGCAGAGGATCCTTTCAGGGGGTGAGCGACTCTCTGCGGATCCGAGGCCCTGTTTACTGCATCAAACCTGTCCTGTTTTGCCTTGAATTGGACACTCGCACTCTGGCGGCAAGAAATGTTCGGCTATCAGGGGCACAATTGGATGCGATTGAGTCCTGATCAGAAGTGGCGATTAAATGAAACCCGGACATGGCCAATTGTAATGGATTTTGTCCGGTGCGGCCGTTTGGCGGGGTCACCACGTCTCAGCGTTCCGTCTGCCCTTCACCGACTTCACGCGCTCGCGCAGATGAGTCATTTCAGAGACATAATTAATTCACCCGGACAGAATACGGAAACAGCGGGGAGAGGGTAGACGGAGGGATAGCGGGGCATGATGAGAGGGGGGGGGGAAAAAAAAATGAACGGGCGAGACAGAGAGGGGGGGGATGGCGAGCGGCAGATATTAGCAGGGCGGAGACGTCGCGCGCTCAAACACTCTCCCACACACAAACAACAATCCCACTTTACTCGCCTGTACTCAACAAATCAATACTCATCTTTTCCTTTTCGGAGCAAAGCAAACTTCGCTGCATTCCGTGGCGCAAAGGTCCCGGAGGGGGAGGGGGGTGGTGGGTTGGAGGGTGGGGGGTGCGGTGGGGGGGGGGGGGGGGGGGGGGGTGGTACCATGCGGCGTCATGGTGACCCTTTCCTGTCCCTTAACGGCACAGTGTGACCTTTAGCTTCCTTCTGAGGGCTTCGCTGCTTCACTATTATCAGACCATCCAAGCCTCCCTCTCTCTCTCTCTCTCTCTCTCTCTCTCTCTCTCTCTCTCTCTCTCTCTCTCTCACAGATCTCATGACCTTTATTTAAGCTGGCGTGGGACACACCTCTTGTGCCTTCTGACAATTGGAGATCTTCCTCCGCCACGGCACGGAGCTCCGAACTGCCGGGATTCGGTGGGTCCGTCCAAACTGGTTTGACGTTTTCCTCGGAGCGAAGATGGAAACAACACTTTTACCTGAAATGCGTCTTTATGGACGGGTTTTTCAAAGAAAACATACATTTGTAGGTCATATAATGAAATATAATGGTGACCTTGTGACGTCGCAGTAACCACATTGATGGAGGTTTGATTTTCCACCGGGAAATTTAACCCTTCATCCAGACAAACTTACAGGATATGAGTAAAAAGTAGAAGCTTTCAGATGAAACTTTTGCGAAATTGTTCAGAAAAGTCGTTGCTCACTATCCACGCTTGTGTTCGCGCTCCGAACGCCGCAGGACTGGCCGCCCGCCGAAAATCCGATTAAACGCCGCAAAAATTTCCCGTCCCAAAATTCAGACGTTTGAGGAAAAGACTGCTTGGGATCGTATCTTATCAAACAAACGTAATCGATCAGGCACATTCAAACAAAAGTTCTGACTTTGTGTGAGAGAATATATGTAGACGCGTATATGTCAAAATACACTGATTTAATGCGGCCGCCATTGTCACCTGTTGACTTTGCATCATCGGTTCGATAGAACTTCGGATAAAACAAAACAACAGAAACAAGTGAAATGAAGAGATTAAGACGTCACAGCATATAAACTAATGCAATGTCCAGCTCCAGCTCCCTTTTTAGTCTCTCTTTCTCTCTCTCTCTTTTTTTTTTTTTTTCTCAAATTCCACCTCCCAGTTTCTAATGCTGGTTTATTATTAAAAAAAAAAAAAAAAAAACGTCTTGGGACTCCTTGATGACCTCGAGGTTTAAGATGCTGACCATGTAGTCTTAGTGTCCACAGCTCAATTGCAGCCATTTTTCATCCCCCTCTCTTCTCTTTGCCTCAGCTTCCTCCTGCACACACTGAGTAAATCAGGGCATTTTAAAGGTGTGGAGGGCCAAAAGGTTTTGTTTTTGGCTTTATTTTTACTCTCAAGAATAGAAGCAGTGCGGGTTTTCATGTGGCGGATGCGATGACGTGTCTGTTTATTCTCCTTCCCAGCGAAATCACAAGTGTAATATTCAATTACCTGGTCGCGTTTCTGTCTTTAATGTGTCACATGAGTGGTAGACGAGAAGGAAGTCAGCTTGTGTTGTTGCGAAAAATTGGGAATTTCCCACTAAAAACTCCGGAATCTATCTGCTCCGTAATGGTTTGATTCAATCCAGCCGGCGTGACGTTTACCAGCTTCATTCGACTCGCTCAGTTTACGCAGCGCAATTGTGAAGAAATGCTGGCAGTTTTTTTTTTTGTTTTTTTTTTTCAGAATGAATGTTTTGAATATGAAGAACCAATTGAATCCCGCGCGCGAGGTCTCTCGCTCTACGATGATCATCGGGGAAAAAAAACAAAAAACAAAAAACCCTGTGATCGTGCTTCATGACCTGTCTGTTTCCGCGTGAAGGCTGGAGTCGTCATGGCTGCACCCGCCGCCCCGCAGGCAGCGGGGGAGGGGAGGGGGAATTAATGAGCGTTGCTGCGCCGCACCTGAGCATCATCACGCAGCCTAGCGGAGCGGCCAATTCGGTGCTAACTGGCACTGCCCTCCTAGTTTGCTACCGAACCCCCCCCCCCCCGAAGGCAGCGAGGGATTGTTTTCAGCGGTTAATTGACAAGATCCTGGTGGCGTTCCACACAACACATGCGGCGCGGAGGGGGGACGATGTGTGTTTTGCCTCGCCATGCATCGCACTTTGACCTTCCCACGGAGGCATTTGTACAGAGGTTGTCCCCGCCGCATGTTTTATTTATAGACTTAATTATACACTATCTTTTAATATGCTTTTCCAATTATAGGCGTTGTCATTCTGCGTGCTCCGCCACGACGCGCTAATGAGTCACCCGCGATTGGCTGTTAATGAGAGAATATTATATGATCCGAACGTCGCGTCAACGTTCCCCGAGACTTCCCGCGGCCGATGCAGGACTCGAGGTCATAAAGTCATTGGGAGAAGATGTGAATTGTGATTTTTTTTTTCTTCTTCAGAAGCGGAAGCAGTGAGTAAGTGTTATTGAGTCGTGAGGAATGGGAGGAAGGGAAATGGCCCCAAACAAAACTGGGCCTGCCGTCTGCTCGTTGCCACGTCTGTCTTTCAGTCGGTGGCGGAGCGACAAAAAGCCTGAGGGTGGGTGGGGCGGGGGGGGGGGGGGGGGGGGGATTCTGGGGCGCCGACTTTGCCAACAGGCAACTAATCCCCCTCACAAAGCTCAGCTGACCTGGAGCCGCCTGTCTGCGGCATTCGCCACGCAGATACACTCGAAGACACCTAAATCCATATGCAGCGTGTCTGCCGTGTGCAAGTAAGACGCACGCCCTCTCGGATTTTCCATATTTGCCAAAATAAACAATACTTCTCGCCGACAAAAGCAGACAGCCGCAGCACATCAGTAGAAGTGACGATGGCAGAAAAGGAATATCGTTAATTATGAAATGTTCGTTATATTTTCATTTGATTGTTGCTTTTGTTCATTTGGGTGTTTGTTGGTAAATTGTGAATACTCGCGAATATTCCATAGAATTTATAAAATAGACTTAAACAAGCCACTGGCTTGAGCCTCTTCCTTTTCCTAGTCAGTTGAAGTATCAAAGTGCCACAAATAAAACAATCAATATGGCAAAATCTGTCAAAATAGGGATTTAATAAATGGATTTCTTCAAGGGTTTCTACATGTTTTGGGCCAGTGGCAATTTTTAATAACAGTTAGTGGCTGGTGTCTACCATCAAACCTGAGAGCCGGATAACTTTGTGTATCCACTCATACAGTGGTGTATACATAGGTATATAGTGTATACACACTTATTTGTCAGTAAGCCTTGAGTACACCAACTTCCAAATCCCCCATGATGCACCACTCAGCAGTGGTATTTATTTTCAGTGGGATGATGAAGCAATGAATGACTCTGCCTCTATTTGGCTGGTACTCACTGCATTCCGTGATTTGATTGATTAAGTGCCCGTCTCGAGGGCTGACGAGCCAATCAGAGGCAGGTTAGGACGGGTCATTAGATTATACTGAAATCATTCGACAATGAGCAAACGCCACGGACGGAATTTTACTAAATAAAGTCAAATAAACTTTCAAATCAATCTCGTGTTTGTTGCATGCTATGCCACCTGAGGGTAAACAATGTCCACCGCATGTATTTTCCCCAAAGCCCGAGTCCGTAAAGTCGAAACATTCAATCTCGGTTCACAACCTATCGTCTACGCTTCTTTAGAGTGCGAGAAAGGGGCGAGTCGTCGCCCCGCTCGGGGTCAGGGGTCAGCGCTTTAGCATCCAGAGTGGACTCACCCCTTGAGAAAACAGGTAAACAATCGTATGATCAGAGAGGCTTCTCGCATTGCTGACCGTGGTGCCTGGTGTTCACAAATCAAGAAACATCTGCGAGCACTCGGGTCCACACAGACGAGGCGACCTCAAGTGGGCTAAACAAAGTCCAACTCTGTGCTCACTGCCTGCAAGCTTCCCCGCGTCTCCAAGACTGCTTGGCAGGAGCGTTATCCACAAAGACGTAACCTCTCAGTCTTGGAAATCATATCTGGCTGCGAACAGACCTTCAGAGGAGCTCGCGGGCATGACAAAAAGCAACAACAAAATATAGCAAAACGCTGTATTGTACGTTGTACAGAGTACAGAGATAAAGAGCTTGAAGTTTCTTTTAGAATCAAGTTGAGAAGGTCACGGTATACGGAGACACACGTGGAACATCCATGCACTTGGCCTCCGCTGGAAAACCTTCTGCAACGTGTTCAGTAGCGATTGTGTCACCGTATTGTAATGCACACACGTGTAAGCATTGTTATGGCATTTGCAAAGCCCCCCCCCTTCGATCTGGTTGTTATACAGCATGTTTAGAGCAGCTCAGCCTCTTTCCCGTTGCTCAAACCTACGCCACTCGCTCGGGGTGCCTCACTCCACAGACATTACATCTGGGCAAATTAGCTCTTTGAGTCATCAGCAGTCTAATAGCGCTGTTACCATTCCTCTCACACGCCGGATGGACATAATTCCTCTTGGATGACGGGAGAAAAAAAAAAATCCCTCAGGTGGAAATTTAATTTTCATTGCAAATATGTTTGAAACTTCCAGCCCAGTTGATGATCTTCATGAGGAATACAGTGTGGTTGCATAACACCCCAATCGGGCCAATTGTGTGAGACGCCTCGAGACAGATTGCACATCAAGCAAATTTAAATCAGTGAAACTGAAGCAGAGAGAGGATTTTTTTATTTTTTTATTTTTGTTTTTCATTGTGACCTTCAGTTGGGGGTTGAAGATCCCCTTCCTGAAACAAACTGGCTGCAGAGCCGTCGCTCATACCCGGTAAGCACTATAACTTTCTCAAGGGGTGAGTCCACTCTGGATGCTAAAGCGCTGACCCCTGACCCCGAGCGGGGCGACGACTCGCCCCTTTCTCGCACTCTAAAGAAGCGTAGACGATAGGTTGTGAACCGAGATTGAATGTTTCGACTTTACGGACTCGGGCTTTGGGGAAAATACATGCGGTGGACATATATATACACACACACACACACATACACACACACAAGGTAAACATATATTCACCAGCAATGGATTCCCCTCGGAAAGCTGTGCACACAGTGTTTACTGCCCTCCTCAATTATTGATTACTTGTTTTCCTTCTGTTATGAGAGGCCACCCCGCATGAGCAGGGGAGAAAGGCCGGCTCATAAAAACTGCAGCAGGACTCTTCCTCTCAACCCGGGACGCACTTTATTGACCTCGGCCTCCCTTTTCTTAAACAGGACACTTGCTTTCCCCGGCTCACACTCCAGTCGCTCCTTATTCCTCTCCCCATCACAATGTCTTTTTTGTCTCATCTCTTCCCCCACCCCGCCGCCGCCCCCCCGATTCCTCAGGTCCAAAGCAGCTTCATAGACTGAGTCGCAGACCGTGCTCAGCAAATCCACAACACACAGCAGCACTAAATTATTAAGAATCATTTACAGCCGGAGACTTCGAAGATGCCCAGAGAGCAGAGTGATTTAATTTTTTGGCAGGACATCGAGGAACCTGGAGGAAAAAAAAAGAAAACCCCAAAAAACTTTAGTCTGAATAATTCATGAAGTCATTCATGCAAGTTCTGATCGGGCGTCGGTCAATAATCAAGAGTCATGAGGTGAGTTATTTTATTTTTTTCACATGTGCAGTTATGAGGGTGGCCAATTTGTTCAAGAAGGCTCGTCGAGTAAATAAAGAAAGACGAGTGTTCTACCGACTGACCATTGACCATTGGTTTTGTTTATTTGGTTTGGCTTCCTCTATTTGTTTCGATTGGTCTGGGTCAGTCTAAGGGCGCATTCACATTCCCCTGTTTGGTCCAGACCAGAGTTCTCTTCAACAAAAAACGTTTTGCATGGACAGACGACCAAGTGGGATTGTTTTTACGGTGACTGTCAAAATAAAAACTGCCAAGTCCCAGGAGAATATGGACTGGGAGTCACGACACTCTAGAGACAACCTTTGTTATTGTCCTTCTACTGAGCATGTGCAGGAGGACTATTTACTCTGCGCAGTGGCAGAGTTTCAGAAACGTTGCTTTTTCCCCAATTCCAGGGAGACGGAGTCGGACCATTATCCAAAAGTTACATTTTGCCCCATTTTTCATGGGAACGGAGTGGGAGCCTTTTCGAAAAGCTCCACCTCTGGAACAGTTTTCAACACGTCGCATTTTCAGTAGCTCCAACTGCCGTGTAAACGGACTCCCAAAATTCAACAACAGTTTTCCAGTTCCACACAGGCTCACTTTTTGTTCTTACCAGGTCCTCTATAGTTGCTATAAATATTATGTTTGTATTCACTGAGTTCCTGAGGGCGACACGGTAATATAAAGGCTATAAAAGGAGACACAATGCTCTCCAAGAGGCCTGAAGATCCCATTGAGGGCACAGAAAACCCAGTGACTATCAATCAAGACAGGAGATTAGCACAATTCAATTGTGAAAATACAGCCATGGTTGGAATGAGGAAAGTGACATTTACAGGTCCACACGATTGTATTACGCTCATCCATATCTCTGCATGCCACCAACAAATCTCATTTCATACCAAGCGTGTGAACACACACAACTCTACATGTGTTGCACACGTTTTTCTGCAACTATCTTAGTGCCATAACATTTTTTGCTAAAAAACTGACTTGTTGATCAAAAAATGTCTGGGCCAAACTTTCTTTGAGATTTACCAGCATGTGCACTTAATCCCAAATCCAACACACTTAATACCTGGCAATCAAACCCGCCATCCACCGCCGGAGTATCTCGGCTTCCCAGCCACACGGGGATCTCAATTATGGCGCGCCGGCTTGTGGCATGGGCACTCCTGACGACGGAAGATAAAGCGCGGTAATGGAAATGCCATCCCGTTACAGGAGCCGGGGCTCCGGCGTCGTCGCGAAAAAAAAACAAACAAACAAAGCATACAAAGTCAATATTGAAAGAGGCAGAAAACAACGTGAAAATGGAAAATTGTCAAACGGCGGTCCGACGTGGCAGGAGCAAAACAATCTGAAATGGCATGCAAAACAATGTCGGCGATCGGGCGGCTGTTTTGGTCGAAGGCTTTATGTGCATGCGTGTGTCACAGGGACAGTGAAAGTGCAATGTGTTTTTCTTCTGTCGTCTCTTGTCAAAAGGCGGCATAAAGCAAGGTGGCGCGTGCTATCTGAAAAGCCCCACATGCAATCCCGGCTCGGCCACCTGTTTGGCTCCCTCTTTGATTCTCAGCTCGAGACCGAAGCGGCCAGCCTGCGGGACTGAAATTGCCCTGATGTTTTCACACCCGATGCTTTCACCCATTTATCCTAATATGGAGTCGCACTCCGCTCCATACATAGGTGCTTCTAAAGCCTCAAGAAGTTTCTACAAACCGCCTCCCTCGCGAGGTGGCACGGGGGAGGGGGGGATGGGGGGGTGGGGGGGGCACGCAGGAATCATTCCTCTCTCCCGGGAGTTGAACAAACTATGGAGAAGGGAAAAAAAAAAAAAAAAAAAAGAACGAAAAGAGAATGAGCGATGGAGATGGAGGCTTCAGAGCGGAAGGGGAGACAGAGCACTCCGGGGCATACCTAACTTAGACACGGGCATCATCAATGATTAAAGGGCGATTTCCCATTCTGACAAACCTACCGATCTTTGCTCAGTGTAATGGAAGCCGAGCATGAAGCCATGCATTTGCATCAAGCAATCACCAAAGAGATGTGTTTAAAGAGTCCAGGAGGGGCAGAGGGGGGCTTGTATGAACAGTTATCTTCCATTCAACCCGGACATCACAGTTAAAAATAAAACAAGAAGAAGATATTACCTGTTTACCCAGCGGCCAAGGGCAGCCGGCGTTTTGTTTGAGGTCCTCCCACCAGTCGGTGCACCAGCTGAAGGGACGGCATTTCTAATTCTATAGCGTGACCTGTTGGGGGAGGAGAGGGTCGTGACCTCAGAGGCAGAAGGGGAAATTGCTGCAGCGGTGCAGTGAAGGTGGAGAAACTATGGGGATCGTTAAGGCAAAGTACCCCACCACTTGTATATCTCCATTGCTCGTGTTGATGAGCAGCCTCATATCGACGTTTGCCACTCCTGCGTCATCTTCTTCTTTGTTTTTTTAACAAATTTCTTAAGAATAGTCGGCACAACATGACACAAAAGCTGGTTATCTCATCGATATTAGGGAGTTTGTAAAAAAAAACTAAAAAACACCCATAATACAACCGCATTGGACGTCTCACTGTATTTTGCACCAAATGGTTTCATTGAAATTGGCTTTGTATTGCCTTTGTAGTCATTTTAGGTAGTTTTAGCAAATATAAATCGACATTTTCATCGCTTATACTTCCACGCCACAACAACCCTTAAAGTTTACATTTAAATCTTATTATAGCACAATTTTACCGATCCAGTCCACTCAAGATGAAACTGGTCTGTAAGTGGCCCTTGAACTAAAATGTGTTGTTTTAGAGCATATTCCCCCTCACTGATCGTAACTTAATGTGAATTTAATGACTGATGAAATCGGTTCCAAGTCTGAAAGGTCAACTGACGTGTCACAGCAATAATAAAGCACATTATTGAGATTCTATGTGAGGAAACTGTTGGCCGTCTTCCTCTCTGCATCTTTCGTTCACTTGAAGAATTTTTGGGGACTTTTCTCTCCTGCATTCCGAGGTATTTTTGAGGTGGTCTGAAGGTTGTAAACACCATTTTCAGGCTCGTGTTTTGAGGCGTAGCCCTGAGCGCCGCGGCGGCAGCAGCGCGGAGCTGTTGGAGCAATGGCTGCATATCTCCGAGGCCACGGATGATGGATTATTTGAGTAATGATATTGCTAGCCAGTGGGTCTTTCCATACAAATGAAGAGTCAAATGAGTCAAACCTGAGCAGTCTTTAAATGATAAATTATATGAACCTCTGCCCGAAAGCTCCTATGTTGTGCAAAAGAAAGAAAAAAAAAAAGGATTTCCAAATGACAATTAGGTGAGTAAAATCAGCAATCTGTAGCTGCGCCACATCGCGAACAAGCAATGCCTCATTGTGCTCATTTTGCATCTTTATGGGCTGCAAGACAAGCATGTTAGTTTTCTAATGTGATATCTGAGGTGCTGAGGAGCGTGTTGCATGTCGTGGCAGCTGGTACAACAGCGCGCTGATTGATGACGCGCCACGCTTTGACGCCTCTTATGGCGCCGTGATGTTCTTGACCGCCACCCGGCCCCTGTATGCACCCAGTGCACGGCTCATTTTGACGCTTACGGGATATCATAGACTGTACACAGCATTTTTTAAAAAAAAAAATTTATTCCCGCCTTTATAAATGATAAAAATGGCAAAAATCCCTGCATTGGTGTGGACTCTTGAGACTCCGTCCTGTGCGCTCGTCGATCAGTCCCCCGCAAGTCACGACCTCCAAATGAGCGACGTGACAGGCTTTGATTCAGCGTCAACTTCTGTCCAGCGAGTTCAAGACCAGGCCGCCCACGCCGCACATATACAGGCATGACCACAGGATGTACTCATGTACTGAGTCCTCTCTCAAATGTATGGAAAAGGATAATCACCCAAAAAAACTAACTGAATCGTTCTTTTTATCCTCTTGCTCATGTGGGGAAGGACATCTACTGTATGAATGCAAAGAGTATGGTAAATAATTCTCTAATAGCAGCAACCCTGTAGGTCCACTTGACGTATTATGATAGCCGACGTCCCGGTAATGGTGCATTTGTGTACATGCTTGTGCATCTTGCTGTATGCGACATGCACGGCCATTATCCAGATGCATGGAAACATCGAGGCAGTGATATTGCCTTTTTAGTTTCAGGCAAAATTTAGTGCGAGGTGCAATATCACCGCTAAGAGACAACCCCCCCCCCCTTTCTAATTAGGATTTGTCTGCGTGATTCCCACCTACATACATGTGTGTTTGCACCGAGCAAGGGGCATTAACCTGAGGCTGACTCATTTTGTCCTGCTAAGCTAGTGGCTCTCCTCATAATGCCCAAACGAGACAGATTTGTCATAATAGGGATGAGCCAGGCAGCCGGGGCCACATCACAAGAACGACCAGCCAGGGTCCAGGAAATAATAAAGTACCTGAGAGACTGTGACTTCTTTTATCTGTGTTTTTTTTTTCTCTTCCCCTTTTGCCACCCAACTAATGGCAATCCCTCTCAGTCTATGTGACTCAGTCTGCTTTTATGTCTTGTTTTCCCTCTCTCTTCTTCTTTCCATCAACTTTTTATTCTGTCCTCAACCCGCCCCACTAACTCTTTCTGTCTTTTTATCTCTCACACTTGCTCTCTCCTTCTCTCCTCCATCTCTCTCTCTCTTTCTCTCATGGGGAACAATATATATCAGAGCCCTGCTCCGGTAGTTGCCACGGCAACCGACCTCATCACAGCATCTCCTCTCTTTCTCCCTCAATCTCCAACCCCCCCCCCCCCCCTTCTTTTTTTCCCTTCTCGTCCTCTCCCCCCTCCTATGTCTCCCTGTCCTCCAGAAAAAGGGGAGGGGGTCTTTTAAAATGTAAGAGGGTTGGCTGCTCTGTCTATGAGGAGAGCAGCAAGGTCATTTGAGATGTTCACATAGGTTCTTCGTTCTGCTCAGTTCAACATCTGCTGCTGGAAAGGAATGGTAAAAGATACTCACAGCATGGTACAATTAACGATATATGTTTTTCCACTCTTTATCACAGTCACATCAAATATATTTTACTTCAGGTCCCACCTATGAGCCAACTTCGTGAGGTGAAATGTAAAATTCAAAGGGCAAAATTCACTTTCTAATGGTTTTCCAACAGTAATAATCGTCTCCATACCTGGAATGACACCCCAGAAGTGAAGACCTTTGACTCCTCCTACAATCATGCAGCTCTGAACTGGCACATGGCACCACGAGAGGAAGTACATCTTCCTCTTCCCAAGATGGGCATGTGTGGGTGGAGCCAGTCCAGTTCATACAGACACAGCAGATTCTGAATGCAGCTCCTATGATCCAATATTCAAATGGAGGAGAAGCTGGATTTGGGGCAAGACCTCATTAAAATGCCTTTATCTCCACAAAAAACAAACAATTACTTGGGGAAATTACTACAATCTCAACATAAAGCTATATTTAATTATACTTTCTGACGCAAAATCGTGCAAAAAACTTTTGCATTATGCATATTTTTACAAACTCATCCTGGCTTGCATCATGGAAACATCATATATCTCGATATTCTCTCAGTCTCGTGTTTTGTCCGCGACTCCTAAGACAGTTTTTCAGGAAGTTATCGGCAAAAACGATAATTTCACCTGATGAAAACACGTCACAACTCGTGGGCCCACTAGAACAACACAGATACTCAGTGCCTACGTTTTGCAAGGTCACTGTGAGTCACTCTCGCCCTGGGGCTAATGAAATGGCGGCTCACTCGCCACACCGCTCGTTCTTTGTAATGGCAGAAAACTTTCCTCGGCGACTTTAAATGGCACAAACAGGAATTATCCAACGACGTCTTCAATGCCTTCTGAGGTTCGAGGTCCAGCTGGGGTTCCGCCACGACGGCGAAATGCGACAGGGAAACATGAGGCTCCAGAGTCACGGCGGTGGCGGCAGGAACACGGCAACCACCACAGTACAACAAGCCGTCTTCAAGTATAGGTCCGCCAAGTAACTGGAATGAGCTTGACTTAGCATAATCAAATCCACAAGCATAAAATCCGAGGCGCGGTCGGAAAATATCAAAGGATGCATAACCCAAGGGGTTACAGATGGTAATAGCTATCATAGATTTCTTGCAAAAATAAATAAATAAAAAAGACTAGGAGAGTTGGGAAGTTGTAGACCAGAAGGGGGTAGAAATCTGGAGTAAATAAGAAGGTAGAACAGTCAATCTTCAGATTATAAGGCCCAATTCAGATTAGAAAACAAGCCTTCCTGCTGGTGCTTTCAACTGCCCTACATTTATGTCCTTCTGAGTGTACTTAACCTCAAATACAATCCCCTATAGCTTGCTTGTATTTTATCGTCGCGTTTCAACAACTTGGTGCGTATCTGAAATAAATCAAAAACTGTGAGTCACCGGGCATTAAAAACACAAATGGGGTACTTAAACTTGGAAACCCCTTCAAGAAATATTACCGAGCCGTTCCTTTCAGCTCCTTGTTGCCCTCTGAGAGCCGGTAACGTTTCTCTAGTGGACCACTCACACTGCTCTCCTCAGCCACTTCCCCAAACGTTTTTAGCCCAAAAAGCGATACTAAGGCTACTGTACTCCACCTGCTCGCCTCCAAATGGCAAACACTTAATGTCAGCAACAAAAACCTCGGAAGCATCAATGAAGATTTCCCCTCGGGAAGGAATTTTTGTCAAAAAGACAAGTTTTGTCCTACGTGTTTGCTGAAAAATTAACTGCTGCCTTTAGAAGAGAACACCTATTGTCCTGAGTACATTCAATTACGGCATTACAGAGATCTAAGAGTACTTCTTAAATATGCTACAGACATATGACTCCAATGAGAGAAGGTTCCTCAAGTGATTTCGAAAATTGAATGCGGGGACTTGTTGCCAGTTGGCCGGGCATCGGTGCGAAGGAATCAGGCCTGGCTGGTGGTTAATGTGCCAGCTCCTGCTAAAGGTCGGTTAGGATTGATGTTAAATAAACTAGAACCTTGGACCTTCAGCGTTGCATTTTGTATCGGGGAATACGTCCTTGCTGAACTGTTGGTACAAGCCGGCTTTATGACCGGTATTTATGCTTTGTGGTGACAGCAACCTTTCAAGGCTGAGCTAGTTATGACTAAGACAAAAGAGAAAGTCAGTGGAAAGACAAAAGGCCTGTCTGGGATTGGATTTGAGGTAAATGAACCATATTAACACAATCCTCACAATCGTATTGACCCGATGATGTTGTCTCGTTGGGCCTGGCCTGGTACTTGTGTTACTTAAGGCTTAAAGCCTTGAACATGGTCATGCTGGGACTGGGAAACGTTTTCTGAAATTGCTATTGCATTCCGTCGAAGCCGTGGCGGTAGCACCTGGAACAAAAAAAGGAATTTAGGGCACATTTCACGTTTCCGTTTGATCAGATTTCTCTTCAGGGACTTTCTGGGGGAGTTCAAAACATGGATCTCGGTTCTCATACAAACAGACTTTCCAGCAGGCGTGACGTGGAGCGCAATGCATTTTGGGTATTAATCAAACAAAAGCTAAACGCATAAAGAAAAAAATTGGAAAATATCTTGCAGGCAGATGTGGAGTGAGGAAGACAAAGTGAGAACGACTGAAGACTATATATCGTGATTGGTTTTGGCTACCCATTAGCCACGAGCTAATTAGCCTAGCAACCACGGGCTAAAGCCGCGGGGCTTCCCGATCAATAAATGAGCCGTGTTCCTTCTTTACTTCCTCTCTGGTCAGTGTGTCTTTCAGGTGACAGCGCCCCCAAAGCAGCGACTGTTGTCATTGCATCATATTTTCCAGGCGGTTTGATCCACTCTCAAAAATGGCGCATGAGTGCAAACCGAACCAGAATGTCAGGGTGAATGCATGTCAGAGTGGATGGATTTCTTCATGAGTGTTGATCAATTTCAAAAACCCTGTGGACTCTATGAGTACTGATGCTTTGAAGTAGGGCCGGGCTCCCAGTGGATGATTGATATCAATACTTGGCCCATACCTTGGATCTTGAAGAAACTGTTGCCATGTCGCTATTATGACCCATATTTGTGTTATCTGGTATCCTGGTTATCTGGTATCCTGGTATCTGGTATCCTTTCAAGGCCATGGTAGAAACAACTGGAACAAATGAGGTCAGGGGGAATGGATGGGTTTCCTAAATGAGAATTCAATTTCAAAAGCTTGTACCTGGGGATAAATACTTTCCCGGCTCTTTCTGACATCTCTAGTCGAAAACCTGCATGTGGTGCAGGTTGAGGCGGATGAATGTATTTCTCAAGTTGAACGAGAACTCGATTATCAAACATGTATGTAGAGAGGTCGGGGCGGATGAATAGGCTTCCTGTTTCAAATGAGAAAGGATGGGGAAAGGCCTGTAACTGGAGGAGGTCAGGGTAGATGGATGGGTTTCCTGTTATTTACTGAGAACTCAACTGTAAAACCTGCTCTAGGCTCGGGTCAAGGTGAATGGATTGGTTTCCCCGTTATTAATGGGACCTCGATTACTCCCAAAGAAGCTATGTAATCCAGCTTCAGATAAACCAACACAAAAGTACAGACTTTTTTATTTTTCAACCACTCATCAAAAAAAAAAATGCCCTTTTTATTGAGTTTTATTGTTCATTTCCACCTACATAAAAACGAGTCCTCCAACCTATATACTCGCGCACTCTCCACTCAACCTCCATTCATGGAGGATCCTGCCATATTTCAGGGAGTGACAAGGGCAGGGGAGCCTTTTTACTGCTGTGGGAATTTATGTGGCATCATTATTTAACCTAATTGCATTGAAGACAAGTGGAGGGCGGCGTGCTTTTCGCCGAGTGGCGAGTACCACAGTCACATCCATCACATATTTGCACAGATGCCACACACGCACGCCGCATGTACATTATTCGCTGTGGGGGTTTTTTTTGGGGTTTTTTTAGGACGGGGGGGGCACGCCACATCAGGGATTGTGGAGTTAAAGGATGATATCTAAAGTGTGTACAAGAGGCCACCGATAGGACACACACGTCTCATTGAAACACAGGCACACATTTGCACACACAGATCTATCAAGAGAATATACAGACATGCTTGCCAAGAATCTCAATCTCCTTTCACTTCCCTATCTCTCTTACTCACTCACCAACACACACACACACACACACACACACACACACACACACACACACACACGTACGTACGTACGTACGTACGTACGTACACACTCCTTTACCATGCAGAGCAACAAGACAGTTGTCCTCCATCTGTCAATGTTATTCATGAGGAAATGGAGATCCGGCCCGTGAGTGATGAGTTCTCCTGCTGAAATGGCCCGGCTCAGAAACCTCTAGGAAAACCACCCAACCCTTTTATGGAAGAATTATGAATAAATATATTGATAATAACTCACAGCCAAACATTCCGGGCACAGACTTAATGGCGGATGATTGTGTGAGATTTCAAGAATGGACTTGGCCCACTTTATCAAACCTACACCTTTCATGTGACCCAATTACCATAATTCACATTACATTTCTGCCAGGAAAATAAAAAATAAATAAAAAAATGTATACAATTTAAAGCTTTCCTAGTTATTGCTTCTGACTATATGGTATTTTTAGTTTTATAGATACAAACGTATTAAAACAACAGGGCAATAAAACAACTATTTAATGAACGACCATTACTACTTGTAATAAATAAGGATGTTTTTAAGAAATTAAAACTTTTGTTATGTAGAAAGATGATCTGGCACGTCACCGCAGGGTGAAAAATGACTGAATATTTGATAGTGCCATTAATTTCAGAGTTACATTGCTGAAATTGTACTACATAAATACTGTGGGAGAACAAAAATCCATTTCTCAGAAATGTCTTTTTTTTTCTTTGGACATAGACAAATTACACCGTGGCAATTCTGTTTAGCTAGAAACAGAAAATGAATTCCTTGTTTTATTTTTATTTTTTTCAAATGCACATCAAACAGTTTGATTTTAAAGTAGCAGACCTACTTGTTTAGGATACATTGTCATACACCACTTAAAAAGTAGATAAAAATGAGATTATTGTTGAAATACAAAGAAATTAGATAGGAATCTGTTTTTTTTTTATAAATGAAGTTATTTGCGAAAGTGACTGTTTTGTTATTTGCTGTAAGTGTTCAATGGAAAATGATTATTTGAGATGAAGGGGCAGCTTATATACATTTTGGTTTCAGCTCCCTTCCATTCAGTCATTTGAACACTTGTTTTACGCTGTGTTTTAATTTCTTTTATTCTTACAAATAAATGAATAAAACTAAACTTTAATTAAAATGTTGCTACTTCCACTTCACGAGGTACTGTTTGCCACGTCATTTCCGAAACGTTGCGGTGTAAACGTGGAACTTTTACGCTTTTCTTTTGAAATATTGTGTCGATGTTCCTGGGGGATTTGTCAGATTAGAGCTTATTTTGGGAATGTTGGAATAATCCTCCCACACAGGGTAGCTGGTTGTTATCCTCACAGTGTGATTGTGAGTACATCAGGAGGTGCGTGAGCGAACTCAAAGTGAGATGGAGCCTATGAATTCGGGCTTCATCAAGCAATCGGTCAGCTGGAAGCACAGGGATGCGTCAAAGCCTAACCAAGAGAGACGAGCAAAGATAATGTCAATAAAAGTGAAATAACACATGTCAGGTTGATTTGAAGTTATGTATATTTGCAGAAACAGCTGCCAGAGTTGCTAAACTGGCAACTCCACTCAGCACTTCAATAAATGCAGTGCACTTCGGCGGCATCATATGGCTAACGGCAATATAATTACTGTACCGACAGCGCCATTGTGCGTCCCGGTGATGATAATAGGAGGCAGATTTCTATAAAGTGCCGCCATCAGTATCAGTGTCCCAGAGTGGCTTCATTTGATGGCAAGAACAAGAAGGCTGAGTGAGGCGGCAGGTAGAAAAGCTGCCATGTATCTGCCAATCACGCCATAAAGTGGGAGGACGTTATCGCTCTCTCGCTCTTTTCTTACTCATTGATTCCTCCGCTGTCACTAACTCCCTCTATCTCCCCCACCGTCCGATTCCTCTCTCTTTTGTATGTGAGGATCTCTCTCCATAAAACATCTGACACCGTGTCACTCCGCTGCTCACTCTCCACTCTCAGTCTGGACACTGTCATTACACAGATGTCACACACAGTTGAGATATCATCATAAAAAGTAACTGCCGCCATTTTATTTATTTTTTTCATCCCCCCCCCTTTTTTTAATCCCACACACACACACACACACACACACACACACACACACACACACACACACACACACACACACACACACACACACACACACACACACACACACACACACACACACACACACACACACACACACACACACACACACACACACACACACACACACACACACACACACACAGCCAGGCACTGCTGTTATAAGGTTTGTGAGTAAGCAGGGAATGAAAGAGGAGCGGTTTGAGGGAGTCAGATAGAAGTGCAATTACACTGGCTGATGTGCTGCGGCCCTATATTACGATGCTGGGAGATGATAAGAGAGCCCGAGCACATTGACACACACACACACACACACACACACACACACACACACACACACACACACACACACACACACACACACACACTCTGCTCACTCACACACGTCCACCAGAATGCTCAGACAATGGCGGCCGCCGCCACCGCCGTGATTGATGTCCAGATGTATACCCTCTCCAAGCAGAGAACAGACGAGTTCCCTTCCTGCATCACGTGAGCTCATAACCGCAACTTTATTGGAAGCGCAGCTGATAAACACAACTGCCGGAGGGCGCGGATAATGAAACCGTGCGTGAGGAAATGGTAACATGTATGTGTCCTTGTCAGTCATGATGCATTCTCCAACGCCATTGAGTGCACTTGCTTGTGCGTCGTTTCTGAATGTGAATAAAGCAGCAGGTTTGAGCGGACATGCTGGCCCCTTGATGGGTTGGTTTTCAAGACGTTCAACTTTTTTCCTTCTTTTTTTTTTCTGACAGTTAAAAGAAAGGTTTATATGTTGTTGGTTGCTGTTGGTAATATAACTGTTACTGGCGAGGGATTCACTCGACAAGATTTGAATGCTCACTTGTTTCAGTGCTTAAGTTTGCAGTATAATCTTAAATCTATATTTAACAGTCTTATTTTTTGATTTCTTGACAAGTCAAATTTGCTTGGACAGATAATTTCACTCATTCTAAGTCATTTTCTTCTCAAATTTAGTGTTTGGATCTTGTATTTGGGCTCCCCTTTTTTGCAGTGTGAGGTTAATGTTGGTCTCTGTAACCATAACTGTCAATCTCAATGTATTCTGAATTTCTTTGTTTTTTTCTAATTCATACAAGTTTCTCCAATTCCTTTTTTAGTTTTTGCGAAATTTCAACTTTTTTTATTTTTCATTTTTTTTTGGCTGTGAGGATCCCACATATTTGATAACTCCCCGCAAGTCAAACCTTATTTCGTCCCATTTAAATTTAGGCTTTTTCAGGGATCGATTTTCTTTAATAATGCACACAAATCCCTCATTTACATACTCCTACTTATATGTGACACCACGCAGGGTATTATTCTTCTGTGATCAAACTATTTTCACGCTGTGTCGCACCCCATGCGTGAACCAAGAAGGATAAAATGACTCCCTCTGAATATAGTAGCGTTAATCTAAATATAGATATATATGTATATCTATATATAGCACTTTTTCACCAAACAGTGTTATAACGACTGAAAATGTCATTCCGTGTGGAGAGTATAAAGTGAGTACTCGACGTACATTTAAAAATGATCGTGCATGTTTAAGAAAAGCCAATACAGAGATGACAGGAGGTTGGCTGAAAGCGCCAAGGACACAGAATCAATGATGTGGTTCATGCAGTCGTATGTTTAGTGCGGCGGGGCGATGGAGCTCGACACGTCACTGCTGCGCCGCGCTCTCCACTGTTTCATTTCGAGCCCTGGTATGGGAGCAGTCTGACTCGGTGGATATTTCAGGGTGAAATAGCAATTTCCACCTCCAGATTCTCATCTGTGATTGCCGTGACCCCAATCGTTTCAGTACACCCAGAAAAAAAAGAAAAAAAAAAAGAAGCTTTTTGCATTTTGACTTATCGCCTTCTATCTTTCAGTCAATTTCAAAGATGCCGGCTCGTTCGCCTACCCGCGAGTGCGCCCATCAACTCCAGGTATTTAACTTTTCCTCGGCGAGAAGTAAAGAAGTGCTTCCTTTGCATAACTTTCTTGGATGTTCTGAAAAAAAAAAAAAGCGAAATAATAATAATCTGTCAATTTAACAATGGCGTGACCCACATGTTATCCCTTCACCAGCAACACCTCGAGAGCTTTCCTCTCATCAAGCCACGGGGAGAAGAGACAGAAGAGGCTTACGGCAATCTATGCAACAATGGAAGCATGTGCAGGGAGGACATGGCTAACGAGGGCGAACAAGAGATTGTGTGAGAAACAGTGTCTGTTTGTACCGTGTGGAGAAAAGTGCTCTCCCAGGAGGAGTTACTGCCTCCGGCCTTGAACACAACGTCCACCGCACTGGCTCTTTCACATGTCTTAAGGCCCCTGCACACTCCCATAAGGAACAAGGAGAAAAGCCCTGCTGCCGAAAAGAAATGATTCCAGTTCGTCAGGACATTCCGAGCTGGGCGAACTCGCAGGCACACTTCTTCTAACTATGTTTTCAGAGATACATTCCGCCGAGGCTGTTTCAGTAATGAAGGAGGAAGTCCGAGCCGCAATGCTGATCCGGTTTTAACCAACAGTGATGCGTTCAGGTGTCGTCACGTAAACTCCGATCCACGCTTACATGCTCGGCGAGCTTCGGGGCTCACGCAGTCGCAAGTCTACATGCTGCTGATGATTGAAATTGCGACTGATTCTAAAACCCTCCACTAAGTTCTGACTGCCTGACCTGGTTTGGCCTCACAGACGCTCTTTCATCACTTTTCTCCCAGGAAATCTTCCTGTCCTTGTTTTCCTTGGAAGCGCCAGGGCTCGGTTGGCTGGATGCACGGAGATGAGAGGCCTGTGTGGCCCGCTTGCATTTGTGCTGATGTTTCATCACTTCTCTCGTTAAAATGGTAAAGAGCTGACTCAAGTAAGCCGCTGTCGTGTGATCTTTGCGGCTCCCCGACACCCTGCGAGTCGTATTGCACCACAACACAAAAAAAAAAAACCTAACCAAAAAAAAAACCCCCCTCATTTCTTTTAATCAGCCCCGAGAGCTTTGTACCACACACTGGAACCACGGCATCGGATCCCAGAGTCTGCCTACCTTTAGGAGTGTCTCGTCTGGGAAGATAAACGCTGCGGGGAGCGGCTTTTTATCTGCCGCTTTGTCAACATAGACTGGTAGGAATCTGCTGAGGCGAAAATCTCGGAGCATGTAAACAATATTCATAAGAAAAATTACATAAGCACTTGTGCTGCGAAGAGTGTTGTGCTACGCCTCAGAACACCTTGGAAAATCATTGAATGTTTGTGCCCTTTTGTGTTCATGATAGGAATCCTTCTCGAGGTAAAACAAAAACAACCACCACCAAAAAAAAAACAGAAAACAGAAGAGGGAGGGATAGCCTGAGAGCAAGGACACGCTGGCATTTAGTAACTAACTCGGTGACAGATTAGAAAAGCAGCATGTTTGGTGACAACGCCTCCAATTGGGTCAGCGTGAGATAGGTCGCCGCGCTCTTTTTTTCTTTCTTTTTTTATTTCCCGGAGAGGGCGCCGACAGCGAGCGTGTCCCCGATGGGCAAGGCTGCGTGACAAGTCGCCTCTCCGCCAAGCGAGGCGAGGGCGGCCGGAGAGGACCTGTGGGCGGGGCCAGCCACGTGTCGCGGGAGCGTCGTGGTTTTCGACGGTCAATTTTCGGAAAAGATGGCCGATAAAATAGCAGACGTGTTGCTCAAAGCCGTCTCAAATATGTATATAGTATCGTTTTTTTCGTCAATTGATACCATGTGGGCTATACATTTTGGAAAGGCGGCCTCTGATTGGTTCAGAATTCTCCGACTCATCCTGATGCGTTCAAATGCTGCAGCAGAGAGGAGGAATTTCCTTTCCAAAATGATTATACCTGCAGAATCCACACAGGTGGTATTTATTCAATAAAACTAGAAATGATCTAATTTTTCATTTCCAAAATGTTGACAAATGTTAGGATACCTGTACATCATTCATATTTTTCACTGAAAAATAAAACACTTTGTTATGAAAATGTTGATTTTGTATTGACAGCCATGCTCGCTTCCTCACAAAATAAAATTATGTGTGACAGATATAGTGAGATCTTGGGACCGAGCTATAGGAGGCCTGCAGAGAAGAAATAAGATCCAATATTCAATTAAAAACTAATAAGAGGGAAATAGAAAATATCACAGGTGCTCATTTCAGGGGTGCAGATAGAAGCAATGTGAAACTACAGGGGGCATAACGAAGTACATGTAGGGAAGTTTGGAGTGAGTCAGGTACAGGTACAGGTACAGGTAGAAACCATCACCATTGAAAAGAAGCCATTACCTTAAAAGAAGAATAGAAAACATTTAAACAAAGTAAGAAAGGATATAGAATCTTGTGTTTTATGTGCGTGTACTTTGTCCTTGAAATCTCTGCGGCGCTTGTTTTGGCCCATACAACCCACTTTGGATCGATTACTATGGCCACGAGCAAGTTTATTTATTTATTTTTTTCATTACATTTTATTCATTTTCAATGGTAAATCCCTTTACCAAGGCATCGCTATGTCAAACCTCCGTGGCCCTTTGGAGAGCCGAGACACTTCTCCAACGCTTCCAGCCCAGAATTGTCTCTTCAGTTCTGAGCAAAATCTCCGGAATACAAGAAGGTAATGAAACATAGTACTTTTCACTTAATGAACTTGGGCTGAGTCCGTATTGATCGACAGCTGTATTTTTCATGCTTCTGTGAACCTTATTTTTCAATGTTGCCTACGCCTAAAAATGAGTTCTCTTTTTATGGCGGCCTGAAAGCAGCAGGTTCAGGTTTCTCATGGTCTCACAAAGGATAACCGCTTGGAAAAAAAATCGTGTCAGAAACTGAACGTGGTCATCTCACTACTCTTTATGTTTGTGACCCAAAACCCAGGCCTACTTTTCCCTAGTACATTCATATTGTAGGGGCATTCCCCAACCTTTAATTTGTTTTTTTTAAATCTGGTAAAGTCGATGCTTCCCTCATCATTGACTCAAGCTGCTCCTTAGATTGATTCCATTCTTTTGATGTTTGTTCATGGTACCACAATAATTTGAGTGAAACCCTGATAGACTGTCACTTGACTCGGTCGGTTGGAGGCTGGCAAAGTTAAAATGAAATAAAAAATAAAAATCTGCGGTGGCGCGTCGACTTTCTGCTCGAGGTTAGCTGCTGGAGGCTACATCAGCCCCCAAACCAAAGCGGCGACGCACTCCAGTTCCTGCCCGAGCTGTCAGCCGTTGAGTTGTGTTGTGGGTAATGTAGGCCTCGGCGTCTGACAAGGAAGATGAATGTGTGGATTGAAAATAAGACAGTGTGTCTGGTTTTGCTGCGTTGGGTTTGATACCCGCTCTAAATAAGAATGTGTCGAGGCCACGTTTGCATGATTGACAGTGATAGATCCCGTACTTTCTTGCGGTTTGGCTCGAAAAAGCTGAAAGAACTGGATGAACCGAGGTGTCACAGCGGAGCTGAGCTTATGCAAAGATTCACAAAAATGACATATACATCACTGTTAGAAGTCTCGCCCGGCCCGTGTTCGCTGAGTCGGGGTCTCGGTATCAGTTTCACCTAACCTGTTGTAGTTTCTGCATCGAGACCTGCATTAAATCTGACATTTAGTTATGTTGGCGCCAATTACATCCCCATTGACTGCTTGCTGCGTCGAGAGACCTTTATTATCCACATTTCCCTGTCAGCTACGGCTCAAGCTCAACTTTATTTGTTGCTGGCGGAACCCTTTTGGCATCTGTAGTTTGATTTGAAACACAACGCTATAGGTGATGTGAAGAAACCCTGTCCATTCCAATCTTGGTGAACGCACGCTGATATAGGTGGAGTTTAAAGGGCTAACACTCCTGAAGGCAACATTTTTTTTTTGAATTTTTTATTTTTTTTATCCCCTTAAGACTTCTTCTTCAAGCTGATAGAAAATGAGGGAAAATCCAGCCTTGGGGAGGAATGATTTCTTTCAAAATGGCCTTGTGAGCAGTTAGAGCCCGGCTGCAATCACTCCTAATACATCAGTTTGGTGTCACACCCACACGATCTCATGTCAGGGGGAAGATGAAAACGCCACAAGCGAGTGACTGATACCTGCCCCGGATCCTCGCCGAATCTTTTTTTTGGTTGTTTTTTTTGAGCGGGCAGCACGCATGAATAATTCCTGCAGGTGCCTGGGCCCTTGTTATTCACACAAGATGAAAATGAAGAACAACAAGCATAGCGCGATGAGTCAATCACTCTTGCTCGGTGTTTCAACTCTCCAAGAGGCAGGAGTTCACACGACGTCGGGAAGTTTAATTAGTGCGCGAGATTTCCTACGAGTTTCCACGGGGGCCATTACCTCCAGCGTGGCTCCTGATTGTCGGCACACGACCATAAAGCCAGATCCTAGTTTTAATCCTCTAATACATTACAAGGACTCAGACACACTACTGTCACAGGGACGAGTAAAAGCACCTCCACCAGGTGACTGATACCTGCCCAGATTTTGTTAATGGCGCCATTCGGATGACGGATGATCCCCGGCAGACGGCTGTAATGCGACTTCATCTTCTGCGAGCGTCATTACGTGGAGCCCAGTCACAAATCAAGGCCCCTCCGAGCCCTGATGAGCAGTGAGAAAATAGTTCCTGATGAAATACTTATTCATACAGGTAATCATAAATCTGAATAAAAGAGGAAGCAGAAAGGCTTTTAAGTGGTCCGCGGCGAGGTTTCAATCTGCTCGGCACTGAAGTGATTGCTTTCTCTCTTAATGAAGCGTGCCTCTCTTAAAATTTTTTTTAAAAAATAAGGTCTTCAGTGATCCCTGTAAGGAGGAAAAAAAACAACAACAACAAAAAAAAAAAAGCAGCTTCCATTCTTTTCCAGCGAAATGAATCGTGGCACGTGAATCACGATAATTAGATGTTTTCATTTGATGCTTCAAGATTTCACATTCTCCCTTTTGTAATGTGAAGTGGAATGAAGATTACCTTTAATCTCCACCAATCCTGGAATGGGGGGAAAGGCGCTCTTATGCTGTATCCATCATCTGGTGTCACCCGTCAGACAGTCCTTTCATCAAATTCCTCACATGCAGTTACATTAAGACCACCACGAAATAAACTCATTACATGATCCTAATGTTTTCATATAATCTAGAAATTACACATCCATTTGTGTTAATTCACTTCAGACATGTCAAAAACACCCAAAACGCAGATGCGTAGAAAAGAGAAAAATCTATTCATACAAAGTTAAATATACATATATATATATATATATATATATATATATATATATATGCATAAAGATACACACATATCAGTATCAGAAGTATTCATCCCTGGGAGAAAATTCTTGTCACATCGCTCCACACACATTAAATAGGAAAGTTGAATAAAGTTAAATAAGTAGTGTTAAGTTAAATATTATTATGTACAGGGTTAAGCTCAGCGGTGATGGTTCACCATTAGAGGGTGAGCTTCTCGTCTTGTTGCCACAGGAATGAAGGGTCTACTGTACTTATATACATGTATTTGTACACACACACACACACACACACACACACACACACACACACACACACACACACACACACACACACACACACACACACACACACACACACACACACACCTTATTGTTTATTTTAACATGTATGAACTTCAGCATCACATTAAGGGATGCATTTGAACATCGCTGCCATTAGAAAGAAACCAAAATACGATGTTTGATCACCGTATCCCACAAAATATCTGCTTGCTTGGTTTGCGCAACTCAAATCGAAATATGAACCCTGTTGCCAATCAACCCAAACCACCTTCAGACTAACCAAATGACCGGCTAATTAACCAACCAATTTGTTAAGCAATTAACACGCCGATCTTCCAAATGACTGACCTTTCAAGAAAACCAGACTTCCGCTTTATTTCATATCGAACTGACAATGGTAACACGTTAATGCTTCTATATTCTATTTTCTATGTTGTTGTATAGTTGCAGAACAGCTCAATAGAAAGCAAAAGAACACAACAAATGATTGCATACTGGTGTGTCGCCTTCTTATTTGGAAAATGTTTTTTTTCAGGGAAAAAGGCAGAGGCTTCATAACACTTGCATACACGTGCAGTTACGTTGTGCATGCATGGTGTAGTGATGGCGGCTCACATCCACGGGTGTTCCAGTACCTGGCTGAGCGTTTCTACCTCCTCAGTTTGACTCTAATTCAAATCAGCTTCATGAGTTAAGCAATTATGTCCTTTTTGTATCTTGCCTGACTCATTTCATCCACAATGGCCACAATGGAGGAAAAAAGTCACACATTCCTACAATAGAACGATGATGCTTATCATCACATAGCCAATATTCTCTTTCAATGCACGCTGAGGCAAGTAACCCTGTTTATTACATAGAAATGAATCAATAAACAATCATCTTTATAACATGCCTTACGGGGAACTGACTGTTATCAATCACCGTAACCTTTACGGCCATGAGGCGGGTGGCACTGATTAAAATAATTAGAAATGGAAATGCATATGTTTAAATGTCACCCGGTATCGACTGTACCTGCATCTACACTCATGCTATGTTTGACATAGACTGCCTTTTTTTTTTTTTATTCCCCCCCCCCCCCAAGTCATTTTCCTCTTTCACGGTGAAGCAGACAAAAGCAATAACGTAGCTTAATTATATTCCATCAGTAGGTCCTTGGCCTCATTCATTATGGATTTGCAGTCGCATAAAACCTGCAAAAGGTGACTCATTCCAAAAAAGACAAAAAAAAAAAAAAAAAGGGACGAAATCAGGAAATGTTTTCTTGCAACTTTCCAAGCAGCTTTTTTTGGCGAAGCATTCATTCTGTCATTTATATAACAATCGTTTTAACGTGTGAACCACATGATACATTGGATTGAATGGCTTTTTGTTGCGTTTTTATAGAATCCGTTTGCTTTTGTTGACAGACTATTGTGAATGGGAACGTTTCCATTGTGAGAATGGAGGGGAAAAGTTTGAAGGCTTTTTTAGTTTAGTTTTGTTATGTTTGTTTGTTTGTTTGCTTAACATACTTTCGCACTGCTGTTGGATTGGTCCTATTGGATATCAACCACGACCTTGACTCCTGGTGACGCGCTCCCATTTGTGTGGGACGATAGTAAGAATAGTTTGTGTTTTTGTTGGGTACACTCACATTGTGGAATATTTCATATGACAAAGACATGCTCAAACAGCCGCTGCGACGTATATAATGCAGTATACCTCTGTACTGAATGTGTGCTTTGCTAAATGCTTTGGAATTGGTGTGGGATTGTGTCGGACCATCTGAATGAAAACAGCTAAATAAATATGTTACACTAACACCAATACCGCAGAGGTTCTTAGATCAGTCACGACCTGTATTGCATTTAAAGGGCTATGCGTCTCATGCTCCTATTAGACATTAAATTAGCTTTTCAGACAATCTTCATAAGATGTGCAGGTTTGGTGAAGGCAAATAACCTCTACTAACCTCCTACTTGCACCAGGGCTGGCTTAATCTGGATTGAGTATGTATATTTTTTATGTTTAATTATTTTTAAGGTTACAACTGCGCTGCAACCTTTTCCTCTTATTTTCCTTTCCTTTCTCTCTGCTACCTTCGTTATCGTCTTTCTCCTGCCAAATTTATATCTCCATTCTTGCGCGAGCAGCTGCTATGAAGCTACTTCCCGCCGGGGATTAATAAAGTTTGTTATGATTCAGACTGTAAATATATACATTCATAAAACATCGCAACGTGCAGAATCCCAGCTGCCAGGCTTGTGGACACGTGAACAAAAAAAAACCCTGAATCACAATTGCCGCGAAGTCCGCCGCCTTCAGGGAGCGAAGCGGGGGAAAACGATACAGGCCACATAGAGAGGTGGGCGCCCGCCACTCGGCGGGGAGACGGCCAGGACAAAACGAGCTCTGAATAGGTGGAGGATGGCTGCGTTGCAGGGTGATGGGCCACCGCTGGAGATTTGGGATTGAAAATGTCTCAGGTGGGCGATGGTAACTTTATTTGTGAGGCTTAGCCACCGGGGGGGGGGGGGGGGCCTTCATAGGGAGATACACAGGAAACCAAAACCCAGTGGGGGAGTTAAGCCCTGTTGTCATGAATAGAGAAGAGAGGTAGAGCTGTGAGCCTGGGGAGGAAAGAAAAACGGAGTCATTGCTGCTGTTGGAAGCCCCCCAAATCACGTCCCATCCACTCATCTTCTCCTACTGCAAATAGCATGAGCCTATCCTACAACGGTTCACTTTTATTTATACATTTCCAGTTACAACATGGTACTTTTACATAAAACTCTGCAAAGAAGAACACATTGATTCATTAGTTGCAAATAGAAGAGACAGAAAGATTTCACCAGGGAGGAAGAGGACAGAAAAAAAAAAAAGAGAGCAACGGACAAACTATCAGGTCAACATCAGACAGCGAGGTGATCACCAGTCTGCTGTATTTGTGCATACAGTGGTGACGGCAGAATGAGAATAGCTTAGTGTGTAAAAGAAGGTCTCCCAAACCGAACTAGAAAATGACCGGTTTAGATTAAGCGCCAAGTTTTATCAAATAATAGCAAATACTTTAGTTTTGAAACAATTTTTGGGTGACCAATTACACTAAAAGCATGATCAAGAGACCAACTACACATTCAGTCCGACTTGAACTCGATGTCGCTGCAATTTAAAATCGTTGGCTATTGATTAAGAAAAGAGACGCTTGAAAACATTGACAATATCAGTATAGTTAGGAAATAGTATTTCATTTAATGTCTAATAACAAAGGATTTCAAATAACTGCATATTCTCCCTGTGTGTGTGAATGAGTTTCCCCGCAAAAAACATGCATGTGGGATTAATTGGTGACCCTAAATCGACCCCAACTGCTGTCTCAACATGTCGAATAATAAATATGGATGTTATCCAAGGTGACTGCGGCTCGATAGTATTATTTATTTTTTTGTTTTGTTCATTGTCTGATGGAAAAAAAAAAAAAAAAAAGAGCAATGTCTGTACCTGTTGCTTTGCGTGCTTTACTTCCATAAACAACTCAACAGAGATAGCTGCAAGAGCATCGCGGCTGGAAACTGCACTTTGCTCTTCGTGTCGCTGCCTTTCAAGTGTGAGCCACCTCGGGCGATCAGCACCACATCTCCTCAGACCCAGTAACTCCAACGTTTTGGGATTGTTGCCTCTTGTTACTTAACATCGCCGCCCTCCCTCCTGTTCGCCGCTCAGTACGAGGATTACCACACGGTCACGGTGAGGTTAGTTGGTGTTGCGCCTCGGATGAACCGAACTGGAGGATTAAACGCTCAGGAGTTGAAAGGAACCCGCATCGGAAAAATTCATAGTGTATACGCGTCTTCTCACATGCGGGGGTAGGGAGTAACTGAAAGTTGAAAAAGCATTTTATTTCCAGACATGTTTTTATTGAAGCGCCTACAATGGGGAAAAAGTTATATATCTGAGAAAAACCTAACTATTTATGACATAGTATGATGTCATAAATCTCCACCACATCTGCCTTTTAAGCCACTTGACACTCTGATATTCGGGCTCCCGGGTGTAAACATGCGTTAAAACATTGTTTTTCTCCCCCTCTTAAGTCTTTGTTGTGACAGTTCAGAGTCGGCTTTGCCTGCGTTTCAGTTCCATTCATTTGGAAATTAAGCTCCACTCAACACTGTCTTGTTAAAAGGAAGAATTAGAGTCCGGGAACTCTTGTAAAATTCTAATTATTATGTATAAAATATCCCCGACCGGAATGAAATATAACCCAGGCTCGGGCGGGCTGAGAAAGCAAATGATATTTCACTCGGAGTAGCACATTTTGTATGCAAAGAAAAATAAATTACCTGAAAGGAGCAGAAGGAAAGTGTGAGGAAGAGGAGGAGGAGGAGGGCTTCCTCTACCTGGACGACGCTTTGCTCGTTTATTGCAATTTTCTCACCGGTGTAATCAAAAAAAAGGCAACAAGTCGGCCAGGCGACGGAGGAGAAACATTACTCAGGGGGGATAACGAAAAAAACTCACAGCCAACTTGAGGAATACAAAATAAAAAACTGAAATTTCACATTGTCCGCCTCAAAGCTCGCACTGGGCTCTCCAGAACGCCGACCTCAGTGCAGCACCTTTTTGTTTTCTTTCTTTCACTTCCATCAGATCTGATCTGCACTGCATGGATACGCAATCAGGAAGAAAAAAAAGATCTCGAGGCCTCTGACCTACATGCAAGTTGTTTTCAAACACCGGCCAGAATTCATCTTTCACGTGAGACGACTGTCACATTTCCGCCGCGCCCGGAGGCAGCTTTGGCTTGACTCCCAGAACGAGGCCTCCTCTGCACAGGGGGTGGAAGGAAGGGGAGCAGTTAGGACCCGGGCCATTGTGCTTCCCGTTCGTGTCTCTCTGGCTGGCACCGACGTCTTCATCTTCTTGGCCAAGTCGCTCCTGCAAAGCATAAAAAAGAAAACTGCCTACTCTGCTCGCTGGTTTATATGCTGCTCTCTGACAGGTTGATGTTGCTCTGAAGCAGGGCCGACAATTTAGTTCAGGGGTCACTTACAGGACCATTTCATTGTGAGTGGGCCGGACCAGTAAAAAAGTGCCATAAGCACATTAATTATTCATGGTATAACGTGCTAACTCGCAGTCTTTAAACTCCAGCGTTTGTTGCAAATATCCTGCAGGTTGTGGATGGAGGCTCTGATGGGGGCACCACCCATTTTAGGGCCAGGAAGTCCTGCTGGGTGGTGATGCTCCCTGTCAAAACACTCTAAACGGTGCAGATGTAAAAGTTCCTGAACACTTTGAGAAGGGAGCTCGAAGTGTCTCAGGCATCTGAGTTGGGAGTATTTAAAACCCAAAAAATCTAAACTACAATGGAAAAATGACTCCAGTCTCAACGTAAAGCGAATTCCATTGGTGCAAAATACAGTGACTTGTCCCAAGATAACTTGAATTATGAGTGTTTTTACAACCTGACAGTTTGGCTTCGAGGCTAGTTTGATAGTTTGTAGTTTCCCTGGTTTGATGGAGCTTCGTGTTCGTCCATGGTACTCCATGGATGGGTTAAAGCTGAGAAAGGTTCGGAACTCCCAATGGTTTCGTGCATCCTCCCATGGAAAGATGCAAATTTTCAATATTCACTCATGCAAAGACATGAAAGCGCACGCCATCTCGCCCCCCCCCCGCGCCGTACCCCTTCTCCTCCACAGCCCCAACTGACACCGCCGCTTCTGGGATGACAAATCGCCCACGAGTTGGCGAGCCACGTGACCTCCTCGGCGTCAGCGAGGCAGCCCTCCTGACAGGCCCTCTTGCACACACTGACAACACGGATGTCAAGTCTTATTGACCGACATTCCCCGTCGCTGGCATTTGGCTCGCCGACCACGTGTCTGTGCGCGTGCACGTGAGACCGAGCTGGTAAGGGATAGCCTCGCCCACCCTCCTGCCCGCTGCATGTCGTCCTCCTTCTGCATTTGTTTGGAAAGATGTTGGCTGTCACTTCAGCAAAAGCTCTACACTGAGCTGCTCTTCTTTTCCTTTCCTTTTTTTTCCACTTCACCGCTGCCCGTTTGATATCAGTCTTCCCCGGCTCTTAGATTTATACACCCATGCAAAGGAAATGGGACCATGTGACATGAACAACTGATTTTAAGCTTCCCATTTTTGCAGCAGTTACCATCAACATTTCAGACGCACCATAAAAACAACAACGAAAAGAAAAAAAACACAAGTATCATAAATATAAATCCTGATATTTTAGAGGGGGGAAAAAGAGGCTGTTTCACTGTTACGAAAAGCCAACCAGAGACCCATAAAAGAGAATGGAGATGCTTTGTGTAAATCAGGAGTACTTTCACGGGCAAGACGGGAAGCATTCCCTGGATTTATGAAAAAAACATGTTTGATTTGATCACATTTCAATCAATCACTGAGAGAAAAAAAAAAGTGTTTCAATTTGTTATATTTGTCATTAACTATAACGTGACCTTTTTGAGTTGTTGTTCCAACAACATTTGGACATTTTCCAGTGATAACAATTACAAAATGACAAAAAAAAAAAAAAGGATGTCATTCCTGTAGCGCAGTGGCTTTATTACAAAAAAATAAAATAAAAAAAAAGCCAAGGGCACAGAGTTGGTGAAACACTAATTCCGCCATGTTATTCCTCCCACCACAAGTGCAACAAATAGAGAACACGGGAGGGGAACTGGGAGGTAGAAGGGCGCGACAATCCGAACAGAGCCCGAGAGAATGGGAAGCAGCAGAAGAAAAGGTCTTGGGGACGATGGGCTTGTCGCGGTGAGTGTTTGTACCTGGAGCCCCTTAAAGTTGGAAGCCACAATCATCTGTTTGAAAAAGACTTCACCGAGGGGGAACGTTTTCATCAACGAGAGGGCCTCTGGCCCAGAACGTGGCACTGCTTACTCTTTTTTTTTTTTTTCCCCCCGTCCTTTGAGTTAGCTATTGATTTCACAATTTCCCAGCAAATTTTGAAAATTAACAACAAAAAAAAAAAAACAACCTCACCCAACCCTGAACTCTGCCCCTCCCCCTCCATACAAGAAGAAGTGTTCACGCTCCTGGACGTGGACCTCTCCTTATTAAAAACTTTCTTTTTTTCCCCCAATGCAGTGAGAAACTACAATGCTTTAATGCAATCACGTTCCCTCACTTATCTCTTTGCTTAAACTACAACAAAATTTGGGAAATGGGATTAACATAATGGAAAGGCGATTAGCATAATAGAATGGCGCGCGCGTTTTAAGAGTTGGTGTGAGCCAGCCGTTTTTAGCAGGATAATGTGATTTGTGGACTTGCATTGGAAGGTAAACTTTCACGAGTGTTATCACTGAGCCCCCCCCCCCCAACCCCATGCGCCCGGTAAAACTGGATGGACACGACTCGCATGAATAATTCAAGACATTTCATTGATTTTCCTCCCTTCCCCTCCCTGGTTACTCCAAAACTGAAATTTAATAACGGACTGCGTTGCTCTATAGCTGCGCACCAGCCTGAGAAATTCACATTGAATGTCATTATACTTTAAGGTCAGTGATGGAATATTATGGTTTGGTGTATGATGAACACAGATCAGAATTCGATTGACAAGCAGTCAATTATTATTGTTGGTCTGATGTAGTTCTGCTCTTCTGCCGGTCTGAGGCTGATTCATGTTGGTCTGTAGCTGCCCTGATGGTTGCAGGTTCAATCCCCACTGTGGGTCCCTCAGCAAGACCCTTGACCCCCATCAGCTCCATGGAGCGCTGTGATGTGGCCCTAGAAGTAGGATGGTCAATGTGAATGAATAAAGTACAATTTGATCAGACTTTATTAATCCCACATGGGGAAATTTGGTCACCACATTTCACAAAATAGTTTAAGACAGTATAGTTACACACAGAGAAACAGACTATGTATATGTAAATAGATACTTACACACACACATATATATATATACATATACATAGAACTATAAGCAGTCAAGATGGGCGAAAAAACACATAGCAGGAGCAGTATTAGAAACAATATTTACAGTATTCAGTTGGTTGGTTAGTTGGTGCTGTATGTTGTTCTGATACTGGTCAATGTTTGTCCATGGCAGCATGATCATGAACCAGCTTTTGGTTCTAATATAACCTCCCTGTGAACAGTGGCTTGCAAAAGTATTCATACCCCTTGAACTTTTCCACATTTTGTCACATTACACGCCACAAACATAAATATATTTTATTGGAATTGTATGTGAAAGACCAACACAAAGTGTCACACAATTGTGAAGTACAAAAAAAGTATACATGACTTTAAATTGTTTTCGCTAATGAAAAACTGAAAAGTGCAGCGTGCAAAAGTATTCAGCCCCCCTGAGTCAATACTTTGTGGAACCGCCTTTTGCTGCAATTACAGCTGCAAGTCTTTTGGGGTATGTTTCTAGCAGCTTTGCACATCTAGAGACGGAGATTTTTGCCCATTCTTCTTTGCAAAACAGCTCAAGCTCAGTCACATTAGATGGAGAGCGTTTTGTGAACGGCGGTTTTCAGATCTTGCCACAGATTCTCAATGGGATTTAGGTCTGGACTTTGACCGGGCCATTCTAACACATGAACATGTTTTGTTTTAAACCATTCCATTGTAGCCCTGGCTTTATGTTTAGGATGGTTGTCCTGCTGGAAGGTGAACCTCCGCCCCAGTCTCAAGTCTTTTGCAGACTCCAACAGGTTGTCTTCCAAGATTGCCCTGTATTTGGCTCCATCCATCTTCCCATCAACTCTGACCAACTTCCCTGTCCCTGCTGAAGAGAACCACCACCATGTTTGACAGTGGGGATGGTGTGTTCAGGGTGATGAGCAGTGGTTGGTTTCCGACACACATAACATTTTGCATTTAGGCCAAAAAGTTCAATTTTGGTCTCATCTGACCAGAGCACCTTCTTCCACATGTTTGCTGTGTCCCCCACATGGTTTCTGGCAAACTGCAAAATGGGACTTCTTATGGTTTTCTTTTAACAATGGCTTTCTTCCTGCCACTCTTCCATAAATGCCAGATTTGTGGAGTGCACGCCCAATTGTTGTCCTGTGGACAGATTCCCCCCACCTGAGCTGTGGATCTCTGCAGTTGGTCCAGAGTCACTATATGGACCTCTTGGCTGCATCTCTTGTCAGTGCTCTCCTTGTTCGGCCTGTAAGTTTAGGTGGACGGCCGTGTCTTGGTAGGTTTGCAGTTGTGCCATACTCGTTCCATTTGCGGATAATGGATTGAACAGTGCTCCGTGAGGTGTTCAAAGCTTGGGGAATGTTTTTATAGCCTAACCCTGCTTTAAACTTCTCCACAACTTGTGGACTTGTTCCCTGGACTTCATGGTCCTGTTTGCTCCCCAATATTCTCTCAACAAACCCCTGAGGCCGTCGCAGAACAGCTGTATTTGTACTGAGATTAGATTACACACAGGTGGACTCTATTTAGTCATTAGGTCAACATTCAATCACTCAGCAGTCATCAGGCAACTTCTGAAGGCAATTGGTTGCACTCAGAGAAAAGGGGGCTGAATACTTTTGCACGCTGCACTTTTCAGTTTTTTTTATTTGTGAAAAATCTTTTAACTCATATATAATTTTCTTTGTACTTCACAATTGTCTGACACTTTGTGTTGGTCTTTCACATACAATTCCAATAAAATATATTTATGTTTGTGGTGTGTAATGTGACAAAATGTGGAAAAGTTCAAGGGGTATAAATACTTTTGTAAGCCACTGTATTGTTTCAGTTCTGTATCATCTTTTTTGGGTGAAATATTGTAATTTAATAATAAGAATAATGCATTTCAATCATTTTCACTGACCTCATGCTTTGGTTTAGCACGTTGTTTTTTTTTTTTTTACTATTATTAATATTCCTGCTGTGCATCATTTGTCAGGTCAGGTCAGGTTAGAAATCACATGTCACTTCAGTATGTTTCCCTGTTGCCTGCTGGATCCCTGACAGAAGGCGCCTGGGCCCACCAGCCATGTATCCTGAGCTGCTGCATCGGCCACACAGTCAGCCCTGCTGGCACCTCCAACTGCTCCCCTTGATTCTCTTGAAAGTGCAGTTCCTTTTAAATTATATCTATTCTACCATTATTATCATTATTAAAAGCTGGACTGACTGTGTGGATGCATTGTATCTTTAAATGTGCTCTGGAACTGTGATGTGCCTGTGAAAAGCAGCAATTGTAAAGCCCGACCCGTGGGTGAGGGGGAAATAATAGGATACGAAAACAAAAATGAATGCCTCATTAAAGTTCATTACAGGAGTGTTTTAAAATTTTGTGTGGAGACGCCGACACAAAGAGCTCGTAGGAACCGCTTGCCCGAAGGGGCGACTCAACCTTTTACGGCGTGTGCTGTTTTGTGGGCACGCAAGGACTTCGAGTTGCGTGTGAGCTGGAACAGAGGCCTTTAGATTTGTAAAGTGAGAACGGACGGCGAGTCGAAGCAGCAGTGTCGAACTGGCTCGCAGCCCACGTTGACCTCAATTGGAAATATTGACTTATAAATACCAGTCAGTTCTCCTCCAGAAAACAAGTGCGTGGAAGCGTCCGCATGGAATTTCTGCTTTACCACGTAGAAAGTGGCGAGTGATGTGATCAGGTTGAGGTTTTTCGTCGTCACTGAAATGCATTTGCTTTCACACAAAAAAAGAAATTATAGCTAAGACCACTTTTTTGATATGAACCATCCTCTCCAACACTGTTCTTCTTCTGCTTTTCGTCATTCTCTTAGCAGGTTGTTAACCGTCTTGTTATAAAAGGAGATTTGGGCCAAATTCACAAACAACCGTGTATTTAAAAAAAACATGAATATTTCCCCGTCTACGTTTCCAAAAATAACATTGCTCAACCAGATTGTTTTCAGAGAAATATTCATTTACACAAAACTGCATGAAAACTTGCAATGAGCATGCCAAACCTATAGGGGGCAGTGCAACGAGAAGCATAAATCCCTGCGAGCCAATTCAAATCCTGGAAAAACAACAACGAATGGCACAAACTACTTGCTGTTACTTCACGAAGGTCGTTTGTTTGCATCGATAGAGAAGGTGAGCTTCTCCTAAATGTGGCGTTGGAGTACAGAACACGTAAAAATACGAAACATCGATCGTGTCAGTCAGAGTTCAGGGACATTTCGACACTGTGTTTGGAACGTTAACGGTAAACAAAGGTCACACACATATGATGCCGAGGTTTTTCCAAATCTCCACTCTGTCCGGAGTTTTGAGATTTAATTGTTTACATGTAAACAAAGGGCCCAAATGTAATGAATTGCCATTTTCGTTGCCGTGTAAACGAGGCCTGAATCCATAAAGACAGATGTCAAAAAAAAAAATTATTGTGCACAACATCGTTGGGAGTCTTTTTTTGTTTGTTTGCGATTGCATACATGTTCATCAATGTTTTCCTGTACCATCTGCTTACCTGAACCGAACATGTGTTCATTTGCATCTCCAATACATCATCCAAAAACAAACAAACCAAAAAAAAAAAAGAAAGAAACGACAGAGACCCACATACACAAGCTTTCCCTCTGCCTTCTCGTCTCTCACAAACCGACGCACCCACCTTGAAGGGACCTTGTTATCTGCACGCTGCATGTTGTCATTGCATATCCGATACATCATTTGCGTAGCACAAACCAAGACGCCTGTGCCCTACTTCATGAAGTGAAGTCGGGGCAGCTTTCACTAGAGGGCTTGTGAGTCAGTCTTGACTAAGCCGCGGTCGTCTTCACAGGCCCACCTACACCGCATAAGCCAATAATCACACCCGTGCTGCGTAACGCTAGCAAGGAGAACATCAGCAACATATTTATACTTCCACGCCAAACCCTCACTTTCATGTTAACTGAATGGTGGAGTTTGGATGGCACGGACTGCACAGAGCGGCAAATTCAATGAACGTTGTCACTCTGCTTTCACTTGAGGAGTGTCACGCCAGAAATAAAAACCCCACAGAAAACGCGTTTTGTTTACCTTGTTTGCGAGGCAGCTGTGGCCTACTTCACAGGCCAAAGGGTAACGTTGACTCTGGGGCATGTGAATCACGGTTGGCTACTGTAATATTCAACGACAGCCCGCTAAATCTTCAGGAAGCCGATTGCAGGAGTAGGTAAAAAGGGCCGCTTCGATAGCTTAGCAAGCCACGGCGGGTTAGAATGTCAACCGTCTCTTGTTAGGACTGTGATCCTGTACGAGCAGCGTGGTTCGGCGTTAGCAGCACATTTCTAAAAGTCTCACTGGAGACCATACTGGCAGTCCGCATGATGGAAATTCACCGTAAATATCAAAACAATGCGGTTAATCTCGCTCCATTTAGGGTTTCATGCAATGGCTGCTGGGAGTCTAATTGATGTAGCAATTATTAGCCGGTGCTATTAAACAGGCTTAATTACTTTGAGGTCTTTAAACAAGTAAACGCCAGGTCTCTTATCCTACCCGTCCCTTATCTTTAGGAATGGCAGCAGCCACCTAATTCAGCACCACCAAGTGATTTTTAGCATGCTCCTAAAGAACTGCTGCAACATGGATTTGTTCCTATTGACTCTTGATCAATCATGCTCCGCCTCCTTGTGGCTGATTGAGAAGACGCCGGATCGCAGACATAATCGACTATGTACTGCAACGCAATCAACACATTATGCCTGCTCTCATTAAGCCTGTGATTGCCTGCACATGGTTCGCACAGGCTGATCTGAACTTTGTTTTCCATGTTGAAGATCATCAAACCATTATGCCCAATTAAAGCCTTTTTTTTATTTTTTTTTACCCCAGACGAAATCGAATTGAGGCGATACAACTGCTGAGGTGTTGATAATATTTTGTCGAGTCATTTCCAGGTGATGATTCCCAACGTTGTGTGAACCTCGAACATCTGAAGGATCTGAAAGATAGCATGGATCGCTGTGTAGATTCATGGACGTGCCCAGCCAGGACGGGCTGGAGTGGTCGGATAGCTTATCTGGACACAGCCCGTCACCCCGAGTCTTTCTGATGATCACTAGACTGTCTCGTAGATACGAGTCGATGGGAATATGCATGAAGCCGTCATCAGCGGTTCGTATCTGTAGCGTTACGGAAATGATAACAACTTGACATTACTTTCAGGATGTGACACCGTCCTGCCTTTTCCACTCATTTACCACGCCGTTAATTTTCACTTAAAATCTCTGACGGCTGCACCGAGAACTTGCTGTTAAGAGCGATTTGTGATCCTTGACATCATGAAATCCAAACTTGTAGCGGTGGCCATATTTTATGTGTGTGTGTGTGTGTGTGTGGGAGCCGTTCAAAAAACAGATGAAGATTCACCAACATCCGAGGTGAGAACAGACCTCGGTGGCTTTTTTTTTTTTTTTTTTAAATGTAGAGTTTTTAAATCAGAGGCCTTAGAAACAGCCCAATCGAAAATTAATCCCACTGACGGCTCCAGCCTGTTCCCATTTTACACTTTGCAAGAGTTAACTAAGAGCATTAGAGCAGCCCGGTGTTAAGCAGCGCAGCACATATAAGAGCCATTCACCTTGGATAATCCATATATAATACATGCTTAGATGAGCTCAGACAGCCAGGTGGTACTTCATAACGCAGTGTCAGGGTAGCTGTTACCCTCCGGCATGCAATCCCCATTAACTAAGACATCGCATGCAGCGTCCAGGCCCACCTACTCCGTCTAAGCCATATGTACTTCACAGGCCGGGTCCGGCACTGAGCGAGGGCGTTTCATAAATACACAGAAGAGGCAGTGTATCAAGTTGACAGGGCATTTCCCGTGCTGTCCATGGCGAGGAGGGGAAGAAAAAAAAAAAAAAAGAATAAAATGATTCATGAGTCACAATTATGTTTTAATTCAAATCGGAGATTAGTTGCGTCGTAAGGGGGGCAGCCAGTGTGGCGGCGGCGTGGGCGAGTGGCTCTGGCACGAGCGGAGATAAGGCGACATCTGTCTTTAACGCCAGGCCAAGAGAGGGAGCGAAGGGTGGCGTGGACGCTGGCGGCCAAAGAAACACAAACATGCGTGCGTCAGTTTATAAATAGCTGCCCATTAACTGAGGAATGAATTTGCACCATTGGCCGTAAGTCGGAAAGACATGTGTGTGCATACCTTCATTTATGTGTCCACAATTTTAAATCCGTGTTAAAATGAGTTTGCACAGATTTCTGTGTGCATATGTGCACATATATCTAAGCATGTGCTTAATGTGTTGGGCCTACCATGACCTGTATATTTATCATTTAGGTTTCGACTCCCAGGCTCACTTCTGTTAAGAATTTTCCAATCCAGTTTGTCTTATTTTTGTCTTATTTAAACCATTTTTAGCTCAGAGGCCACATTAAGTTCAGTTTCATCTTAAATGGGCCAGACGTGTAAATTAGTGCCGTAATAACCTTTGAATTTTAAAGTTTTTCTTTGTTGTGGCGGAGAATATATGCGATGATAATGCCTATATCGTCACAAATCCAAACAATTATCGCAGAAAATGATTACAATCCGAACATAAACTTTGTTAAAACTTAGGCAAGAATAAATGATAAAAAGCAGATGCGTTTCTGTAAAAGGGGTTAGTTTATAGAATAGCTTAATTTAAAAAATTGGCTATGCTTCAAACATTTAAAAGGTCACTATTTTTGAAAAATATCGAGTGCAGGAATCACAAAATTAAAATCCACTGTGTTCCCTTAAAGAACAGTTTTTTTTTTGGTTTTTTTTCAGAAATAGCAAAGAAAAGCAATTATTCTGGAATCAGTTTTAAGAATTAATTGTTTCTGTTTTGTCGCTTTGGTTGTAGAAGCTTTACTTGTAATATGTGCAGGGATTTAGCAAAATAAGTTTAACATTCGGGATAATCCCTTCGGTCACAAATTCTAAGAAGGATGTTGTCACAATGGAAAAAATATATATATTTTTTGTTTATTATTTTTTGGTTTTGTTCGTTTGTTTGTTTTGCGTTCTTTTACTGTTTTGTTGCATCATGGATTTGATTGACTACTACTACTACTACTAAAGTCATTTTTAAAGATACTTGCTGGTACAAAATACTGTGAAATGTCAAAAAAACTGTTGCATTCTGGGAAATCTAAATCTATAATAAATTTTTTTCTTTAAATTCTTACAATTCTTTTTGGTCTTACTGGAGCCTCTTGTGAGACCGTTTTAGCTCAGGGACCTTATGTTTGACACCAAGCTGCACTAGAGTGCGAGGAAGTGTCATGAAGGGAATAATAATAAGTTTATTTATGTGTCGCTTTTCTAAAAAATGGTTCGAAAGTGCTTGATGTCGATGTCGAATTCTGCAGACACACACAGAGGCGGAGGTGCAGAGGGAGACATTTACAGGTCCGTGCACAGACAAGAGTTACACACAAGAAAAACAGTACAAACACACAAACAGACTCACAAACACACAGAATGATCAGGACACACACATCTATTCTGGACGGACTTTACCAAATGTATGTGTGCGCAAAAAAGGGAAAAGGCTCTGGATTCCTTTTTTACAATTTGTTATTTGGGCGGTCGTCTCTGAACCGCTCGATACAATCTCTCTAAAAGTTTTCATTCATCAACTGTTTTTTTTTTTTTTCCCCCTCTCTCCCTTTTTTCCACCCTCATCCTCCCCGGCCACTTCTCTTTCAAAAAGACACGAGAACAAGTGAGTCGAAGCCCCGGCAGAATCCCTCATTCATTAATGAAAGGCATCTATTACTGTCAAGCGGCGACAGAGTTAATGTAAATAAATGAATTCTCCAACCCACTTAACTGTGGTTTATTATGAGCCAGCAAGGCATAATTGTGTTTCTGATCAGTTCAGATAAATTCCGACGCACAACCCCCCCCCCCACCCCATCCCCACCCCTTAGTGCCACTTCTCATTTGCATGCCAAGGTCTGTAACTGAGGGGGATACATCACATGGCTTATTTACCGAGGATTCAACTAGTGACACTGGAATGTGAGGGGGAAATATATTAAGGCAAAATGTGCTAATGCTTGGCTTTGTAGAGGGGAAGCCTCGTAAGTAAGTGAGCTACTTCGGCTAAAAAAAAAAAAAGACTTCATCTTGAGGAACCCATCTGTTCTCGTAGTTTTAATTCATGCCAACATATATCCCTGAGTGAAAAAAAAAACAAAAAACGATTTTCATTTACGGCACCTGCAACCCTCATCGCGGGCTAAATGACATTACAGTCAAGTGAAGCTTTAATAGAAAACACATGGAAGTCTGGGATGCGGTTTAACTCGACATGCTGAGCATGTTTAACATAAGTTGCTCCCGTGGGAATTGAGCCCAGACCCTGTCAGTTTGAAGCAGCTTGCCTGGATCACGGTCCTGTTGACGCTGTTAATCAGCTGCTCCGAGATAGAACAGCATCGATACCTCTTTTGGCCAGTGGATTACTTACATTTGGGTGCGCGCCAATGACGAGTCCTAATATGAGTACTTGATTAGGCAAACACACTTCTTGGAAATACTAAAAGAAATGTTTCCTTTGCATCGCGCGCCGTTTGTTTACTGGCAGAAGCACTGAGCCGCTTCTGTTAGACGCGCACGTGTTCTGGGGAAAAAACGCAAACTGTGCAATAGATATTCTGGTTTCAAGTGTAGGGTACAATACGGAATAGTTATTTGAATAAAAATTTCAAATAACAAGCATATAAAGACAAAAAAACATTAATTCCAAAGGCATTTTTTCTGATGCGCTGTAGACATATCCACCAACGTCAGCAAGCTTTGTAGCTTATTTAATCTTAAAATTTGCACCGCAGGGTTGTGGATATAGACATTTTTTGCAAATTGTTGCCGTGTAAATGGAGCCGAAGAGAACAGGAAATACCTTAAAACCAGTCGAAAAACAGATTAGCACTAAAGTGTCGATAAAGAGACCACCTGATAGATGGCAAATCCATTGCACAAATTTTACATGGTTCCCTCTGAACCGAGGTAGAATAAGAAATTATTCCCCGCCTTACATTCAGTGCATGTAGGTATACGGCTGTATGGTACTATACTCTGACCCCATTGACACCGCGCAGGTACAAATGGCAGCTAATGGCTAATAGACGCCTCTGAGTCTGGACTTTGAGCTGCAAAACAGCTGAATTATTGGACGTCTCGTGGGAACGCCGAGCCTCGTCGCCCACGCGAGTTGCTAAACTCTTTCTATCTGTGATGCCTTGTAAACGTGACGGCGGCCGTCGCACGTTGCCAGTTGGGCAACATGCGACGGGCAGCATGTTATCCTGCAGTCGCGCACGTATGCTATTTATGCTGTCAGGCCAGGAGTAGTTATTGCCTGTGTTGTGGCTGTGACAGTTTTGTCTTCACTCACACAAACACACCCACCCACACACACACACACACACACACACACACACACACACACACACACACACACACACACACACACACACACACACACACACACACACACACACACACACACACACACACACACACACACACACACACACAGTCATTTATTTTTAGAGCAACACATAGGCTCAGGCACAGCAGCTATTAGAGAGACATATTGTGACTGTACTCGAACAGGAATGTAGCCGGGCCCTGTCTGTAGACATTGACAGTTTCTTTTGGTTTTTTTTTTAAAGCGATGCCCAGGTGCCACATGCGAGCCATGTCGTTATTTTGTCGCAGTCAGTGTGAACTTGGGAGCCGTTTTGTCTTTACTCTCGGGAACATCTGGGCACAAGGAAATGTCAGGCGCTCTCCCACGGTTTTTGGAGCCGTCTCCCACGTCCCAAATAAAAAAAAAAAAAAAAACGTCTCACCAAAATCGACCTCCATTTAATTTACCTCAGTCCCACTGCAGCCCTCCTCATGCAAAGCAGCACACAAGATATTTCAGCCAAACAAAATTCAATAAGGTGAATAAATGATTGATTAAGCCAATTGTTATTAATATCGATGCAGCTGAGTAACGGTGGTAATGTTGCATAAAATTGCGATGAGGAAAGTGAACAAAAAAAGTTTTTAGGTAAATGTTTATAGAAGTTCCTGTCGTTCCTGCCTGCTGGGAATTGAGTGCTTATAGCAGCAAAGTTTAACATTATTTACCACCGACGATACATCATTTCACATAGATTTTCAAGCAGAGTGGTTTTATTTCTGAGCGTGGGTGCAACAGTATCCTGAGCTAATAAATTCCCTTCCTGCACATGAGCACTTCTCAGCCTGAACCACAGATATTAAGCTGCACTGTTTGGATTGTGCACTGTCCTCCACCGTCTAGGAGAAATTATAGGCCTCAGTTGCATCGGAAAAGCATGAATGCAGTACATCATTAAAACGTCCTGCGCCTCTTCTAACACTTGATCTCCTCTGAAGCAAATCAGTTCTGAATGACAGATGCATCAGAATACCATGAACACCTTCCAGTATTGTGTCCTATACTGTGCAGTGTACTTGTAAAAATTCCCAGTTACAACCTGGTGAGTATTACTATTACTATTACTGTTATATTAATGCCAGTACACACTGCCCTATGCATATTGTAGATGCAGTAGTTTCCGAGAGCCTTCAAGGCTGTTGGATCTGCATGTAGAGTCAATGCTGTGGCTGGCAGCAAGGGATGGCCTATAGCCTTTGCGAATTGTTTACATATGAAGTACGCTCTATAAGTATGAGTATCGCTACTTGGTATTGGCATGTAATTGTGTGAACGCTGAAGGCAGATCTAAATTTATTATCATTCTGACTTCTATACTGCTGCGCTATATCTCCTGTAATCTTGAACCGATTTCAATGGTTCGAATATCAAAATGTGCAGCTTGTTCATGAGACGACTGCTTTGCTGTGTGCTTTTTATGCCTTTAACCGTTTCTGAATAAATCACAAAAAACTACTCAAAAAAGTCCCATACAAAGCGGATGAGAGAGGCACCGCATGGAGATCAAAGCAGGAGAAAACAGACGCTGATCTCCTTTGATCTGCTATACTCTCAGCACTGGAGATGCCATGGATACCCTAAAATCAAAGGAGCTCGAAATAGATCAAAGGAGATCAGCTTTAGTCAGTATTTCTCCTTTGATCTGCCATGTTCTCAACACTGGACACGCCATGGAGATGTAGAGATCCAAGGAGATCAGCTTTATTCTACCTTCAGCATTCACACTTGCATTTTCTTCTGGAAATACAAACCACTAGTTAAAAGATTAGTACGTGTATTGGTGCATCCCTACTCAAAAGACTTTCAATGAAATGTAACGAGTTTACTTTATGTCTAAGGGTCATTTATTAGACCGCTCTTCATTTTTAACATTCTATTCTATTGCAGTAATTGAATCACCAGCAAAACAAGTGCATTTAACCCAGAATAATGCATGAGGAAGGCTGTAGTGGCCATCCATTAAGTTAACTACAAACATGGGAATATTTCACTTTTATCAGGCACCCAAGTTCTGACCATGGAACCAATAAAGACACATAATCTTAAGAATTTGAATGTTCTTGTGTAAAAAAAATTTTTTTATATCCCTGTTGGCATAAAATCTGTCACATGTCCTTTGACTTCATTCAGAGAGACAATACAGTGGTAAAAATTGACTCCAATTTTTTAACGCAATGTGTGGGAAAAATAGGCAGTTCACATTTGATGTCTGAGTGTAATTTCCACGTTTAGGCAGCTGTTTTCTCAACATCACTCCCGTTTGTTTTCATTCCTCAGCCTTCCAGCTGTTTTCACACAATCACGACCCAGAGTCTTCTCCCATTGTTGGCCGCCATTCATCTGTAATGGAGCGTGAGCGGGGAGCTTCAGTGTTTTGCCAGCGGGTGCCAGTGTAGTAGTTAAGCATTTACTTCTCTCAATTCTACAATCCAGATCCTGGTTTGGAGCCCCCCCCCCCCCCCCCCCCCCCAAAAAAAAAAGTGTACTGGTCGATATGTCACACAGCTGAAAATCAAGGAAATACAATTTAACTGCAAATAAGCAATCTAGTGGACTCGGGGGACCTTTAGAGTATCACGCGTTTACCAGAGAGAATGATTCCAGAGTAATTCTATGTTTAACTGTCATCTTATCCATTTATGTGCTGCAACATTCATTTACATAAGCGCACCAGCGATGCCGCTTACAGGGATCAAGTACATTCACAAGAATTATGTTTGTCCTTTGCGTCCCTCGAGGGGCGCCGATGCGCCACAAGTTTAGGACTTGACTCTGCCTTGTTTTTCCTCTTTCTTTTTGTGTGCATTTGAATGACTGCGAGCGTGGCACGTACAGGCTATTGTGGGAATTTACATGTAATGAATCAGGGCGAAAACAAAACATTCGGAGGTCGGTTGGCGTCTGAGTGTCTTCTTAATCATCGCCATCAAGGACTCTGAGGTGAAATACCCATAGAGGGAGTTCTCGCCTATTGTCAACAGGTTTTTCAGGCATTCTGGGTTTTAAGTCATTTTCCGGAATGATTTCAACAAACTCCAGCTGGCAGACCACAATGGGGGTAGAAGTTATTTCAGTGGCAGTCACATTTAAATACGTTTAGCGTACAGAAGCATACGGAATTAATATCATAAGTCATAGGATGACAAAGTTATTCAGGTTTGCAGCAAATTATTGGAATGAACCAATAATTCATTCCAATAATTTAATTCCAAAAATGTGAGTACTGTGGAAAGAAAAACCCCAAAATGTGAGGTGGCAAATAAATGCACTTCTAAACGGTTGAACAAAATGTGTGGATTCTACACTTATAAGGACAAAGTACTTTCACCTGAATGATCCTTATTTCCCACGAGCACAAATGTGAGTCAGTTATTATCCTCAGTGTCACCACATGACAAACCACAACAAGTTCCTGTGTTATTACATTGTTTTATTTAAGTGTTGCCTTTCTAAACTGGACTGCGAGGCTGTGTAGTGGGCAGTGGTGCTAATCTAGGTCCTTTTGCTGTGCTGTTAAAGATCCAGATCCAGTTTGCCAGGATGACAGAGAGGCAGGCTGGTTCATTCACTGGTTGGTTGTTGTTTTTTTAGTTTTTTTTTAAAGAATTACCCCTAGAGATAAAAGAAGTACTTCTGATTTGTGTTGGTTTGTTTGTTCGCTGGTTGGTTGATTTGTTTGTTGGTTCAGTCACTGCTTTGTTCATTGGCTCATTCGCTGGTTGGTTGGCTCATTGGTTGGTCTGCTGGTTTGCTGGTTGGCTGATTTAATGATTGAATTATTGGTTTGTTTGTTTGCTGGGTTGTTTGTTTATTAGTTTGTTCATTGGTTCATTGGTTGTTTTGATTGTTCTTTTGTTGAACCATTGGTTTGTTGGGTTATTAGCTCGTCGGTTTAGTCGATAGGTCGTTGGTTTGTTCGTTGAATTTTTCATTTGTTAGGTCGTTGGTTCATTGGTATAAATATCTCAGACCTATAACTTGAGCCTTTAATAGAGAAGAACCCTGGTTTGAGTCCGGGCTTGGAGAACTGTACAGAGTGTACATATTCTCCTTGTGCATCCTTGGAATTTCTCCAGCTGCTCCAGTTGACTATAGAAATCTCAGCCTGAGCTTGATTTGTGAATCTAAAATTGCATGTCGGTGTTAATGTACCTCCAGGATGGAACAGGTTCCAGAGTACCCAGTTTGATAGATCGGTATAAAACATGAACAGATAGATCTATATAAATCAATGCAAAGCAAATAATTGGTTTTATTCACACAAAACATTTTCGAAAATAATGGATGCGATCATGTTGCTCCAAATTCAAAGGTTAATCCATTAGTTTGAAAATCCTTTTTGATTGAATCGAATATCTACTGACCTCCAGTTTTGTTGTCTAACTTTTTGAAGATGCCCAGTGGGAATGTTACCCTATTAAAAGTTTATTTTAACTATAAGTCGTGAAAAATATAATGTGCTTCTGATCAGGTTCAGATTTTGTTAAATATTTATCAGGCTGAAAATATTTGCCAAAATCGGCCAAATGCATTAAATCTGGAAAAAAAACACTTAAGTGGATTCATTTCGTGAGTAGCGAAGTTGATAGAGAGCCAAGAATCAGGTGCAACATATTCCTGTGAAGTTATTCCTTATATTCGCTGAATTAGATGTGATAAAGGACAGGGTTTCCTGGATTATCTGCTGAATGGGATTGAACGATTCTACCTTCACTGCATTTAGGATGCTGCAATTGTATTTTCACACTCAGCTCAACAGTGACATTTAAGGCCTATTATCTACCTTTTTAATTGCTTCAGGCCAATGGGTCTTTGAATGTTTTTCTTTTTCTAGCTTTTCAACAAATTCTGGTTGATTTTCCAAACAGTAGTATGCTGGAAGTGCATTTTTCACCACTTTAATGATCATAGAGTACCAGTCATTTAAATCTAAGTCTGCATGGTTGAAGTATAAACTGATCCATGAAAAGATTTGATGTTATTGGACCATAACAGCTTTTTAAAAAAAAAAAAACTTTGCTAACTTCCCGCCACCGTTACCAAAGCTACATTCGAAAGCGTCAAACTTGGAGCCGCGGAACTTTCACTGTGGGCAGCCGCTACCATTTGAACTTTCTCATCCCTTATTTTTCAGCTGCCAGCTGTTGGGCAAACATCAAACAGCCTGCTCTTCAAAATATGATTTTATTTATTTATTTCCATAAAGAATATACCAATTTTCTCTGATCTTCCATTTTTTTTTTTCTTGCCCTGGATTGGAAAAATACTCAGAACATGTAGGCAAGCCTGGCATTATGTTGTCTCTTTGACCCATCATGTTGTTAGAGAAAACCGGCCCCTCGCTCCGCTGGCGTAAAGTGGCGAGCGCCATTTCTCTTTGAACTGAGGGGACATCAAGCGAGATCGCCACAATCGGCATCTCGCCGACATTATTCAGGAAGCACGCACCCTTCCAATGCCTGTATTCTGTGCAGTGAACTCAGACAGCTGCCTCTGTATATGGACAGAATGGGAGCCATTAAGCCATGGCGGCCTTCCTCCCCAACTGCTATTATGCACTCGTTTCCTCGTTCAGTCCGACACAGTAGAGCGAGTTCTGGCTCTGTCGGCTGTGTGTAACAGTAAAATTGCCAACCCGTGTGTATTTTGTGTGCACGAGTCCTCTCACGCGTAACAAAAGCCTTTGTATCAACACATGCTCAGTTCTCATCATGAGTCGAAGAAAGGCCTCCCGGAGCTTATCAGCATAAAAGTGCTGGCAGTAGTTTGGACCTTTTATATATATTTTTTTGTCTCTCTCTCTCTCTCGTTCAATTTCCTGTTTTGAAATTATAGTCTTTATTGAAAGATAATAATGATATTTAGCGAGATACAGTAGCTGCTGAATATTTATGAGGGAGGAAAATTGCAAATAGCGTCATTAACGGCGACTGTGGGAGGTATATAGACAATAACATAATGGCGATATGTGAAATATTATCAATGTAATTATTAATTATTCAGCGCCAGCCCAGTAGGATTTGACAGGAGTGAAAAGTGACTCACATCGGCGACAGGAGCACCTTTCTACATGTACGTAGTACAGTACAAGAGGGAATATGTGCCACGTGACAGCAGCCTTACTTTTCTGTTCATAAACTTCGATTAATACCACTTCAATACCGCTGTCAAAGGAGGCAGGTCAAAGTGACGCAATTCCTGCCTTCCTGAGTAACTTTTTAATCTTAAGTAAGTTGTGAAATATCTCTATTAGTTTCGCAATGCTGTGGAACTTCCTCGAGATGCTAAGAGGTCGATTGATGAATTCAATAGACCCAAGATCTCGTGCATATGCATGGTCCATATGAACGAGTCAATGAGGCCAGTCTAGCCAAGCATATTTAGTTTGTTGGTTCCATTCATCCATTTTCTCTGGCGCATCTTGTCACGGCGGCGTTATAAAGAGCAAAGAAATTCACTGGTCCATGTCCTCTGGAACCTCCCTTTAATAAGATGTTGAACCACCTTGAATCAAGGGGTCGGATTAAATTCGCTTTGCTTCTTCCTACTCCATCTCACACATTCATTACTTTTGGTGTGGCTGTATAGTATGCACTACACAACTTCTCTCAATGTTGTTGACGTTCTATTAATGTAGGATTGCCCAACAAAATGAGATGAATATATTCCAAAAGTGTCGGTAGATGTTGTCCGGCGAGAACGAAGTCTGTATTATGGGGACTGGCTGTGGTTCAGTGAGTAGAGCAGGTCACCCTGTTGGACAAAATGTCCTTGGGTAACACTGAAATCCATATCGCTCCCAGTGGAGGCCAAGTACCTGATGCGGTGGCAGTTCATGAGTGTTTGTGATCAAACGAGTCACAAATGTGCTGTTGTTGGGTGCATTGACATGTTTCATACAAACAAATTCAGCTGAAACGAAAAGAAAAACAAAAATAGATTGAGGCACATTATGACCTTCCTTTTATGTATAGATTTATTTCTGCTGGAAAGAAGTTAAATCAATGAGAGTATAGCTGGAAACAAGCGAATTCGCAGAGTTTAGCTTTTAAAAAAATGTCTTGCACGGAAACCCTGAGACTGAACAAATGTATTCAGTGGGCGTCGCATTAAAATAATCGGATAGGTGCTCGTGCATGCCAGACATCACCCCCTGTGGTTGTGTATTTGTTTATGCACCATGTCCTTAGTCCCAACAATCGTGATGCTCCCCGCGCAGGAACGGAATGCTAATGAAACAGTAAAATGCAGTGGCCCTGGACAACACGACACCGGGATATAAACTTCGTCCCTCCGAGTAGGTCAAGCGTCAAAACCAAGGAGAGTTTTGAAGATGGGGAAGTTCGAAGAGGGTGTTTAAAGATGCGTTCGGACTGGTAACATTCCTCCTTTGCCGCGGATGATTAAATCAATTTCCGCTCGCGTTTAGATGCGTCCTTTCCCCTTTTGCGTGCTGCAAGGTTACCCCCCCCCCCCCCCCCCCCCCCCGTCATATGGCGCCGAGGTATGTTTGCACACAAATGTAATAAATAAACAAAGACGAGCAAGGGAGGAGGCAATAACAAAGCAGAAAGCAAAATAAATGCCAGCTGTTGGCTTTATCGCCGAGATAATAAAGGGGCTTGGCAACGAGCGCGGAGTGAAACATACACAATCTATTTGACTTCACTCCCGTACCCCGTCTTTTCGAGCAAAGAGGTACATGCGTTTGGAATTCCGGACCACGCCGCAAAGTGATGAGGGTTTTAATTTGTCAGTGACCTTCAAATTTACCGGTCCGTGGAGTATTGATGGAAGCATAAGGCTTCCTGAAAGCTGCGTCGTAAAACACTCTTTATTACCTACCAGCAATGGATGTCGACTAATATGGTTATTTAGATAGGTTTTTCTTTTTGTAGACGCTTAGTTTTACACCGTGGAGTGTCGTGATTTGGTTTTGCAGGTTGTGTCAACGCTGAGAGCTTATGTCAACCTCCGACCAATAGACGAGATGAAATGGGGTGAGGCTGACAGCTCAAAGCTTGATGGCTGTCCACTCCTGCATGAATTTGTTAAAATCCCACAGCAAGACCAGGGGGCGACACTCCTAACAGCGGAGATCCCACTTCATAATTTATTCCTCCGCATTCCTTTTTAAATCTCCCCGATGGCGTTAGGTCAGTGCACGCTATAGCTTCTTTGCATACGTGGAGGCTTTTTTACCACTTCACTACCACCCCCACCCCCGTATGGAGAAGTGTCTCCACAACCATCTCAAATAAATGGCAGTTTAATTCATTAGCATTATGGTTTATCTTTTTTATTTTTTTTTACTGGGCGAGGGGAACCCTGAAGTCAGGGCTGAGCCTGCATGCAGGAAAGGGCGACGAGTAAGAGGAAAGATAGCCGGTGCGTTTTACAATGCGCGCCAGTGCTTCGCGGCGATAGCGAGAGCTGGTGGCTGCACTTTTTAATAGCTCCTCTTCTCGCGGTGCCTCTCTCCACGGAACCGTAATCACCACATTTGTTGGACGCGGGGACTCTGAGAAACAGTTAATGACCCTGTAAACAAGCGAGCGCTGTCTGCGTGGCTCGCGCGTTGCTAAATGTCAAGAGAGTGAGAAAGAAATGAACTCGTGCGCGCCGCGTGACATGCGATACGATCTTCTCTTCCCTGCATTGGGTGTATTGGTAAACAAGTGTAAGGGGGTTCGGGATGTGTCCATTCAAATCTATAGGTTACTCAGAAGGGGGTCAAGGTTGAGGGTCGTTTACTGGCAGAGATATGTATTGATGAGTGAATCAATTTAAATCTGCCCTCAGGTCACTGGGAAAAGTAACCAATAAAACGAAAGCAATAAAAAAAGAATTCAATCTACAGCCGCACGTTTAACAAGGTGGCGGGAGAGCTCGCAAGGAACCACATAAATCAAGTAACATATCCCTTCACCCAAGTTATTCAGATTAAAATTGATTGGATGCCTAATGGGACAGAAACTTTAAATGTCACAAAAACAAAAAAACGAATAGAAGATCAAAGTCGTGCATCTTCTCCTGCTTGATCCGATCCAGGCAATTGACGACATCAGTTCCCCATCTGCATTGAACATCTGTTCGAATCAGGTTGTACAGGAAAGTGGGCTTGACAAAGTACTTAAAAGTTAACAAAAGTCAAAAAAAAAAAAAAAAAAAAAAAATATGGATTTTTCAAACAATTATTTTGAAAGAGAATTGTGCAGAAGCATTTACTATGGCCGTAGTGTACATGTGAAGTAGCCAGATTTCAGAAAAGTATTCCCACGTCTACACACTTGAAAAAAAATGATTCTCTCAAAGCGAGCATTTCTTTTTTATTTCCAAGTACTTTTATCTTGACATAAGTAAAAAAGTGAAACCGGTCTTGCTACAATTTCTTGGAATAAGACAATTGCCATTTCAAAGTGGTCATATTATGCAAAATTCACTTTCTAAAGGTTTCCCCAACAGTAATAATCGTCCCCATACCTGGAACGACATCCCCGAAGTGAAGACAGTCTGTCCTCTCTCTCCCCCTGGCTTGTTTCAGTTTTTAAAAAGTGTGTTGCTCCAACCAGCCAATCAGAAATCAAACCCTATATAGTGTCATCAGGGGGTTTAGCCAATCCCAATCAAGGTAGGCTCCTCCCTTTGTCTCCTCCCACAATTAGGCAGCTCTGCTCTAAAATAAACCTTGTTTATTCTCAAATAAAACTCAAAAGAATATCATTTAAAGATATTTAAGAACCATTGTCTTAAAACACGTCCCTCTATCTTCCTGCGATATTACTTGTTGGGTGAATTCATCTTAAATCAAGTGGGACGAGGCCTTTTGACACAAAAAAGACAAATAAAGTTAGACCTAAAGAATGGATGGCTCTGCGACCATTAAACTCCACGTTTAAAAACCCCTTAATGAAGTTGTAGGTTCATGGAATCTTGATAATTATATTTTAGTTACATCAGACATGATTCTAATAGTCTGAAGTGTACCTTTTGGGGTACAATACTTCAAGAATTGTTTCAGCTTATAGGCTTGTGAAGTCTTCAATAGTTGGGTTTTTAATCCCCTTAAAGATACATTAAAGACCATTTTGTTCATTAGCATTATGCTATCAACGCTCTTGTCAAATAGATCAAATGGTTGCCGCTCTGGACTGCAATAATTGGATGGCAACGTCTCTTAGAATTCTGCGTCTTTCTCTCCATTTCATTTCCCAAAAGTTCTAGTTAATCGTCAGCGAGCTATATAAAACAATTAGCGGCGTGTGAAACAGCAGTTAAAATGTTTCTATCAGGCAGAGCCGACGCCATTATCTACTGAGGCAGAAAATGCAGAGTCTCTGCCTTGTGAAGAAGCCGTGAAGTTTCCACAAGGCTTCACCAAATGAAGTGATTCGCTCCATCGCCCGCTCGTCCATCTCTTGCATGAGCATCAATTACTTTTTCTTTTCTTTTTTTTTTTTTCCATGACTCTGAGGCATTCCTCCATCGCTTCCCGTACACACACGTGTGAAAGACGTGCAGACAAACACACTGCGCCTCATTGTTCCACCAATGGGGCTTCAATCGATGGGCCTGTTTTCGTTTTTTTTTTTTTTTTCTGTCGTGATATTGGAGAAGCGAGTGGATTTCCACCTAAATCACACCCAACTGTGGCTGTTTTTGTTTTGGTCGGGGGATTTGCACAGCGAGAGTCGGAGCTGGCAGCGAGAGCAGGAGCAGTGGGGGCATGATGATATTCTTGGGGGTCATTAATTAACTCATCTCAAGCCTTTATTAGCTCCTTAATGGATCTGGTTAGAGCATATCAAGGCTTTGATTACCTCCTGTTGGCTACGGGGAGAGGTTGACGGCATGTGCTGGTGTGTGGGGGTTCGCGTTTGGGAGAGATGGTGGAGGTGCCCTGTGAATCAGTGTGTGTGTGTGTGCATCCATTGATATCCCTTCAACTAGCATCGAGGGGGTGAAGAGATGAAGTTGAGCGGGGAAAAAAACAACAAAAAACGATGACGTCTTTATGCAAACTCTGAATTGGACCTTGCCGCGACCCTTGATTTTTATTGTATGGCGCACAGAGATATGGTTTATCTCCCCGGGACGCCGTTGCAAATGTAGAGCAGAGTTCAAGTGCATGAAATGGAAGCCGCTCTGCATGGATGAGCTCCACAAAGCAAAATAAAGGCCCGACTTCCTGCGCTGTGCGGGTCTCGGGCATTGTGGATCCAGTATTGATTGACATTTAGAATATGGAGTGATTTCAAAGTGTGATTGCGTATGTATTTGTGTGTGTGTGTGTGTGTGTGTGTGTGTGTGTGTGTGTGTGTGTGTGTGTGTGTGTGTGTGTGTGTGTGTGTGTGTGGCAGGAGTACAGCCCCAGGCCTTTTATTTGCCAGAGGTGAGTGCTCTTAATTGAGACAGAGGGAGTTCTGTGCTCTGTGTGTTTTATATAACACACACACACACACACACACACACACACACACACACACACACACACACACACACACACACACACACACACACACACACACACACACACACACACACACAGAGAGAGGGGTTCCTTCGATATGGAACGCATGACATCCTCCCCACTGGTTTCCCCTTCGTCTTCTTCTCAGTTTCTCGCCAAGTCTGCATGCTTTCACCCCCAAGGCGTCGTCTTCTTCTTCTTCTTCTTCATCTTTTTTTATGTAACCCACGTGCTAACTGAAGGCTCCTACATGAGCTCTCACATTGATCGGGTGGGCTCCGGTCCGCCAGGCGAGATGAGAAGGGGATGAGATGATTTATTAAGAGGACACCGTGGAGAAACAGTGCTGAACCTGAAACGAGGACTGACTCATCCTGGGCGCACATGCGCGCCGCGGCGCCGGAATTAATGCGCACACGCAATGCACAGAACTGCTAATCTCACAGTTGGGAGGTCGAGTGCTGCTGCACCGGTTGAAAGGCGGTGGAAGTTAAGAGGAGTGAATGAGGCTTGTTTGATAAATGTAGATGCAGGGTTGTGTGCTCGTGCTCGCTTCGTGGCTCAGTGGTTGTATACAGAGGAGATTAGCGCGTTCGTTTTGAATGGAATGCATTGGAAAAGGCGGTATTTTAACTTAATACATGTGGTTGGAGCTTGTTGGTGAAAGCACAGGTGGAGGCGGATGCTTGCAGTTTATATATAGTGTTAAAAAAAAAAAAAGAAAAAAAAAGAAAGACATCTGGGAGAACGGTGAGATCCCAACACGTCTGGTAAATAAGTAAGAGATGCCAAGGCACACTTTAACTACACTGAATGGGTCCCGCCCCCCCCCCGTTTGCCATTCTTTAAAAGACAAGCGGATACAGGCGATGTGACATCCGCTCCATCTCCCTCCCCCTCCGACAATCTGCGGCTTGTCAGGTGCCGGCTTGTGTGATGTAGATCCTGTAATTGGCAGCTTGGCCCAAGTGTCTGTTAAGACCACACGAGCGTGGCGGATTTTAGTTAATGGGGTCAAACTGCCACTCACGCAAGTACAGTACGTGCTGTACTCGCAGTCGCTCAAATCCAGAACCTTCCTTCATCCTTTTTTTCTCTTTTTTTCTGTGTAACTTTTTGTAATTTATGTCAACTAAGCTCCGAACAGGAAGAGCAAGAATTTTAGTAGAGCTGTCATTGGGAATATTCTGGGTGATGGATCCTCACAGAAAACACTTTAAAGAAGCAGTGCAGCAACCGACGTGACAAAAGTATACAAAGAGATGAAATATCTTTTTTGAGCAGATGTTTCAGAGTTACATGGAACACAGATGCACACTTTATACTGGATTTTCAAGGTGTGACCTCTACTGTAACCTTCATTTAATTGGTTTTGTTCCATAAAAAAAAAGAACAAGAGGGCAAAAATTTGTTTGATGGAACTGAGAGAATCTGGTCTTTGAGTTTATTTACCTACTGCCAATGTTTTTCATTGTTAATGTAAAGTATTACTTCACACTTTCCTTTTCCAGTAGCATTGTTTTTGGATTGATCCCTCATATTGTCCTGGACATGCCTTAAAATCATTTCCGTTCTTTTTTAATCTTCAAGGAGCGAGGATCGATAAATCAGTATTTGTGTTTTTAAAGATTTTCACAGTGAAATAATGCACCTTAAAATTCTTGCACTTTATTCAAATCTGCCTTAAAAAGAGCAAAAATCAGCATTCTATGGTTTGTTTCTAGTAATCTGCACTTTCTCGTTTTAACTATTGTATACTGTTAATTGTGTAAAATTCTGTTTTATATGTTTGAAAAGGAGAAAAACACACAAGATGGTTCTCTTTTTTTTCTTTTTGGAAATTGCGGGGTTCGGGAGACAGAAATGAGGTGAACTCAAACGACACATTTTGGCCAAAATTGCCCGTTCTTTAGAACAAATCCTTGGCTAATTGCTGTGCGAGTATCCCGCTTTCATGAAATTGTGATGCAAAGAAGTTTGTACATCAACAGTAAATATACCGTAACTGTACTTTTTAAGTCGATTCCAACGTGTGGGATCAAAGTCGACTGAATCGGAGTGAACGTTGGTGGAGTCGCCTCAGTCACTTGAACTTTGCTTCGAGATGCTGTTTGGCTTCATATCTTTGAAGCTCACGTGTTTTGCAAGGTCGTATATGAATGATGGCTGAATGTGTCTCACCACAGAGCCTTGCTCACAGGTTTGGCCATGTGGTGAATAACGAATCACATATCCTACACTCACCTCGGTTTTATCCCAGATAGACGCTTCCCATTTAGACGCCTTTTTATAATAACTTAATTATTTGTAAAATTTCAGCGACCCCAGGATTAAAAGTAATGTATTTTTTACACATAAAGAGACATAGTTCCTTTGAAAAAGTAGCACATCACTAGTTTAATAACAAAAGTACACGTCAGAAGACACATTCCTTTTGAAAAAGTCACTGATTGGTGCTGGTCCACCTCCGTCTACCGAGACTACGTACCCAGTACAGGGATGGAGACATCAGCACAGATGAACTCCTAGACAATGTCCAGCACCTGGTTGCATACTACTAAATGAAATTGTCAGTAATTTGCCAAGGGTGATGGGATGACACCCCCACCTCCTCTTACCTGGCAGTGTCACGTCAAATTCAAGTAGTTCTGCCTTGGTCTGCCTCTGTGTAAACTAGAGGTGTAGAGCCAATAAAATAAATGGTATTCAGTAAAGTTACATAAGACTAATTTTAGAAGAGATGACAAGTATTTCAAACAATTACAACAGCCCTGCCATAATATCCCAAAAAATTATTTTTTTCTTCTGTTTTGCTTGAGGCTGTAAGAGAGTATTGACTCACTTGGACATGTAACAGCTATCTTGGAGGAACATATGTATATGGAGAGGTATTTCTAAAATGTTAACATACAATTGAAGGACACTAAAAATACATTTTAACATAACTACATGTGTAATCTTAATGATAAACCACAAATAACAGCCCCAAACAAAAAAACTAAACAAAACAATATAATAGGATTTGCTTCATCAAATTGCATAATGTGTTCCGGTTGGACCTAAGTGACTTTATTTGAATGCAAAACATACACCTGATTTAAATTAAATTAGACTATAGATGAGAGGTGTCAAACATACACAAATTCAAAGAGAAAATACAAACTTTACTGTATTTAGCATCAGGGACATTGAAATCGCTCTCATTCATCTGGGAATACTTTAATTTGTTCAGGATTTGGGCATAGAAATTGAATTGTACGCTGTTTTTTTTGTTTTTTTTCCAATATGTCCCCGCCCTCGAAGAAAACATTTATATCCACAAGTGTTTAAATGTTAGTTTGCTTTGTTTTTTGGGATTAAATTGGGCACTAAGCTTTTCCTGAATTAAAATGACAGCCCTTCTTTAGCTTATTAGAAACAGGTCCAGAGTCTTTCACGAGAAATATGATCGATTTGGGGTCAATAACCCTTAAATAGCTACAATTGCATGCAGCAATGTGCATATTTTAAACCGATTCAGATAATGGTATATCAAAATGCATAGTTATAAATGGTACCACTAAATTCTTAGTTTAGCAGTGTGTAAATGTCAAAGCAAACCCATTTGCCACGGACCTCGGCAGCACAAAGAGCAATTTGTTTGAACGGTTCTTCGACTCAACATGCTGGTAAACATGTCCGCCGCCGTCAGCAGCTCACATTAAAATAATTAACCAAAAGATTTAAATCCCAATTGAGGGATTTTTCAAAAGAAGGAAAATAAAATAGGAAAAAAAAAAAAAAAAAAAAAGCTTTCCAGAGTTAATTACATCTATTCAGAACTCTTTCTTTAGTGACCTTTCCTCACAGGGGGAATGACACGCAGCTCTGCTCGCTCCTCAAAGTTTATCTCCCTATCAAGAGAGCATTTTTGTTTAATTCCACTTCTTTCCCACTCTAACCTTTGATACGCTGGTTCAGTATGCAAATCACCATCTTCATATTGTTAGTGAGGTGAATTAGCATTTGCTTTTTGCCATATTATCTCACTTTGGGTTTACATAAACGTTCATTGTCAGTGTAGCTCCCTGAATTATGCATGAGGTCCTTCCCTTGGCTGAGTCCTGGAACTCGAGATCAGCATATTTTAGATATTCACCCGTTTTTTTTTTTTCATCCGGCGCATCTTGCATTAATATGTAACCCTCATCTGAAACTGTGATAGTAACACCTTTCCGGTGCACTCCGCCAGCATTCTCCCTCAACACGGCCGCCAGAGTGTGCAGAATACATGAGATAAATGTACCCGGGTTTGTCAAAACAACATTGTGCACGTGTGCAGTGGGCGCTCTGTTGGTCCATTGGCCTCCCAATTCAAATAAGTGGTGCCATGGATATTTTAGTTATCTTTCTTGAGAGTTGAGCATTACAAAAGTAAGGAATTTAAATACCAGAAAAGAAGCCCATATTATACTTCACCTGGATGCCCTAAAGTTTCCTAAATTTTGATTTTGTATTAGCATGCTATTGGCCAATGAGCAGCCATCATCGTAGCAGGCATATACAGGTTATTTATCAATACATATACTGTACATAATTCCTTCATCAAGATTTTTATTCGAATTTTATTATTTCCCCTAAAACACATCTAAATATGTCAATTTTTCACAATGAAAACACCAATTTTTTTATCCATAAGATCTAGTTACTACTGCCATGATAAAATTTGTGTTGTAGAATGATGTAAAGAATCATATTATGTTACATTAACCAAAAATATCAAATATTATATTTTGCTTTGATCTGCTTTGATCTCCATGAGGTGCCTCTCCCATCCATTTTGTATGGGAATTTGTTATTTGGTTCTTTTTGTAATTTATTTCGAAACAAAGACATAAAAAGCACACAACAGAGCAGTCATCTCATGAACAAGCTGCCCATTTTGAAATTCCAACGGTTCAAATCAGTTAAAGACTGCAGATGGCAAAAAGGTCAGAATAATAATAATAAAGCCTATGCCTTTCAGCATTCACACAAATATTCCTGAATTTTCCACACATTTTTGCATATGTGCTGCTAACAGTGCAGGACTAGTTACATGCCCAAAACTCTGTGGTATCATGGTTAGTACTCTTGTCTCACATTGGGAATATTCCCGGATCAAATCAGGGCTGGAGAAGCCTTTCTCTGATCAGTTTACATGTTCTCCATGCGCATTTGTGGCTTTACTCCAGGTACGACATACTCACAGTCCCAAACTAGGTTTGAGAATAATTGTTGACTTTGAATTGCTCTGAATTTCAAAGTGACTGTCTCTTTTGTACCCTACAGTATCTTCCTGAATGAAGAAGAGTGGGTGGGTGAAAAGATAATATGATGAATTATATTCTCCAGCAGCCTTATTGGAAATGCATGGCTAAATTTACTAGGCAAGTCATAGGGCAGTGCGCTGGTTGATGCACTTTGCTGAGGGCTATATTTTCCAGGAGAGCCCTGTCTCTTTTAAATGCCTCTGAAAGGTTTACTCATGATTTAGTTGCTATGAATCGCCGGAAAGAAAATGAAAGCCCATTATCAGTAATGACGTAGTGCGTTCGCGAGCAACACTTGCTAATCAGCAATCATGTTTCCATGGCGATGAGTGACAAAATGCGACCGGTTATTGTTGTTTGGATGTATATCAATGCTCAATAAAAACGGGTGGGATTTCAGAATGTCAGAAATGACATTGGTAAGCAAGTAAAAACATGCATGTTTGTACTCGATCAGGACAAAAGTGGAAGGTTCAAACTATCAGTGGAAAATAGTGTGTGTTTTTTTTCTAATATGTGCTTTTCTCACAAATGTCCACAGGCTTCTATAATAAGGTGCTCTGGTGTGTTTTTTGCAGGTCAGATATTGAGTGTGTTGGCGCAGTGTGACATTGCACAAGTCGAAGCTTGTGAGATGTGAAAATGGGTCCAGAGTGGGAACTGGCACATCATTTCGAGTGGATCATTTTTATTGCAATTTTCTCTATAAATATATCCTGGAATGACTCTATAATCAGTACAATATGTGAAAAAACATGCTTTTTTGAAAATCACTTACTTGTTTTGGCTTTTAAATTTTTTATAACATTGGAAAATACTCCACAAACCTTTTTTTTTTTTGCCAAATGCTATATGAAAGTATACACACTGATCCTTTCCCATAAGGCAAATCAAGATATTTGGAAGCCACATATAGTCAAGTGGATGATTTAAAGCTGTTCATAATGAACCATTGAGCTGACACAGTGTTGGCTGCATTGTGTCTCCTGCACATTCCTTCAAGTCCACATCCAATTTAGCAATACAGCATCCAGACTGATTTATATACAGTAAGTAAGAAAGTGCCCAATAATTGTCACATAAATTTCAGAAGACAACAAGTGACCCAATTATTCCGTGCTTAAGTCTCGAAAAAAAAAATGGCATCAATCTTTCCAAACCGGCTGTCCCGCTTTCTGGATAATTGATAGCACATGTAGCAACTTGTCTCGTAGTTTTAACACTTCCCTATCAGCACGATATCAGCAACGAAAAAAAGAAATTTTAAATCTAAAAGGTGAGCCTGCATCATTTTTGAAGTTTCATCAAATTCTAATCAGCTGCTGCTGAGATGTGTCTGATCTATAGTCCAAATAATCAGACACTGTTGCTGTGCCGCCGTTTCCTCGCTCACATTAGCATCCGTCTTGTCACTGCACACACACACACACACACACACACACACATTCACACACACACACACACACACACACACACACACACACGCACACGCACACGCACACGCACACGCACACGCACACGCACACGCACACGCACACGCACACGCACACGCACACATACACATACACATACACATACACACACACACACACACACACACACACACACACACACACACACACACACACACACACACACACACACACACAGTTTTGCTAATCCTGCAAACCGGGCGGACATAAAAATCACACTTCAGAAAAAAGCTATTCAAATAAAATGCTGCCTCATAAAACATCTTTATCGCGTATTAGTGCAATTTAGTGGGGTACGGTCGAGGAAATTGACCATTTATAATTGGAGGTACACTCTAGGAGGAGGAAGATGGACAATGACAGCATGATGATGATGTTTGGGAATAACTCGTGTATCTGAGTCACTCACATGACTTTACCCACACCAAGTTTCAGCTTTCAGCCAACATTCTGAGGCCCCCGTCCACAAGAGCCAAAACAATCTTTTCTCCCCGGCGTTCTCCCAAAAAATTCACTCCACACGTCATGAACACGGCTCAACACGATGCCTCAGGGCATGTAGTACATATGCCAGGCCTTTAGGGGCGCGGTGACTCACCAAATACACCAAAAAAATCGAGAATACACGGAAAACAGAAACATAGAAGTTGACTCCTGCTCGTAGACTTCTATATAACTTTGAATTACAGTATATAGGTCTATGCTCCTGCTAGTACCAACAGCTTCTGCAGCACCACCTGGAGCATGTAGTCCACCATTGTTGTGGTTATTAGTTGACATCGCGGACCGCAATGGGGAGGTGAAGAGGCGATGATATCATCTTTTTCCGCAAATGTGCGCCATCTTTGCCGTCCAGACTTCAAAGCTGAGCCGGCGTTTTAGAATTTCCTTACTCTGGCTTCCATGTTTTTTTTAAAATGAAAACATTATCGGGTTCCTAAAACGCTGACTTGTGTGGATGATGTGCCAGAAATTTCATTATCCTTTATAGCAAATGTGTGTCTACACGCCAAGGCTGTGGTGGCATTTTCAAATTTCTCCAACTCTGAAGCATGTTCTCAAAACAACACCGTTCTCAGGCTCCTGAAACGCTCAGTTGGGCTACAGTTTAATTTAGAGCTTTTCTAATCTAATCTAATCGAAATTATACTTCCAATCCCGTAAATTGTCCTAACTGAAAAAGTAAGGCTTGTTTTCAACTTAGGTTTGTCTAGTGCGGCGGCAGAGTTTAGAATTTCGCAGCGGCAGAGCACTTTGTCACTGTTAGTCGGCAGGTCAAAAGCCAACCTGACAATAAATGGGCCCGTTTCAGAGGAGTGAGCAAACTTAGCAGAGTGGCGCATGAGAAGTGGCACCTCTCTCCTCGAGACAAAAATATACATTGACTACTTGACAGGAAGAAGAAAAAAAAAATAAAAAAAAAACCGCAGAGTGAGCCCTTGACTCTGTCAGTGCTGTGATCATCCTGGTGTGTATCAGCAGCCCCGGGGAGGAATTCTTCATCGGCATCACCGACTCGACAGAATCTGAAATCAAAAGCAGCGGACCCCTGCCTTCGCTCGGCCGGCACACGGGGAACCATCCCACCCCAACACCCGCGCCCCACCCCCGCTCCCCCTCCCTTCCCCTTATCTTTGCTGTCTTCAGCACTGGCGGCCAGACGTGGCTGTAAATGGCAAACCGCCCCCTGAAAATGAGTGTAATATCTGTAGCTTGGCTGAGCAAGCTTTGCCCTATAGCATCCACCAAACGCAGCAGCTTCCCAGAGAGGAGCGCTCCGTGCCAGGCCCCTCGCCTTTTTATCAGTTTCCCAGAGTCTGGCGGCGTGCACGAGCAGGTCTAGGTGAGGGAAATTAATTCGACATTCTGGCTGTCAGCCTAGCAAAGTAGCTGCAGCTCATACCAAAGACCTCAGCTAAAGTGCACTATTGAGTATGACTCATACTCTTTGAAAGGTGTAATACATAATTTTTTTGAGGGGGGGGGGGGGGGGACTAAAATACCAATATAGGAGTAAATCTGTTTGCCAGTGGATGCTCTTTGGTAAACTGTAGTTTAACTCTAGTGTGCACCAGCTGACAGAGGCAGGAACCAAACGCTTTGTCACTGTACTTTGTATTTTGGAAGATGTCCTGCTGCTTTTTGCTTTTTTCCTCACTAAAATTGCTTCACCTGCTCCCACAGGCTCATGTACAGTAAATGTAACACCGATGTGTTACATTTACTTTACATGAGCCTAGTAATGTCAAGTTCCAAAATAGAAGGCCTCAAAATTGTCTTTTAAATGATCTTGACTGAGATTGATCTACATTACAGCAAGACAGGCTGGTTACACTTGTCTCACTAAGCACATTATAATAAGTTTACACTAATTCAAAGTGACTTAATGCTGTCGTGCAGTTTTTCAAGCAAAGAACTTGAAGAGGAGTTGGATATCGACTCGAAAATATTAAATTCTCAAAATAGTGGACGACTTTTCAGGCAACAAGACTCACAATGTACGTCTGCTTTGGTTTAGCGATTGTATATACCTTTTTTGTTCTATTCTGTATACCATATTTTGAACTACAGATCAACTTGACATTCATACACACAGTCTTCCTCATAATTTCACCTGTTTGCCGTAAAAACTCTTAACAGGAATAATGTATGTTTTAGGAAGTTACAATGATATGAATAATCTGAAACTGTTGGAATGAAATGATCATGGTCTTGCAGGATTCCACCACAGAGAGGATGTAATTATGCCATTTTCCTGCTCAATCCTCAGCCAGGAAGATCTGATCAAAGGCCTCTAGCACTCTCTTCTATAATTTATACATATCTGTGAATTAAATGGCGGCTCAGGAATCGCCACCTACAACCCAATGTGTCCATCAATCTAAATAGAAGTCTATTTCCCTCAACATATATGCAGGGAATTTCCAATAAAACTGCATTGCACGCGACAAATAAACATGCAGAGCCTTTTTGCCCCACGTGCTGTATTTAAGCGAGGGCAACGTTTTCATCTTCATATCATTAGCATGCAACCTGACGTATTGGTATTCGTTTTTCGTACCATATATGCAGTCTGACATGTGGGCAATTTGACACTGTGGAGCAACCTCTTTGGGGAGAAGACGAAAAATAAGGCACTGCTCCCACGGCTTCCCATGTGAAGACCCAGTTTAATTTGGTTGAGGTCTCTGACAGAACCGTTCTCAGGTCCTCATTGGTCCCTCACTTGAATTTACAGTTGAATGAAATGACAGTCCCTGACAATCTGTCTTGTTTGTTATCAAAAGTTATCCCATACATGTCGCCCACTGAGGCCCTGGATTTATAATGCAGATCTGGTTATATACACTGTCTCCGCGTCCCAGATGAGATCTGATTCCATAACCTCGGCCGCCTTCGCATCCACAATTGAGTTAATCACGCCGCTCCCTTATTGTCTGCGTATCTCCAGCGAATCCCAAATCAAGATTAACTGGCGAACATCCGAAAACACAAATCCGTTTAAAACGACGACAACTCAGGTGGACAGATGTAGTCCAATCCATCCAATAATGTTGTTGTCTCTGTTGGGCTCGCCTTTGTTTGATTTGGATCACGCAGCGCTATTATACAACTTTTAAATGAAACGAAGGACGTCACTGTCGCAGTTATAAGAGCACAGGTGGCGTTTAGCTCTGTTCTAGTTTTATTTTTCACCTGGCACTGGTCTGAACCAACAGTGAGGGAAGATCACGAAACAGGTGTCGCACTTTTCACATTTGTCGACATCTCGAACCCCATTTCAGGTAATGCCTTCAACATGTGTGGCTAACGAAGTACGTATGCTGATTTGAACGGCGAGAGCTGTTAGTGCTGCAACATAGAAAGGAAACCCCTGGGTCAGATCCCTGGGTCAAAAGTGACCAGCAAACAAACCTACCAACCAATCAACCAACCAACCAATCCTGCCTCTTGCTATCAAAAACTCAGTCCATTATTGTTTTTTATGACCCCAGATTTTAGTCATTACTGCTAAACCGGGGGTTTGTTTACATGACAGTAATGCTCAGAGCCGCTGAAAATACAACTTATTGAAAATGCTACTAGTGCGCATGCACGCCGCGGCCATAGTCAATAGCAGATGGACAATAACAGCAATGGCGACCTCCGTCGTGTCATGACTCCCAGCCAATATTCTCCTGGGACTTGGTAGTTTCATAGTTGAGAGTCGCCGCAAGAACAAACCAAACTTCCTCCCGTAGTTAACGTTTATAGCGTATTGTTCTCTGAGCCAATGTGTGTGTGTGTGGTGTCCTTCCAAAAACAAACATCGCGGAAACGGGGCCTCAGACTCTTGTCAGATATCGTGGTTACCACTTTCCGAATCTTGTATCGTTACAACAAACTAAAACTCTTGTTGGTGAAACTCCTATTACAAGTCGTTTGTTCTCATGTTTTCACAATTAAACGAGCCTCTCTTTGGTACCACTCACCCATCCTCTTGATATACATACCCCAGACATTCACAACTATTACAACTGAACCAGGCAGTTGATTTATACCCGGTGTCTGACTGGAGAAAGAGATTACTTTCAACTGTACTTCTAACTCTCCTTGATATTGTTTTAATCTTTTCAAGCTTAATAATGAAATGCAGCCTCGTAGTTCTTGATCTGTAACACTTTAAGGAGACGGGAGCCATTAAACAGCGATAAAATGTCAACAGAAAAATAATTGAACTGACATTTGACTATGCATTAAAAAGTTGAGCGAGTCCTCTACGTCTTAAATCAGGGCTGTCAATTTGCCTTCCACGGCTGTGACTGTGTTTTATCTCCGCCGGCGCTTTTGAAGCCGGGACTTCACATTGATTTCATTTTCGACGCGTGGGGAGGGCTACCCGATTCCTCCGGTGAGGCGGCAGCAGGGGGTTAAACGCATCTCCTGAGGGCACCCTTGGCGGCGGCGTATGATCGAGTGGAAAGCTTCATTCGTTTAAATCCCCGCCGAGGTCTTCATTAGTATTTCTTGGGTTGCGATCAGGAGGCTGCAGCCCAGCCATGTTCTTCGGTCACTCGGCCGGCCAGTGTTCGGGGCAAAAGTTGTGGGAAGTAGTTCTCATGTTAGCTTCAGCATTTCATGGCGTCGACATATCGGGAATTGTCCCTTATCAGGCAGAGGCTCTGCAGTCATTCTCTTATTCACAGTTTGACAAACATTTGGCTTAACCCCCAGTCAATATGCAATTACCCATGGCCAAGTGCTTACAATAGTCCAAAGCTACAGAGAATTGAATTTGATAGGGATTCATTATTCATGTCAGCCATGCAATATTTATATCCTGATAAGAATAAATAATTCAAACCAAGATGATCAATTATGTATAGATTTGGCATAACTAAATGCAATGTTTCTATAGCCTTTATCCACATGGAGCCCGAAGGAAAATCGCAATAATTAAGAGACAGAAAGGATTTAGTCCGTGTCGAGGTTTTAAACGTCAATCAGCGAGCATTCAGTCGATGGCAACTCATTTGACTCTATAGATTCACGCTCGCTCGCTCGCACGCCGCAGCTGTATGCATTCTGAGAGCGCCGCGCTCCCGTGTGCACCGCATGCCGCTGCAATTTGGAACTTCATTATTGCCCCATCACGGAGATTAATTATGCAGAAAATTCTAATTTTCCTCACTTCAGCCGTCAGAAGGCGGCGAGTGCGGCGTGCCAAGGAGATGACGAAAAGACAAGAAGTTTTTCTGTGTCGTGACAGCCGCGAATGTTGCAAACATCGTGTGTTCAGTTATACCATCCACTGCAACACATGCAAATTTAAATGGAAGATTTGTTTAATCCGCCTTAAAAACAAAAAAGAAATGAAAAATTTGCATACATTTGCATGTCCATCAATGTTTTTTATCGACTTGCGCTAAGCTGTATCTGTATATTTTTTACATTTACAACTCATTTTGGTTTACAGTACTGTATTTTCATTTATAGATCTATTGATATATATGCTATATATTCATTATAAATGACTATCATTGCAATAGCCCTTTCTATACGTGTTCTTGTATATTTTGTGTTATTTTATTCATTTCTCCCAGAAATGTCAAAACCCATACAAAAAGGAAAATGTATGTATATAAAATCTATATTTTATGAAAATACTTAAACACACACACACCTATCTTGCATCCATACACACAAATACCACATAAATGTAGTTTAACATGCAGTTTAAGTTATTGTAATGTCTTTTTTTTTAATCATTTAACTTGTTGGATCATGCCTTTTAATCATAATATCTCTTTAATTTATTTTTGTTTTCACAACCAATTTTCACCTTTTGCAAATTTCCGTCTTATTTATATACAAACAATTTCCAAGCGTCCAATCACAATCTTTTTTAATCAACAGTCATCACATCACATTGTGCTCCAGTATTATGATTTATACCATGGAGTTTAACACAATGGGAATCTCAAGGTAAATCCTGGTTTTCCTTTTCAATTCTAACATACTTCGATATGCAAAGTTAATATATCAGCCCCTCCCTCCTTGTATGATCGACATGACTAAAAGGCAATAGATGTACATACATTTGTAATAATGTAGCGTCCCTGCATTTTTCTCAGCTCGGCTCTCCGCTCCCATACTTTACACCATCCGACTCTATTTATGACTATCTGTTTTGGCATCCCCGAGCTTTTAAGCAATTAAGTAATCATTATGCAAATTAAAACCAAATCACCAGCAACCATCGCAAATTTATTAGACTCTGACAACAAGAAAGAAAGGCAAACACTTTGAAATTACACTTAACACCTGCAACCTGTCTTTGAACTGGAGAACATGTAGCTCTGTTTTTTTTTTGAGGTGGGGGGGTTGTTTTCATTTTCATGTTCCAACGCCAGCCCACATCAAAACAGCATCGTTCTGCTTGCGGTTCAGATCTCAGCTATGCTACAGTGCCTTTGTGTATAGAACCGCACTTTGTTCTGTTTGTTCTTTTGAAAATCCTTCTGCACAAATACAGCAAAACCGCTCTGTTTCTCCAGACCGATGCTTGTCGGGCATTGTTTTTTTATTTTATCTGATGTGTAAATTCAATTAAATGTGCCGCTCGTCGACAGGAAACTGCTGGAATGTATTGTATGGAATACTAATGGTAAAGAGTCACAGAGTGGGACGACTTAGACAAGGTGGTGCAAAGATTTTCTTCACTGTAGTTTTATAAAAGGACTACGATAGATTTATAGAGCTTTTGTCACCAAAGATAAAAAAATGAAAAATAATAATACAGCCTTACAATTATATAAATCTTGACAGTTGATACATTAGCATGTTGAAATTGAACGTATGCATGATGTCTGGATGTTTTAGATGTATACAATATACTATGTTAACACTCTGCTTGTTAGACATTTTAATTAAAATTCTTTCCGTAACTTTGTTATTTTCTCAAACAAGAATCCATATGTGCACCTATAGAGGGAAGAAAAAGATCAAGCTCAAGTGTCTGAGCACCAAAATGGGTGAATTTATTGCCTCCGATTGATTATCAACTGAGAGACGGACCAAATTCTTGCGGTTGGCATTTCAAATACGGCGAGGAGGATTCCTCGCAGAGAACCGCGTCACGTGGCAGAGCTGTTGGACGTTCGTGGCGGCGCAATTGCGACAAGGTGTAAGTACACCTGAGGACCGTGCACTGGACGATTCATCGATTTTGACGTTTGCAATTCACTTTGTACGTGACACCCGATGTCTTTAAGGTGATTGATTGAGTCATCGGTTCACTGAGTGACGTATGTTGTATGTCGACCGCTGCCTGACTTACATGTTGTAGCTCTAATGTTTTATCAAGCCAAGAAGATAAGAGCAGCTACATTAATACATTTATACCAGATTTATACCAGTGTGCTCCGTGGGTACTTTAGTGTTTGTTGGTTTTTTGCTGTCAAGTGAGAAATGGAAACTGTTTTTTTGGTTGTTGTTTCTTTCTTTCTACACTTTCGGAGGTTTAGTTTGCATTTTTGCTTCACTGTTGATTTATGTCACAGCAGTCAGGGTGATGTATAATTCCCCAGATCAATAAAGTTCAGCGCAATCAATCAAATGTGGCAGACTCTCTCTCCCTCTCTCTCTCTCTGCAGTGCATTAAGGAAAACAAAAAACCTCCACAAGTTCGACAACCATGTCGCAATACTACAGTGTATGGCAACAACGTCTTCCCGGATGGCGACAAGCTCATTTAGCACAGCTTAGCATCGGCATGTGGAATTTGTATGTAGAAGAAATAAATAAGTTTGGCAAAGCGGAATTAAGAAAGAGGACTTTTTTTTCTTTCATAGAGGGGAGTTAAAGGTGAAGATGCTGCCGCGGTGTCCCTCAGGGCGAAGCAGGTAAACAACCCCCAAATTGAGCTCTCTCCCACTCACACTCCAGAGCTCCACTTCCAACATCTCGACAGGCGGAAATAAGCGGCGCTAAACGAACCAAATTGGTTTTAAGTGCAATCCAGCTCTTGAGTCATTTTTAAGCTAATTGCATCAAAATATCAGATCATGCACCGAATTAGATGGGAGGTAAAAGAGTGCCGGAACGCGGGAGTGAAAGAAAAAAAAAAAACAAAAGGGAAGAGTAACAGTGCATAGGATGACTGCCACTGGAAAAAGTAGGTGAGGTGAAGATGTATTTGAGGCTATTTTTACCGGATAACTCTTTAGCCGCGTGATGACAAATTACTTTCCCTGTGTCAGAGCAAACAAAGCGTCCCGCTGGGAGCCCCTGTGCTATTTCATGATTTCTGCGACCCTGGCAGTGACAAAGTGAAAGCAAAGAGAGAAAGACTTCCTCAGCGGTCGCAGACAGCCCCCCAGCTTCACGACCAGGGACCGTCTTGTTGCATGTTGAGAGTGTTGTAGTATTTTTTCAGAAAAGGTAACAGAAATACAAACAATAACAAACAGCAGGGGGAGAGCTATCTCTGAAGTACCATCTCACACGTGTATCACTATGTTCATTTGACATGGTAGAGTTTGAGGTTCAATCGATCCAGTCATTTATACTACGAATGTCTCTTTTTAGCCATTTTCTGGTCATATACAAAACTTTCAAGTGAAACTGTAATGTGGAAACGCTATAAACAATAAATGGGTCATATTATACAATATTTCAACACTTCCACATGGGAGAAAAACTTTGTATTCAAAGTTTATTCCCCCAAATCCAGCTTTTCCTTGATTTTCCTCCATTTGAATATTGGATCATAGGAGCTACATTCAAAATCTGCTGTGTCTGTGTGAGCTGGACTGGCTCCGCCCACACATGCTCATCTTGGGAAGAGGAGGAAGTACTTCCTCTCGTGGCGCCATGTGCCAGAGCAGAGCTGCCTGATTGTGGGAGGAGTCAAAGGGAGGGCCTACCTTGATTGGGATTGGTTAAACCCCCGATGACACTATATAGGGTTTGATTTCTGATTGGCTGGTTGGAGCAAGACACTTTTTAAAACCTGAAAAAAGCCATGGAGAGAGAGGACAGACTGTCTTCACTTCTGGGGCGTCAGTCCAGGTATGGGGACGATAAGTACGGTTGGAAAACCAGTAGGAAGTGGATTTAGCATAATAGGACTCCTTTAAGAATGGCGAGTAAAGGGACATTCATATGGACAGACAACCAAGTTGGATTGCTATATCGTGTGACAAATGTATATAAGTGGATGGGTTGAAAAGTAAGAGGGTCATTCAACATAATGCATGTTGGGGACAAGTAAAATAAACAGTATCAGTATTGAATCAATTGAGCACAATCTGCTTCTACTGTACATCCGAACTAAAGTCTGTGATTGTCCGTTGTCCTTTCCCACCCATTAATACAAACTTAATTTGTGACACAACTAGATAAAGAACTAAAAAAAAAAAAACTGAATTGGACAGGAAAACTAAGACGGAACTAGTTAAGTGCGAGAGAAAAGAAAAGAAAACAACAGGAGACATTTCTATACAGAAAATAGACAAGTCCCAGGAGAACATGAACTGGGAGCCATGACACTTGGACAGCAAACACTCTACTCGTGCATGCGCAGTAGCAGCATTTCTCCTGTCTACGTGGCGATGGAGCCCATGCCTTTTCGAAAAGTTGCATTTTCAGTTGCTCCAACCCGCTGTTGCCGCGTAAACAAGGCCTCAGTCTCATGTCGATGCGTGGAAAAACAAGAGAGGCATCTGACAATTGATTCCGACTTCATGAGACGATTAGACGTGAGCGTTTTGATCAATGGCCGACTGCGTTCCTACTGGAATGGGAAATCAATGCCATTTGCTTCAGGAAGGATAGGCAGGTATTAATCCCAGGAGCCACACCTCGCATTTGACACTTTTGACTCCTGATACTCACCTCAATTTCATCAAAGGCTCCTCGAAATCAATTTGTTCTTGAGACACTCCGACCTCTCGGCCCACCCTTTGATCCCCTCAAAATTCCTATCGATTAGTCCAACTTAACAAGGCTCCAGCCACATCTGCCGTGCCCTTTGGATTATCCAATTTTGATTGGCTTCCATTTGTTTTCTTTGACTTAAAGTTACGTTAATCACAAGTTATTAATATCAACATTGAATTAAATGGCACCTTGTCGCTAGTAACTATTTTTGGTAATGGAAGGAGATTTTATTGATGGCGAGAGGCGAATAACTTCCATTGCAGGATGTGCCAAAGCTCTCATTTAACTGCAGCACTCTTTTCCCATTAGAGACTAAATGAAAAAAAAAATGTAATTCAGGCTTTCAAAAAGAAAGAAGACCAGTCGAATGAAATGGCTTCTCCTGTGCTAAGTGATATCCCAATGGCCAAGTGGCTGGCCTTGTCCATCCCTAAAAAAATATGAAAGCAGAATGATATAATGAGCTTATTTGAGCATAAAGACGGACAGCATGTATCTGTCCAGACGTTAGGGGGGAAAAAGTCACTAATTAACATGGCATGGCTGAAATATTTTTTTCTGGCAATTTAAAAAAAAAAAAAAAAGAGGAGAGAGGTAAGAAAAGGAAAGGAAAAAAAAATCTGAGTTTGTGGTGGTCATTTGCTGGGCTCCATTTTATTTCTTGGCTGGAAGCAGTAATTTGATGAATCAGTAATGAAAAGACTCAAGGGCATGGAGCAGGGTTGGGGTGATTTAACGAATATATCGACTATCAAGGGATTGCTGGTTAGCGAGGGTAAGGGAGGGGCTGTTTTTTATTTTTATTTGAGGGGTGATGTTTGTCATTTTATTTAGCTAATTTAATGGTCTGCTACCTCCAGAATTTTGCTTGGTGAATAATTAACCTGTAATTCAGATCATGCATGAATACGCAAACAGGAACTGTCTGAGTTGGGCGATACCGATTATGCATGATATGATATCCCATCCAAGTGGAAAGTATCCTCAATCTGAAGGATTATACTTCAGCTGCATACAGTAAGGATATCAAGATTGATTAAAATTTTTTTGAAGAAGTTTAATCTATAGACAATTGAGGAACATACATGATCTAAATGATGATCCTCTCCTACAGTAGCAGCTAAGGAGTCTATCGCTGTATTTAGGATTAAATATTCATATTTGATAAAACAGTTAGCTGGTTCATGCCAGCCTGGACCATTGTCGAGTTCTGCTGCTATACGTTTAGACTGCTGAGAGACCTTTACTGCACTGAGCTAAACAATCCAATAACAAATACAAACAACTGAATCCTCCATCTGCCTGCCTCACAATGATCTCATCCACTTTCCGTGAATTAGTGGAAATGTGTCAAAATAGATATAAGTGACATCCTCTAAGTAGCTACTTTATAATTACTTTACTCTTTTTATATTTACTTTACAAATGCTGAAGGCCGTCACAGATTAGTGATCCAAATCTTTATTATTATTCTGACTTATTTGCCGCTGCCCTATATCTCCTGCAATCTTTAACCGATTTGAACCGTTCGAATGTCAAAACATGGAGCTTATTCATGAGATGACTGCTATGCTGTGTGCTTTTTATGTCTTTAACCGTTTCCGAATAAATCACAAAAAACTACAAAACAATGTCCCATGCAAAGCGGATGGGAGAGGCACCTCATGGAGATCAAAGCAGATCAAAGCAGGAGATAATCTTTGATCTTAGGATCTCCACAGACTCTGATCTCCTTTAATCTGGTAGGATATCAGCACTGGAGACACGATAGAGACGCAGAGATCAAAGGACATCAGCCTTATTCAACCTTTAGCATTCACACTTGCAACCTCTAGTTTAGCTTTACTTTCCAAAAGAAGCAAACTCCTAGATAACTGGCCATATATAAATCATAAACTTTATCCCTCATGTCTCGAATGTTTTACAGCGATAAATTGGTTGGAAAAAACAAATCTGTGCTTGAGCACATACTTGCTATGAATACATGAATCTATATTTACTGATTCTCTTGTGTGTTGTGCAGCTCAAGTTCACAGTAAGCAATAATATCAATGTTGTCCTATATAAAGTTTTTCTTACATTTTTTTACTATATTAATCTCAGTGTTGGAGATCTGCAGTGGTGAGTGTTGACCTGACTTAACTTTTTTTCGATCAACCCTTCAGAAATTGCTTATCTCAAACTTTGTCCACTTTTTTTTATTTGAGTTTTTTTTATATGCAAAGCCACAAGGTCAGATATTGAGCCAATGCTCAATAAACCTGTGCCTAATGCTTTTGATTTGTCTGTTATCATCCGCTGGAACAGTCAGATAAATGTTGGTTTTCGTCCAGCTTGCCAATAAATCGGAGCAGCGCCTCCTCAGCCGAGGGTTTCATGTGGAAATATTAGCTGTGTTAAGGTTCAGCTGTTCAAACAAATGAGGAATTTTAGGATGCATATCAAGCATTATATTATTGCAAATTAAGACACGTCCGAGGCCGCAGACTCTGCCCGCGTCGATAAATTAGCAGTGCAGTGACTTTTTCCAGGGTCCTTTCTCAGAAGACGGACAATGAAAAGAAAAATGGTAAACAAATATGATTGGGGTAAACAAGGTGGAAGCAGCGGGAGATTTAGGGGCGACTCTACAATTTCGTTCGCAAAAAATCTGCCATTTGGAAAATCAATACAGCAGCAAGATGAATTCATTGTCGGCATAAAAGCACAACACGTTATGGTTAGCCATTAATTTTACGACTTGCTGAGTCACTACCGAGTAATTTTACTGCTGCTCGTAAGATCATCGGCCTTTTTAGGGCAGAGACTTATGAATCGAGAATGAAGGGCCTGAAGTGACCGGAGTCAGAGACGTTAAATCCTCGTTCCGGTGTGGAATTTCTGCAGACCATCAACCCGTTTTAAAGAGAACTCAGGATTTTCAAGCGTTCGGATGTATATATTTGTCTGATCTGGCTAATTGGCCCTTTGATTGCTTGACTGCAAAACAGAATAAATGCATAATTGTCTAATTAGAGATGATTAATTCAGATTTAGATGTGAGGTGATTTTTAGCGTGTTTGGGGAAATATTTAATTCATGACACTTGATTAGGGTTAAATGAATTAATACGAGAATTACCCTTCATGATTAGGGATCGTGGAAAAAAAAGAAAAGAAAGTCTTCCCCTAGCCAACAGGCAGGAAATCGAGGTTGCGTCTGGGGGGAAATTAACAAGGAAGTACAGAGCACATGACAACTCAAACTGAGACGAAATTACAAGAGCTGAGCGGAAGCAGACATGCTGATGAGAGGAAAACGTCCTCTGATGGAGGCGGTGGTAATGTGAGGAACCAAAACTCGCATGGTTTCATAGAATGCAACGTGTCGCGGTTCAGATTCAGTTCAAATAGGTTATTTACGAATCAGCAGGCGAAGGTATCAAAAGGCAAACCAAGATGGCGGAGAAAAGTCAAAAAACAAAAGAAGGTAGAGCCGTGATGTAATAACATTCTGAAGATTCTACAGGTTGAAAAAGAAAATTGTTGGAAAAAAAATGTTTTGTTTTCCATTGGTAAAGCCTGCATGCTCATCTTTTGTGCTCATCCAACAAACACATATTGTTGTTTTTTGTATAAATGTCCTGCCAAATTGAAGTAAATGGGCTTTCCAACAGTAGACAATGCATGTTTTGCTACAGAGAAATACACAAAATTAGCTTTCTACTGGTTTTCCAACAGTAGTAATCGTCCCCATACAAGCGAAGAAAGTCTGTCCTCTCTCCCCCTGGCTTGTTTGAGTTTTTAAAAAGTGTGTCGCTCCAACCAGCCAATCAGAACTCAAACCCTATATAGTGTCATCGGGGGTTTAGCCAATCCTAATCAAGGTCGGCCCTCCCTTTGGCTCCTCCCACAATTAGGCAGCTCTGCTGAAGTACTTCCTCCTCTTCCCAAGATGGGCATGTGTGGGCGGAGCCAGTCCAGCACAAATACGCTGCGGAAGGAAAATTATACATATAATCAGCAGTTTTTCAAATCATACCAGAGAAAAATTCAATTGGATGACAGCCTGGACTTAAAGACATGAATATTCTTTCATCTAAACTTTTCCATTGTAGCTCTGGCTGGATGTTTTGAGTCATTATGCTGCTGGAAGGTGAACCTAAAGCCCATTCAGTCTTTTACAGACTCTTAACAGGCTTTCCTCCAAGATTTTACTGTATTTGTCTCCATCCGCCTTCCCATCGGCTCAGATGAAAAGCATCCCCACAGCATGATGCTGCCACCGCCGTGTTTCACAGTGGTGAATGGTGTGTTCAGGGAGACATGCAGGGTATTCCTTTTGCAAGCCGCTTTATGAACATTAAAGGGATTAAACCCGACAAATATTGCAAGAATGCTTTAAAATAACAACCACTCAAGTATCATTATTCCTTTTTAGTGCCATGTTCATTGAGTACATTTTGTTTTGTTTTGGGTTTTTTCCCCACTCAGCAAATATGCCACGGAACCATTGCAGAAGAAGAAAAAAAAAAAAAAAACTTTCCAGAAATGATTTTTATTTCTTTATAACCTTCTCTTTATATCTTTTTTGGTCTCAAGGCATGTCTCATTCTTGAAAAGGCCCCCTTATCTCTACCTGGTTCCAAATCTAAGCCAAACCAAACACCAAACCTAATTGACAGTGATAGAAGAGGTCAGACAAATTGGCTCTAGAGGCTATTTTACCTTGAAAAATAGAAATAAGAATCTGATTACATTGCTTTCCCAGCAAAGGGGCTGGTTTGTCTACAGCTAAAGCACATGTGCAACAATATTGCTCTATTTGCTAGATTAAAGGTGGCGAACAATGTATTTTAGTGTCATTATGTGCCAAAATAATCCAAACTGGGTCAATTCAACTGATCATCTGGGACATAGTATGAATATTACAAGCTTTACAAAATGAGTATTATGCGCACTTTAAAGCCTTCATGTGTAATTTCTGGATTTTTTGGGGGGGAGTAATTAGAGGATGTGGAAGTCCCAGTAGAAGCAATAAAAAAGCTAGTAGATATTTGTTCAACTCCTTCAATTTTTCTTTCTGTGAGTGTAACCACATCTCATAATATTGAGTCTGCAAATGAAACTCGTTCACTTGAACGCAGTGGAAAATGGCAGTTAAAAAAAAAGAGAGAGTTAGCAGAACAGGGCTGGATCATTTAACTACTAGTTTTCAGAGTAAAATTTCCTTAGTGTGGATCTTTTCTTTTTTTTTTTTTTTTCCCAGTTTTTCCTCGCTTTGCATGCAGAGGGATGTGCAAGCATTTGTCCAACGCTGACACTTGTATACTTTTTTTTTTTTTCGCCCCAAAGAAATGCAGCGGTGCATCAGCAAAAAGGCGGGAGCGGAGCAAATTAGTATTCCAGCAGTTTCAAGCGAACCAAATATCAGCCAACGGTTCTCTGGAAAAACCTGGATGCTGCATGTCGATTTCATTTTCGTACGAGTTAAGACTAAAATTGAATTTTCACACACCTTATTGATTTGGCATTCTGCATATCAATCAAGTTATTGTTAAAAGATGGAATATTAACACCGAGGGAAAACGCCGAGGGAGCTTTAAATACCTTTGGTGGGAGACGAGGGGAGGTAAAGTACTGTTCCTATAATCACTGCATACATCGCTGAATGTTTACAACCTGTGGACAGACTGCCAAACGAAAAGGGAACAGGTTGCCTGTCTCATATGTTTTGCAAATGAGCCGGTACAGTGATGTAGGAAGACTTTGGAAGTGTTCCTCAGACGGTAAACATGGCCACAGACACAACAATCTCCCAAGGGAGCCAAGCTTAGTTTGCGGGAATTACCTTGTTTTATGCACCATCTTTTTTTTTTTTTCTTTTCGCATACGCAGATTTCCCCCCCGAAGCCATTCATTGATCATGGAAATTAAGCCCAAGCATATTTATTTGTCAGGCAGACTCGCGCGCTCAAGTCGACTCTACATTTGTTTTCCTGGTTGTCACCGTGTCTCCGGGGAGCCGTGTGCCACCTGTTCTGTTTCGAGGGTGCAAAATGATTGTGTGAAAGTGGGAATGAAGGTTTCTTTTCTTTTCTTTCTTTCTTTCTTTTTCTTTTTTTTTTGCCTCAGGATTGTCAGTGAGAGTTTGCCGGCATGTCGGCCTGCAGCTTCCAGCCTCACTGTACCGTGAAAGTTTTACAGCAAAGATGATTGATGACTGCCGTGAACTCTCAGGGGGCATTTTGGGGAGACATCAACCTCGGTACTTCTCTAATTAGGAAAAAAAACTTTTTGTCTCTTAACGCCCATGTGTTTTGGTATGATTAGATTGTTCATTTTATATATATTGCACATTCAATTGCTGACTTGGATTGAGGAGGTCTCAAACTGAGGTGGACTTGGGATTGGATGTTTGGATCCTTGACCTCTATCAGCTCCTTAAAAAATAGCATCATAATAACCTTTACATTTGAACCGCGGTATACATAATGAAAATGTCTATATTATCACAAAACCAGACGAGTATTACTGAAAATGGCTACAATCTCAACATAAAGTCAATTTTAATGGAACCTTCTGGTGCAAAATACAGTGAAATGTCAAAAAAAGCAAAAACTTTATTCTTTATATAGCTGTTAGATTATTGCTTTCAGGCTAATGCTAGTTTGCTATCTTTCATAATCGCATCACTGATATCTCAGCTCGGGTCTCACGCTAGTTTAAGAAAATTTGTTTAAAAAAAAAATCAGTTTTCTTTTAAATTTGTCCAATTGGTATGGCGGACCGGATTGGAGCTTATTGTTTTGGCCCACGGGCTTTACGTTTGACATCGCAGACCAAAAAGTATTGGGGTATATGACCTTGCTTTGTTGTGTTACATGCCCTTTATTCAATTCAATTCAATTTTATTTGTAAAGCGCTAAATCACATCAACAAACATCTCAAAGCGCTCTTACAATGACAGAGTACAACAGAACCCAACTAAACCTTTCCAAAGCAAGCAGATGTAACAAGCAACAGTGGCCAGGAAAAACTCCCTCTTCAGGAAGAAAGCGTGGGGCGGACCCTAGACTCTGGAAGGGCGGTTATCCGCCTTGACCGGTTGGGGGAAGAAGTACATGGGATAGGACAGGGAGGGAGAGGAATAGAAGAGGGAGAGAGAGAGTGGCAGACAGGCGAGATAAGTACAAATACTAAGAAAAGTCTATGATGAGCGTTGGTCTGATGATGAACCAATCTCAGTCTGGAGTTTAAGGGCCGTGCCGTTGCGGTGGGGTCCCGGTGCTGTGGTGGGGTCGGGTAGCAGGACCGTCGTAAATCCACTCTGTTTATGCAATGTCTTCTTGGGTAGGCTCAAAATAGTTTGTTTTCTAAACTGTTTTGTCCTTCTTTGATAGTCCTCATATTGAACATATGTCTCGTTGAGGCACCCAGGAATGAGCCTGTGAAATGTCACGATTAAAACTTCCTTAGTGTCCAAGATGTGGACGCGTTGAAAAAGGTATCTGCATCATATGAGAGATGCGACTTCATGGACAACATACGTTTCTTTTAATCTTCTGAGCTTGCTCAGTCTTTAAACGCTCCACTCTAAATGCAAATAACTGCAGTTCCTGTTATTTACCCAATCCCCTGGCCCGCTATCCTAACACACTGACAGAGTCTGAAACCAGTTTGTGCCGTCGCCCTCAGCTGGAAGCCCCCCTTTGCTTTGCTTTGCTTTGCATCGTCTCTCTGAATTTCCTCCCACGGTTCAGAGACCTGCAGGTCACAAAGGTTTCGATTCAGAAGGACCAGTAGTGCAGCGTTTGTCCCTGTCTGAGGCCGGAAACATGTGACATCTGACCTTAATAAAAAGTGACATGTCGTGTCGCGATCCGGAATTGCATTGACGTCTTTGTTTTTTTAGGGATTCTTTTTTAGCCACATTTATAGCAAAGCTCTAGGGACTGCAGTGTCAATAGGTCTTCAAATTTGAGTTCCTCCTGGTAAATCTACCCAAACATTGCACGGGCTATGAAATTCTGTACAGATATACGTATATGAATCCACAATGATTGAAAATGTTTTTGCATTGAACGCCAGGCGTAGTAATATTTGCCGGGTCTGTTGTCGGTAGATTTATTCCTTGACAACATTTGCTTCTGCAGATAGATCAACTTTCTAAATTACGAGGCCAGTATAAGTCATAGACATGCTCACATCGTAAATAAGGTTTCATCACACACTCCTCTTAGAGCACAGATTATGTATCTTTGCTTGTTTTACACCAATTGCAAGTGCAATTTTTTCCCAATCGGGCACTCGATCTGGTTCAATAGAGAACATGTGCCTACAAGACATGTCTCTGCCCACAAGTCTTTGTTTAATGATGGTCTTTTATTTTGATTTCCATGGAACAATGTGTTTTTTTTTTCTCAATTTATTTTCATAAACTCACACTGTCTGAACCAGTAAAAGAGATAGTGCTTTTGTTTGCTATTCCTAAGAACAGAATCAGTTTGCGATGATGCAGTATTCTATATTATATCAAACATATGAAACGACACTGGATGATAGTAAGAGACATTGGAGGTCCAACAGAAGTGTCTCAAGAAAATAAATGGAAAAGCACATATTGCACATTTCGGATCTAAAAGACAGAATCAGAGAAGCGCAGACTTGGAATTTTGCCATAGATAAATGTACATCCTTTAAGCGGGCTGAAGACTCAGAAAGAGAGGCTGGGAACACAAAATGTTGACGCTGGAGAGAACCGGAAGCAGCGACTTTGATGCACTTTCGGTTGCTGCATGTGGGCTGACCGCTTGGCCTGCGAGGGCGCTTTTCCAGACGTGCAGGGTTTTTTTTTTTTTTTTACCTCACCTCACCCTCCTTTTGAAATCTGAGTGCACACGGGCCGCGGCGAACAGTTTGCATACAGCTCAGCGCCCTCTCATGTCGACGCCACATCTAAGTAATGTTTGAAGGCTTTACAAAAGGGCCGACGTCTTTTCCACATCAAGTGAATTCCAAAAGTGGCCATTTCATATTACTTGGCCCGTGCTCCTCTGCTAAGGTCATACTTGATTGCGCTACTTTCCAATAAATGAGGCCCCTCGTGGAGTTTTTTTTTTTTTTTCTTTTTTTTTTTCCTGCAGCTCTCCGAGGCTAGGCAAGGACATGGAACAGATAGCAGAACTTTCGAGCGACGCCCACAGAAGAGGAAGATTAGAAAAGATGTGTTAAAAGTTGTGTTTCCTTCCTCCACCAAGCATTGCAGTCATTTAGCTTTTTATAGGATGCGGGCCCAGGTCTGAGGGGGCAGCTCACGCTCGGAATCCCGCCTGGCGTTCGCCTTCAAACGAGAGGCAAGGGGGGGAAAAGGATTGAAGAGAAACGCAAGATACAAATAAATGGGGATGGAGAGTGCAGCAAGCTACGGGGGAAAGGTGGTGATGAAAAGAGGAAAAGACACACGGCTGAAGAAAGGGAAAGCAAGGGGCGGGAAGACGAGCGCGGCCTTCAGTAATGAGCCCTGGTTAAGAAACAGGACTGCGCCGCATGTTGGATTTCATTTGGTATCCATGCCTCTGCACATTATTTTTCTCTCTCGCTCTCTCTCTCTTTCAGCCCCTGCACTGTAATCATGTTGACTTGAAGTTTCTCGAAAAATATTCCAGTCGTCGGTGACATTCGGACTACCAATGTGCATAATGTCGTGGAGGTTCCATTCACGGGGCCCGCCGATCAGACACCTGGGATCCGCTCTGTAAGATGACACAAAACAGTACACAAACTCGGCCTTCGCACACTCGATAGGATGCGAATAGGCTCGGCTTCTCCGCGAGGATTCGTTCCTGTCACGGTGGCCGCTGGGCGGCTTCCCTTCAAGACAATCCGGGGGACGCGGCGATTGCTTCCCCTTAATCCCAGAAAGTTGCGCCCGATGGAAACTTTTGACAGTCCCGAGTCGGGACGTTTTCTGCCGACAGTCACGATGATGTCGGTCCTCAAAGAGAGCAGCAGACCAGAAATACCATCGATGTCTGAGATGCTGATGGCAAGAAAAGAAAAAACCCTCATTTTCTGTCTGCTGTTCTAATTGACTGGATGAAAGCTGATGTGCGAGAGGAACAGTGACTGTGGCATTTCTTTGACTGCACATTTGCTCTGAGTTCTGTTTGTTAAAAAAAAAAAAAGAAGAAATGCTGGTTAATTGGCGCCTTTCAGAGACGCATCCTTTCTTCAAAAACAGTTATTGGTACATGGATGGAAAGCAGATTTAGTAAATCAAGCTCCTCCAATTACCTGAACTCCAGAGGAGAAGTGTGTTGTATGAGTGTGATCCACTCATTAATACCACAAACGCAGCCTTTGCATGACAGCTTGTGTTGCTTTCCTGATGTGATTCCTCTAAAGACAAGTCAGACGGTTTACATAGTGTTTTTTTTTTTCCTTAGTGGGTCAGACCGCCTGATGTTATTCTGATCCGAGCCTCCCTTCCTTTTATCACTGAGCTGTTTCTACTGACACAGACAAAACGGGACTCCCCGCGGACCAATTATTTTAGCTTTCTCATTGAAAGCACCGCTCCACTATTAGTGTGGGCTCGTGGATGTATAGCTAAAGCACTATATGATGTTCTCTGTTTGTGTGCGCACATCCGTGTTCGACTGACAAGGCGGCGTGTCACTTTTTTCTTTTTTCCTATTATGAGCCGTCCTCACAATGAGAGCTCTGTCTCCAGAGGAAGCCTGTCCAGCTCCGCCAAGAGAAACCAAATAAATAAGACGAGGCTGGGGATAAAAAAAAACAAGAAGAGCTGTCAAAGAAACATGGAAGCGAACGAGCACGCTCAGGCATAATGAAATTGGCAACACAAACACAGAAAGCGCTTCATGGTGATCTCATGCTAGCGTAATGATCCCGTGCCCCGGACTGTACCAATTTCAGGCCGGCGTTTACTCCCAACTGAGTGGCCGGAGCCTACGGCCGTCTACACAACAACACATTTCATTTAGAATGGCGAGCACTCTCAAAAAGTGGGCTGCGGTATGATATTGAAGCCTCCTCGAAACATTCGAGACACGGGCCTTTCCAAAAAAGGCCACACACACACACACACACACACACAGAAAGCTTTATTTTTTTTTTTTTAATTGAAAAAGCTACAGCTTCAAAGGGGATGAGTTTCACAAGGTTCCTCAATCCATGTGTCCGCTGGAATTTTAATATAATACAATGTAATTTCTCAAAATGACCGCAAAATGGAAGTGAGTTTCGAAAAACTTGTGGAAATGGGAGAAATCCTGAGGACCGGGGAGAAATAGAACATTTTCTGATGCAGCATCTCAATAAGTAATATCACCAGTCTTCACAGTTGAAGTCGATATATCAGTTTTGATGTGTAAATTGTAGTTTTGTGACCAAAAAAAAGAAGAAAGAAAACAACTCGGAATAGTGTTCTGATAATCTTCAGGTAAATAAACATGCAAGGCGGCTTTATTTGTTTAGCACATTTCAGCAAGCGCTTTATATGTGCAAGCATGTACGGCCGGAAATAGTGAAGGCAATTGTGAATAAAAACAAGGAAAGAGAAAAAAGAAGAGAATACCTCGCAGCAATTAGAAAAGGCTACGCTGTAAAGATACCGCGCATCATAAAATAAATACTTGCTTTACTGAAAGGCAGCAGCAAATGGAAAAGTTAAAAGGCCTCAAGGTTGGAGTCATCCTGCAGTTCTCAAGGGAGCTTCAAACAGAAATGAAAAAAAAAACTGCTCCTGCACCTTTTAACAGGTTTGATCCAAATCTGAAATACATTCTGGAGCTAAACCAGTCAGAACTTTGTAGACCAGAAGCAGACTATTCATGTCAGAAAGCATAGGCTTCGGGTAGCATCTCTTTAATGTAAACCGTGTTGCCAGTTTGGGCAGGTTTCTGCCCAGTTGGGCTTCTTGCGGAGTCTGTTTGTGTTACCTTTAACCTTTGTTTATTTAGTGCAGTTGTGTGCTCACCATGTGTTCTTCATTACACATGAGTTTCTACAGAGGTGGAGATTTGGGCTGGTTTTTTATCGAGGTGAGCTGGAAACAGTGAGTCAGATCTGGCAACCAAACCGACTGCTCAAAAAACCTGAAAATATACTTATTATACATGTTTTTTGTGGGGGTTTTTGGTTTCCAAGACATTAGTTATACAACACTTCCTCATTGGCCTCACTCATAATTTTGTTGAGTTGTCATTTTTTTGTAAAGTTTATTGTTGCATAATTACAACACATCCTAAAGTGCTCCACAGTTCTGACTATGCATTTTTTTTAAATTTTTTTTTTATTAAATACAAAGCAGTCCTGTCACCTTCTTCTGCGGTACACTGTGCCATGTAAGTTGTTCAAGAGGCAACATTAATTTAAAAAAAATGCCCATCACTTACTTAACAGCCTCTTTAAAAACTGAAAAATTGCTGAGAAAGATAATAGCTGTTGTGGCCTCATCTGTCGACTCAAGAAGTTCCATTCTAATCTTATCTCAATGTTCTACTTTTTGTAACCACTGGAGTGGAAATATGGAGAGTTATTAGTTTTTTTTTTTTTAGTAATTACCAAAATGCAAAGTTGGTGCTTGGATAATTTCAATCCATTTAGTGGATCCTCCCTAAGTATTAGTATTAGTATTATCTGCAGAGCTCGACATCATAAATGACTTGATCTTCAGTTCATGTATCACATGTGCTTCTGTCTCGTGTGATCCCAGACAGACACCGGGAGCTATATACCGTTACTTCGCTACGCTAAAGATAGCGCTCCCTGACTGGCACCTTTAGTCTACTCATGCAACAATCTCCTGCGTACCATTTCGAATGACATTTAAAAAAATAATAATAATCTGACGCGTCCTTAAATAACAAGCCTATGAAAGATTCCTAATTTGTTCATCTTGCCGGGCTTCATTCATCATTGACCCATGCGAGGGTGAGTTGCACAGCAAATGAAGCTGATAAACAATTATTTCCTCATCAGCTCTTGATGACACCCGGATAAAAAAAATATCTGATTTATAACACAGTCAGTGGAAACTTGAAGTTTTAGAAAAATAAGAAAAACAAGTGAAAAATCTCTTGCATTTTTTTTTTGTTTGTTTGTTCTTACTTTGAATTGGCGACTCGCAGTTGTATTGGTTCAATCGAGCTCCAAAGGAGGAGGGATCGCCAAATGGCGGAGCAGTTTGGAGATAAAAATCAACAACTGGGCGCTAAACCTGTAAATCCTTGTCTCCTTGCCAAGTGAGCGGAACAAAAAGCCTCCAGAATCCAGTCAAATCAAGCCAAAGTGTTGTGCACAGCGAAAGATCATTACCATTTGTTCTTGGGTGAACCAACCCCGCAACAGCTGAAAAGTAATCCCCGGCATGTCGCCCCTCTCCAAGCATTTAAATTCGTCTCTAAGTGGCATTTGTCTCAAGTATCCGGGTAAAACCTTGCGGATCCTGGCTGAGAGGCCGACAACGATACATAAATTTCACACTCGCGTACCTTCCAGTGGCGGCGGAGGTGAAGTGGACGCACTGACAAGGCACACACTCAGGGACAAGGGCCTGATGTAGAGCACCGCTCACCCCCAACCAGTAATAAAACACTCGCCGTCGCCGTCGCCGCCGCCGCCGCCGCCTCCCGCTGCCACGGCAGCAAAATGTCCGTATAGGTTACGCGCGGCGTGTGGCGGGGAGACGAGATGAGCTCCCGGTGTAAGGACGAAAGTAGAAAGATGTAACCTCAGAACGGAGGTCAATTATGTTGGAAGTTGTCCACGGCTTAGAGCAGGGGCATCGCCGCCGTCAGAAAAGATAATAGCTATTACCGACAAGTCGGTAAAAGTCGCGGAGTACAGCGCCGAGCTATAATTTCTCTGCGGCTATATGCCAGCGGTGTCAGCTCGCATCTATAAGGTATTCCTATCCGCAGGAGAAGACGCTCTTATAGGTCAGAGACAACGGGCCTCTGGAAATTTTGATAAATAGTTCCTGGCAAGCCTTTTGTGCGGCGCTTTTCCCTCCAATTTGTTTATTTGCTGGGGCCCATTGCATGCATTATAGATCTATACTGTTCCCTAATCCTCTGCAGCGCTGGCTTTGATGGCTTTGGGTGCTGGCAGAGCAGGCGGCAAGCCGGAAATTCCCCCGCTTTGTTTCGCTTGGAGTCCTAAAGCGCGTACGGGATAAGGGTGAAGCACAAGGCTGACTATCAATGTCGGGAAACCAAATCTTTCGAAGAAAGATCGTCTGCTTGCAATTGATTAATGAAAATACTTGACCTTGTTGGTCTTCAAAACGGACTTCAACACTGCAGTTTTTCTGTGTGGAGTCTGCACGTTCTCCTCATGTGTGCATGCATTTCAGGTTATTTAAGCTCCATTTCTAGGTGTGAATGTGAGCTTTGTTTTCACAATATAGAGCGCCATTCACAACAGAGCCATCCCACAGCTCTTTACAATCCAATATAATATAGGAAATATAATAAATATGAGAATAATTCCTTCCACAAGGTGAGATTTAACAGACTAAGGCCCCGTCCGCATAACGTTCAGTGACTCAGTGAAAATGGAAGAAAATGCATGTTTTTTTTCTCGATAGACAATAACATGAATGTCGACGTGTCTCCACAGGAGACCTGTAACATTAGCAGCTTGTTTGTTGTCTATTTGTCATCAATGACAATAGAGCATCTTCCTCCAACTGGACTCCCAAACAGAACTGCGCCACAGAAACTCTATAACAACTGACTATGAATAAGATATGACGATTTCGACAATTGAAAGTAATGTTACTTCAACTAGTTATAATTAACGGCTAATAACTTGGAAAGTAACTCCAATCCTTTTTAATTATGCTGCACAACACTGCGGACTATGCGTAGAATTTAATCTTCAAGCGTGCTTGTGGGTGCCTGTATCTATTTTACAGTAAATAGCACTATAAAGATCCTATATTTAACAGAGTCTCAGTCCCACTGCAAGACCATAAAGATTATAGCTGCAGTCAGTTATTTGATGTGAGTTTAAAGAACTACAAATTACATTAATGTCAGGCAAGAGAAGTCCCTTTTATATAGTTTCTTTATCTCTTTTTTTTCCCCTCTGTATCTGTTTCTTGCAGCTTCCTCTTTCTTCCCCAGGCGTACCCATTCTTTTTTTTTTTTTTAACAACTTCTCTCTTTTCTCTCGTTCGGCTTAGCCTTTGTTTGGTCTCGAAAAAGAAAGTCTCCCCTTCACTGTCCACCACTCTGCCCGTCTCTCACTCCCCTTCCTCTGAAGACGGCCTTCGCACAGAGCGAAGGGGGGAAAATGAGCTCGGCGAGAGGGCAGGCCGACGCCGCTGCAGGCCGACAAAAGAAGCGAGCCGGTTCGACTGACAGCTCGCGCAGACGCGCCCGCGGGCGACATTAATTGAGGCGGGCTTGGTAGGTGCGCCCAGATTAGCGCCGGTTGTAAAGTGCTGATGCACCAGAAATGACCACCACGGGCAGTAATGCCTCTGTCCGTCCTCAATCAGCACCGCCGGTGTCATTATAAGCACACGGAGAAGGGCAAAGGCTGCGATTGCGAATTGACTCATTGAGGTGCAACATCGCCAGCGGGAGGAGAAAATCTCAACCTCGGCATCATCCGCGAGCGCAACTGGCCCAGTTTTAATATATCTGACAGACGAGCCCACATTTCCTTCATGATTTTGTTGTGTTACCGAGACAATGACAGACTGCGAAACACTTTATCGGCCAGACAGTTTTCAATCAGAGGGGGTATCGTCACAATCGGTGCTCGACTTGCAAAAGAGGCAGAGTTAGTTATTTATGGGCTATTTTCAAAGATTTATGTTCAGTAAAAAAAAAAAAGAGGTTACTCTCCATCCGTGCAGCTTCTACACTCACTTCGTTCAAAGTCCCAGAAGAGCTGGAGCCAATCCCAGTTGACAAGAGACGTGGACATGACATCAGTATAGGTTTAACTAGAAGATCACCGATTATTCATTCATTCATTTATTTCAGGCATGTCACATTCTGTGCATTAACATACATACCAACATCCCTATATACACACCCACACACACACATATATATATATATATATATATATATATATATATATATATCAAAAAATATATACACCATGTGATGATAATAAATAATTAAATTATAGGTAATGAAAATATATTTATACAAAATATATCATTTATGTTTAAGTATACCCACACATACTTATTAACATACATACGCACACACACACGCACCTCATATATCTGATTAACATGCTTGAAAAGCGGTAGGAAGAAGTTAAATTGATAAATAGTTGTATTTTAGAATTATCTTTCAGTATTAAGAATAGTTAGTATTATATATGTCAATTTAAGAGTAAGAGTGTTATTGAATATAGAAGACTTTTATATACACACATACAACATACAAACATATACAATTAGGCCACGTTTTATATATTTGGAACCTGGAATCTCCGGAGCACACTGGCTTGCTGTAATGACAAAACAGGCTCTACAAACTCTCAACACAGGATCAAAAGAGGCTCAGAACAGCATTAAATGGGTTCTAAACAGGCTCTAGTCTAAAGAGACACTAAAGTGGGTCAAAACAGGTCCAAGACAGGCTCAGAAAAGGCAGTGAACAGGCTGGAAACAGGCTCAAACAGCCTCTAAGTTGTTCCAAAATTTCTTCAAACAGGCCCCAAATTCAGATTGTATGTTCTGGACAGTTGGGCAAAGCTGGAGTCTCCTGGGAAAACCTTGTGCACGCTCGTGGAGAACAGTAAATAGCTATCCTGAAAACACAATATTCTTAGACGCCAACTTGACGCGTTTCCAATCTAATTGAGCACACGGAAAAGTAAGCAGCTCTCCATCCAGTCCCGTAAACATTAATAGGTCATTTCTAGTCTGATTCCACTGAATCATTGCAGAAGAAGGGATTGCAGCAACACGAGACGATTGAAAAGGCACCAATTATTTCAGAACATTATTTTTTTTTTTTTGACGGATCTGAATTTTTTAAACGCTTTCATGAGAAACGCTTTGGTTTCTTCACTGACATTTCCCTCAACCAGAATCTTTCCCTGCATTTGTCCCATAAACTAGTTTTGCAGAAAGAAAGCACTTTTTGGGTCCATGTTTCTTTTACAAAAGCTATTGTCTTTGAGGATCACTGAAACCAAGATGGCGGCAAAGCAATTGTCCCTGTATCACTTAAAATGCCGACGACACGGAGGAATTTATAAGTGGGAATAGTTCAACATCACCATATGAACACGGCTTTCTTTCCTCTTGGAAACCCGTCAGCTGGATGGGTTGGCTTCCATATCCCCGTATACACCTCCAGCCTTGAGAAAAAAAGAGGCTGAGAAAAACAACGCACGTGAACGAGTGGGAGGAGAAAACGTCATAGAAAGCGGTTTTGGTGGGAGATGCCGGCCGCCAACCGCCTCAACGCCAAGGCAGAACAAATACCGTGAAATATTCAATAGGTTTGAGGATCTCGGTGCGCCTGCACCGTAGTGAAAATACAAAATACCTTTTGACGTATTATCAAAACTTTCCTGTCATCCGTGTGGCGCTAACTCGTCGCCTTGCGACACACGCTGCGCGCAGAGTCATCTTTGATACTTTAAGGAGATACACTCAGTGGCACATCCTTTTAGCTACAAAGAGGCATTTCATCTGCAAAAGGCCCCCTTGCTGAGTGCAAAATCACAAAGGGAAACCTTGGAATGTAATGTGGGAGCCAAGTGTGGTAAATTATACATCTAAATGGTATGACTTTGGTCTGAATAAACCATACCTCTCCCCAGAAAAGGAATTAAAAAAAAAAAAAAAGGTTTGGATAGTTGAAGAGAATTAACAAGTCACCCATTGAGGGAAGGAATTCCGAAGCCACGTCCTAAAACAGTCGATTCAGCCAGTTTAGAACTCTATCAACACGTTTAGTCCTCTATTATGGAGAATGAAATTCAACAGCTCAATCGTCAGGGATACTGGCGGGATGTAACTGGCGTTACATGTTCTGTGTGCCTTCGGAGCTGCAGGAAATCTCAGTCCCAAGCCGATGAGTTGGTCCAGTGATACCAGAGTGAATCATCCCCCAAAGTGGGAGTTGCAAGATATGTGAGTAACGTTCAACCAATTTGACTTTTCAGGCCTGGCTGGAGTGCTAATTTCCTCACCCCGCCAGATTTCTGACAGAGGAAGGTGGGGTGGGTGGAAGGGGGGGAGCAAGTAAAGGAGCTTAAATTGTATCCTTAAAAAAAAAAAAAAGGCAGAGAACTCGGGAGCCTCCAACGTTCAGGTTCCACCCCAAGATGAAGCCAGTTATTATCATCTCATTACGGAGACAAATGGCTATCATTTGCACGGGCATATCTCAAAAAGAAGAAAGAGACTCTCCACTGTGGTAAAATGAATAGCTTTGCACAGCAGTTGGCCAACTATGAGTCACCTAAACACTTTTGCTGAGTGTGAGAGTTATTTGATCTGAATTCAAATATTGGAACCGAGCAACAAGCCGAGCGAAACCAAACAAAAAGGGGCGTCCGCTCTTTATTCCTTTGTAAGGCCAGGGACCACATAAGTACCCATAAATGGCACATGTGGCTGTTAAATTAAGCCGGACCAGATTTCAAGAATTAGTCAGAATTATAAAAATGGATTGCAACCATGGTCATGTTTTCTCTTTGCATCTCAACAGGCAAGAAGGCAACATACCTTTGACAATGATACAATTGGATTCTCCCGTCTCCGTCAGAAAAATGTCATCCGGTGATAATCGGTGACGTGTCTTGTTATCGGCCGGGGAGGACGGACAGCGGGGGGGTGTGATGGATATGTCAAAAGTGGCAGGCCCGGTCACGCCTCTGCAACGCCAGCTGATAAAAGGACACGTCATCGGCCGACAGTACGCCTCTGACGAAGGCGGGCGAATCCAGTCAAAATATGTCAAAGGTGTGTTGGAAACGATCTACGCACCCAACGAGCATGAGGCTTTCTCCCACAAGCGCAAAACAGCGAGGGAGAGCGTGCAAAGTCCACAAAGAAAGGCTCGAAACGGTAACCGTGTAACATGTAGGCGATCCGATGTCAGAATCTGACAATAGGCATGTACCGTAGAGTTCCTAATAGAAGAGCACACCCCCCTTTTCAAAGCGAGTGAAGGAAAGACAAACCTTTTTTGTAGTGGGCACAAAAAAATGCAGAAACAACAGTCAGTTCAATTATTTCTGGTTTTTCGGTTTTCGAATATTTCAGCATGTTTGCACCTGCGCTCACATGTTCCCAATAGACGCACACCCCGAGGCTTGTCCTCGAGCACTGCGCTTCTATTGGGAACTATACGGTACCTACAGTTTACCCCCTTTTTAAAATCATTGAAGTGAGACAAGGGTGAAGGGGAAAGCAAACAAACAAACAAACAGAGCTCTGTGCACGACAATGCAACCAAACCGATATCAGAGCCTGTGTTTGGTCGTACCTGAATGTGAGTCACCTCACGCAACAATCACCCAGATGGAAGGAAATCCATATAATCAATGTAGGCAAATCCAAAACTTTACTCGGAAATGAAAGCACCCCCCCTCCCGCCCCTCCCCCGCTCCCTTGTTTACACTGCTGCTGATTGTCTCAGATACAACTGGATGAGAAAATCATACATATCGCCTGCATTCTGATGAGTTGTTATCGGCCAATTATTTTCCTCCGGCTGTCAACAGAAATGAAGCTGTATTTCTGCAAGCATGGCTAACAACCCGCGGGGAGGCCTGTCTGTCGGGCGTGTGGTAGTTCTGAATGTGTTTGTGTGTGTGTGTGCGTGTGTGTGTGTGTGTGTGTGTGTGTGTGTGTGTGTGTGTGTGTGTGTGTGTGTGTGTGTGTGTGTGTGTGTGTGTGTGTGTGTGTGTGTGTGTGTGTGTCTGTTTGAGGGAGGGCTTGCACTACATAAGCCAAACAACTACATTATTGTACGCCGCTCTTCTTCACTCTCAACATTTTTTTTTTGCTCTTTCTTCCTGTTCACATTCCAGCAATCCTATTTGTTTATTAAATTCTTTTTTTTTTTTTTTAACTTTCCAACCCCTTTTATTCCCTCAGCTCCTTCCTCGTTTTCTCTTATTATACTTTCACAGTCTTGTTTTCTTTTTGGCACACTCTTCCTCCGTCTCTCTTTTTGTGTTGTTTTTTTTCTTTCTTTCCTGCATCATTCCCCTCGTTTATGCTAGATTTTAGGTCCCGGGCCTTCTAGCTTCATTTGTCTTTTCTTTTTTTTTTTTTCCTCATCAAGTTCTCGGGTCGCTTTTCAATTGCGGCGGCGTGTGCACGTGCATCAAAATGCATCTTTGCGCGCACGACGGAGGCAGAGTAAACAGGAGCAGGCAACTGACACAGTCGCAGCCTCGGTGCAAGGGAGCAAAGGCATAACAGGCCAAAAACAATTAAGCACAGAGAGGAGACAGGCCCGCCAGTGAGGGACATTTACATTATTGAAAAAGACTTTGAGGGGATCGGTGGAAGCTGCATGCCCAGAAAACACACACACACACTCACACACACACACACACAAACACACACTCACACACACACTGCCTGCTTCAGTACTGGACATGCCAAATAATGATCTCTCAGTCTCTCGCCCCCCCCCCCCCCCCCCCCCCCCGGTCTTCCTCTTTCCTCCCTGCCTGGTCCGTCTTCTTCTCTATCACCCCCTCACACACACATACACACACACACACCATCCCTCGCTCTCGACTTGATCCGCCCTCCAGTACCATCCAAAATCACAATCTAATCTTTACAAATGGCATACCTACAGAGCTGCGTGATGTGTCACCCCGCATCAGGAACCAGGCCCAAACGCGAGAGGACGTCTATTGTGCTTGACATTCCCCTCCCTCCACTGTCATTTCATCATGGTAAATGTCAAAGTGTGTGTGTGTGTGTGTGTGTGTGTGTGTGTGTGTGTGTGTGTGTGTGTGTGTGTGTGTGTGTGTGTGTGTGTGTGTTTATGTAAGAGTGCATATGCATGTGTACGACGACACTCTTCAAGCATTGTGTGTGTGAGAAAAGTTTTGTGCACTTTGCATGTCAGAGTTTTTTACTTGACTGGCACTTTATGTTTTTTCTTATAAATGGAGCATCAGAAAGTGGAGTGCAAATTTCTAATGGTTGAACATGGGGAGTTTCACATGGACAATGATGTTCCAGATAAGAGAATTTATCATGTATCATATTTGTGTTTTTCCACATTTATACTGTTCAGTGTCACAATAAACGTTAGAGGGCATTGAGTTGTTTCCACACTGAGGTGTTGAGCCTATTACTCATGATAATGAAGGTAAGTTGAATTTTCTAGTACTTTCAACACTTTCAAATACATACAACTGCCTTAATAACCTTAAAATTTTACGTTTTTCTTTGTTGTGTGCGGAGTATTTATGATGGAAATGTCTTTATTTTCCATGAAACCAAACAAATACGAACAGAAAATGGCTACAATCTCAACATAAAGCTGATTTTAATGAACCCTTCTGGGGTAAAATACAGTGAAATGTCCAAAAATAAAACTGTTGCATTTTGCAATGAATTAAGCTAATGTGGATCTTTTGCGTTCTTTGTTTCCTCAAATATCCGAGGTCAACACTGGCATATGGAGTCGAATCAGTGCCACAGTCGTAATGTGTTTCCTCTTTAGATGCAATCTACTCATCGACATATGCAACAGTCTTCCCATTCCGTCTTGACGCGCCACATTTATCGGCAGACAAAGGCGACGCATCCGTTTATGCTTCAAGCTGCGATCAAACAATAGTTTTAAGAGACTCTAATGAGCAGATGTACTGAGAGATTTAAGTATCGATTTCATAGGTGCAGGTGCTGTCTTGGCCCTCTTCCATAATGTAAAACGGCCTAATTCACTTCTTTTGCCCACATTACCTGGCAGATGTACTGTAAATGTGCTTTACTTATGCTGAACAAAATACTCCGATTCTCCGACCTTCACTGCTTGAAGCGTAATTTACTCCGGTGAGTAATGGTTTCCATGCATGTAAATATCGACTTTTTTTGAAGGTCCAGATTACAGTAATGGCACCTCAGTACAATTAGCTGAGAGCTCCAGTTGTCATTGGGCGAGGGGGGGTTCTATATCTAACTATCTATCAGTCTATCATCATGTTTTAACCGGCTTGCTTGAGTTGTTCAGGCAGGGGCATCGGGGACGTTACAGGAAGCGTGTTTCCGAGCGAGGCTGTTTGTCCGGTGGCCGTCGAGTTTTTATTTCTTTTGTAAGCGCGCAATGTTTGACTTGAAACGCCGCGTGTCCTTGGGGACGAGCGCGCGAGCCACACTGACTGGGATCGGAGGAGACACGGGACTCATGGCAACGGTCGGCTGAAGCCAGCTCACAGCCAACCTGCCCCCTGGAGGGGAAGAATTCAGAGCGCTGTTCTTAGCGAGAGCTTGTCAGCCAGAGCAGCCAGGGGTCCCAAAAAATCACAAACGATTACATAAACTTTAGCAACACACACACACACACACACACACACACTCGGGGACACATGGGGAGCTGTTCTGGTAGTCGTAAAAACTAAAATGAAGACAGAACTTCGACGACAGGTAGAATACGGGGAGAGGATTAAAAAAAACCAAAAAAAAAAGTGTTTCCTCTTGTAATTGCTTGTTATTCCACGTGTAATATTGTCTAGTGTTACCCCCACCACCTCCTGCGCTTTCCCCACAGGGATCATTAAGGTATGATCTCTCTTTATCTCATCTCATTCTGCAAAAAAAAAAAAAAAGAAATCACACAAATAACCTTGCATCTCGTTTTTTAATTATGTTTACCTTTCATTTAGAATGAAAGGAGAGCGTGAGATTCATTTCCTTCTCGCTCGGCCCGGTGAGCTAATTTTGGAGACAGGGAGGCACTGACCTTTCATTCAGGAAATTCTGATTGTTGTTGTTGTGTCGGCTTGTTTGTATCGCGGGCTCTCGGAGAGGAAACGAGCACCAGAATAGCACAGGAGTTCTTGGCTGGGAGTGTGCGCGAGGACAAGGATGAAGGGCGTGCTGGTGCGATATCATGAGGACGCTTTTGAAACTTTAAATGTGTTTACCTATTTGAGCAGCTGCACCACTGGTCCAGACCTGAAGACAATTAATAAATGTGTTATAACTAAAGTATAGCAGGTGTTCCATCCGCCATGTGCATTCGATTTCCAATGTGTTTGCCTTTTGCCCGTTCTTAAAGTACCGTACTTTAAAATCCCCAACAGATTAAACTCGGATTAAAAAGAATCCAGTGCAAGGTACATCCACCTGCCTGTCTTCTAAATCCAAGTTAAGATGACTGATAGTTCAATTAAGTTCATTATCGCCATTAGGTTGTTTAGTTTCTCTGCAAGGTTGCAACATGCATTTGACATGTTTCAACTGCAGTCTCCCGTCTTCATCAGAAATACCATCAGGTGATGGTGGAGCAGATGGACAGCGGGGGGGGGGGGGGGGGGGTGGCCAATCTGTCAAAAAGTGGCACCAGGTGATAAGTCACTCGTCGCCACCGGAGAATCCAATCAAAAGAAAAAAACGCAGGAAACATATGAGGGGCTTTGTTTACACAATGTTTATGAGTGAAACTGGAAAACTTTCGTGGTGTTTTTGGGTGTCCGATTACACAACAACAGCCACTTTCTGAAAACATCTCCCAAGGTGGAACTTTGACAAAATGCATGGAAACCGGGGGAAATGAGAGTGAGGCTACATAACACAATAATAATAATAAAAAAAAAACAGGAAATCCGTGTTTCTTTCTCAAAAACAGATACACTCGCAAAGCTTTATAATGTTGGAAAGTTCTATGAAGGCCATTTCCACAGACTGTGTTCTACGACCGACTCATGTTTTGTCATCTCCTCAAAAAAAGTCCTCTTAAACTCTAGAGGTCAGAATACAGCAGGATTAGTCTTGTTTCACGATCAAGGCTGGAGTGTTGCTTTAGCATCTTGAAACGTGTCGAGATTTCCATCAAACGCTGCCAGTTCCAACCAAAGTCCCCCTGCATCCTCTAAAGGCATTCAGCTCAGGACCAATAAAAGTCACCCACATAATAAAGCCCCTCAACGGTACAAGAAATACCACAGTAAGGCTGAGAAAAATGGCCGGATATCGAGGGAGCGCGTCAATATATATATTTTTTTTCATTATACGGCGGCACGGTAGGTACTTAGCACTTAGCACCGGGGCTCTAACCGCTTGTGTGAAGATGTAGTGAGCGGGCAGCGTAGATATTTCAACCCCCGCCGAGTGATTTCCTCGGCCGTGAGAGGGCGGCCGGTGAACCCTGTCACCCCCGGCCCTGATCGAGCTTCCTCCCCGTGTGGGCCGCAGAAATATCCCCTCCGCGTCCCCGCGTGCTTCTCAAGTCGCCACTGTGAGCACACAGCCGCGCGTTGTCTTTGTTTGCTGGTTTGTTGCAGTTGGCCTGTCGGCGTGTGCCACCATGATCTCTGCTTCAATCGACGGAGGAGAGGAAATAATTCAAGTGTCTGCATTGAGGGCCTCTTCTCTTGCTCTCTTGCAAATGCATGTAAGACACAAGTGCAAACACACACACACACACACACACTCTGACGGAGACACGGCGCTGCCTGCCTCCCCCACAGTGTTGTTGCTGGGGGAGTGGCTCGCTGAAATATCACCTTGAGTCTCGCCATTTCCCAACCTCATTTACTTTATTACAGCAAGTGTCTGCCACGAGCAGGGAGGGGAAAACAAATGGAAGAAGTCGAAAACTGAAGAAGGGTGGGGGTGGAGGGTGGGGTGGGGTTGGGGGGGGGGTCTCTATACTAACCTGCAGCAGAGACCGTGGAGATTAATAGTATGAGAAGGGGAGTGTGTGTGTTTGTATGTATGAGTGTGTGGAAGCAGGTTGGGCGAGGAGACGTGTTCGCAGCAGTAGGTTCTCTCTGTCTCTCTCTCTCTCTGTCATCCCTCACTTCATCCATCACTCCCTTACTTGTGCAATCTCTCATCTATCCCCCCCCCCCCCCCCCGCCTTGCTTGCACGCAGCCTTTTTATCCCCCTTCCCATCTCGCCGCTCTCTTTATCCATTCACTCGGCACTCTCTGTCCTCTCCTCCTCCTCTGTCGTCTGGCAGAGCTCTCTATAAACATGCCAGGGACTGTGCCACCTCTCTCTCTCTCTCTCTCTCTCTCTCTCTCTCTCTCTCTCTCTCTCTCTCTCAAATTGTCTCCTTCTGTCTGAAACCGCCATGATGATTGCCTTCTCAGACAAAAGACAAAAAAGGAAAAGAAAGGAGAGCGGTTAGCCGGTGGTGAGTTGTGCCCTCGTCTTGTTGATAATTTGAGAAAAAAATAGAAGGGGGGGGGGGTAGTTCCAGACACAATGGAGGTGTTTTGACAGCGAGTGGAGCAGATGCAAAGCAGAAGACTGTTCCTCACAATACTGCTCATTCACGATGATGTCCTGACTCATAATGCCTGCGTCATAATGCAACAAAAAAACACACACACACACATAAACGTAAATTATAGCTTGATGGTACAAATCAAAGGCAAATTGCATACACAAACAGGAGGAAACTGAGTGGATGTTAATGATATGACAGTCAAATGTGTTTTGAAATGTCGTTTGGCAAATACCAATTAAAGGGCAGAATGGAGCGACGGCGCAGAGTCGTTTCTGTATACAAATGAAGCCGGCGAGATCGTGTTTGATGTTCTTTTTAAGCGATGTTGATTAGGTGGAATGTTACAAATGCTGGTCAGGTTCTTTGTGTTTGGATCCGAGGACTGCCTCACCCCGATCTGACTCCGGAATTACGGACTTGATTTACTTGACAACAAAATGTAATTAGAGTCGCGGCGTTCTTTTGATTATTATTTACATACGCATCAGATACTATTCTGACCCCTTGACGTCAGACATGACCGAATCGCTTTTGATTTGCTCGCCGACAGGTCTGCTATTTGAAATACACAACCGTGTACACTAACTCAGGTCTCAAGATTGGATCACGGAATCTTGTCAAAAACGACTTTATTTTAAGATACAAGAGAAAGAAATCCAGATATCTCCCAGTTGTGTGTGATCATTGCTGGTGGGTTATAAGTGACGTCACTCAGGGCCTGTTTATGCGTCAACGCTTCAAGAGGAAATGCAATTAACGATGCCGACGCCAATGTTTACGAAAAGGTTCCACCTCCTGAACCATTTTCCGTGCACCGTTGTGGTGTAAGCCGCTGCCCAAAACGCCACGAAAAATGTTTCGCTTGAGACGCCACGTGAACAGGGCCTCATTAACTCATCCGTGCGGAATTGCTGACCTTTGGGATGCAGACTGACCCATCATACCACAAATCTCACATGAATCCCAGGATCACCTGGCAAAAGTTCAAACGAGGTTTGCGCCGTCCCTTCCTCTCAACGTGACCATCCCGTACGGACTGACACAAGCTCTTTAAATGTGGACCACCAGACGTCCTTCCAACTCTCTGTCAATGGACGGTAACCACATGTCAGTCCCACGCTAAATCAAGGTTCAAGAGATCTCGACACGCCCACTCTATACTTGTAATGCACGCTCAGCGTCTTTCGGTCGGCTCAGAGAGTTTACATTTAGAAACTTTTCAAAAGGGCATTTCGGTAACCGGTGCACCTTTTTAGATGAAAAGATCAAATCTGTTTGGACGCCACGTGAAGGGTGGATGGGTGGTGGTGGTGTGGGGGGGGGGGGGTCACATCCACTCGCAGCATTACAGCATGAAGCCACAAGGCATGCCTGACATTTTTGGGAAAAAGGTCTTGATGCAACGTTGCTGTTTCACACACAAACACACACACATGGTCTCACGCTGACTCCCGATACACAAAGTGCTGCCAAGTTCCACGTAACGGAAAAAATTACCAGCATAAAAACAGGAATCAATGGGACCAACATGTGCGAAGCTTCCTTCTTCTTCTTCTTCTTCTTTTTAATTAAAACACACCCCTCTCCCCGCAAAGTGAGCTGAACCCTCATTCGCCGCGCGTTATCGCTCTGTAGTCTTGACTCATCTAGGCCAACTGGCAGAATAATAAGCAGAGAGGGATATTTGGTGAGACTTTAAGAGAGCTGAAACTACAGTGCTGTATTAGTGCCACTTTCACTCACTCAGATGAAGAAACACTGCCAGTGATTAAGCTTTATGTGTGTGTGTGTGTGTGTGTGTGTGTGTGTGTGTGTGTTTGTGTGTGTGTGTGTGTGTGCGCGCCTTGGCTCCATTGGGAGCCTGTAGCAGAGCCCTAAATTATACATATGTTCTCATTCCATTACCAGTGGCAACAACTGAGGGCTTCCCAGCATTTCCATTACCAAAATGAAGAGATGCACGCACTCACTTACTCACTCGCTTTCTCATATACGGGACAATGTGCGCATGCCTGAACACAACCATGAGCTTTTTTTTTTTTTCTTTTTTTTTCCAGTACTCATGCTGTTACACCAAACAGTCACAATCCGGAGAAAATGTCAAAAAATAAAAGCACTGTTCATTTCAGTCGACTTGAGTGCATCTGCGACTAAACAGTTGCCAGTTCGGATCCTCCGCACGCTGGCAAGAATCTGGACGGAGGGGAATGAATGATTAATGCTCAGCCGTCCCTGAACAACTGCCACTGAGATGCCATCGAAGAAGAAAGCATTTAATCCTCTCCGGCGCCGGTCGGCGCTCAGCGGCCGGCCACTTGCGCTGGGATGCTCCCGGTAGTTTGGGAGGAAAGTCAAACATTCACTTTCATCATTCTGTAACAAGAGAGAAGAGGGAGGAAGAGAAAAAGAAGCCGCCATGACGGATAGATCTGCTCCGGTATCTTGGAATGCACCTTTTTTTTTTTTTTTTTTTGGGAGAAATTCAAAGTCAAGTGTAAAATGAATAATTTACTTATGCGATATGATTCCTTCTTCCGCCGCCGCACGTGACGCTAACATGCATCTGTAATGGGAGATAAAGCTGTAATCCCAGAGGCTCGGCTTCTGCCGGCGCACGCCGCCATGGCAGCATTAGCAAATTATCCATCGCATGCACAGAGCATGTAAGCGGAGATACATACATCGCCACTTATAGTTATGGCTTGTTGGAGGGGAAATACAAGCGATTACTTTGCGCTAAGGAGCGGGTTTACTTGAAGCGGCTCTGAGGCGCCGCTCAGCTCCCTGCTCTGATGTGAACCATGCCCCCATTCCGCCGCGTCTCACTCCGGCCCCCCCGCCCCCCAACGCCACAGTCTTCAAGCAGTCTCCGGTAAACACCGGTACCCGCCGCTCATCGGCTTTCAGATCAGTCCGGAGTGGCGGGCTCCGAGGAGAGGCGTTATCAGACAGCCGAGCGGGGAAGGTCCGGCCGGCCGGCCGGCGCTGCAGTCATTGGAGCTGCGAGCTGAGACAACATCAGACGAGGATTAAATCAACAAACCGGGCTGACCCGGGGTGACCAGGCGGACTACTTACAACTCTGTGGTGGATTTAGTCCAGTTGGGTGGAGGGAGACGGAGAAATGAACGAGTGAACCCCCATACATGCAAGACACCGCTTTGCAAAAAGGTTTCAGGAAGTACTCAGTATTGTCTTATAGGTATTCTTATAGGTATCCTGTGTGTCACTAATGATCATAGTTTACATGAGTATTTAATAACAAAACATATTCACCAGGCGATTTGACAGTATTCGACCGTGCTACTCCCGACGTTTAAGATAGTCGAGAAGAGGAAGCTTTTAACACAACAGTGGAATTTATTCTGGAGAGGCACTTCTTAGGACCCACTTCCGTTTCTCTCTGGGCCAAACACAATTGACGATTCTTGGGCCGCAGTTATCCTCCTCGCCACAGGGGGGAGTCAAAGGGCACCTTCTCGTGAATGTCCACGCTTACATTCCAAAATCTGTAGTGGTTACTCTGAATTCCTGATGTCAAAATGGCGGCGCAGTACCTGGGAGAATGTTCAAGCTCGCTTAAATCCAGTCTAAAAGTAGCTCCAGTGTACCTCTACTGAGAACAGGCGGGTTCTAGGTATGTGAAGAAAAAGTAAAAGGTCAACCAACTTGAATGCAACTTGAATGCAACTGGAAAGAGTAGAAAAAAACTAAGAAAATTACACCAAAACCATTCAGATATCTTAACTAAGAAGGAATTTATTGGCAAAATAAGTTTACTAATTAGTGCAATTTTCTTTAAAAATAATTTGTATCAGAATCAAAATATCTCAATGAAACTTTCAGGGAAGGTGTATCTTTTTATACCCTTCAATCTGAAGGAAAGATAATATATCTTTTAAGTTTGTTCTTGGTCTGAAATAAATTTGATTGTATTAAGATTGGAGCTGCCACACCCTACTACATACTACTTACTCCCTACTACCTACTACCACACTATATTTATTGTATTAGTCACTTTTTATCCATATACATGTTTTTTTTTTAATAACCTGGTAAAAGTGTGTCTTGTATTTTTATTATATTGGTTATATATTGGTATATATGGTTTTTCCAAACCATAAAAAGTTACAGAACTTCAGGATTAGAAAGTCAAAATAATCAAAACTACGTTGTTTTACCTTTCAAAAGCGTCACTTTATCCTTTGAAGTTGTTTTTATGTGTTGAAGTCGAGTGACTTTTTAATACGTTCCGGTGACGACTGGAGTGTTGATGGAAGTGAAAAATTCAAAATGGCGGAGGACGAGGAGTTTCCCAACTACGTCAATCGAGGAATCCCGCGACGCTTTCCAATCAGCCTTAAGTGTGGAGAGACACAGCTCATTAGCATTTAAAGGTACAGACATTCTGTTTCAGGCCTGACGCTTCCGTGAGTTGCGCACGGCTCCACGAATTACGTCATTTCAGCAGCCGCGCCCCTTAGTCAAGCGGAGAATGTCATCAAAATGGTATCATGAAGAGAAAATCTTGGATTTCCGTGTATGAGACACATTTTCTAAAAACGAGTTACGGCAGTGAAAGACTTTCTTAATTTTTTGGGCCTCATACACAGGCCAATTAAAAAGTGTGTTTTGCATAATATGGGACGTTCAAGACGACAGAATCCCAAACTGGCGCTTAATTGGTGCCCTGTGTGGCTTTCAGGTGCAGTAACTTTTTTTAGTAATCTCCGCTGTGTTTATGTAAAGAGAGTCAAGGAGGGTTTTCACACTTCTGGTGAGTCCGATGCGAGCCACTTTGCTCATGCATATTACAGCAAACATTACACACGGGGAAGTTGTTGCGCGTAATCCTGGAGAAAAACACTGAGCGGTCAATTTTCAAAACAGGCCAGCCCGGAGCTACCTGACCTTGGTATTTACACTTTTTTTTTTTTTACAATTTCCAATCTGAGTTAGAAATTCAACATCTTGAAAAATATACAGCACCAACTTCTTATAACTGCGTTCACTTCTAGAAAAAAAGAAAAAAAAACCTCAACCGTGGACCAAACCAAAACAACACTCCGAGGTGCTTTTAGGTGCCAGATGAAATGTGGTAATGTGCATTTGTATGCCACCACTGGGAGAATACACACCGAGTATAACTGGGGAGCTGCAGTATCCAACTAAGGAGCTGATGCTCATGTTTATCGGCGCTTACTTGTGACTGTGCCGTGAAAATATTCCGCAAGCTGCTACTTTAATGTGCAAGAAATTACAAAACGGTTAAAAGTGCGGCACATTCTGGCTCTTTCATGCCTGACCTTTGCCGTGGGCCGGGTGGCGTTACATACAGGGGATCTTTTATGCATGAGGAGGTTACACATTGGTGTAGTGGTTGATAGTTTGCGTGTTCTTCTTGTCACGCAGTTGACAAAATGCCAAAACCGTGGGTTGTGAATCTGTATCTTGGCGTTTGCCTTTCGAGGGACCAGCAACCAGAGGTTTTCCTGTTTTCGACCCACTGTCAGCTGAGGTTGGTAATATTGGAGGTGGATGGTTTATTTATCAGAGAATTTAGCTTTTGTCCTTGGTTCATGTTGGTTTTAATTCCTCGATCAATTCTAGAGTTTTTGCCAAAAGTTCAGAATATTATATACCGTATTTTCCAGACTACAAGTCACACTCTTTTTCGTTGTTTGGCTGGTCATGTGACTCTGAAGTTACATGTCGGTAAAGAAGATACAGGTAAAAGGGCAGAATTTGAACAAAAAAAAAAAAAGATTAAATATGCTGGAAGAAACTTAACATCTAAATGAAAATTATAAAATGTCTGACTAAAGAAAAGCAGAGAAACAAATACGGCTGAAACCGCGCTGGCCAGACCTGAGAACCCAATCCCCAGAAGGTTCTCCAACAGACCAGGATTATCAACATTTACAGCTGGACATAGATGGATAAATACAACGTACACACCTTTACGCTCACGTGCTACTTCTAGTCCAGAACATACGGTAGTTTATTGTCGAAAATGTCACAAGCCTCAACATCTTCAGCATTAAATGTCTCAAATGCTGTAGAAGTATGGAGATAGTTATCGTGACAACATTTCACTGTCACTCCGTGTACAATTAGAAAAAAAAATACAATTAAAGGCACCTCTCCTATGAGTTATTTTTCTCTGAGGATAAACTCTTTGGGTTCTTCCACTGTGTCGGGGTGTTTGGTGATCTGGTCCATTGCTTCACAAAACCATCTTCTTTGTAGCTGTTTTGGGAAATTTCTCTCCTTTTTTAAAATTTTTTTTGTGACCAAACGTTTGAACTTTTTGGAAAATAGGTGAGTCAGCATTTAATTCATTTATGTCTCAAGACATTAAAAAAAAACATCATACCTAAAAAATAAAAATCAAGAGGGCTTTGTGACCCCTCATGACGGCCCTCTTGGAGGTCAGGCTGGGAATCGGTAGAACCTTTGTCCGATTGACGGCTTGGGCTCGTTCAGTATTTACATTTTCAGTTGAAAATGGTTCTAGAATAGAAAGTCTGCAACTTTTATGAGCAAAAGAGCCGTTTTTTGTGATTTTTCCACCAAATGAAATGTACCTGGAGCCATAAGACACGTTGAAACCTTTAAATTGAGGCTGAGAGAGATTCTGAAGTTTCATATGTATGTACAGCAGTTTTGAAATACTTTATCTACTCTATCATATGTTGCATTTATAAAGTTTCAATTAGAATTTAGGATGAGAAAAATGTCAGTACATTGTCAGCTGTTTTTATACATGATTTTAGCAGTTTCAACCTTCTTTTTGAAAATTTTAGAATAGAATAATCGAGATATTCTATTTTTTTTTACAGAGGGATACTCCTTTAAGCATTACTATATACAGAATAAATAAACTCAGTATAAATAGTCATACGTACAAGGCTTAACATAGAAAAGCACAGAACAAAAGAAATTCACAGCAAACACTACTTAAAGGGAAGCATCATAGATTCTTATGATAGACACGGAAGAAATAGATTTCAGGCATTTTTGCTCTAAGCAATTTTGCTTTTTTTTGCCAATTTTCTTTCTCCCAATTTCTTGTGGTTTTAGCAATTTTTTCCTCGTTTTTAGTTATTCTACCATTTTTAAATTCAGGAGCAAAAACTCAGATAGATGGATGGATGGAATCAATCATTTATCTTATGAAGCATAAAAATGTATAATATTGTCTTGGCTCGTGATCATAGCGATCATTATTATTAAACAGGCGCTGACATGATTTTTGGATTCCCTAGTTTGACTTGAGCTCACAAGCTCTTCAAAAGCTGACAGCAAACGCTGTTTTCATATGCAGCCCCAGTTTCCAGCACAGGTTTTGCCCCCGGGGCCAAAATCACTCCAGTCAAGTAAAATAAGGGATTTTTGGCGGGCGGGTTTGGGAGATTAGAGCGACTTGAACCTGAAACTCTTTGGCGGCGGGACAGACAGGAAGTCTGGTCACTGGCCCGCTTTATCACATCACCTCCTTTAGAAGGCATCGCGGTTCAGACCTCCGGGGTGGATCAACAAATCGGCTTCTGCCGCAGTTGGTAAACAATCTGATCGTTTTGCTGTGGAGGAAGAGGAGGGTGGAAACGGAGCTCGTGAAAGAGAGACGCTGAGATGGCATGAGGACGACTGCCAAATGCATGATAATTATAGTCTGAGGAGGAATAAAATAAAAAAAATATATAAAAAACTTGAATAAACAGGGAAAAAAAAAAGCTAAACATATTGAGCGGTGGATGGCTGCCCGGGGTGAGGTGCTGACAATATCGCTTCCTGCTATCTGAGTCTGTCACAGAGCTTATTCCTCAATTTGAGCTCCATGGAGTGCAAGAAGAAGAAGAAGAAGGGAAAAAAAAAAAAATCTCAATCTCATCCACGGGCAAAGCCATCACTCATTCGGTCATATTTGAATTAGATGTCTAGACATACAGTTTGCCAAAGGACGGCTCTGCTTTGTCGTGGAGGGTTTCCGCGTGGCCCCTCATCCTCCATCAAGATGATCGAGTCCCAGAAAGCATCCAACTCTGGGAATAAATGGATAATATCTGGAAGGGGATTCCCAGGGAACGGGTGGCGGCGGTCTTATTAAAGCCTCCCTCCATCTCTGGGCGGTAAAGCAGCGCGATCGATATGTTGCGGCACGTTACCGTGCGCCATTTGACGGTTATAACAATAATGGCGCGATAAGGCGTGAAGTATAAGTCAATCCGGCGGCCGCGCTGCAGCTCTTCAAAACGACTCGTCACGTTCCGGAGGGCGGCATAAATATTTATGACTCTAAATTCCCGGCGCAGGTAGCTTAGTAATGCATATGGAACCGCGCGCCGATTCGAATAAGAGTTCAAATTCTCTTGTGGGACATTAGGAGTGGGGAAATGTCCCACCCAAGGTGCAGCCGTGGATTGAAATGTCAATGACGACCTTGGGCACGAGGCGTAATGATGCTATTGGCTGCAACAATAAATATATATACTTTTTCTTTTTTTTTTTAAAGCTGCCTCAGCTGTTACAGAATTCTGCATCTGCCGTGATTATCATATGAAATAAACTTCTTTGACTCCACATATAATAACCTAATTACAACAAAAGGTTGCGACGATTCATGCAAATATTTGTGTTCTCCCATATACAATCATAAATGTCAATTTACTGTTTTAAAAAAAATGTATTTAGAGTGAATGCAGCTCAGTAACACAATGTCGCTCGTTTGCATTTCTGTGTTCACCACCTTGTTTCTCTCATTAACATTTATTGAAAATTAAATCAAATATCTATCGCGGAGCTACGGATACGAGCTGACAACATATGGAGTATTACATCTGAAATGTGACCAGATGGCGCCGGATCGACCAATGAGGATTGGTGCGTCGGGTGTGACACCATTGCACGGTTTTTGCAGATCACGAAGCATTTCACTTTTTCTTTTTTTTCTTTTTTTTCTCGAAATGATGGCATTATATAAACGCATTTGTGGTACCCCGCGGCTCTTAAAGGTGAATCGCTTCACATTTTAACAGGTTAGGAGTGCAGAGCCGCCGCGCTTTATTCCGAGATGGACGAAAAAAAGAAGGCCGACGGGGTAAAGTTTGTGGGATTCTTTGCAATAGTCTATGAGCAGCGAACGTATTTAAGCCTGAGTCACTGGAACGCTACCTCGAGCTATTAAAAGAAAAAAAAAGAAAAGAAAAAAGTACATGGAAGTACTTTCCAGGCAGTTATCACCATGGGCTTTAGTACTTTAACGAATGCTATATTTGCCTCATTGTAGCTGGGTTCTCATAGTTGAACGTCCTCTATTGGCTTGGAGGTCAGCGAGCCTGAGCTCAAACCACCCATGTGTTTAACCAACCTCACCCAGCCTCTCCCGTGCCAGGCTATATAAAGATGGAGTCGGATCAGACGCCGCGGCGGCGTCGGCGGCGGCGGCGGGGGGCTGATTATCATCGGCGCTCATGAAGCGAGGCCGCTCGGTGGGCTCGTGACGCCTCGAGAAAGAACGGTTAATCCCGGCATCAGTGATCCATCGCCCTTTCTTCCCGCCCTCTGCGCCGATCACTCACCGGCGCTTTGACTTTTCACCGCCGCCGCCGCTGACGGCTCGCCCACACCCGGAATCCAGCCTCTTCTCCTGATTAGTGTTATTTATGCTTGGTCTTTCACCTTTCAGCTTCTTCAAGCCTTCATCCCAAAGAGCTCCATTTTATAAAAATTTTTTCACAAACGTTTCGTGTGCGTACAGATTTGTGCACTCGTGCGCGCGTGTGTGTGTGTGTGTGTGTGTGTGTGTGTGTGTGTGTGTGTGTGTGTGTGTGTGTGTGTGTGTGTGTGTGTGTGTGTGTGTGTGTGTGTGTGTGTGTGTGTGTGTGTGAGTCAATTAGACAGACAGACACTGTCCTTGGATAAGCTTTCTGGGTTTCTCAAGCACCTAGCTTTGATTGGGGGGAACACTACTGTTCTGTGTGTTCAATTCCCAGCTGTACAACCGGCTCCATCATACATACTGCACCCAGAAAGGGAGGGGTACGGAGTGTGTGTGTGGGTGGGGGGGGTAAAAAAGATGGAGAGAGAGAGAGAATTGGAGGTTGGAGAGGAGAGAGACAACATGAGACAGAAACAGAGACCTAGAAAAGGGAAAGAGAGTGAAATCAAATCCACCACACAACAGTGCCATCTAGTGGTGAGCCTTTTCATCCATCCCTTCATCTTCCCAAAGCTTGCACTTCCATGTTTCTTTCTTCGTTTTTTTTTTTTTTTTTTTTTTAGACTAGACAAGCAGACTCACCCATATCACACACACACAGACACACGCACACACACACACACACACACACACACACACACACACACACACACACACACACACACACACACACACACACACACACACACACACACACACACACACACACACACACCTACACAGTATTAATATGCATGCAGGGCAGTGCATGTACGCCTGCACAGATTACTGATTTGGCATGCTAAAACAGCAATGACTCGTAATCTTCCCGCTGTACTGTGCCCATGTACGGCAATGATTCAAAACAAGGGAACAGGACAAACACGCATGCACACACACACACACACACACACACACACACACACACACACACACACACACACACACACACACACACGCTGAAGCAGACAGAAGAAGTTGCTCGCCAGGATAAAAACACTTGTTTGTCCCTGTCGTCCTCTTACCCTTGTTTACTCCTATTTTCCAGTCTCCTCAATAAGCTTCTTTTTTTTTTCTTTTGTTTTTACCCCACCTCCCTTTCTCTCACCCCCTTTTACACACCCTCCATCTCCACCTCCCCTCCATCTCCACCTCTCCCAGACTCTAAAAAGTGGTGATGGATTACACTTTCCTGTGTCTTTACGTGCACCAACGAGAGCCACTCAGGGTTTTTACACACACTCATAGACACTTTCATGCATTATGCAGAGACGATCAGGTAAAACACGACACTTTGACCTTCAACCGCAGCAATATGTCTTTGATTGTTTGCATTCTGATACTTTGCCCATTAGTTTTGCTTTGATAGCCCATAATTAGGCCCTCAGGGGATCTTCTGAAGTCTTCAAGTAATAAACTCCATCCTACCACATAAAAAAAATAAATAAATAAATAAAGCAGCTCTTTTACTGGAAAGGTGGGTTTTTTTTTGTTGTTGTTGTTTTTTCCTCAAGTGCGAGTTTTTCCAAGGTATGAAAAAGGACACTGACTTTTTTATGCCCCTGTATACTTTTGATGGACAGTGGTGTTGGTGTTGACGACCCGCCATGGCAATTTGAATGGGGGGGGGGGGGGGGGGGGGGGGGGGGGGGGGACTGTAAACTGAGACATAATCTTAATAGTTCCTCTTGGGGAATGGTTTATTTGTTGACCTTGAGGGTTCGAATCCCACTTGTGGCAGAAAGAGCTAACTACACAGTGCAAGTATCAATGACTCCCTGGTTGAGTTTTAAACTTTTACAGCCAATATTTAATGTTTCTGAAAGAAGAAATGTAAAATTGTCAAGACAGGACATGTCCTGCGCTCCTGGTCTCACTTAAATGTTTTTGGAGACTCTTAACCTCAGTTTGCTTATTCATTTAAATCTTTTTTTAAAGAGGAACAAGTGAAAATTGAATGTCGAGATCCATTCTACTGTCACATAATCCCATTTGTGGATGGACACCACTCAAAATCCGTAATCTCATTTCCCGCCGCTGTTGTATTAAAGCAGAACTTTGCAGAGTAACTGCCCTTTTAAAATTGTCGAGCACAGCATGCGTTTTACTGTGGCGGTCGAGGTGGCTGGCCATGCAGATTGTTGTACGGCGCCGCCGTAAAAAAATCCACAAACAGTAAAAATCTTAATGCCACACTAAAAAAAGAAAAAAAAAGAAAAAAAGAAAAAGCCAGCTCCAGTCAGCACACGTTCACGTCCCCTTATCTTCATCTCCCCGTTCGGAGTCATCCCTCCTCTCCTCCTGCTTCCCACTTCCTTCCTCCCTCGCTCTCGGTTGTCACATCGCCCATCAATTAAACAGACATCAGCCGATTTAGATGTTATCTGGGTGGATTTGGCTCCTGGTGCAGGGCAGGAAGGAGTTGATTGCCCTAATGAATTATATATGCATTATTGATAAGAGATACTTTTTGCCCGGCGTCCGTAAATATATATTTATATATCGTGTCACTTTGTCTAATCGTCACCGGCTGGCCCGGAGTATTTGGCAGGGAGGGCGGCCCAGGAGTGCTGCCAAGTGTGGTCATATGCAGGTTTGCGGCTCGGATTATTATTAAGGGGACCGTTGTTTGCGCGGGGATTAAAAAAACGCTGAAGCTCGATCAACCGATGAAAGATAGAAGGCGAAATGACTGCCGAGCCCCCGGAAGATACCAAAAAAAAAATAATAATTTAAAAAAAGCGCACGGATGATTGATTGATCAGACGATCGATCTTCTCCTGGCAGTTATCGAGCCGCTCCACTGCTCGGCAAATGTCAGTCATCATTAAAACATAGAAGGAAAAATAAAGTTCGGCTGTACGCGGCTAAACCGCCGTCGTCGGTTAAGAAAAACAAAAACCAAAAAAAAATGTACCTAAATCGTACAAACCTCCACATTTTCTCCTCAAAGCCCGCCTCTCGCTGTCGCCATCGCCACATCAAACCAGGCGGATGTTTTGTACAAGCTGAAGGTGAAGCGCACCGAGTGTACAGAAGGATTTCTCCCCCTCAGATGTGCTCGGGCTGAAACGCCGTCTCATGTCTTCGTTCCAGAGTGAGAGCAAACACACTCGCTGCCAGACAAAAGAACAGGATTTTTAAAGGTGTGTTGTTTAGTTGTTTTTTTTTTTTTTTTTCCTCCCCCTGCTTCTGCTCAGAGCAGGGCAAGGACAAAGTTGTGCCGCCTCGTTTCAGAGCACTATGGTGAGAAAACGTGAGAAAAACAAAAGACATATTTTCGATTGGATTTCCTTATAAACGGTGAGGAATTTCCAATGTCCGGTTGCGTCTGCACAACAACATACCATGATGCTCCCTCCACCATACCTCACGGTATGTGCCATAACCGGAATTTGAGGAATCTTCATTGGCATTTCACAAAAGCATCTATATATCCTCAAGCATTTCTAGTGTTTGGATGTTTTGATCGGTGGCTTTCAGTTTGGCCCTGGAAGCTTTTGGTGGTCCAGATATCCCAGACAAAATGTACCAAGGTGCAAATCAATAAATCGATAAATTGAAGTTATTTTCCCTTCATTTGTTTCACATGTCATCAGAAAAAAACGAGTGTATTCAAGTTACCACGTCACACTTCTATTAATTGCAATGCAAGAGGTCAATATTCAATGAACATCATTAACACTAATACATTGGCCGACGTGTTTGTCGCTAATTAGGTTAAACACAAGGTGTTTGCCGCTCGGATGTTAATCAGATCAGACCTGACGATAATCTCATGTCAGCTGGAATCCCCATGTCGAGGACGAACGTCCCCGAGACGCACCCGGCTGGGCGGCGCCGCCCGCTCCCTCCGGTCCAAACAAGCGGACTTAAATATATGTCTTTTACAAGTGATGCGTGCGTTTTGTGCATCGGTTTCAACGTGTGACGGCCAATTTTGCGTTCCCTGTCAAAGCGGCCCGCGAGTTCCGCGGCTTCTTTTGTGTGAATGACAGAAAAGCCAAGGCAAAAAAAAATAAAAAATACAAATAAAAAAATCTCATTTGTTTACTGTTTACCAGCAGTCCAAACTGACATGTCACCAATAATGTGATTGTAGCGTTGTGGTGACAATTCTGTCTCCGGCTGTTGCAATCAACCGCCGAGCTCCGTCTTCCTCGGCACTCTGATCTCAGTAATCAAGAAAGGAAGAATCCCATCGCTGTCAATTGCAATGACGTTTCTCTCTGTACATCTGACAGACCCTGAAAGCTCCACATTAAAGTAACTCCACAGTACAGTATAGGTCTACTCAGAGGAGGGCGGAATGGCGGTAATTGCCGTCATTTCGCCATGTGCCCCCCCCGCCCCCGAAGAAATCCGACTTGTTTTCCATCTGCCACCCTTTAGTTTGTGTCCCGGTCCCTGTCCACCCCTCTGTCTTAATGTGGCCCAGATACATCACAACACTTTCTTGGATGTCGGGAAAGGTCTTGGGTGGAAAAGCTGCTAGAATTACATTCCCAGCTTTGGGGCAAGGAGAGAGAGAGCGAGAGAGCGAGAGAGAGAGAGAGAGAGAGAGAGAGAGGGGATGGAGGAAGAGGAGGCGGGTGAGGATATCTGGGCGAGATTGGTCACACTGTACCATCCCGAGCCGGATCTCGAAGAGACTTGAGTGGAATGGGATTTTGTTCCTGGATAGAAGAATAGAGTCCTCCCCAGATCTGCTGCTTTGAACCCCCCCAAACCCCCTGCATGTCACAGATAGAACAACAGTCATTGACACACAACACACACACACACACACACACACACACACACACACACACACACACACACACACACACACACACACACACACACACACACACACACACACACACACACACACACACACACTTTGGTCACTACACCCTGTGGGCCAAACGATGACTCAGTGCTTTAATCGTATTTGCAGGGGATTGATGCCGGCAGAGGAGTTTCCTCGCTGCAGAGCAAGAGAGGAGATATGGCGAGAGCGATAGTGATGGAGGGAGAGAACGAATGGGAGGATGTCTCCATGCAGAGAGAGAGAGAGGGAGAGTAAAAGAGGGAGCCATCAGAATCAAAGGTGCAGCTATTGAACCGTGACAACTGTTTCACGGCGAGCTCATTATTGTTCTCGGCGGCGAGAGAAGACAGCCTTATTATTCTCCCGTGCATAACAGGAACTCATAACAGGAGATTGCTCGCAGCGTTTATGGAGTAGGGATAATGCTTAGGCGCTTCTTGTCCTCACCTTTGGCTCACTCTTCTTTTTTCTACCCTCCCCTCCACATAATCCAATCACTTAGGCATTCGCGAGCTTATTTTTGCTTGTTAGTACTTCCTGTTCTGCCGGAGAAGCAGAAGAGTTGGAAGTTGGAGATGCGGTTGGTGATTGGGAGGAGCTTCTCCAGTATACCGTTGATACAATTCAAGCTCGGCGTATATTACTTCTTCTTGTCTGATCCCCTTTGACTTGATTCTCCTCGATCTGTACAAAAACACTGCGGCGCCCCGCTGCGTCCCAGACCCAATAACTGAGTGTGTGTCGACGAATGGCAAAAAAGAAACGAAAGCAAGCGATAAGAATCGTTGGAGCATCATCTCATCACGCTGTCAATTCACAGTCGTAGAAGAAGAGCCCGCGAAGTGAAGGCCCGACAAAGAACGAGGGATGTGGTTTTTATTATCGCGAATACAAAAAGGGGAGGGGGGGGGGGGGGGGGGGAATAAAGAAACGGCAGCTTTGTGCTGTGAGGTGTTGAAACATGAAAGGTCGAAGCCGTAACAACTGAAGTGGGTTGATTCACATTTTGAAACTAAGTCTCAGTCAAAAAAATACGGAATTTAAGACTTTTCTTTTTAATTTAGAAAAGAAAACGACTTTTCTCGACATCCCCATTCGTCATTAAATTGTTATTCTCATTAAACTGTTTATTTATTACCTTATTGGCTAAATGTTATTACAGTAATGAATCGTATTGCACTATCAGTAAATTATGACATTATGAGCATTGAAAAAGATCAAAATTATTACATTATTGGTTGTTTTAGTGGGGCTCAAAGTCGCACTAGTCGAGAGCTAACGGCTTAGGCCCTGAACAGAAAACATTTGTTGCGTTTGAGTGGTCTGTTTCCACCACAGCGGCACACCTTTCGTGTTGACGGAGGTAAACGCAACTTTTCCGAAACGTAGCAGATGGACAACAACAACAACCTGGGACTTGGTAGTTTTATAGTTGAGAGTAATAAGGGTCTAACTTGGTTGTTTGTCCATACAAAGGTCTGTGTGCTCGCCATTGTTTGATGTTTATATAGCGTATTGTTCTTTGCATGCATGTATGTGTGGTTTCATTTAAAAAAAAACAAAAAAAAAAACAGGCCCACTAGTGGCCCGACATGAAAACTACATCGTTTTCAGCATTTCTGACATAAAAACCTAAAATGCAAAAAACAAAATTCAAAATTTTACATTTCAAAATACCCGCAAAATGATAACATGTCAGAAAAAGGAGCAGAGTCTCAAGCTGGGTCAAAAGCCAAGGAATCAAATTGGGTTTTATGTAAACATCAGATGTAGTACTGGTTTGTTCCATAACCAGTATTCAGGGATTTAAAAACATATAACAGAATTTTGAAATTAATTTTAAAATACACGGGTATCCAGTGGAGGGAAGCCAGGATGGTGGAAGTCATCAATCACTGAATTCAAACAGTTCTATCACAAATATTGTTGCAATCACATAGAAAATATTTGTGTTTTAACCTTGGAGGTATCCAGTCATTAGATGTACAGATGTAAATATAACCTTTACTCATTATTTTCCTGATTTATTTTAGTTTAATTGTTGTGCTCATCCTACAAAATAAAAGATATATGGCCAGTTATTTAGTCATGATTACATCCTTCTATCTTGTATATTGCTACTTTATTTTATTTTGCCACTTCATCAACAGGAGTTGATGAGTTGTTGATTTTTATCAGTAACTGCCACATGAGCAGATTACATTCAGATGTAGGATTACTTGTACTATATTGACCATACAAAGTGATTTTTCTTTCTTTCATCTGCCCTGAAAGATATTTTCTCAGTATTTTGTATGTTCTGAAACTGTGGCTGGCTCAGGACAACAGACCTGAGATAGTTAAAAGGTAGGAAAAGTATTTATTAACAAAGACACTCTCACCTCATGGCAGCTCGTACAGGACGGCCGTGCTCCTCCGAACAGTGACGGTGCAGGAAAGAGAGCGATTCTCACAGGTGCACACACTTTTAAACAACAAGAGGCCACTTCCTGTGACCGTTGGCTCACTTCCTGTCCTCTCCGGCCCAATCACAGTGGAGGATTCCTGGCCTCACAGCCAACCTCGTTTCTTTGAAGGCGGACTGAAGCCTCCAGGTTCAGGCTGAAGTCACGTCCTGGGTCCATGTTTACAAATCAAAATCTATTGTCTCTGAGTATCAACCGAAACCAACATGGAGGCAGAGCACATGGTCGAATGCAAAACTAATGTCTCCATGGAAGAATAGTTCAACATCCCCTTTACATTTTGTCCCATAAAAAGACAACCACAGTCAGAGTGTGTGAAGGGTTCCGTCCACATTGACGCTCTGCGGTGATTATGTTAATGGTGCCGGGCGACCTCCTTCACACAGGTGCCAAGTGAAGACGCTGGAGCTGCCGCCCCTTTTGAGCGAGCGTCGCAACGGCACCGAGGCTTTTATAAAAGCTTCAGGTGTTATTCTTAACCCATGACATATATGTTTATCTGTTCCCTTTTCTTCTCTTTCCCTGTAGGTGGCTGAAAAATGTCACACGGGCCTTGAAAAACATCCATTCACTCAGCAGAGGTACTCATCTTGTCGGTAGTGTTTTTGTTCTCTCCTCGCTGTTTGCATTTATAGCGCCACGCAAAGGTCAAAAACTCAGACCCCACGGCACCGAGATGGAAAACGCCATTTAAGTGTTTGGGTACACACTGTAGCATCCATGACGCCCGGAGCAAAAGCGGGCAACTCGTGCAGTCACCGTTACGTACTCCCCACAGCTCGTGAATATCACCGTTATTGTTCTCCACGCTGCTAATGAAGAGCCAAAGCCCTCGAGCCAGCAACTGTCAATCTCAGTCTTTCTTTCTTTCTTTCTTTTTCTCCTTGATAATCAGCGTAAACAATGATGTTTGCACGCAACTGTTGTTCTCACTGGATTGGTTCTCGCAGGAATCCATCCGTCCACCGGCATCGTTACCATTGGCCCATTGTTGAAAGTTGTGAAAAAAAAAAAACGAACTACTTCGCAATTAGAAATCAGGTATCACTGCGAATTAATTAGTATTCAGTATTCAGCGGCTCACTAAAACAGATAGGACTTAATTACACTTACTAGTCCAAATTTATTTAGATAGCACATTTCGGGAACGGGGGAATTCAAAGTGCTTTACATTAACGAACGCGGGCGGCTTGTCGGAGCAGAAGCAATTAGAAAGGTGAATGAAAACAAGCGGGGATAACATCACAACCGCGTCGAAATAAAGTACGACTGAAAACAGGGAAAGATAAAACCATCAAAGCAATTAAAAATAATAATAAGGGCTGGAACGTTAAAGAGTTACATAAACATAAAACATGGTCTTATTTCACTGGAAGGCAGCAGCAGACATGAGGATGTCATAATGATATTATATTGTTGTCTTGTAGAGGTCTCTAAAGTTGCTCTAAAGTTGTGGATAGAGGCTCATGGTGCTAATAGTGTGATATTGTTCATGTGGCCGTCAGGACGACTCAGTACGCTCAGTAAACGGGAGTCTAAAGGTATAGTAACTCAGTGCCCAGAGTCTCTGAATTTGCAACTTTTTGAAAACGCTCTGACTCGGTCGTCATGGAAACAGAGAAAAGCAAAACTTTTCTGAAAGGAAAATGACAAAATGATGCCTTTTAGTTTGAAGCGTAGTCATGGAAACAGATCGTCAAAGGAGTCAGATTATCCAGCTTTCCTTTCATTTTCCTCCATTTGAATATTGGATCATAGGAGCTGCATTCAGAATCTGCTGTGTCTGTGTGAGCTGGACTGGCTCCGCCCACACATGCCCATTTTGGGAAGAGGAGGAAGTACTTTCTCTGGTGGTGCCATGTGCCAGAGCAGAGCTGCCAAATTGTGGGAGGAGCCAAAGGGAGGGCCTACCGTGATTGAGATTGGCTAAACCCCTAAGAAAGTGAATTTTGCATAATATGACGCCTTTAATGTCTTTTTTGTCGCCACACATATTGGCCATTGTCATGGTGTCTAGCACCATTCCAAGTAGAAAAAAATTATTTTACCTTGCAAATTTTACAGATTTACTTTACTTTACATTTTGCTTTACACCAGTAAAGATGACATTGAAGTAATTGCCACTAACTATGAAATTATTATTGTAGTTTATAATGTGACTTTTACCACCACAGTTGGGATTGATGCAAGAAGCCCTGCAAATATTCATTATTTCTCATATATTTTGACAACAAAACAAGCTGGTCAATTAATTTTGGGCATCTCCAATTGGGAGTATTCTGCAGTTAAAGGACTCACTTCAACTTGAGACTGGGAGGACTGGGAGATACTTCAATGAAGCATTGATGCTTGATTGACAGTGTGGTAGATCCTGTTATTCAAATGCAGGAAGTCGCGCCAAAGTTAAATAGTTGTTTGTTTTTTTTTTTAATCAGCACTCTGTAATCTAAAGCAATTCTGAGAGGGTTGACTAGAGAAGAACCACTTTGGATCTGCATCTCCGTACGACGGGCGAACTAAACCCGGAGTCTCGTTTCATCTCATATTATCTCGAAAAAAAAAAGAGATAATGGAAACACCAAATAGCGCTCGCAGCTCCGGCACAACCAGTTGACTAAGTACTTTGCCTTGCGAGGGGAAACGAATGAACAGCGTTTATCTGTGTTTTTATGCCTCTGCACCCTCCCGCGGCTGCATCGGTCCGGGCCACCGCCATTAATACTGTGAGCATGACTCGCGGTGTTCACTCAGGTTGGAAGCTTCCTATATCTTTACGCCAAGTAGCTACAAACACATATGGAAGTTTCTTTTTCTTTTCTTTTTTAAATCTCAAAACCCCCTTGAAGAAGGTTCTTTTTTTTTTCCTTCCTTTCCACCCCACCTCTCAATCACCCGTTTATTTATTGGCTTATTTTTCAGGAGTTTGCGCGCCGCGGTGGCAGCTTTGTTTATGGAACAAGGGAGAGCATTAAACCTCCTGAATTCACTTGAAAAAATAATCAACCGGGCTGTGCAATAAAAACAACAAAGGCGGGCGTAATGAGCACAAGGCTTTCACAGCGCCATTATCAGCCGGTGCTGCGAGATGAGGGCCCCTCGCACAATTACATGTCCCACACTTATCTTGTCGAAGCAGATTCTGCAGGGGGAAGAGAAGCCACGTACGCTGGCGTATATATATATATATATATATATATATATATATATATATATATATATATATATATATATATATATATATATATATATGTATATATGTATATATATGTATGTGTTTGTGTGTGTGTGTGTGTGTGAGGCGAAATGCACAGCCAGGCCCTTTTAAAAGAAAAAAAAACAAACAAAACCGCTCAATAAACTAACAATTTCTTATGAGTTAACACTGGCTGAAAATTCCAGAAACTAAGCAGGGCATCGCAGCTTTCCATCTTATTTTGCAGATTCCAATCATGCCACATGGGCTCGTCATTATCTCAGATGGCGGCATGATGTATAGCGGGCCTTGTTAACCATTGTAAAGTGCTGAAATGTCATGTAACTGTGATGGATTGGGTCATATGGCATTTATTATGGCTGCAGCATCTGTGTTAAAGGGTAAACCCTCCGTGAATCACGCTGCAAACTGCTGCTGGATGATTCTGTAATTGTGAGTCATATCATGTCTGTGGGGTGCAATACTGTAGGTCCCATTAGGTACAATGATATATATATTTTTATCGTTGCCCCCCCCCCCCCCCCCCACACACACACACACAAAACAACTGCTTGTTGAAGCAATTCTGCGGTACTAAACAGCGCACTGTCACTTTATATTGTCCACTGAAAGTAAAAAATAACTTGGAGTGAGTTATTGGAAATCCTTATAAATGTGTCACGTTATGCTCGGTCCATATTTACCACGAACAAAAAGCTCAAAGTCAGTATTTTACGCATTAATGAGTGTAGACCGCAAATATCGTCTAATGAATTCAGGCTACATGTGAATTGCATAAATAAGTAACACTCGCCAGTTTCATCACTGGAAAGGAACAGAGCCGTATGGATGTGGATTCATATTGCCATTAATATTTTAGTGATTTGAAGAAGACCGGTGCACAAAACAGCTTCTTTCTACCAGAAAAGACAGTCAGTTAGTAAGATGAGCTTGCAGGGCTTAATATTTATAATCTACAATGGGATAAGTCATTCCAACTCTGGTATTTCATAGCACATCATCATCGTATGTTATGTTTGGACTGTATAAAATCACATCGTCAGCGTAGAGGCAAATGTTGGGGGAGAGAGAATGTTCCAAATATAGGACCTTTCTGTATAGGATGTGCCGTTTACAAAAAGATGTGTGTTTAAGTTATTAGTACTCTTGCTAGTACTAGTACTAGTACACGTAGCAGGAAGGTTGCTGGTTTGATTCTGGCCTGAGCAGAATAATGTTTTCGCAAATATCTCAGTTTCTAAGTGAACTAGAGTATTTATTTTGACAGCTAAAATACCATTTTCAGGGCAAAAGGAATCCTCTAATCCTTGTTGCAGATGTGTTGAGGCAATTGTTCCAGCTGTTATTGCAAATACTTGCTAATTTCACAAGGCAAATAGCTCATTAAATCATTCTTTATGTTGTGGTCTGATAATTGTAGTATTGTAAAACATTTATTAAAATGGACATTTGAAGTCAAATAAGTTTGTGATTGAATCTAGCAATATATATTTCTCGTTACTAGTGGATTCTTTGGCCCTGAAAATGGTGGTTTAGCTGTCAAACTCAAATTTCTAGGTTTTCTAGAAGCTGAGATATTGATAAAAACTTTCATTGGGGCAGACATTTAGTCAAATCCAACGTGGCGGCCATATTGGTATCAGGTTCTTTTCTGATTTCTTGTCCAACAAACTTTCCAAAATGTATAGTTTTAATACTCTTACAAAAATATGACTGTGTATGGTTCAGTTATTCAATATGTGATAACTGATTTTGGTTTATTTTCAACAGATTCAAATTGGATAGTATAGGAGCAATAGCCTTTTTTTTTAAATTGTATATCCATTCTTGTCAGTACAGAATGTTGCAAAGAAAAAAGAAAGTTGCAAATGTTTGATGGCTTCCTGGGATTTTAGTGGAAATTGCAAGTAGCTTTCATTCAAAGCCTACGAGTTTCTATCACAGGCTGTCATTGTAAGAGTATGCTTGTAATATCAATGAGTCATTGATATCAAAAATCACATGATAAAAAACGATTCTTATTTTTAAAACCCAAGCACAGAATACGGAACAGCCCCAGATTTGTATGTATTTAACGGTGTGTCCTCCTTCCAAGAGTATTAAATCTTCATCCAAACGCGGGAACAAGAATGAACTTCTGCCCATCCGTGTGTTTTCTCTTGAGATTCAAGCGTGTTCTATTTTTCCTTTGTTCGTTTAGACCGAGAAAACATTATGTTCCCACTCCCCTATAACTCTCTCCTCAAGATTAAATACAGCATAAATACCTGTCACTAAAATTTTAATAGAAATGCCAATGTAAAAAGTGCCTTTTCTCCTTGTTAAGTATGAAAAAAAAAAAAAAAAGCTCCAGTATGATCTGTGTCCCTATTGTGTCCGTGCACCAGGCTTTAAAACCCGGTACCGTCTTTCACCCAACGGCTTTCACTTTTTCCCAAATAAATTATTTAATAGACTCCGGCGTGGTGACTTAACGTTACAAATGAGCAGCTCATTGTTCCCTGTGTCCCCCGCGTGCTTGTTTGCATGACAGTCGAGTTAATCTGAACTTCAGGCTCCCTTTTAAAGCTGATTTATGCACGAGGTTACCGCGGAGGGGGAGAAAGAACAAAACTAAACAAGAACAAGCATTTTTAAACACTGAAACACGCACATAAAGAAGAAGAAGAAAAAATAAATAAAAATGACAAGCCTTGCCAAGCTTCGCCGAGCTCTCCGAGACCTTCCCTTCCAGATCCAATCAGTCGGTCAATCAAGCAGTGGCCATCATCAATCCTAGTGGGGAGGACGGATACAGTCAAGTGGTTGGCAGGTTGCTTTTACATTGCAAAGGTCACTTCCCAATTTACAAGCCTGGGCAGTGGCGGAGTGTGTGTGTGTGTTTCTATTGCAGGTTGTTGCTCAGTGTTTAGCGAAGTTCACTTGGGTGTATTAGTGAAACTCTTCCTCAGCATTCTTGTAGCTTCGGGGTAAAAATCTGCTCCGGTGTCGAAGCGCTGCAGTGCCATTTCCTCGACAGCGAGGGACTGAACGCTGGGCGGTTTTAGGAGGGTTGGATTGTTGCTGTAAGCTTCCTCCCACACTGCTTCATGTACATCTTCTGTACAGATGGGAATTAGCAGCGCAGAGGCAGCGGGATCACGTCGCCAAATATACCTGCACGAAGATGTTTGCACCGAAATCTCAATGTATTATTTGCTTCCTTTATGTTGTTGCGGTGGAGGTGATAAGGGTTTAGAAGGAAGTGAAGGCAGGTCGGATGAGGAAAAAGAGCGTAGGCTATTGGTAAAAGTGGAGAGTGGCTCAACCTTGGCTACCGAGCTATAAACACGTCCACCTCCTCGATGGTGGCTTGGCGAAAAAGTGTCAAAAAGTCCAAGGACGATGGCGACTCCGCGGCGAGTTGACTTCTGACTAAGAGCTTGCCATCTCTTTTTGCCACCCATTCAAAGGTCATTACACTCTCGTTCCCCGTCGCGGTGTTGATCATTCGGTTACACTGACATAAATCAGATCATCCATCCTTCTGTACCTTTTATTCACCTGAGGAATCAGTGGCGCTGGAGCCAATTCCAGCCAATATTAGTTGAAAAGCAGGTTCCGCCGACGGACAGGTCGCCAGGCTCTAATGCAAAGGGAGCAATTCGGAGTAACCTATTACCCTAACTAACACAGAAAAGCCCCACTCCTGGAATCAAACCCGAGGGGTATTTCCCTCTTTGAGGCAGGAGCATTAACCTCTCCAGACATCATGCTTCAAGAAGACTCCAACCGATGATGACACCAACAAAGCCGGCGAATGACGCAAGCCAATTAGTTAAAGCCGCTGCCTTAAGACACAGACGGTTGACCTTCCTACGCCAAACCTTCCTCGATCCCACCGTGACCTCTTTCAGCGGTTGATTTAGTAATTGACATTCCCCCTCTCTCACGTTGATCCTCGCTCCTGGCAAACGGTTCCCTCAGCACTCTTTGCGCCATCCACTTCCTAAAAGATGTGTTTAATCAGAAGCACTCTGGCACGCTCCGAAAGGCTTCCGCAATCAAACACTCCGAGTAAGCTCATCAGACCCGTAGCGTACTCATTTGTTGATAAAGCTCTTTTGAGTTTCTTACCATATGTTTGTTTATGTCTCAAAGATGTTGCCATATAGTGGAGTTTATGGGCAGTCGCCTCGTTTTATCCTTTTGTAACAATTACCAGGAAGATTGATGAAGTTTTTTTCACCATGCCAATAGGAAAGAAAAAAAAAGAGACTTTTCTCAACTTTTAGAAAGTTTCGTGATGCACGACTCACAAGGCAGCTAATTGGGATAGATAGAGAAGAATCCCAAAACGTCAGAATCAAAATATCCTTTAAATAAGAAGCCGCTCAGAAGAAGAAACAATATTGCAGCAGAGTCAATCTGATCATGGTGGAATAACTGCAGGCTGCCATTAGAGATTAGAGCACAGTCCTGTGATTTATAGTTCTAGTCTTTCTGTTTGTGGCTTCAAGCGCTCCAGAGTCCTTTTTTGCAACATATGCTATATTGAATCATCTCGTGAGAGAAAGATAAATGTAGTAGAGGGGTAAAAGAAAAAGAAAAAAATATTTTCTTTTTTTGTGCGTCCTCATTGATAAAGCCTGGAAATTTCAAAGTGGATGCAACGGAGCTTGTTTACAGTCGAAGATGAAGAGGACGTTGCTGTTCGTTTGGTTGGCGCTCGCACGCTGACACTTTTAATACCACTGCCAGAGAGGAAATATGGCGGCTGACCTAACACGGGGGCTTACCACTGATGGTCACAATGAGAAGGCTCAGTGTCAAAGACATTACACACAAGGAAAAAATACACAGGCACAAATCAACCTCTGCCAGCATGCCAAGGTTCTTGACTCTGTGGAGGGCCTTCAGGGAGATTTCCCTTTTCATCAGCTTTCCTCTCCGTCTCCCAACCACAACCGGTTAAAAGATTGGGATTGGATATGCTGTCACTCATCTGGCGGCTTGATTTGGATGACAGGCGGGGCTCGTGAGCCGCCGTGGAGCTGATGTGAACCAAGCAGGGAGGAAATTTCAAGGCTTGAGAAGATTCCCCACTGAGCAGAAGGCAATCATTAGGAATTAGAAATGGAAAGGGGGAGGGAGGGCAGGGGGGTGGTGAAGGAAAATAGTTCAGGGGTAAAGGGAATAAATCTAATGTGGAGTCAATAGGTATTGATTTTTATGTAAATTTCTGTGTGGCAGAGGGGGGGGCCTGTTCCAAATCCGAGAATACGACTAAAACAGATGAGGGGATATTATCCACTCTTCAATGGTATTCTTCAGCACTCTGCATTCATTCTCCAATCTGCTACCTCCGGTCACTGACAGTTCTCTCTCACTGACGGTCTTCTCCGTCTCATTCTCGTTTTCTCCCGTTCTCTCCCTCCCCTCTCCGTCCCCTTTGTATTGCTGCCAAGCAGTCAAATGGATGTTGGCATATTTTGGAGCCCTGTTGTCCAACTCTCTCTCATACGCAGGCCAAGTCCATGGCTCAGCAGAGTGCAACTTGGCAGCCGACGAGACAAGCACACTAAAGCAATTAGCGCAGCCACCAACAGTCGCTTGGAGAACGAGGCGTCCGGTCTGTTCGAGAGTCAAATAGAGAGTATTATTTATATCCAAAGGTCAGCCCCCGTCCTGTCAGAGGATTTCAGATTGGCTAATGTGGGACGTTTACACTGCGGGCCATAGGAACAAAAAAACAAATGAAAAAACACAAAAGAAGTCAAAGCAAAGTGATGTTAATGGGGCAGGGCTGTGAAAAGCACACAGAGGTTGAAGCTTTTCTGCACGACCTTGCTCGCTCCCCCCGTTCCGGACGCGCGGCACACGGGTACGGACACCCGAGCGAAGAGATCCCCCGAAAGCGGCGGGGCGTTAAAGGCGGCGGAGTATGACAACCTCAGAGGGGACGACTGCCCTTGCTGTCAAAAATGATGACCCTCATCTCGCAGTCTTTGTTCGCAGCAAGAAAAGAAGCAAAGCGGCCAAAAATGACAGCAGAGACTAAGAATAGCATGTGCTAGCGGGATGCTAAAAAGGTGCAGGCCTAATGTGGCACGTTTAACATGAATGTCATGGTTTCTTTTCAAACTTTTTCATTGCGGTGTCGGCCATGGACATTACTGAGTTGGAGTGTTGTGGTCCTTTCACTTTTATAGCAACAACCAAGTGGCCAATGGCTCAAATTATTGATTCACCAACTTAAAAACAAGATGGATATCAGAAAAAAAAAGCACAAGAAAACACAAATTAAATGCAGTTTTCAACTAGACGTTAGATCCCGCAGGGGCCCATTACCTCTGTAGAGTTCCAGAACTCCTGCAACTAATAGATCCGTCTATCCGGTTTCTTTACCCATTTCATTAATCTTTGGGTAATGGGGGTTCTAGACAGCTTTCCTGTACACTTTGTGGAGAGTTAAACAGAAGAAACACTCAAAAGCTCCATTGAAAAGCCTGGAATTGAATCAGGGCTATCTCCGCGAGTAGTGCTAATCACTACTGCTGCTCCACAACTAATACAAGTTGGGGTTTTTTTCTTTTCTTTTTACTGTTCGGGGGCCAAAACATATCTATATATTGCTCGGTTGCAGAAAAGAAGACGAACAGCACACAGGCATGAGTCTGAATGAGTCAAACTGCTGACTAATCTGACCCTGCCATCCTGCACCCTCTGTGGCAAAAAATATGCGACACCTGCAAAGATAATTGAGTGTTACAGAATAGGGAATTAAATGTGCCTTATAGCTGGTTTGTGTCCCCTTGAGAATATGCATAAATACCCGGGCAAATTTGTTTAGATCAAGTCTAATTGATTATTGCTTCATTAAGGCCGTCACCTGGGGGACCTTTTGCAGTAAAGTTAATTATGAGTGTTTCTCATTAAAGTCTGACCCAAGACATTTGTTTAGCTTAACCAAACACTTTTTTTCCCGGAGTTCCAAATCATTGTCGGGGAAATCGTGCACCCCTGCAGCTCCACACGTGCGGCATCAATTGCTAATACAACTGGTGATTTACGATGACCACTCTCCTCCAGCGAGCCCGGGGCCCGGGGCCCGCGATGTCAGTCAATACCTGCAATATTGCCTCATTTGCACTACCTGTCAAAGTGACTTACGCCCGTGCACCGGCATACATACACATAGCGCCCACGCGGGCACGCCTCCCCTTGCTGTCAAAGTAAATAGGGTGCATGTTCTCTAAACCCTATTTATGGGCCTCCTATTGTTTTTCTTGATGCAGTGTCTGACACGGGGGGGGGGGGGGGGGGGGGGAGAAAGGGCAAAATTCATCCAGCCATCATCCGCCGAGCAGGAAAGAGGAATATATATTTGAGGCTGAGAGAGAGACGGGAGATGGACGGACGGGACAAAGCAGACGGAAAGGTTGAAACAGCCTGGCAGGCACGAGAAAGAGATAGATAGATAGATAGAGCGAGCGCGGGAAGGTGAGACAAACACAAAGACAGACATAGGGATAGACTGCATGCCGTGAACTCAGCTGTCACTCCCCCCCCCCCCCCCCTTACCTGCACTCCCTCACCCGCCTCACCTATCCCACCCCAGCTTCCTGTCACTCACGGCTGATGACAGCCTCCATCCTGTCTCTGCCTCCGTCACCTCAATCACAGGAGGACCTGATACTGTCATCACACTCTGAGTGCCGCATCAAATGAGTACATTGCTCTGTGTGTATGTGTGTACTTGTGTGTACCTGATTGGATATGTGACCCCTCGCTGGGGGAAAAGAATGCCAGTGTGTGCACACACCTGATTGTACGTCCACAACTTGACAAGCGAGACTTCTTGAGAAAAGTCTGGCTGACTGTTGGTCTATCTGACAAGCTCCCATTCTGGGGGAAAAGCCTGCGGATTAGGCCAAGCCAACAAATACACCCGTCGTAAAGCTCACTTGCTTACACCGGGACAGCAAATGCTTCGATCTCAGGGCTGCGTTGAATACCAATCAAAACCCCAAAACTCTTTGCAAACTCTGCCAGCAATGGAAATCCAAAAAGTACAGATTAGATGATTGACTAATGTTGCTCTAGTCAGTCTTGTTCTGGAGATCGAACCCTTCAGCCCATCTACTTCACCAGATGGGCCCCATGCATAACATATGTTTTCTAGCACAACTTTTAAACCTTCACTTGAAATAGCAGGTGGATAATAACATCCCTAAAACATCATTTCCCTTTTAGATTTTGCTCCATATTCTACATTCAAGAGTGTAGAAAGTGATATTTTAGTAGCTTTTGTTTAAAAAATAAAGAACAGGCATCACCGTCTGGATAGTTACTGCAAGCAGGAACAATAACTGGAAAAAAAACATAAATAATTCATACCAGATAAAATATGTAAGTATCATGTGTTATTACAATTATTATTGAAAATAAATAATGGTTCGTTCCACCCTGTCAGTCATCGTGTCTCATCTCCACATGGTGTGTTCCTGATAGATGAAAAGATAAAGAATCCCCAAAGTTATTACAATTCATCATGAGGTGGACAGGAAGTGCCGGGGGGAAAGTCATGGGAAATGTCACCGTTTGTTGTGGTCACGGTACGAAATTGAAAATCTCCCAACAACTCTAAATTAATATGAGGGATTTTTCCAAAGTCCACGGCTGATTTATATTTGAGTTTTTGAGTTGTTGTTTTTTTTTTTCCCCCCTCTCAGTTTATTAAATCCCCGCAGCTCTCCGATGGCAGCGAGACACATATGCTGATAAATCTGCGGGCTCCGAATGCGTGGCGGTGCCAAAGCGCAGCGCCATTACGCACAAGAGCAGGAATCAAACTGAAATAGATCGAATTGACGCAGCCATTTTGACGGCGATGCCAACGTTTCTCATTATTAATTCCTGGCGTCATTGTGCCAGACCATCTGCCTCTGGCTGCAGATCTGAGGTGCTTTGTGCTCACATTGTGACATGCTGCATCATTCAAACAGTGATACCATTTTGCGGTGGAGCCTCACTCCATTCACCGTCCCGTTGTTGTCGGGCGTCACGTGGCCGGCACAGCTGTCTGGGAGTGATGACACCAGAGATGTGACTGGCTGACAGCGAATTTATTAACCTCCACCTTCTCCAATTTGCATGCCGCTCTTCGCCAGCCCTTTGCAACGCTGCTTATACTCGAACCAAGGCATCAGGTACGCCTGGAGACGCCCACATGTTCGGCGTGCACAGGACCCGCCGCTTTTCACTTGTCCTTGTGCCTGCATGAATAAAAGACGAGCCCGCACTGTCACGATTCCTCCACAGTCACCGGTCTCCGTTGGCTTCGGGGGCAAACTCGATGACTGCCTCCCTGCTGTGACGCCGACGTGATGGCGCCTCAATCATTATATAATATGTCAAGGCTCTGACACACATATGGTAGATGCAACTTGAAGCCGAAAGCTTAATTGAGTGTAGACGCTGTACATCTGTCACAAACCCCGGCGCCGTCCTCGGCCCCAGCCAGCGCGCGCCGGTCTTAACGGGGGAACTTATGCCGCGAGAAGCCCTCGCGCATCCAGGATGTCATTCAAAGCAGCCGGCTAGAAGAGAAACAGCTGCTCAACAAGTGAGGCGGAAACAAAACATCGAGCTTTAACTGAGTTGGAGAAGAGTCTACCGCGCAAACGTCGCTTCTTCATCGGCGGCTCTCTCGCCTCATTTCTCAGAAGACGAAGGGATGTCGTTCAGTCTGACAAAAGGCCAGAGACGAGCTGGACCTCTTCCCCAAATGAGAAGGCCCCGGCCGGCCAAAAGTAATGATCCGCCTTGGGAATCCTTGTCGCTTTGTCGAGTTAAAGAAGTCGAAGTTGGATTCTAATCCAAATGGAAGTGCTGGGACTTTTTTTTTTTTTTTTTAAACGTTTGCCTCCGAGTTTATTTAAGGTGATGTTCTGTTTTTGTCAGAGCGTATTGATTTCCGGATTGTCCTCGTGAATTCTGACAAGGCTCATTTTTACCTAACGCGTCCTCTTTGAATTGTCTCCTTTTTGAGTGCCTGTCTCCGTGAATGGAAATCAGCACCTGCTTTTAAACGTCCTCCAAGAAAAGCATGGCCGTCGCATTTATGGCGCTATATGTGTGACACGGGCTCCGGCTGTGTTAACTTAAACAATTCTATACCTACATTGCCTTTGCAGTGTTTTAAAATTTTAGACGACACAACATTAAAATCGCAATTTGGCACTGTAAACATGCTGAGGTAACATCTTGAGGCATTTTGTCCACGCTACTATGTGAGGCAAGAAACGGCAAGAAAAATTGCACAAATTTCCTCTTCGGCAGCTCACAAAGTGCTGGTATTGTTCCAATATTCTCAAAGTTTAACAGCCAGGAGGCAAACCAAATACCAAACAATACTCGTATAATCCACCAGAAAGGGATTTAGTTTTTGTTTTTTTCCATAATATGTCCTCTTTAAAACGGAAGCAAAACAAGTCACAAGGTTAAATTCGTGTCATTCTGGAACTTGGTGAGGAGTTTGTGCGGCTGCCAAGTCGGAAAGTTGCCAGTTGGGTGAAGTTCCACTTTTGAGTAGGAAGAATACAAGAAACAACAGAATCAAACTCAATGCACTCGAATTAAATCACAGTTTTCTACATACTGTGCTTTCCACTTGTCATAGAATTCTTAATTTCTTTGATTAAAAAAAAAAAAACCCTCTTGTACAATTCCAACAATCTACTTGTCAACAGTAACTTTCTATTTTTTTCAACATCAAATTATACATTATTCATATGTTACCTTGTAACTTTATTGTGCTACATTTGTGGCATATTTACATGTGTGAGACCTCGGGTTCCCAGGACAGAGAACAACTGGAACACTCCGTTCCTGTTTTTTTGTAGCCGCCAAACTACAAAAGCTAAAGAAATCCAGCTGTTTTCATCTAAGCGAGGGTTAATGCAGACTGCTCTTCCACTAGTTCCTGCTCAGCCCTGCGACAGATGAGTCAGGAAGGCGTCTCGTTCACCCGCCATTTTGTAAACGCAGCAAAAAGGCTCAAAAATAGAGATAAACACCCGCGGAGCAGCGGCGATGTGCAGACTTTTATTTTGTCGTTTAACTACATTTCCATTCAAATTTAAAGTATTGTACCGTTTCTTTGTCTTATTTTAACATCAGCTGCTGCTGACGGCTGGTGGCAGAAGTCACCAGTTAACAGGGGCACCAGTCAAACCGAAACACCGGCAGTGACGCAGGATCGTAACAATCCACATTTTGTAATATTGTTACTAAATATGTAAAAATGTATACTATTTAATTTATTATTTGAGGTGATTTCCAATGCACATTCGCGGTCGCATCGTATCGGGGGTGGTTACTTGTGTACGATGGAGAAAAGCTCCGGTGTCTTACGCCGTGGTCTTGATATATTTAATGGAAAACAACAGAGTCAAGTAGAGGCGAGGCGAGTAAGGCTGAGTAGGAGGTCGTGGAAAAGCGCCACTCGTGTTGTAGTGCAAGACCGCCTAATCTGAGTCAAGTCCCAAGACTATATACCAAGTGTTGTAGTACGAGAGACCAGTCTGGAGTATTAGAACATTGGCGCAGTTTTTCATATTGATCCAGGATTGCTGTCCTATTGAATCGCAGCGGAAGCCTAACCTAAAAAGACCTTTGTTTTTCGGACATTTATAGGCGTCATCGTCAAGCGGCTGTTTTTAGCATATCCTCCGTTCGCTCTTTCCAGCTGTTATCACTTCTGTTCTGGTGGCCTGTGCTTCAGTTGCACCCCTGATCCTTCCCAAGGCACGGCTCTATTGAAATCTATGCACATATTCAGAGAAACGTCCTTTCCTGCCGGTGCAGGGTGTCCCATTTTTTAAAATATAAGTTATGGATTTATTCATTAACTTTCATTATGTCCAGTCAGAGGACAGGAGAGGTGACAAGGAGGAGAGAGGCATGTGTGTGTCACTGTGTGTGTGTGTGTGTGTGTGTGTGTGGGCGCTTGCATATGGACAATGATGTGGAGGATTATAGCTCACCTTTAGTTTTGGCCATTTTAAGATGATTAATTTGCCACTGTGTTTCTAGCTGGAGGGCAGATGCAAGCAGAGAAAACTTATAATTGCCTCAGTACTGCGTACCCTTCTCAATGTCAAGCCTGTGATCGAGAGCCCCAATTCAATAATGCCTAATCTAGTAGGGATTTAATCAGATAACTGATACAGTTAGAGAGGGAAAAAAAGGAAATAAAAAGGTCATTTTGATTATTATTTTCCTCCGATAGACATGTTTCCGATCTGCCAGAGAATTTAAAGCAGCAGAATTTGGGTGCTTATGTCGGGATTTGTTGGGACTTGTGGAATATTTCAGGCTCGATTAAAAAGCAGCTGGTGTATTTTTTCATCTGTAGTTGTGAATGAGTGTGATTCTGGTTTCTGGTAATGTTAAAGTGCCGGAACGACCCATTTAAAGATGCACTATGCAAATATTTGGTGGCAAAAAGGGAGTCGCTATAGTATCCAGTGTGACAAAAGTGGAAAAAAGCAGACTTTTGTCTGTTTTAGTTCGTAATTTCAGAAGGAGGGTTACATATTGTTGTGCTATATTTTATTTAAAAATGGTGAATTGGCGAATTGACTGTCTTTTACTCCATTGGGAGTAAAAACAAAAACTGGTTTTGATGTCATCCACCTTGGAAGACAAAACGAGTGGATGAAGAAATTTGCATTTTCTCCCCATTTTGTTTATTTTAAAGTGCATAATAATGATGCAGGTGTGAAATCAGTCATCTTGGAATTCAGTCAGAATGACATACTTGTATACATATAAGCAGAGTTTTTTAAATTAGTAAAAGTGCAGATATTCGTGTCAACAATATTACACATCCCACGAAAAGTACTGAAATGTCTAGAATGTTATTAAAAACTAGAGAATTTCAGATGAAATGTTTTGTGTGCCTGCCACTCTCTGCTGACTCGTATAACCACTGTTTTGTATTTTCGCCAAAATCCCAATCCGCTTTGACCGGACAATTTTACCCACTATTCCTCAATTTTAGGCACATTCATGATTTTCAATGAACACGTTCCCAAGCTGAAACTCCAGTGGAATAAAAATAAGAGGATCGTATGGCTTGGATAGTAATATTTGCACCTCACAGGCACACAGAATTAAGAAAATCGAGGTATTTAACGCTGTTGAGTCAGATAGTAACTTTGATTCATTTCACTCTGAATGGTCCTTATAGAGAGCAAAACAAGGAACGAGCCAGTTTGAAGAACGTACGAAAGAGAAGGTAGAGATGTAAGGGAGCAGAAAACATACTCGCATATTGGAATGAAACACTTGCTCCCTCAGCATATCGGCTTTTCTGCTCAAGGTGCTAAAAACACCTGGAGTGGCTTCTGACACCTGAAAGCTGCATTTGCCTTAAAATAGGCGATCATGAAGAAAAAGGCTCTCGGATTGCAGCTGTCAGACCTGATCTAAATTTGCTGGATCTTACACTCCTCCACTCCCCCCTCCCACCACAAACATTGTGACAGGGTTTTACATTTGAGCAGCCCTGCTCAGATAACAATATTCAGAATCGGTTTCTGCGAGTTGAAAAGGAAAGCTTGCAGTCTCCGAAGTCAAAAAAAAAAAAAAAAAAAAAAAAACCCTGACAACGACATCACAATGATATCATCATCTTCTTGGCGGGTTTATTTTCTCCTTCTTGGCAAAGCTCCACCAGAGACGTCGTTACAACTGCTTCCACCGGCTGAGTAGTACCCACCCCCACCCCCAGGAGATGTGAGCCGACTTTGAAATGTAAAATTCTTTAGTTTTATTAACCCGAAAGTTTCCTCATCGGAAACAAAAAAGAAAACGCATTTCCTTCGGCTTCGCTCTTCCGTGAGCTGCGATTCCGGCGCGTTGACCCGCCGATTCTTTTGGAATCGGCAGGGTTAAACAAACAAAACCCAGTCTCTTGTGTATCTTTTTATTTCTCATAGAATCTTTTTTTTGTTTGTTTGTTTGTTTGTTTGTTTGTTTACAGCAACCACTTTAATTGCCAGTGTCTTCTTATTAAGCAGAATGCCTCTTAATGCGGGGTATCTTAAGAGCTATTAATATAATACATGTTTCGATCTGCTTCAGCTGGTGTGACATCTCCACAACAGAGGCAATTAAAAAAAAACAAAAAACAACAACCCGGCAACAATATAAATAATACCAGTGCACGCCGCGCGTTTGCATTCATCGCCGTCTTGTTGCACTCCTCTTGTGCAATCCTTGTCCTCATTTGCATTTTAATTCCTGCGCTTGTGCGGCTCGGCATGGCTAATCCTGTGCTAACCTAAATGAGGCCTGTGTTCTCAGCTAAAGAGTGTGTGTTCCTGCCTCGGCCTCACTCTGAAATTTATTTTTTTGTTTTTTTTAGCTCCATTCCTGTCAGAGACGGGCGGGAATTTGCCCACACACACACACATATAGTCAGCAAACAGACATTAAGCTCTAAAAAAAAAAATAATAATAATCTGTATTTCTTCTTTTAATGTCGCATAACCTAATTTCTTCTCTTTTTTTGGGGGGAGCCCCAGAAAGCGTCATATCTTGCTGAAGAAGACAAGTTAACCAATTAAATCAATCCTCACACCTTGTGCATTATGCTATGCAAATACTCCTGCCGCTGAGGGGGGAAAAGAAGAGGCGACAAACCGGCTCTGAGCGCCTCCTCTCTCTCCTCTACCGCCAGTAAAAAGGTGCTTAGATGGAAAGAGGATTACAGCCTTCATACCCACCTGAGATGCCTGTTGGGGGCTTTATTGCGTCTGTGTGTGAAAAGCCCTTTTGCTAAAAAAAAAAAAAGAAAAAAAAAAAACCGCTGACGAGCCATGGCGAAATGCCGAGACAGAGCGAGGGGAGATGCAAATTGTGGAGTTGGTGCGGGCGACCTGATTGTGTTGAGATAACGGTGGCGCGCGGCAGCTGCTGGAGAGCAGGAGGAAAAGCAAAACGCTTCCTCCCCGTGCAGGATTTCGTTTGTATTTCTTCATACATGGGCGGCGCGTTTGTCACCGACGCCTAAAAAGCTCCCCGCATCCATCCTCCATCCCCAGGTCCCAGGCTATGCATTTTTAGCCCTTCGCGTTTAGTCATCTTTTAGGCACGTCGCCCGACTTCCACGTTCACGTTCGCTCATTCTGACTAATGAAGGTTTTTTTTTTTACACATTTGTTTGCATTTTTAATGCGGCGCCCACAAGCCTGCCCCATCACCGCGGGTAAAATATGTGGCGCGTGCCTGGGAATAATACCTTTGACACAGGGGTGTGAAACATAAAGCCCGTGGACCCAAAACAGGCCCAATCTGGCTCGCCACACAAAAAAACAATTATTTATAAAGCACAGCTAAAAAAACACCACAGTGGATGGAAGTTCTGTATGAACAATAGATATGATGTGACATGAAAGCGAGCTACCTCGTTGCTAGCAACCTAACATTAGCGTCACAGCCGTGTTCGGAAGAACGGCCATAATGCCACACCGAAAGACATTTTTACTGTATTTGTCCCCAGAAAGTCTCATTAAAGTTGGATTTATGTTGACAATGTGGTCATTTTCCGTCGTAATTGTTTTGTTTTGTGAAAATTTTGTGAAAATATAGACATTTTGGTCAGGTATGCTCAGCGCCGCGCCAAATGTGAAGGTTATTAAGGCACTATTTCAAGATGAAATTGGACTGTACGTGGCGCCTCAACCAAAATGACTTTGACGCCCCTGCTTTCAGACGACTTCTTCAGTCTTAGAATGGATGATAGTGTCCTTTGTGTGTTCGGTGGTTGGTCGTCGGCCTCGCTTTTGTTTGCCCTCAGTTGTACTCTTGACCTATTTAGGTTGCATCCTGAATTCACCCATTTTCATTCTCATTCCAGCCGCCAATAAGATCAAATTGGATGAATGGATGTTTTATTGGTAGTTTGAGTCGTACAAATTGGGTGATATTGGGTCACCAGCCTGTAGTCACAGAGAGATTTTTCAATATCAGCGTAGTTATCGCAAAACATTTTTTTCTTTCTGTGGTTAAATGGTAATGCTGGACAACTTTGGTGGATTATATAAACCTGCTGATAAAATCGACAACATGTGTAGAGTAGCCAAGTTCTTGGAGTAAAAATGGAATGCAAAATAAAAACCATAGGGGCAACATCACGTCACATTGGTTGTCTTTATCTGGATTTCTGTCTCTCCTGATCTCCTTTCATTAAAAAATCAGTAAATACTTTGAGGCCTGCATAAAGCAGGCTTGTCTCCCATGCTCAGGGAATGATCGAAAAGCGATGAGTTGTTCACCTCTGTGTCGAAAAGTTTGCCCGTGTTTGGAAGTTTGCTCCATTTCCAAGGTTTCTTTCTTTTGCCATTCTCATACACAAGCCATGGACGCCTGCGACTCCTGACAGAATACCGATGAGCCGACCGACTCACTGGGCATAAAATCAGGTGTTTTCAAAGCGTCGCTGTATTGTCTCCCCCCTCCGTCCCCTGTTTGGTCAAGCTCGCTCCCTGCTGTGCTGGCCTCGGGGCCAATCATTTGTCTTTAAACGTTTGCGAGTGGTGAGCGTCCAACGGATGGGAGGCGGACAAAAGTCCATTTGTAAAAACACATTGGGCATTTGGCTGATGTTGCCGTGGTGCGGATACTTCCATGATGTGGCGTTTAATGGCCTGTGATATTTTTTTAATCACAGGTTTGGGTCTTTTCCACTACTTAATAAATCATGACTGTTTTTTGTGTTTTTTTTTTTTTTTTTATGATAACCAGTCAGCCTTGGTGAATACGGCTTGCTGGCTTTAACATAAAGAGGCACTCTGTTGCTTTTACTTGTCAAACTCAATTTACAGTCACACGGTGTTCTACACACTCTATAACAGAAAAAGTTGCTCCGCGGCCCTGGAGGAGATTTGTCAAGTTAGAGAAAGTCCATTCAGGTTGCACAATTTGAACAGAAATAGAGTGTGTGTGTGTGTGTGTGTGTGTGTGTGTGTGTGTGTGTGTGTGTGTGTGTGTGTGTGTGTGTGTGTGTGTGTGTGTGTGTGTGTGTGTGTGTGTGTGTGTGTGTGTGTGTGTGTGTGTATGTATTACAAGCTACAAGAGTGTTTGGAAGATAAATAATTGCTGCTCAGCTGCATTATACCGGTGGGTGAGAACAGTTTCCGAACAGCCGAACCTTAATATATCATTTCTCAGGAGTCTCTTAATTAACTCCAAAATTCAATTTTCGAAAACACAAAAATAACTTGTGATTTAAATGAAAGAGATTTCACTTCTCACCATTTGATGTGGCTCATTTTCCCGTCTTAATAATGTGTACTTCATGCTGACCACAAGCGAAGACGTGCATGGAGATTTTTCAGCAGTGGAAGCGCTCATCGTGCCACTTTTTAAAACCGGTTCCTGTCAAACAAAACACACACAAAAGTTGACTGCTATCTGGCACAGCTCACGGTTGCGTCACTGCTTTACCTCGTGAACTACCGAACACCGTTGCATGTGGTTCATGTGATGCATGCTTGGTGTGGACTCTCAACACCCTCAAGCCTTTTGTTGAAACCATTAACATCAGATAGGTTTTACTTGGTATCAGATTGGGTCCGAAAAATGGTATTGATTAAGATCAGAAAGCAAAATAGTGCATCACGACTACTTAAGTTTTGAGAGCCTGTACAGTTGTAAAATCTGTAAGGCCACGCGTCTACAGTACGTTCCTCCATCACGTTGAAGACAGACTTAAAGATCTCTTGACAGCTGAGCCTGCCCGGTCCACACCGACTGGGATACAATCTGATAGAATCCTGTACAGAAGCCCCGAACCACCTCTCCTGGCTCCTCTGAATGTAAAAGGTTACCCACTTAACTTTCAGTCTCTTCCCGATTCGCAGAGAACACGGTAAATGGCTCTTATTCATGACTTCAAATATGTTGACTTTTTACTTGAAGTCTCGCTCTTGTACCTGCATGTAGCGCGTCGTCAAAGGTTAATTGACATGCAGACGACGCATGGGAGAGTAAAGGCTGCCGAGATGGGGGTGGGGGGAGGGTGGAGGAGAGAAAGTTCAGCTTCAGTTGAATGTGGAAACAAGCTCTCGCGGTAATCTGGTGTTGAACGGCCGACAAAGGGCGGCAGGCGCCAGTCATGGCTTTTCAAGCATCGCCAATTATGCAAAAATGCAGAACTCAGCCTGAACATGGAAACTGTCGTCCGGGATTTTAACTTGCATGTTCTTCAGTTTGTGGTTCATCCGGCAGCATCTTTGCCAAAATCCGGAGAATTATCCGGAAAATTGAGAAGCACGAGGTTAATCAGCCCGACAATGAATCACATCGTCATCGTCGAAGTGTCGCGCCGACAATCTGTAATTAGTTCACCTCGACACGCAAATAGATGATTATACAGGGTTGATTCTGAAATAGTGATTTCTCTTCTTTAATTCCAGTGGTTTAATGATGATCAGATAAGGAGCAGAAGCTCAAAGTAAATTAAAGTTAAGTTCCATCCCGCGCGGAAAAAAAAAGCGCATTAACAATCAGGACACACTCTGCCCTCTGAATGAAAATTTAATTACATTAAAGATGCTTGATCCGCCGGTATCAAACACCTGCGGTTTGCCTGACAGTGTGGCCGCATGGCATGCTAGTCTTTCGCGAGCCGAACACATTCCCCGTCCACTTGTGCTCGCCGCAGTCACAACCGACGCGCCAGACATCAATCAAAAGGCCTGAATCGGTTTGCGGCCGCCGAAACGTGGATATGCAGGCCCACGCGAGGATTCGCCCATTCTTTTTTAGGTGTGCCATCATCCTCTCTCTCTCTCTTTCACACATGCATCTCTCTTTTATTTTGCACCCGCTATTTGGCTTCCACTCGGGCCCGGCACGGGCGGCTCATCAAACACGACCTGGCGGCGGCGGCGGCGGCGGCGGCGGCGGCGGCGGCGGCGGCCCGTTTAGCATTCAACTCAGCCTCCCGCTCGCTCTCAGGACAGCGGGCTCTGCAGGGACATCACAGTGTTGGAGGCTTTTAACATTCTATAGACAACTCGGCGCAGGGAGAGGGAGGGAGTCGAAGAAGAAATACAGAGGTGGAGAGCAATAGTTAAAGCAGACAGAACGGGGAGGCGGGGGGGGGGGGGGGGGGGGGGGGTAGGCAAGGAGACGGAGAGATGGCAGCCGCGTTTTTGTGGGCATTAGATACTGCAAAGCAGTGTTGTGTCACTGTGTCGATACTCCAGCGAGCTCCCCCCGTTTTTTGAGAGTGCGAGAAAATAGTGGCGGGAATGCACTGCCGAACGTGAAGAAAGCATTTTATTTATTTTATTTTATTTTTTTTCAACCCCACCGTCTTTATCCTGCCAGCGACGCGTCTTGTTTTCAGAGCTGCTTAAGTGTCTGGAAAGACAAAGTGCCTCGCAGGGTGTTCGGTACACAACCAATTTTGCAGCCATGTCTGATACTCTAATCTCGATTCTGTGCACTCAGCCGCCCTTACAATGGAAGATGCACGTGGGTGGTAGCAGCACAGAGCAGCTCCACTCTGTGAGTGTGTGTGTGTGTGTGTGTGTGTGTGTGTGTGTGTGTGTGTGTGTGTGTGTGTGTGTGTGTGTGTGTGTGTGTGTGTGTGTGTGTGTGTGTGTGTGTGTGTGTGTGTGTGTGTGTGTGTGCATGCAGCGGGGAGGAAAAAAAAAAAAACCTCAACTTTACAATTTTGAATCATTACCAAGCTACAGCTTATCAATCAATAGCTTTTAGTTTTGATATGCATCAGGATGGATGTAGAGGGATGGCGAGCTGGCTCTATAAGTAATGCCCCTTGAATGGTCATTCCTCGTTCCAAAGCGGTGGAGAACACCGTCCTGCAAAAGTAAAAGATTAAGACATCTGGTTTCTGAGAGGCTCAAGTCAATGGGTTGAAAGAGAGAGGGAATAAAGTGAAACTCGGCCGTGGTTAAATGGATTTGACGTGTTTTTGTCCGTCGTCGGCGCGCCATCTCGACTCTACAGACGCTGTAAAAGCTATAAACCGCACACACATCAGCCGCTTTATTGGGGGACTTTGGGTTGTAAAATTGACTTCCAATGCACTGTATTACAGTTGGAGTGACGGAGCGATGGAGCTCGGGGCAATCATCTCTGACCTTGAGATCAGCAGGATATCAATTCAAGGTTGTATAAGACCTCTTAAGTGAAACCTTGATTACTTATCGATTAATGATTGGAACGAATGTGCAATGTGAGTGGGTTATTATTACCATTGTTATTGTTATACTACAAGCCAGTACATATTTAGGAGCATTTAAACAACTTGTATTACAGTATCAGGAATAAAAACAGCAGAAAGTAAAGTACCATGGTCAACTCCAGGTCAAACACTATGCAACTCATTAATAATAGTTTTTTTCAATCTACTTTACTCTTGCGAAGCAGTTGTTTAGTTCACATATCAGAACTATGTTTGATTAATATGAGCACAATGAGTTTCTCTTTTAGTTCGGATAACATGATTAAAAGACTCAATGCACTTAATCTGAATAGATGGAAACGTGTGACGTGATTCAATTACAGTAACACAACATATACTGCTTTTTTGACTGCATTATTCACGCTTACAAAAGCATAGCGCATTAGATATAGTTTACCGTATATATACTACACACGTCTTGTTTTTCTTCGGAAATGTAACAATAAATGCAGGTGAGAATTCATTTAAAGAAAAAAACATGGATTTGACCAATGTGCATGTGAGCAGTCGGTGCATCCACATGCATGAGAGCCTGCCCTCCACCCCCGGGGTGCAGGTCGAACAAGATCTCCTCCGAGGCATTGAACCCCCCCCTTGAAAGTGCCAATCCACTGATCGGCATCGACATCAGAGCCCTGCTGGGCCTCGCTGGCCGGGAGCAGAGACCCTCCGTCCTCGCCAGACGCAGAGGCCAGACCCTGCTGCGGCAGGATGGGATGTGGTGCATCGTATCTTCTTTCAGTCTGCATGGGTTTTCCCCCAGCTTCCTCCTACGACGCAAAGACCTTTTAAGCACCTGCATAACACTGGAAAGATGCTTCAAAAAATAATTTGAAATAAGAAAATCAAGCTGAACTCGACAAGGGGACTGCTAATTGTTTGATTTTAGTATATTAAAGACTCAAAAAGTTAGAAGAAAGACGGTGGAAGTTGAACAACGCGACAATTTCTCGCCTCGGTGCTCCGTCGAAGAAAGAGACTCCTTGATGCCTTGCTTCTTAGAGATCGCCTGTCACCCCCGTCACTCAAACAGTGTGGGCGGGACCGCTGCGCCTTTCTTTAACCTTTCTTTTCCTTCGCCGTTTGTTGATAAAAAATTTTTTTTTTTATAAAAAGTCGACTCCCTTTGTTCAGCTTCAACAGAAACCTCGAACTTGATGGGAGTTTTCTGGCCTTTCTCAGACCCACCGACAAATTCATGTATGCACCATAATAGTATCTGAGACTTGATCGATTCCCTTCCTGATCATCGGTTTCCGTTGACAGGGCGGTCACCTTTCTACCCTCCAGCCCTCACTGTGTTGCCATATTTCCATAAAAAGTAGTTTCAGGGAGCAGAGCCGGCGTAGTAAGAGCGTTATACCCGATTTGAAATCACATTTAATATCTAAAATAGACTTATCTGCCCGGTGTAGACCAGAGCAGCTCAGGCAAATGACCAATCTGTCCACATGACGATTTCAAGTGAAAACGCTAAACTTTCATCGGGTTTTAGGTGTCAGCTTACAAGAAAATGATGCTCGGAGACACGGTTCATATTCTCCTGGGACTTGGTAGTTTTATTTTGACAGTCACGGTAATAACAATCCACCTTGGTCGTCTGTTCATACGAAGGTCCATGTGCTTGTCATTGTGGTACAAATACAGCCAACAGCGCCCACTCGTGGCCCTACATAATAACGTTATTGTTTTCGACAGCACATCGCCGTGCAAATGCAAAACGTTTGGCATTTCTTTGGGGCCATAGAGTTCAGAATCGACAGGAATGGCATCTTTTTCTACCTCATGAATCTATTATTTATAAAGAAACGTGCCACATTTGTGGCCATTTGCATACAGAGACCACAAACAAAGACATGTTCATCAGGTGTGGCCTTCAGACGTCGGCCATTGTTTCCCTGGAATCCCTTAGCACAAAAGCCCCTTTTGTTCATGCAAACTCTTAATTCCTAATGAGTTGTTGTTGTTATGTGACTTGGTTATTCAGGCAATAAGTGCTGTGTTCGCCCGTGGTTATTTTTCTTCTCAGGCTAATCCGGCAGTTTTATGTAGGATGTACAATTTATGATAACCGAAATCCTCTTTAGCGTAGAGGCTCCTTCCCTTGTTTGTTTCTCGGTGTTGCCGATGGTAAGGTACAATCTCGTCATGTTCCCACCACCAATGGGAATCCTTCCTTCCTCCCCGCCGCTCTCCCCTCGACGTTCCTCCCTGCGTCTTTTCCGTCTCCTGAACAAAGTCAGCGTGGGTGTGATTGGGCCTACATTTGCATGAACAAATCGTGCAGGCTGTTGCCGCTTGACGGCGGCGGTGGCACTTTTTCAGATGATTCAGCTGCGGGGTGTGTGTGTGTGTGTGTGTGTGTGTGTGTGTGTGTGTGTGTGTGTGTGTGTGTGTGTGTGTGTGTGTGTGTGTGTGTGTGTGTGTGTGTGTGTGTGTGCATCTCCCTCTGTCACGTCGACGCCGCGAGTGTTTGTGTGTCGACTTGCCTCCGTGGGCGTCCTACTTCCGAGTCAGACACCCCCCCTACACAAACACACACACATATATAGCATACTCACACACACTCAGATGTGCTTGACGTATTAATGCTTTTGGAAATATTAGCGTCCTCGCTCCCACGCCTGCCAAGGATTACTCCATCTGCAACAGCCCCTTTCCTGCCCTAATGAGAATTCATGTTACGTTTTAAACAGCCAAGGAGCCTTGCCGTCATCTTTTCCTCCCTCCTTTCAGCCCCGACGTTCTGATTTGACTCCGAGGTGCCAAGTTCAAATCCATCCCGGCGAGAGGAGAGAACATTGTGAAAATACCTCGGAGGAACCTGGATGCACTTAATCCCGCAAATACGAGCGCGGCGTTCTCGCGTGGTAGTTTAATGGAGCTACTCAGACAGGCAGGTCCCAAGGTCTGCGCAAATGAGCAAAGCGAGTGTGAAGGCGGAAGTTTCGGCTGGCGCCGCGACTTTAAAAGTACGCCCGGCTCACCGAGAGGGGATCCGAGCGAGGCTCGGTGGGAGTATGCGCGCGGCGGCGTTAATAAATACTCTCAAAATCCCAAAGATGGTATTTATCAGCGGCGTGAGACGTTCGCGCACGAGGGCTGAGAGCATTCGAGAAAACAAGACTCACAGAGGTGAATCTTCTCCCTGCTCAGTTTGTTTGATTATTTGTGGGGTTGTTTTTTGTTTGTTTTTTTTTAAAGCGTAAAAAATCAGCAGGACGCCGGCGTTCCACGATAAAAGAGGGGGAAACGAAAACCGGTGTATAAAAGTAAACATGCGAATGCTCCCACCGCTCACTCTGTTCTCCTTCCCCTCAAAAACTAACACAGGCGTATATTTCCTACATCATTAACACTCGCCACCTCGCTGCATTCGGGCTCGGCGTTACTCAAGGTTTAACTCTACCCAGGTGTTTGCTTTAGTTTTTTTTAAGAAAAGCTGCTTTAAGCAGCGGCTGATTTACGTGTCATAGTTGTTTCCATTGCAGTGCCGCCGAGCGCTACACCTGCCAGATCACATTTTCCCATCTCACTCTCACAGCCAGCGGACAAGAGATTGGATGAATCTGTCAAGTTTCCCAATGCGAAATCATCCCTATCCTGAGCAACACGACAGCATCTTTCTTGCTAAGACTGATCCGAGCGGAAACATTCCAGCGTTGCCATTTCTCCTTGATTTCCGTTGTTTATGTCTTTCGACACCTTCTTGCCAAATTGAGGCCCGATACTTCTTCTTCCCGATGACGCTGAGTTATAGCCCACGAACAGTCCCTCAAAGACAATACTCACACACTACTGATGAATCACTAACAAATATCTATTTGCATCGTGGTTGGAAGCCGTAAAAAAAACATGCAAACTCTGACGAGAAATACGTCTGCACTCAACCTGTAGAACTCTTCCAATCTGGTTTGGACTCCCAAGTAGGTTAGCGATATTTTCTGACAGAAGTACTTCTCCGGCTGCTCTTAGATCATGTTCCCGCGCAACACCCAGACATCTGCCCAAATCTCACTGCAGGGAGTCATGATTGACTGGACATGATCTAGAAACACTCATATAAGTGAAAACCCCCTCACTCCATCACGGCAGATGCAAGACGAAACGCAAAGCTGTCGAAAAGCTCCAAGACAGAATCATGTCGGGAGCGTCGCTCCAGGAGACGTCTAATGGATTGAAGCCATGCTCCCAGGATGGCATTCTCCGTTATGAACAGGAAGCATCGTGAATCAAAGAGATTCAAATGGCGTCTGATGAACAGGCTTTTACATTTACACCAAGAAGACTCTCTTGATTCCAAATGCGTCTGTCTTTGGTCCACTGGACTGAGTTTCTAGGTCTTTTGCATGAGTCACACATACATTTTGTGTTGCACCGATTTAAATCATTGTTACCAGCCTAGGAGCGTAAAATTGCTGTCACTCCGTTGGTCCGAACAGCCACAACAAACTAGTTCTCAGTGCACAAGTGAATTTATTTACAAGGTGCTCTGGTGTTCAACAAACAAATTAGGAATCGTTAACAAATTAATTCCAGAGTGAGCTCTGCTCTAAAAAACAAAAATCACCCTTTTCTATCAGGGGTAAAATCTGCCTAACAAAGAAAAGGAAAAAGTCTTTCCTTCCAACCTCTAATACACAAGAGAAAAAGAAAAAGTTACAGCTCACTCTGCACTCTGGCTGTTTAGCAGAAGGACAGATGACTCCGCCCCTCTGATCAAAGCTCTGCCACCTGGCGACGTCATCCTTTCCTCCTTATGAACTTCCTGAGTTTGACCAATCAGGTCATCGGGACGGCACAGCCCTATTTACATAGTAGATTGACAAGGAGAATCACAGAAAACACAAATACGCAGTCATCTTGTGGCTTTTTGCAGTCATGTTGTGGTTTTTGCATCGCTGTAGTAACTTTAGGGTTCTTATTGGGGTTTTTGCATTTGTGGTGTGGCGGTTTTGCATATCTATTGTTTTGATGTGTCGCTTCTACTATTCATCTTGTGACTTTTGCCTTTGTTGTGAGGCTTTTACTATTTGTTTTGTGAATTTTGTATTTGATTTGTGACTTTACCATTCATCTTGTGGCTTTTGTATTTGTTTTGTGATTTCATTTGTTTTGAGACTTTTGTTTTTGTTTTGTGACTTTTTTTTGTATTGGTGTTTTGCCTTATTGCATCCATCACACAGGATTTGTTTATTCTCATGATGGCTTTTTGTATTTTTTTTTGCTGTGGCTTTTTGTCCCAAGACTGTAGTGATTTTAATGACAGTATTGAGGCATTTTAAATTCATGTTTGGGTTTTATTGTGTTTTTTCTGTTAGTGCTGCAGATTTAGTAGTAGTCGTCTGGCTTTTGCATTCGACTTCTGACTTTAGCATCAGTGTTCACAATGTTGCTTGGCTTGAAATCAGTTTTTTTCATCTCTTAAAAAAAGGTTTTCCTGTTCAATGAATAGACCTCATATTTAAGTGTGATATTCCAGTTTGACTCCAAACCAAACATATATTTTCCGTGTTCAGGCAGATAAAGCGGGGGTCTGTTGTCTCAGCGCATTCAGCCAAACCGGCAATCTGAGCTAAATCTTCAGCAGTCCTTCACAAAACCTTGTTTCAAAAAGCTTGAGTGGAAGATGACCTCAAGCACACACACACACACACACACACACGATGAGCTTCAAGTGGCCTCGGTGCAACAATCCACTTGTTGTCCTTGCGGGCCAAACAAAGCCTGAAGTTGAACAACACAGATATCTATCGCACCGACGTCACAATGCAGCGCTGTTCCAGCCACTGGTTCCCACTTCAAAGTTACACACATCTATCGAAGCGGGCTTTGGGGGGGTTTGTTTCCAAGGGTACAGTTTCCACACTAATTGTATGGAAAATGTAATATTCAGTGATGATTTAGTCAACATCAAACAGTGTCCTTGTAATGGCCTTTTCATGATCTTCGCATGAAGCCTCGTCTTGCGTGGCCCCGGCTCCAAGGTTGACAGACTGTTGTTTTTCTCGGCCAACTTTCCTCCGGAGAAAATCCATTAATGACAAGATTCCAGGGGGAGCCTCCTGACGGTAAATAAAAGCGGAGCAGAAATGGGAACGAGCAGTTTTCAGCCTGACAAACCCCAAAGGCTTTTTGACAGCTCGACTTGAGACCGGCCTCATCTTTTCTTTCACCTTCCGCCATTCATCCTCCTTATTGGGCTCTTCTTTGTGAGCCGTCTCCTCTTCGCCATCTCCTTTCTTCTATTCACGGCATAAATGACCCGAAGATGTGAGCGGAAGGCAGTCAATCAACATTGGAGAACCGGAAGAGTAAAGAAAAAAAAAAAAAAAGATTTGAGAAGAAAGGTTGTAAAAAAGATCCAGAGACACCCTGCTGGATTTCAGTCGGCGAGCGGCGGCGGCATCGCATGTGTGCGTTCCAGCAGGGGGTTGTCAGCACAGGCTGGCCTGACACGGGAGTCAGTTTCAGAGGTTGCCTAGGAAATGAGGCGGAAACGATCCCGCTAACTCAAGACGGACAGGAAAAGTGACTTTGGGGAGTTAACAACCGCTCTCACAAAGGACGGGCTGAGCTAAAAAAGTTGAAAAGCCTTCTTCTTCTTCTTTTTTTCTTTTTTTTTGTTTGTTCTCCTATGAGAGTTTCGAGAAGTGACCTCGACTTCAGTGGAGAATTTGTAATTACCTCTAGGAGCATGACGTTTATCTCAGTTTGACACCTTGCCAGGCGTTTTTTTTTTTGTTTTTTTTTACATCCCGGAGACAAAGCAAATTAAAAATGCATGGTGGTCTGGCACCTAGCTAGAGTTCAGGAAGAGTAGACGTCTGGCACCAACTGGAGAAATGCTGCCGCTGCAGAGGCGGCCCTTTGTTTTTCTCCCTGAGTTTTGAGACCATTACTCAAATGAGTCGCGGAAAATGAAGGGCTGGATTTACCTGCGTCAAACCAGCGAACGTACCGGCGGACAAATCTCGACTTACTCCGCAGTAGCGAATGAAAATAAGATTAAAAGCTAATTAAACACACCATTAAATCCACAGTGAACGGCGTTGGCCGTAGTGCGACAATGAGGTTCATGTATCACGCCGTCCGGGGGGAAGAGCGTGGGCTGCTTTCATTTGTCAGGGAGCCCCCGCGGCGTCGCCGTTCGCAGGAGCGCGTCGATTCCACTTTCTGCGCACGTACTGGACTCTTGATACGCCGTCTTCAGGAGCTCCAAATCCGTTTAACCGGTTCTTCAACATCTCGGCACGCTCCGGAGTGTGTCCATATTGTATTTCCCAGACAATTTCCTCTTGATCAGCGACCTCGCAAAAGTATAACTCAATCTGTATCCTGGAAAAGATCAAATAAAAAGGCGGCTTTATCAGTTTACACCGACTGCAACCACAAATACTTAACTAAACCTTTTTTTTTTCTGCATGGGGGAGAAGAACCCTCTCTATGCTTAGTGAAGTGGCAGGATTCAATAAGCACAGTTCTCTTTTAAAACATCCGTGGGAGACTTCAGGGATCTGTGTTGCTAAATCGACCTTTATGACTCTAATCTCCATCTTTCACGTGTGAAAGGTATTTTTAGATAAATGAACAGGATTTTAGCAATTTTTCAAACCTCACTGTGTCTCCTCGTGTGAGTTCTTTCTGTCTCTTTGTCTTTCATCAGGCGATTTCATATTTCTTTGTTGTTGTTCAATCTCTAACGATGTAACTGTTCATGATTCGGGATGATTTGCAATGTGCGTTGTCGCTTCATGTTTTAATTTCATTGTCTCATGAATGGATGCCGTTCCCAATCCCACCCTGAATCATAATCCCACTGCTCTAATCCAGGCGCCTGAGACGTTTTTGACACTTTCCTCCCAAAAAATGTTTTCCTGCAAAACATATGCAGTTTATTCTTTAAAATAACACACATTGACTGTAATTAAATCTTTATGAATATTATTATTTATAGTTTTTTTTTCACTTTTAACTTGGTATAGATTTTTTCTAGCTACTTTAGCCATTTTTAACTGTTTGGCAATTTTCTTTACTTTGAATATCAGCCATTTTTATTTGCGTTTTCCTTTAACCTTTTTCCAGATTTTTAATCTGATTTACCCTATGTTCACCTTTTTTTCCACATTTTTGCTGTTTGGCCACCAGTAGCAGGTTTACCTGTTTTAATTATTTTAGCAATTTTATACTTTTTTACTCATTTCTATATTTGTCCTCTATCAGTTTTATGAATATATTCCAACTGTTTTAGACAATTAAGTAACCTGGTGTGTTAAACATAGCAACTGTAGACCAAGAGGCGTCAATCTGGGCTACCAAATGGTGATAATGTCAGAGAAAACATTGATTTGACCCAACGCAGTCCTGAGCTGAGATATTGGTGATGCTGCCGTGAAGGCTGGCTACCGCGTTGCTACATGCATAATCCAACAGGTATAACAGAAAAGTTCATTAGAATTAGCTTAATGTTGCGATTGTAGTCATTTTCCATCATAATCGTTTGGGTTTTTTTGGTAAAATATCAACATTTTCATCACAACAAAAACCTTAAAAAGTTAATTGAAAGTTTATTATGGCATTATTTTACCATTCTGGGCTAACCCAGTGAATGAGGGAGGGAGGGAGGGAGGGAGGGAATGTGTTTTATGATAACATGTAATTGTGAATCAGATATTTACTCTGTGTATTCTGTGTATCTCTGCTTGTCGGATGTATCTTGGTGTTGTATGTACTGTTGTTTCCTCTTTTACCCTCTTGAAAAGCCCTTCCAGTTGCAAATTAGTGTCAAGCTATATACTCTTTTTTCTATGTATATTGCACTGTCCCTGATAGATAAATAAATAAATACATTGAACGTGACCCCTGAACTACACCGTGTGTGACACCCCTTCTCTTGGCGATCATTTCCAACACAAACCCCAGGTGAATAATCCTAAACTTTGCGATGACGGGTCCAAGAGTTTCTCCTCCATTTCCACAAATACGAAGCCATCTGTGGCAAGGCAACACTCTGAACTGTTGCCGGTCAGACTCATCTGTGCTGTGAGACAGCGTACCAAAGTGAACAAAGCGGCACGAAGTGGACACAGAATTATCCGACAGCAGGCACCGGGAGGCCTGGAGCACGTCCTTGTGATGATCTGATCTTTTGCGTCTACATTTTGCTGCAAACAAAAAAGCTGAGCGTGAATGCAAGGAGAACTCTCCGATTTAACGGATGCCGCAATCTTGATATGCATAGAAACCCCGTGCATTATAACTACGTGCAATTAGAGCAATGTTTTTTTTTTTTTTTTCAAAGTTGCGTACTTGATCTATAGACGCTCTTCTTTTGGTGTGCGAGTGCTCCTGCAATCCCCTCCACTCATTAGCATGCTGGAACATCCTTTGGTGTGTGATGTACTCCGTCCAGTTAGTCCGCCCTGCCATTTTGGACGTCCCTCCGGGGCGTAATGAGTTCACACATCATCATTTCAAAAGAAGAAGTGTTTGCACGCATGTGTGTATAATTACACTCCTGTTAAGGATTTGTTTTTTGTTTTTTTATTAATTTTATTTTGGGGCATATGTTTTGAAACGCCATCTTTTCTTTTGTTCTATGTCGGGAAAAGGAAATACATAATGCATTAGGCCAACTACTAATTAACTGTTATGATGGCCTTTTACAGAATGCATGAATAAAATCAATAATAATGCAAAAAACATTTTTACTTACACATTCCACTCATACGCATTGTGAATCTTATTAACGGGGGTATTTATTTCTTCAGCGCTGAATAACAAAGTGCCGCAGCTCCCTCTGATCGCATTGTAAGGTTTCGTCTCTCCGGTTTCACCTAAAGGGATTGTGAAAGGAGGCGAGGGGAGGTGGAGGCAGAGAGACGGGAGGAAATACAGCAAAACTCTGAAGACGTATTTCGCTCCTCAAACAATGTTTGTGTCAGCGTAACGCTTCCTAAACTCATCCCCAAAGGATAATGACCTGGACACACCTCTTCTGTCAAGCAAAATAAAGGTACTGCTTCATCAGCCTGTTCTTTTTATTATCTGTTTTTGGCATCAAGGCGTGTTTACAAGACAGCTCCTTATTGTATTTCCTGATCTTATCCCTTTGCCCTCTTTCATTTCCGCTTGGCGCCTTTCATTTAGGCCCAGCGGTGCGGCACCTATCTTCGCCGAGCCTCGTCAAAGCATCCGTTTCTAAATATGCAGCGGGGCCCTCGTAAAAGTTCCTCCTCTCCGCCGCCGCCACCCAACACATACCCCATCTTTCCAATCCCGGGTCTCACTTGTTTCTTGCCTGTCTCTTCTTTCCCATCATCTGCTTTTTTTTCTTCTTTTTTTTTTCTTTTCACTCAAAGCTCAAGAGCAGTTACTGCTCTCAGAGGAAATACAGGCCCTGCCAAAGATTTCATTGAATTTGTTGTACAATTGATCCCTTGGAGGAGAGCTGGGGTTGAGAGTGGGATGGGGGGGGTTGATCTGTAAGGGTCAGAGGAGCTGGGGGGGGTTAATGTTGAAGGGCTGGCAACTGCATCAGGGAAGTCTGATAGAAAATAACACGGCAAAGTCTCAATTGGAACCGATCTTGTTCAAATTCAGTCCTCCCTCGCCGATCGCCCCGTGCGCTGATGTGGGCATGATGGGAGACGGGAACAATAGACGACAATAACTCCAGGGGCAAATAATTGAATCTTCCAAAAGCACTCGGCTTTTCTCCCATCTCTATTAGTCACCTGGCTAAAGGTTATTCACCTAACCGGTGGTTTGGTTCACATTTTTCATAGAACAATGATTAGAACCTCATGGGGGAAAAAAAAACCATAATGGAGTTCAAAACCATTTATTTGATTAAAAGAACCGAATGTTTGTGAACGTAATGAAAAACCCTTTAATGGATGATGGTGTCTTATATATCAGAGTAAGCAGCTCCACATGACGACTTTATTTAATGGGTTTTGTCCAGTCTGCTTCTAAAGTGGATGTTGTTTTGAAAGGGAAGTCCACAAAACTGCAGAAACGCTGAAAAAATGATGTCGTTTGTATGTATGACCACTAGTGGGTGCTGTTGTTTGTTTCTGTAATGAAAGCAAACACGTCAATGCAGAGAACAATACGCTATAAAGATTAACAATGGCCAACAATAAAACTAGGGAGAATATGGACGTGTTCTTACTGTCCATCTACTGAGCATGTGCAGAACTATTTACTACGGCCACGATGCATGGTAGCAACATTCCCGAAAGGTTGCGTTATGCCCCATTTACCTTTTTAAATAATTCAGTTTTTCCCGTTTCCACGGAGACGGAGTCAGACTTTTTTCGAAAAGTAAAATTTTTTTTTTTCAATTTCCATTTTGAAAGCACTTAGCGTGTCTGGATTCTCACTGCTTCTGCATCAAAGGCGACGGCGGCACCTGCGAGTTTGGTTGACAGTTCGCGGCACTCGAGACCAATCAGCAGACCTCAGGGGGCCGTTTGATCACAATCGACGGTGCAGAGACGAAGGAGCTCTCTGATCCGAGGCTGTCGACTCCGTCGTCTGCCTCACATCGTGCGCAGGTGCATACGGTCACCAGCTGGGTCGCTCTCCGTGTCGCCATTGAACCGTGTGTTGATCTACCGCCATAGTCCCTCCTTTCATACTTAACCACAGGCCTGTCACGGGCGACGTTAACCATCCGAGCGTTCCAGACTCGGCAGGTATAAAGATTTATATCTATAATATTTTCTCCACTGGTGTCGACTTTCTCGAGAAATTTCTCCCAGGGTTTCACAGTCTCTTTCGCAACTTTGCAAAACAAATCACGAGGTGTGTGTGTGTGTGTGTGTGTGTGTGTGTGTGTGTGTGTGTGTGTGTGTGTGTGTGTGTGTGTGTGTGTGTGTGTGTGTGCGCGTGTGTGTGTGTCTCCTGTGCTGGCTGAGACGCTTACACCTCAACATGTCTTGCATCAACGCTGCATGTTCCAAAGTAAAGAAGAAGAAGAAATAAAATCAATTGCGAATTCACAGCAGCGGTGGAGGAACAAAGTATTTTTAGCCGGTGGTGTTTAGGGACAGCTGTCTCCGTCAGAGAGAGACCGTTGGTCCAAACGGCGGCTTGGTCCAGCACTTCAGTCCCTCCCAGGATTGATCAGATCTACTTTGATCCCTCCACTTTCCTTTCAGCATCACCTTCAAGATTCTTTTTTCTTTTTTCTATCTTTTTTTATTCTTAGAAGTTGGAACTTTGTGCAGACATTCATGATCCCGGGAGGGTGAATTACACCGACATTTCATGTTGAGCCACATTGAAGCGCCATCCGTTAGCGATTTACGCGTACATGAATCTTTATTTTAACAGATTTTTTCCGCCCTTCCCAGCTTCCACTAAAAGGCATATCCAGTTCATAAATTAAGACCTTTACAGTGGTCGACATTTCATGTACGTCAAAGCATATGAAGAAAGGGTAGAGTTTGTGCGCTTGACCCTTTTAATGCAAGAACTATACCTTATGAATCCCGGTAAGAACGATTCATCACTCCCACTCATGCATAAAATGGCCAAATTCTCATTGCCTTCACGTGAGTTTCTTACCACTTCTGAAAGCATTCAGAGTCGAAATAGCTTCTATTAGCATAGATACCACTTTTCTCTCACGACTATCCATCAACCCCAACAGGCCAAGGTGGATTTTTAGTCCTTTCACTACCTTCCTTCAGGTACTCCTAAATCAGGGGTGGGCATTCCTGGTCCTCGAGGGCCGCAGTCCTGCACGGTTTCTATGTGTCCTCACATCGAGACAGCTGACAGCAATTATTGGCTCGTTATCAAGCTTTCTGCAGAGCCTCATCATGACAACTCAGGTGTGTTTGAGCAGGGAGACGTGGAAAACATGCAGGACTGCGGCCCTCGAGGACCAGGAATGCCCACCCCTGTCCTAAATTCTTCTTCTCCACGAGGATTGTTCATGGGTCCAATTCTTAGTTATGAAAAAACAGAAAAAAAAACAATTACATTTCTTGAAAGATGAAATTATTAAGAAAACCTGAAGATTTCAAGTCAAACGCTGCAGAATCCGGCGATTCTGGTGAAGGAAGTTGTCAATCTTCCCTTTCAGATGTGGTTTGGGCGACGACCACTTTCAACTCAGCAATGGATTGTGGATTATCATCATACACTTTGTCCTTCAAGAACCCCCAAGAATAAAAATCGGTAATAAAACTGGCCGATGAGCCGATCTGGAAATTGTTGGTCCGGGCGCACGATGGGGATGTTGGCTGTATGTGCAGTTACTCCGTCTTGCTGGAACCATTGCACGTTTCAATTCACCCCATGGCGTGTCCACAGGTATTCTCCAGATGTTTTTGAGCACTTCATTGTAGCACTCGTTTGTGACAGTGACGACTTCTTCCTTGAGTATTTTCTTGCTATTGACATGAGCAAGAAATGTTTCGTTGTTGAACCAAACATCAAGAAAGTCGGGATCCAAGTGTGTCTGTAGCCAAACAGGGGTCATTTGGAACATGTGCTCCAATAGAAGTATCGTTTGAGGTAAGTATTTTGAGACACCTGGTATTTTAACAGTTCTGCCTCGCACAATCGGCGTACGGTTTCTTTCTTTCCTTCTTCCTTCTTCGTTCTTTCTTTCTTTCTTTCTTTCTTTCTTTCTTTCTTTCTTTCTTTCTTTCTTTCTTTCTTTCTTTCTTTCTTTCTTTCTTTCTTTCTTTCTTTCTTTCTTTCTTTCTTTCTTTCTGTTTATGAGCGCTTGTAAAAGTATAGACTAGCTGGAACCAGCAGATGGCCGTAGTGCAGCTTCACGGATGGCAACTGCTGTTGAATTCAAGTGAACAAGAAGAAGGGAAACAGTCATCAGGGACGGAAAAGCTGCTGATGAGAGAGAGAGAGAGAGAGAGAGAGAGAGAGAGAGAGAGAGAGAGAGAGAGAGAGAGAGAGAGAGAGAGGGAAATAGTCATCAGGGACGACGAGAGCGGTGGGAAACAATGTCGATAGATCGAACCAGCAGATGGCGGTAATGCAACTTTATGGATGCAAACTGTCGTTAAACCTAAAAGAAGAAGAAGAAGAATGTTGGGTGCCATGAAATGACATAATGTTATGATGATCATTTAAATAGAAGTTAAAGTGAGTTGCTGTGTTTTCACACATGCCACTCATCACCCGCCCACTCACATGTTCATTCGCTGTTGCATTGTTTAACACATCTAACAACGCTAATATGAATCATAATATCCTGGCGTGCCTGGTAGGATTCCAGATGGAGTTTCAGTAGCATGGCAGAGCAAATTGCTTCCAAAACTGATTTGAGCATCACAGAGAATGAAAGACAGCTTTTTGTAGGGCGCTGGTGATTATATACCTGCTCCATTTTTAGTCCGAATAAAAAAGCTGAAACCCCCCAATTTGAATCTGCATGGCTTTGCATTCATTTAAAGGGCCACGATGGTATCAAAGAGTACGGAGTGGTGCTTGTTGTACCGTTAGGGGACACAAGGAAGCCAATTATAATGCTACAACACAGTGTGCAATGACGGCAGCTAATGACCCATTTACACAAACATAGGTTTGTTTTTTTTCTTTTCACAGGTTTGGTATCAAATGACTCGGGTTTTATCTACATTTTCTCTTGATGCTCACATCCAACATCGTGAAATTTATACAAACGTTTCAAAGCGTTGCTGTTATCAAATGATACTCAGATGCGGCTGATGGGAATTTTTTTTAAAAAGTCATGAAAATGTTGGGTTGTTTCTTCACAGTTTTCGAAGCCTATGCTAAGTCAAAAAAAAAAAAAAGTGAAAAAGAAACACAAGGGGAGTTGGAGAAAGCAGGATAAATGATCTCCTTCAGCAAATAGCAAAAAAAAAAAAAAAAAAATGGAATCCAAAACTTGAGTTGTGAGGCTTGCAAACTCACAGCAGTGAGGGTTTGGAGGATAAACCACAACCAGGAGCTTCGATGCTTCTCTTCAAACGCTCTGAAGCAGTTGAGAAGGTGGCGAGTACACCCAGAGTAAGGCCATATTTTATTCCATTTTTTTTTTTTAACGGCAAGAGAGCTTTATTCATTTTTACTTTTATTTCCCTTAACTGTCATATTGTCTGGTTATCATACTTCACGGGTATTCCAGAGGTAGCTCACGCCGGCAGGTTTTACAAGCTGCGAGGGATCCGCCATGGTCTTGAAATCCCTCTTATTTTTCGGCTCTGTCGGGTGGAATATGGCAGGGCTCATGAGCAGTGTGTCCCCCCCACCGCTTGTTTCACTAACTAGTTCTCGTAGCGCTTTGAAGCTCTGGCAGTGGCAGACATGTCGAAAGAGGAGGAGCCGGGAGGACGCACGCCCGACATGCGCTCGCAGCCGGACGGCGATTTGCCTTTGGTATAAACCCACACGAATGTTTTATACGTGCATTTTGCGGGATTTTACATGTAGATTTTCCCCCTCTGCTAAACCGATAATACGGATCATCACGGCACTGATCGCAATAATCTTCCAGCGTTGCACTTTTCATTAAATCACATTAGAAAAAATAAAATAATATTGAGAAGAAGCACCTGCGATAGACGCCGCCTGCCAATTTTGGGGAATTTTAAGTTCTTGATTTGCCTGAAATCACTTTTAATTGACTACAATATGTTGCCGGCCCTCCAGAATCTACTCTGATTCCCCGGCTCGAATTTCACTTCCACTCGACCTCATTGCAATTTAGCCTCGCACCCCTTCCAGTAATAATATTACCGTCATTACACAGATGACTATTCCCTGCACTTCTCAGCCGCAAATGCTCCCTAGAAAAAAAATAAATAAATCCCTAACTCTCTACCTTCCGCAGCCCTGCAAGCTGAACGCCCTCAGCTACAATCCATCTGGGCAATAATTCCTTTACTATACAGAGCAGAGAATATAAGGGCATTGCGTCTGCCTCGGAACACGCTGATTCACCGGGCCGCGATGTGCCTTCACTGTGCGTTACTTCCGCAGCATTCGTCCCCATAGTAACATCGCCGAGGATGGGCAGGCATACACACTCTGAGAGCAACTGGCCGTTTCCCAAATGGAGCCTTTCAATTTTTTCCACAGATTCTTTGTGTCGTTTTTAAGCTGTTGGTGAACTGAAACATGTCGGTATAGTTCTCATTTGAACTGCAGGCACAACTCATGCACTCTTTTCTAGTGGTCCAAGTATTCCTGCGTGAAACAATACTCCTGTTATTTCAGGTCTGATGGCTAGGGTTAACCAAAGACCCTTGTGAAATCATGATGCAGCACTTTTTTAAAGCCCTGTTTAGGTTTTGAAGAGCGACAGTGCGAGGACTCCCAAAGTAGAATTGTTGTCAAAAAACGCTCCGGATGCATCGACCCAACCTTTCGCAAAATCTACGACTCTGTGGAAACTGGGGGGTACCGAACTCCCTCTTCTGCACATGCTCAGTAGACGCACAATAACAACAATGTCAGTCCATGTTCTCCTGGGATTTTTATTTTGACAGTCACCATAATAACAATCCAACGTGGTCGTTGGTATGAATTCCCATGTTCTCCCAGTGTTAATGTGTATAGCGTATTGTTCACCGCATGTGTGTGTGTGTGGTTTCGTGACAAACACAAACAGCAGCACCCACTAGTGGCCTCGCATGCTAACTACATTGTTTTCAGCGTTTTTTGCTTTTTCTGTGCAAACGGGCATAATTTTTTCTGAAATGGAAGCACAGAAATTAAACGTTTTCACTTGAAACAATGTCGTGCAGACAGGGCTTTAGTTTGTCAGCATCATGTTTGAATGCATCCAATAAATGCATATCGAGATCTTTTCCATGATCTTTAGCCGACTTTGAAACCTGCTTATTGAGTTTCAGTTTCGCTTCACTGAAGCTTTTTTTGGGGGGGACAAATTAGAGCCAACAGCTTTCTTAATGGTAATTCCTACTGATGTTCGTTTGCCTTTTTCTTGATAGAAGAAGTATTACCTCTGAAAACTGCCGACCTATCCAGATTGCAGACTGCTATTTACCCATTGTCAAGCGACTTTAGAATTAGCTGAAGCTGTATAGCAGATGAATGGATGGATATAGATGGAGCTATTTAAAATGAACAAGGGTAGTGTAGGAGTTATTTAGATGGAAGAGTATTTAATCACTGGTTTGTTGGCGATTAGTCGCCGTCCGTGGGCGCACTGGGCATCAGCCATGCCTTCAGACCTGAAGTCTCGGTGTCGTTAGCGAGCGGGTTACTCCATACACTCATAAACGAAGACCTCGGTCAGAATCTTTTTCCTGCGCCTGTGCGTGTTCAGTGACACAGCAAATCTAATTATAGTTGGAAGCAATTATTCAAACTCACCAGTCAACTGTTGTACTGTCAGCACAGATATCCTCACGGCTCTGCGTGGAAATGAACCGGAGGACCTCAAGTAGGCTACTGCCTGTCTCGTTTGGAGCCGAAATTCTTCCCACCCAACCCCCAAAAAGAAATTTACACTATCACTCCAAATAACCATCGACGCTGTCCTTTTCAACTCAAAATTTGCTGTGACTTAACCAGCTGCACACACACACGCACACACGTACGTTACATGGCCTGTTAGACGATGCCCAGGGAGCATTACTATTCAAGGTGTGGCCCAAGCATTTACGCCCTTCCCGTGGTGTGCAATTGACCCATAAAATCACCAAGCCAAATGGATGTTTGACTCAAACAACACCCTTAGGATGTTTACGCTGCCCTGCAAAAATGCACTTGGCTGGAAATCCTCCTGCAGTGACGGTGATGCTTTCCAAAAGCACCACCACCGCTGCTGCCGCCAGACACGGCGTTTATGTGTCTGATTTGGGACCGAGATTTGAAAGGTGCTTCTAATGTGGGATGATATTGTTTAGGGACGCTTGGGAAAAGGATCTTGCATAAATCCACACCACGGGCGATGTCTCATGTCGGAGCATGGGAAAGTAATGGGTGGGGGAAGCAGAAAGCTTTTTGCAAGCTGTTGCACACGGGGAAAGGATCCCAGGCATCTTGTTTGCATTGTCTGGTGTGGCCATTGTTTGTGAATGTCAGGCGGCAGCTTTCAGCCCCTCAGTGTGTGCTGGAGAGGGTTTGAAGCTTAGTGCTATGACAGATAGGCAAGCGTACCACTGCACACACACACACACACACACACACACACACACACACACACACACACACACACACACACACACACACACACACACACACACACACACACACACACACACACACACACACACACACACACACACACTGTCTCAGTTCCACTGGAGTGTTGTGGTGGGTAGGAGAGTAGATTTCCCTAAAGCCGCAGTCTGGAACGGCTCCATTCTAGTGTGTGTGTCCCTCTCTGCTGGCTGGTTGTGTGTACTGCAGTCACCCTGCCTCTCCAGCTGACCCACATCAGCTCATCTGTAATGATTCCATGCAGTTCATGTCAGTTGATGCTTTTTTTTTCTTTTTTTTCTCCACTGTTCTTTTTGAACCCAGTTCTGAATCCTTTGCCCGGATTCATTCATCTTCGGCTCATATTTGCCAGTGAGATAAAAACATAATTTCCTCTTGCAACATGTTCTTGCACTTTTATTTACTGTGGTTTGTCTTTTAGATATATATATGACATAATACCAATCTAAGAAATTCCCTATTCAGATGACAATAAGGCTTCCCTCACTGGATTGAAAACCTTTTTTGGCCACCAGTTGACCTTGAGGTTGACCTTGCAGCACTGATGAGTCAGTAAGTAGTATGTTTTGCAAAGTCGTGACTATTTTCCAGTAAATTTCCATGGTAAAGTTAGACTGGGGGATTTTGGAAATAATCATAATAGGAAACCTTTTTTTTAAATTAATTAGGAATTGAGGGTAATTTAAAGCAAATGTATCATATCCAGGCATTAAACTTACAACAAAAAGATTTGTATGTAAAACTTTATCCACTGTTGAATATTTTGTTGAACAATCACTTCTTTCAGTGAAGAAACAAAAAATAAAAGTTGACATAGACGATCATTGCCCGACGAAGCCCATTCAAAAATTGCACATTTGGCCTCGAACCTTTCCGCTGGTAATCTATTGTATGAATATATTTATATTTGGTAGTTGTAAGTCAAACATTGGTAATACATAATACGGATGTTTTGCTTTTGCCAAATTGCCAAAATAACAATTCAAATACAACATTCTTACAACATTTTTGCTGATACGCACACATACTTGCTAAAATAAAATGTCTGACATCAAATTTGTTAAATACATCACCATATAATATCATCAAAACTTTCTTCACTATGTGCAGGCTCAAAGGTGTGGTCCATTATTCTCAAAATCATTTGTACATGTCATTGAGGAATGGCAGAGATATTCAACCGTACTTTGTATTAAATCTGGTTGTTTTAGTCAAGGTTATGCAAAAACATATTTTCCCCGATTAGATGTAAGATTCCCAACAAATTCCAGTGTATTCCCATGGTAAGTTTCGAACTTTGAAAATTCCTGGAATTTTCCGGCCATGGTTACTTGTGTGCTCCAAATTTATTAAAGGTCTTGGAAGCTGACGTATCGAGAAGCAACGAGAAGCACTGCCACAAGAAACACTGAAGTAGGAGTCCCATGACCAATGTCCCCAAAGATGGATAACCGAAAGAAAAACATACCGGTAAATGATAAAAGACAGAAATGAACCAATGGAAAAGTAGGTTGACAAACTTTTCTAGGGTTCCCTCTAAAACAAACTGAACCACACAGCCTGTCCTACAAAAAAATAAATAAATAAAAATGTTTCGACCCAAGAAGAATAAGGAGTCTTGCAACAGATGGTCTGGCCACCACACAGTCCTGATCTCAACATCGTGGGATCAGACTGAGATTACATGAAGAGACAGACGGAACCGAGGTGGCCTAAATCCGCAGGAGAACTGTGGCGAGATGTCCAAGATGCTTGGAACGACCCAAAGTACTTTGGCAAAATATATACCTTGGAGAACTGCTGCGATTTCAAAGACAAAGAGGGGCGATAAATAGAACACTGACTAAAGGCACTTTTTTTTTTTTTTTTTTTTTAAATGAAGGTCATTGATAGATGTTCGAGAACTTTTTCAAAATAAGTAGATATCACGGTTAATCTTGTTGGAAGATGCTTTGTTAGAGCCCGATATGTAACGACGACCCAAAATGTAACGAGTCAAATTGTCATAGAATATAATGTAATAAAACCCAAAATGTAATAACTGGTTGAGAATGTAACTTAAGTGCTGAGCCTGAAATGTATTAAAAATGTTTTAATAAAACCGAAAATGTTATGACTCATCCATAATGTAACGAGACGCTGAGCCCAAAATTTTAAAATTTAGAATATTACATCATGGGGCAGGGAAAATATTCTTCCCTAATAGTGTAATAATTATTTTGCATCATTAAGTGAGTCAATAATTAATGGATTGTGCTTGAACTTTTCACTGCTTCAATTTGAATAACACTGAAAGAAAGAGTTCTAAAAGTTTGGATTATTTGTTTATACGTATATCTCTATACAATTTATGGTATTTATGTATTATTGCTGTTGCCCAAGTTATTTATAGTCTTCTGCTCTCTATAATCTGTAATCTATTCCTCTAATAATCAGTACAAAATATTGGCTAAGCATTAAACATATTAAGATCACATTTAAATTCTTGTCAAATCTTTTTACATTATTGACCAGTTAATACATTTTTTTTTAAAAATAACAATTCGGGCCGTTGTTACCTATTGGGATCTAACATGCATGTCTCAATAAACATCCTCCTTGTAATGAAAATTCGAGACATTTTTCTAAAAGTTTTGAGCTTGTCTGTTTGAGCTTACATGAGCATGGAATCGGCATAGACCAGCACTCACAACCTGTGTGACCCAGTGCAGCTAAAACTACAAGGACCAGTAAGTTTTCAGCTTTATCCCTGTCACCCCTCATCTACTCCAGGAAACACCACGGTTCAGTACATACTGGGTGTACAGAGGTATGTAATTGAATGTTACCTATATACCTTTCAACTGCTCATGGGTCCCCAGTGTGACTGAAACTCAACTGTCAGAAAATAAATAAATAAATGAATAAATAAAAAAAGACTACTTACAAACAGCCTCCTTGGGTTTAACAGCGTGCATTAGTGGAGGAGCGAGCGCCGCAACAGCTGCGACTCTCCGGGTTTGTCTTCAATATTTGATGCCAACATTAGTTTTTGCAAAGATGTTAACATTCGCATGACCTTAATTTGAATCGAAAATTGGATCAACAAAAGCGGCGGCGTAAGCACACATTTGACAAACGCTGAACTTTTTACCTCATTTCCTTGATTTCCCCCCCCCCTGATGTCTTTCCTTTTATGTGTCAATTTTCAAAAGCGACAATCTCGGAAACGTTCGCCGTCTTGAAGAAGCGGTTTCTGCCTTGACGCGGCAGTAAAAATCATTAGTTGCAGAGCATTCGTCACCTTCTGTTTGTTTTGTTTTTCCTCTTTCAGTGTTTCCGACGGTGGCGTGTGTAGAGAAAGTCCTGGATTCTTTTTTTTTTTGGGGGGGGAAGGGGTTTTCTTCTTCCTCCAACATTGAAATTAAATGAGGGCTGGTGTCTCATACAGTGTCTGAACTCTGAGACAATCTCACCGAGAATTACACATTGTCATTCACTCCACTGTCTCACCTTGCAGTCGAGGTTATTTAAGTCCAGTCAATTATGAGAAAGGTACGCAAGAGGACATATTTCACCATCAAATCAATAAATGTTCCAGCAAAAAGACCTTCATTCTCCACTCTCATACTTAGTTTAGTTGTTTTTTTTTCTTTCTCAGTCATTACTACAAGACAAAACGTGTTATTTGAATCAGTCGAATGACCCCTACACTCTATACTCTATTCATGGGTATATTGAAAAACCCGCTAGGGGAGCAATTGTTGATGGAGACAACTGTCACCATTTCAAATCTTAATTTGCTATAAATCAGAAAACAAGCTTATCAGCCACTGAGAAAATTGCCGCAACCTTTATTTTCGCATTATGGCCACTTTTTTCCTCCTCTGCGAACATAAATGACAGCTGCGATAGAGGAGGTAAGTAACAACTCCTGGTGAGATATGCTAATAGCCTGTACCTTAAGTGGAACTTTCTCCCTCACTGTGGAGAGTGTGCCTTTCAGATTACTGGCTTATTGGAGCTGCACCATGAAGGATTCAGTCTGAGGAGGCTAAAGTAGCCTAAAGGGAGGCAAGAGTGAGATAAAGAAAGGCTCGAGTAAGCCTTCGTTTGTCCAGTCAGAGTGTACTACAGCTCAGCAAACCAACATTCGCAGTGTGGCATGGGTTTGTTAAGAGCTCGGAGTGGAATTAAGAGAGCAAACACAATGTACACCGCAAAGTGTTTAGTTATTCTAATGGCAAAAAGGCAGGAGCCATACTAGGAGGACGTATATTCCCAAGGTGAAAATGGTTGCAGTTGGTCTGAAAATGCAACCTGGATAAGAGGGTGGTAAACTTCACTTCCGTGAACACACTCGGGCCCTGTTTGCACGACAACGTTTCACGTGACAACACCTAATCCGCAAAAAAAAAAGAGTGTGTTTACACTGCAGCAGCGGACACAGAGACAACGATGTAGTTAGTATGCCGGGCCACTGGAGGGCGCTGTTGCTTGATTTTGTAATGAAACTACACAGATGTGTGCAGAGAACAAGCCACTATAAACGTGAAGAAAATGGAGAGAACCTGACATCCACATGGACTGATGATGGATCGGATGCTATCAGAGGTGAGTCTCAACTATTAAACTACTGATCTGGATGATAAAACTAGAATATGGACTGCGAGCGGTACCACTATGTGGCCGCCATGTTTGTTTACAACTGGATGAGCAGGAGGGAGGGGAAGAGATGTGCATGTGCAGTACCAGGCTCTGTAGCCTCCATCAGTCTTTGCAGGAGGGATTTGCACCGTGAAAGAATCTTTCCACCTTGAAAGCCGGATTAAACATTTCATGGATACAGTGCATCTGCAAACTGGTGCCGTGTAAACGGACTCACCTAAAGTGAAGAAAGTTTTGCGGATACACTCGAATTCGTTGTTGTGTAAACGGGGCCTAACTCACTATTTCTACATTCAAGAACGTTGAAATTCATGGATCTGGTAGAGTTCAAAACTATTCAAGTTTTGTACGAAGCAAAGAATAACTTATTACTAGGTAACATCCAGAAAATGTTCAATGAGACAGTGAGTGGGTATCAGTTCAGAAGAAAGCTAAATTTCAAGAGTGTACGACTCTAAAAAGCTTCTGTGTCACTATCTGTGGAGTAAAGAGGTGGAACAGATTGAGTACTCAGATAAAGCAATCATCAAATATAAGTCAGTTTAAAAAAGATACAAGGGATTGATAGTTGACAAGTACAGCAGTTTACCTTAGTGATGGTCTGCTTGTTTGTGTGATAGAGAATACTGCATTAAAGGTACCACAGTTTACCATAATCTTCTGTACAATTGTGGTTGAAACTCCAGTATTAAAAGCTTGGAGCTCACAGGTGTGTTTAGTCACATAATCAGAGAGCGGCAGAGTCCATCAACGTCTCATTACCACCTATGGATTCAATTCAGCAGATGAGAGAGGCACCTCATGGAGATCAAAGGAGGGCAAACAGATCAAAGGAGCTCCAACAGATCAAAGGAAATCAATGTCTGTTGCCATGGAGATGCTCCCTGCTCAGTGCAGGAGCAGCAGGACATATAAGTGAATTGATCATGTCAAACAACACTTTAGGATTTTTCTTGTTTAATGTTACCAGTTGAGTCAGATCTGGCATTATCAACCATCACATTGTATGATGACACAACAGCTTTGAGAGAGAGCCTGTGCACCTCAAGGTTAGTGGATTTCCACAGGCGTTCAGTCTTACGAAATAGTCTCTTAAGGCTTAGGATATCTTCATTTATCCAAGGGCAGGCTTTTTTCTGTGTAGACAAGTTAGATTTCGCAGGAGCCACCTGACCGTAACTTTTTACACGGTGATTGTTAAAACAGTGAATGAGATCGTCCACATCGATACGATCCATGACTAAAAGACGGTCAAACATATCAGAAAATCTATCTGCAGTGTTAGCAGTGATAACACGCCTCTGAGACCTGACTCCTGAAGGCTTGGGCTCAGGACTAAAGGGAAGATCAAACAAAACAAGACTATGATCACTCATATGGACATCATTGACAGACACGTTTAAAATGTCTAGGCCAAGCGTATAAACTAAGTCCTTTTTGGTTAATGGACTCAGAAACTTGCTGCTCAAAATTGACTTTGCTGAAGTGATTCAAATATCAAAATAACACACACTTTTTCCATGATGACCCTGTTTTACACAACAACGTTTCAAGTTTTTTAATTTTTGTTTGAGAAAACCTGAACGTTTACATGGAAATGTTTTAAAAATGACAGACGTTTACATGAGAATGGCAGAAACGCTGAAAACTATGTAGTTGCCATGTTGGGCCACTAGTGGGTGCTGTTTGTTTGTTTCTGGTCATGAAAACACACAAACATGAACGATGAGAGTAATACGCTATAAACATTAACAATGGGAGAACATGGACATTCGTATGGACAGACGGCGAAGTTGTTATTATGGTGACTGTTGGAGTGAATGGAGGAATATGATGGAGGGATTGAGGAGATAAGGAAGACGTGTGAAGGATATACTTATCTATACTTATATATAGTTTTTGCTGTTTCCATTGTCAAAAATAACTAACTGTAGACATCAGCCAGCATGAGCATGAAACTCTGAATTAGTTTAAAATTGATATTTATTAAATTGAAAATAATTTTGTCATTTTTACATTTTTATTTAGCTGACATATATTTAAGTGACTTTCAGGTGGGAAATATAAACCAACATGTGAGCTTGTACCTGTTGAATCTTATTTTAATGGCGAGGTTGGTTGGACTGTAGTTGACCCGTCACTGGGTTATCAAAATTACCCACACTGCACTATTTTTAACCCGGAAGATTTTCAAGTGTGTTGTTTTCTGTTGTGACACGTCTTTGGCTCAAATACCCCTGCCAGCTGTGTTTCCTTTTGGCTGTGCTTATGGAAAAAACACACACACACACACAAAAAAAAAAAAAAAAGCACACCTCCTTGTAGCTGGTGAGCAGAGTCAACTTGGCCGTATTCAATATTTCACACAAACAATGCCCATTGTTTGTTTGGTTTTTTTGTGTGATTTTTATTGGTGTGCGTAATGACTTCATTGTGTATATTTGTCAGGCAAGCAGAAACGCTGGCCTGCAGTGGGCCAACGTGACGAGAGGCTATACTAATTGCCAGGTAAACACTCTCACATCTTCAAACTCGTATTGCTTGGCAATAAGAAACCCGGGGCCACCTTGACAACGGCACAATAGCAAATATCTATAATTGCAGCCACCTTGCAGGGCACTCGTTCAGCTTTTCTCCTCCAAAATCATTTAAGGCGCCTCCCTTTTGATGGCACAGGCGTCCGCGGGGTGTAGCGCCTGGAAGCGACAAGGCACCGCAATACCAACACTGATAGACTTTTGTCGGGAAAAGCTTCGCCTGCGCCGCTGTAGAGGAGAGCACAAACCACTTAAGTGTATGGATGCCACCGCAATTTGAGATCTTTCTGCGATTTTTAATTTTTTTTTTGGGAGTCGTATTGTTGGGCGTATTTTCTGGCTTCTGCCCTGCACACATGCGTTTGTGTGCGTTTAATACACACATCTCTGACACTGACCGATTCCGTCCGTGGCGAGGCTCGAAGATGAAACGCGCAGAGGTGACGAGATGCGTAGATACGGCGGCGGGCCCAGCAAAATCAAACCCTCGCCCAGGCCGGATATGAACACGATTCAAGGAGTCACCTGGGAGTGTCATTTCTAAGTGTCTCCAGTGGGACTTGCCTCAGGTAATCCATAAGCAATTATTCCGGGGAGACAACAGACAGGCCTGTCATATCCGCTCTCCCCCTTTCTGCAAATGCACTCAGGCGAGAAGAAAACGGCGCCGCGAGCGCACACACGCCCACACACACATACACACACACACACACACGCACCCACACACACACGCACACACACACAAATCTCCCTCTCACCCTTTCGCCCTCCTCCACTCTCCTTCACACACAAATACACCTAATCTCTCACATATTCTTTTTTTTTTTTTTTCTTCTCCCCTCTCCCTTTGCTCTCCTTCCCGCTCGCATTAAACTCAGCCACATTCACCCCCTCTCTCATCCTCACCTTCTCTCCCTCACACGGCATTTGAGTTCTAATAAGATCTCCCCTCTGGCTTTATTCATTTCTTTTTCATAAACCTAAAGGGGCATTGCCACTGATTTTACGCCCGCAGTTCGTATTACTTGTCAAAACAAGTGATGCTCAACTGAAACCAGGCATGAAATAAGAACATTAGTTCAGATGCGTGCGATAGGATGAATTTAACATTGATTTATCAGCTTGACTGGACATGACACCTACCCTGTCAATGACAACAAAAAAATTAAAATCCCATCCTACTCACAATACATTTTCAACTCTGAAAATCTCAACATTCCCAAACACCTTAGCAAAGTGACAACTTAGGCTGGTATGATTGTGCTATGACTAAATCCCTCTAGTCTTCTAGTTGACTCAATCTGCTATTTACAGAAGTCAACAAACTTTTTTTTTTTTACTTTTTTTCAGGTGTGGTAGATGGGAATAGATAGGTGGCATTTCAAGGTGTTGGTGAGATGTGATTGAATTTATACGTGGTCGAGATCCAATCAGAATATAGATCAAACCTTGTTCTTTATGAAAAAGGTAAATACAAGTGTTGTGTATCTTGTCCTTGTGTTCTTGTTGTTTTTTCTGTCAGTATTACTCGAGAAATCTTAAAGCAAATCAATGAAATCGTCCCTTGACTCACAAGACTTCAATCCAGTTGAAGAATACTTTTAATATGCTGAGTTTTTTTTGTGCTAATAATAATAAGTAGGGACGTGCCGATCCGATCGGTAGATATCAGATCCGGGCCGATATTGGTGATTTATGAGTGATCGGGGATCGGTAAATCCAGCCGATCACCCTGCCGATCTAAAAAAAAAGAAGAAAAAAAAAACGCGGTCCGCAACGTCACCTAATAACCACAACAATCAGGGACTATAAGCTCGGGACGAGCTGCAGAAGCTAGAAGCAGGCGGAGCGGGGCCATAGACCTATAAAACTAGAGTTATATTCAGTAGTTTATGTGTTTATGTGCAGAAGTCTACTTCTAAAGTTCTATGTGGTCTGTCTTCGTCTGCTTTTTTTTGTGTTTGTTGAGTCACAGCGCTCCTAAAGGCCTGGCATGTGTACTACATGCCCTGAAGCCTCGTGTTGAGCCGTGTTCATAGTGAGGTGTGGACGGTTTTTTGGAAGCAGGCCAGGGAGGAAAAAGATTGTTTTTTTTCGTGGTGTGGATGTACCCTCAGTTTACAACAACCGCTAAAGAGAAAGAGAAGAATTTTGATTCAATAAGTGAGTTTTACAATAATTTCTAGCTAAACGAAGCTTCTGCCAATAGTGCTTTTAGCTTCAGACATCTTAGTTGCTCCAAAAATAGACTATAGAGTATATTTGCAATAGCAATGTGAGTATCGGATCGGGGAAGTATCGGTATCGGCCGATACTCAATTCTGAAAAATCGGATCGGTATCGGGGGCAAAAAAGTGTGAATCGGGACATCCATAATAATGATTACCTACCTCACCATAGAATTTATTATATTTCATTTACCAGAATGTGTTTTGTGTTCAGAGGTGGACATGACTTTTTGACAGTTGAAATGAAGAACAGAGTAACAACAAGTCCCTGAACTAGAAAACTTGAACGGAACCAAATAAATCAGGAACTTTAAAGGAGCCTCACGACACGGCTGACAGATAAGACCTGACATTTCTGTCATCCAAATGAGATATTCCGATCCAGATCACGTGCACACGAACGGTGGCGTGTTATTGGTGCTACTTAAGCTTCCCTGAAAATCACTCAGACACGAGCAAGAGACGCCCTGTGTTGCCTGCGGCCCGAGGAAGAGTCCTTGAAACAAACAGCCTGACACTTACTTTGGATTCAGTTAAAGAGACAAATGAGCAGAAATGGCTCAAACAACAACCCCCGCCAGTGTCTGCTACCTTTAATTCATGCCTTTATCACTCCGTGTTGCTTGGTTGCTCCTCTCGCTTGTCTTCCCTTATACATATATATTTTTCCAATTACTTGAGTGCACAAAAGCCCGTCCCCATTTGGAGTGCAATAAATTATCGTCTCTTAATTAGGCGGCGAGGCGGTAAAAGCGTGTCTGTCCAAGTTTGTTTCAACCTGACTGAAGATTTTATGATTGAGAGGCGCAAACTAATTGGTTTCTCCACTGGCTGTGTGGAGGAAAATTGTGCAACTATTGAAGAGGGCGTTTGATTGAGAGGGTGGGAGAACAGAGTTGGGTTTTTTATTTTTTTTTAAGAAGCAAAGCCAAAGGAAACCGGGTGAGTGCCGAGGAAGACGAAACCATTGGCTGCGAATGAGAGGCGATGGCACAGGATGAAGGGGGATGAGAAGACAAAAATTCAAGACGTCAGTGTTTAGATAAGGAGATAAATACTTGTTGGTTGAGAATTATTTCATCAGAATCTCCAATGTCTTATACCGATAATTAGTCTCCTGCTAATCGCTTCTTTTTAAAGGTAATTTTTGAAGCTGCAGGCCTGAGAGTTCCGAGTGGAGTTTCCAGAAACTCCCGTCATTAGTAAAGGGATCATTCCTTCCCTACTGAGTTTCATTTGGCCTCAAGCGTTTCCTGATCAATAGTCTAAATCGTTCCTAACAAAGAGCGCCGGTGCCCGTCTGGTAGCGACGCATTTAGAAAGCAACAGCTGAAGCGTACGTTCATTCCGGACTTAAACCAAACGCGTGAACACCGAGACGAAGGGAAACTCAAGAGGTCCCAACGGAGAACCTCCCAGGAGCCTACCGACCAAGGTGCGAGTGAAGGTGAGGTCAATTCTGGGACCAAAAAAACCCCCAAACTATATCAAGTCTAATACCGGAGGAAACCAATTGGCCACCATTCCTCAGACAGACCGACACATTAGCCATATTTGTCATAAACACATTCTGGCCTCCGTGGTCCAAGTTTCTGATCGTCAACAAACAGCTCCGGCGGTCGTCGGAAAAACTTGACCGGAAGGTGGAGCTGCGAAGTGGCGGTGTGTTGAAAGGGGTGGTCAATTGGCCTTAACTGCCAGCGCAACCATTATACCGTCTATTCACTGGCAGGCACAATCAGAGCCAATGGGGACGTGGGCTCCTGCCCACACCTCCATCCACCTCTCACCCCAAACCTGTTAGTCACAATAAGTCATAATAAATGCAATTTTAGCATTACTCATCCAATTATTTCTTCACAGAGGATGTCAAATTTCTCAAATAGGGTTATTTGGTGTGTAAGGTTTAATAGTACCCTGAGGATATAATAATAATTCCCCAAAAAAAAAAGAGTCGTCAGTTGCATGTGGAAGTCAGTCGTGTTCACACTCAACACGTGAGGTTAAAAGACATTCAGGTCCTCAGCGTCCTTTCCCTCTGGGATTAATCGAGTCTTTCTATTCTATACTAAAAGAGGAAATTATCCGTGTTAACAAGTGGAGCCGGTGAAAGGCCAATGATTTACTCCGACGTTGGACTCGCATATGTTCTTACCCCTTCATTTTACCGGACTGGGAAATAACTTATTGTACTTATTGTAACTTATTGTTATTTTTCATTACTTGTATCTTTTTTGACACAACTGAATGCAATTTTTGTTAAAGCAGTCAATCACGCCCGCAAGTTACAAGTGGATGTTTAGCGTGTATATGTCAGGCCAAATGTCTTTAGTAACAGCACGAAGTACACCAAGAGCACTGTTCCCAAAAGTAGTAAGAAATGACAAAAACAGACTTTTTAATTGTTGAGTTTTGGAACTACTTTATCCATCGTGTTCATGCCGGCTCAGTTATTTTTACTTTGGTTGAACGTGTCTCCGGGGTTATATTCCTCGTCCTCGCTACGAATTGAGCTGTGAGGTCACGCACACGGCTGTTTGCCATTTTCATATACACATGACAAGTTGATCTAGGTGTCTTAAATGCTTTAACTACAGTGCTCGAGGAGTTAGTGCAGGTTTAGATGTTAGAATGTCTCCATTTGGCGAAAAGGGGAAAGTGACTTATGATAACGTTTGTGTATCCAGATGTCTCATTGTGCATATGCCAAGAGAGCCATATTTTGTGCCGTTTCCTCATCCCCCCCCCCCAAACATTTAAAGGTATTTGCAAAGTCCTCATTGTGTCCTTGATTTTAAAAAAAACAACAAAAAAAACCATAACGGAATATAAAATGCTTGTTTTACTCAAAGATCCGCTTCTTTTTCTCCCCAAAAACTCTAAATGCACACACATCCAGTCCGTTCACTGAATCCTCATCCAGGATTAACAAAACATGACCGACAGACTCCTGATTGCATATCGATTGCACTCCCCCCAAAAAAACCCCACTGCTGAAACATTATGACGTTGTCCAACCTCGTAACGTACTCCGGCACACCCAATAACACAGTGAAGGAGTTAATAGTCCAAGTGTTGAATGACTGAGTGACCTGGCTAAGTTTTTGACACAATGTCCAAGCATTTAAGAATTTCATTAATGAAATGCGATTCAGATCAAAACAAGATGGCGGATTGTTCAAATATGTGAGATACGTCAGGTAATACGCTGGGGTGGCCTACAAATGACCTTGAATGACACCATGTTGTTAAAATGGTCCTTCTTTTTATTCACCTTTAACCTTGAACCTTTATATAAGTAGACTCAACAAAATAGGTTGATGCCTCTTTACTGTAAGTGATACTTGTCGCGTGTAAGCGGAGAGAAGTCCAGCACTCGTTCCCTCGCTGCTCAAAGTCAATAATTCATTGAAATCACTGCGAGCTGAACCGCTTGGGTGCTGACTTTTGTTTTGAATCCAAACAGTGACATCTGCTGGCCGTAAGTGGGAACGACTCAAAAAGCAATCAGTGCATGCAACGTGGCACGGGTTATGGAGAAAATGAGGAGCAAGTAAAGCTTCAGCATTTTAGGGGGATATCTACATGATCAAGGGGCAACATTAAGAGATTTGCTTTCGAGAGCAGGTGTGTGCGGCGTTTTCAGTGAAAACGGACGATTAGACGTTGTATTGATTATGTTGGGCCCAATTTTCTTCCACATGTGTTGCTATTATTTCACATTACATACTCAGAAGCCGCCGATACACTTGCTTATCACAGGCAGGCATTAGGGCAGCTACAGCCCGGAGAGAACATGCACATCTCCCCCAGGAGCGCAGAGGCTGTCTCGAATAGAAAAGAGAGAGCGAGGGAGAGAGAGAGAGAGAGAGAGAGAGAGAGAGAGAGAGAGACAGAGAGAAAGAGAGAGAGAATCCTCTGGGGACTGCAGAGCTTCAAGTCTGCCCAGACAAGTGCAGCACAAACAGCAACACGCTGAAGCAACTCCGGCCTGATGCTCTGTACAAAAGTGGGACAGTGTTTGCCTAAAGGAGAGTGAAGTGGGCTTCTGAAGGGAGGTCAGTGGTTCAGCTTCCCATGGGGGGGGGGGGAATAAATAAATAAATAAATAAAAAACTGTCTTTGCTTCTTACTCAAGTATACTCAAGGTGCCCTTGAGGCTTGGGAAACAAAGAGGGACGGCTCCGGTTTAAGATTGTGCAGGAATAAACAACAGAGCTCAGCAAAATCCATCCCCTGATAAAGGTTAATAAAATAGTTGGTCCTCAACCGTTCCAGACGAGCGGAGGAAAAAAAATAAAATAAAAAATAAATCCCCCCCCCCCCCCCCCCCCCAAGACACATTAGGTTACAGAATCGATTGTTTTAAAATGTCACACAAAGTCTCGTATGAGAACACAAGAGTCGGTGGGGAAGCACATTTAGCGGCTGAACTTGGCCCAAATCGGATTAAGTCAGAGGAAGAAGGTCGACATTGAGCAAAAATGGAGACTTTTCTCCTCTTCATAGAGTAAACGCTTCTCACAGAATTTGAATAAACACCTGTCCCCCGAATAGACGGGCCGCCGAGTTTATCATTCAAATTCTTTATTATTGAATAATTTTTTTTTTTTAAATCAAGCTTTCGTATAATTGCTCTCAATGGGAATCAGCACATCATAAAAAAAAAAACACAGAAGCACAGACTTGGTCGTGATTCACGACCGTGTGCATTTAATGCACAACGGGTTGCATCTGGATCCGCCGCCGCGACGCCGTAGCCTTGATGCATACTTGTAATCACGGGGCGTTTTGGCCGCGTCGTTCCACTGTGTCGTAATTGAGATTCAGTTTGAGCGTGGCGAGGGCGGAGTTATATATCAGACTGCGTGCTGAACTGGGGGAGTGCGTTGCTCACTTCCCAAAGGGGCAGGGGGTGAAAAAACAAAACAAAAACAAACAAAAAAAAACCCGCAGAGGTCATGTCCTCCGCGCACACACGCTGCCATTATTTGCGGATGGCGACCTGTAAACTGTGTGTGTCCCTTGCTCCTGTTTGCTCGACACACATAAACAGCTGAATCTACAACGTGTCCAAACAATCCCTCCCGGAGAGCCAGGAAGAACGACCCCCCCCCTGGATTTCCTCGCATGATAACCTCGTCAGCTTCCTCTTCCGTGGGAAACAGCTGAACTCAGGTGAACTCTTCAAGCTGATCGGCGACAAAGTCCTCTGCAAAAACTAGCAGATGGTTCACATCAATAGTTTTTTGATATTTGTAAAACAGGTCTGATCTGTCACAGTCCAGAACGCCACATGCCTCTTTGGGGTCACGAACCAGGATGTTCGGGTGTTAAAAAGCTTCAAAGTGGAAGTTTTTGCAAAGTTGGAGGCTTTAAATCATTCCTCTTAGTTCTGGGAAGGTTTGAGGAGAATGAATGAAGGAATGAATGAATGAATTTATTTGGATTTTCTATGCATGCATTCAAAATAAAACATTTAAATATGTATTAATCATTTTGATGACATGTAAAAAAAAAACAGAATGACACAAAAAAAGTCATAAATAAGACTTATTGTCTCACACACGCACACACACACACACACACACACACACACACACACACACACACACACACTAGTCACTAAAAAGCAAAAAAAAAAAAAAGACACCTAAGACGATCTTTGATTCTCTGAGGATTTGGCGTGAAGTGAGGTGTGAAGGGAAAAAAAAGAAAAAAAAAGAAAAAAAAAGAAAAGAAAAGAAAAGAAAAGAATTAATAAGAATTATGTCCATTTTGGTCCAAATTAAATTAAATTAAATTAAATTAAATTAAATTAAATTAAGGTTTGACATTCCCTGTGCATCCTACCTTCCAGAGGACACTTTATTTATTGCTCCATCAATAGAGTTGTAGCTCCAACAAGCAGAGTGTCCGTCTCCACACGACTTATCGCTGCCATCGGCAGTCGGAACGTTTCAATTAATTTCTTCGTACACCACGCAAGGCCGTGTGTTTGACAGGCTGTTACAGGTATGTATGCAAAAGGAGGACCCGAAAACAGTGGAGGGAATCAATCCTTTAGGTCATTTTCATTTCTGATTCTTTAAAATAATCCAATTTTTTCAACATCTCGTCATTTTTGATTTCCATTCTCTGTAATTATCTGCGTTAAAACAAGGATTCCTAAGTCGGTATTTCAGTTCATGTACTGAGATGAAATCTTTATTGGGTTGTAGTTGCACTCTGATTCGTACATGTTCACCTTGTACAATTATGGAATTAATGATTGCGTTACAATTCCTTTAGTTATCAGCTCTCGTTTCTTACAGTTGAGAAGACGCTCTCTCTTGGGCTGGCGCTTCTTTAGTCCCGTTTACACGACAACCTTTCATTTAAAACGGGATCATTTTTGTGTTTTCCCCTATTTCCACGGAAATGGAGTGCAAGCACTTTTTTTTTTTTCACTTGAAATCGCCTCATCTTGTTCGTCGGTATTTTTCCTTTTACAAGAAGTGCCACCGATCATCCCACTTCTGATATAACGTCAGCTGTTGGGTGGGCTACGACGCAACAATCCAACAATAAGGTTCGGTGCAGATCATTAGAAAAGCCCTGGAAAGACAATTGAAGGTAATAAATGGAACTTTTTCTGTTTCAATGACCTAAACTTTTCTGCTTTCTCAACACCTCAAGTGTTCACTCAGTGCCTGGTACAGCCCATCTCCTGACAGATGCCATTGCAGTGAAGACATTCAACATGATTTACCTCCTCTGTCACTGCGTTCATTGTCACGGCCGCTTATTTCCTTCCACACTTGCTCGTGGCGGAGACCGCGGCGCCTTCGCCTTCGGGCCCCGGGTATAACTTCGCTCACATCAAAATGCCAAACTCTAAACTTACTTATTGAATTTGAGTTTTCCCTGTCCTTCTCCCCATTTTTTATTTTTTATTTTTTTAGCTCTTGACATTCTCACATATTACTTCATCTAAAAAAATAAAAAAAAAGTACAAGTTCATGTGAAAAGCAACAATGTTTATTTATTTATTTATTTTTTTGAGTTATTATCTCCGACCACAGTGGTGCAAGCACTCGTATCCTTTTCTTTCTTTTTTTTTTTTTTTTTAATCCATAAAAATGCCCACAACATATAACAACATGGCCATGATGAAAACATTAAATTAAGCACTCTATATTTGCATCAGATACAGTGAGAAACACAGTTCAACGCATTGAAAAACACGGGAATGAACAACAGATTGTCTTCAATCTCAAATGAGAAATCCAGCCGCTCGCTTTTTTATTTATCACTGTCAAACATAGTTACAAGTGGAGCTAATTAAAATCTAAGGAGAACTGATTCAACTATGTCCCTGTTGGGAGGTATTATTACCTTGACACATCAGTGGCTCGGTCTCATTTCAGTTGTTTTAGGAGAAAAATCGAAGTAAAGACCGAGCCGACCGGTGACGTGAAGCATTGTGCGACGAGTATGAGGATAGCCCTTGTGTGCATGGGCATGTCTCGATGAGGTGTTTCAAAAGAACTCTAAAAAGGACCAGAATGTTATTGATAAACTATGATTGCTCCCGGTGACATCTTTAATGACAACCCGCAACACAACTTCCCACGTTGTTGAAATGGAAGGAAAACAACAACACACGGGGTCAGACGGAACACAACACCTTACCAAATGTGGACGAATTCTAATTGCACCATGAGAGGCTATAGTATGAACAATGTGCAAAAAAAAAGAAAAAAAAAAGAAAATGACATTTTAAGGAATTTCATTGCATTTTAATATCAGCTATTTCCTCTCTTTTAAAAAATAATTCAGTATTTATTATCATAGAGTTAAATTCATCTAAACAGACAGCGATGGCTACTTTGGTTCCTTTTTCTTGAAATGAATGGGGGGGGGGGGGCGGGGGGGGGGGGGGGGGGGGATGTGATGAATTTACAAAATAATATACATCAGCTCTTTGCAGTGATGTGTGCGAGTTGGATGCCTGCAGTGTGTGTGTGTGTGTGTGTGTGTGTGTGTGGTTTTCAAAGTGCTATGTCTCATAAGGTGATGATGAAGAAATGATCTCACCGTTACCCAAAACGTACCCTGAAAAGGAGATTTGTCCTCCCGGACGGACTCCAGCTCGCAGTCCAGCTTCTATACCGCTTTTAGAATTCTCTTATCCTCGTCCCAGTCCGACGCCAGCTCCCCTTTCCACTTCAGGAAATCTTAATAAACTGAAAATGGGCTCTGAAAGACTTGACAAAACAACACCCCGGGCTGTTCCGCACATTAAAGCTGCACGAGGTGACTTTCCACACATGCGAGCAGCTTTTGATTTCTAATCAACGGGACTTCCTCGTGGCTTATTTACCCCGACCCGGTGTGTCTTGGAGGGAACGTATCAAAGGCTTTCTTTTGGGAGGGAGCGCTCGCTCGCTGCGAAAGTTGAGACTGTTTATATTTCACCGTTTTGTCACTGCCTGTGGGTGAGAGGGTGCACACCAGCAGAATTTAATTTGGGTAAATAGAGCGGATCTGTAGGAATTAAGCAGGATGGATCACTGTTCTGTTCTCTAGCCAAGGATGAGCATTTTTTTATTTTTTTATTTTTTTCGAAGCTCTTGCCCAATGCAGCTTTGACATCATGAGTTTATGCTGATTCATTGGGGGGGGGGGGGGGCAGCGGGCCAGCGGGCTAGTTGGGCTCGACCCCCTCGAGGTGGTCGGGGATGGGCAGGCCGGTGAGGATGGTGAGACACTTGTTCCACACGTTGAACACGGGGCACACGGGCTGCGCGAAGGAGACGTGGAAGGTGTGCAGGTGCTGCGAGCCCACTGCGTCGTAGAAGGTCAGGTAGCCGGCGTCGTAATCCAGCAGCACGCCGACGCGCCGCAGGTGGGGCGACGGCTCGATGGCCAGCTCCTTGCTGTTGTGGCGAACCACCCAGGAGTTGTTGCAGCGGCAGAGCACCCACGAGGCCGAGTTCTTGCCGATCCACTCGTGCTTTGGGGCGGATTTGTATGCGATGCCCACGGCGTACCTTCGGAGGTAGGGGAGACGGCAGTGTTAGAGGCGGAACCAAACATCTACGCACCTTCTAGTCATGGCGAGCTGGAGCTAATCACAGCTGACCAAGAAAATTGGAATTAAATCATCAAGAGTTTCTTAATCGTCCTTTGATGCTTAGGCTCAGTCAGCATCGGGCTCCTGCGAGAATATCTGCTTACCCAGATGATAGTGTAGTGTATGGTAGTAAATGTCCACATTCTTAGAAAAGCTCTGAAAGGTTCTAGAGCATTTCCCCATGGCGAACGCATTTCGTTCTGGAAACTTTGAACTCTGAAGGCTGTTTTCAAAAAGTACCCAACGCCATTGTCATGCAAACTACCTGCTCATTTTCACTTTCTCTCTGACAGATGTACGTTTTTGGACTTTTGGATGCACAGGGAGAACATGCAAATCCCACAAAGAAAGTCTCCCAAAGTACACAATCTGGAGATACTGACTCCGGATTTGGCCAAAAGTAAAGACACTCACCACGTGCTCCCTCCAATCAGAGCCTCCCAGTAGTGGCGCCCGCTGTCGATGTAGACGTTTCCCACCACGCCGTAGCTGTTCTGGCTGGCGAACCTCTCCTGGCTGTGGCCCTTCTTGGACGTGGTTTCGTCCCGCTCCACCGTCAGGTTGTCGTGCGACACCTTCAGCTTCTTGTGAGCCGACTTGGGGTCCAGCTTGAAAGGCTGGCCTGGTCGTAGAGAGAAGCGAGAGCAGCGTTTTCATCATGTTTAACCAAAGCGGGAGAAACGCGTCCTGATTGCGGCGGGCTTACTGTTGGTCTTCAGAGTTCCCGGTTCGCTGCTCCTGCTTCCCGCCTGGTTAATGGCCTTGACAACGAAGATGTACTTGGTGCCGCTCTGCAGACCGTGCACTGTGTAGTGGTTCTGCTTGATGTTGGGAACAATCATCCAGCTTTCCAACGAGTTGCACAGGCCTGTGAGAGAGTGCGGGAGAGTAAACAGGAAAAGAGGCTCATTCAGAGAACAATCAAGTTTTTTTTTTTGTTTGTTTTATTAAGGAATCAATTTGGCTGATTGAGTGCAACTACTCGAAGGTTTCTTGGAGAGGAGTGAGTTTCTGCTGCGTGAGAGGACAGCTCTCGGGCTGTGTCGGCAGGAACAGGTGAGAGAGTGTGAAAAAGGCACAAGAGGAAACTCTTCACACCTTGTTGGCTTCCTGGCAGAACTGTAACCCCCCCCCCCCCCCCCCCCCCCCCGCCTCTTTCTCTCTCTCTGTGTGTCTCTTTGGTATGTGTTTCTTATTTATTGACACTGCTGCACCACTTCCCTGGGCATGTGGGTGCACGTTGTCCCTCCACTGGTGATGACACCTTTTTATGCTGCCGGCTTCATCGGAGAGGAAAATCAGTGAAATCGAGCACCGACACTGAACTTTTCAAGGTTTCATGAAGACAAGGAAGGTGAAAATACGGCTATGTTTCATTATCAACCAACGTAAGTCATTAAATCATTTCATCGAATTGTTTTAAACACACAAAACAGGACAAAAAGGATGGAAGGGAATATGGTAGCACGAAAATAAAGCCTAACTTGCTATTAAAAAAAGCCATTTTAGAGCAGAAGATGGGCAGAGGTTCACCAACCTGCAATAAATTATGTGTAGACAATCGAAATAGAGGAAAGAAAAAGACATTGATCCCACATTGTTTGACTTTGATTTGTCTTTTTCAGCAATTTTCACTCAAGGTGAAAACAACCTAATGCATTGCAAGATTTTCAAACCACCTCATTTTGTATAGATTTGCACCACGGTGTGGGAAAAGTTTTACCGTCTTGCAGCTAAGAGTAGAAATCTCCCATGAAAATGTCGGATTTGATAAAATAAAAATAATAATTACAACGTGAAGCAAGTTAATTGAGGACATTCTTGGTCTAATTAACTACAATGGGGCCCAAACGAAGTACGATGATGAATGCTATACAAGAGAAAACACATGAAAACATCCATTAAGATTTTGAAGAATGTTGCACATCAAACAGTAATTGCACATAAAAAAACATTAAAAAAAAAGAAAAAAAAAGAAAAAGGGTTTATGATGGATTCCCCTTGTGAAATGCCAGTTCTAAAGCTGTACGGAGCAATTAGAGAGTTAAAGATGTTGTTCCTTTTGTGCTGTTTGTTGCATTAACATTACAAGACTTCTGCTCGGCGCACAATGATTCATGTGAAAAGCTCCCCCGGGGAGGGGGGGGGAGAAGTTCCCTGTGGCACGTGACTCCGACGCAAACACCTCCGACATGAGTGGTTGCGATAAAAAGAGGAGAGAGAGAGAGAAAAAGAAAATCAAGGCGGCCTGTTAAACAGAAAGCGACAGGAATGCGGAGTCAAACGGGAAACCGAGTATCACGTTCGCTTAGCGGCGGCGGATCGAGAACGCGCTTCAAGCAGTAACACAGCGAGGAGGAGGTGGAGAAGGTGCGATTTCGAGAGAGGAAAGAAAGAAAAAAGAAAGAAGGAGTTTTGATTGAAATGGAGGAAAGGAGCCCGTCTTCTGACCCCGTGTCCGACGTCCCGCTCCCTCGGCGCCGTTTCCCCGTACGTTTCAAATGGCGGATCGGCTGTTGTCAAATCTCATCTTCCTCGGCGGGCCGCGGCCGTTCGACGCGCGACAACATCTGGAGGTGATGGCGGCACTAAAAGGCCTGAGACTTCACTTCTCCAGGCTCCGTTTTCCACATCGCCGCAGTACCCACCGGCATCGCAGCGCGATTAATGAACAGGAACCGCTTTCTGTTTGTGATATTTAGTATATTTCTAATGGCTTAATTGCTCAGCAAGCACTAAAAAAAAAAAAAACAGCAACCCAAGACTTCCTGCTGCTTTTTAGCCTGAGGTTATTCACATTTTCTTGAGTTAAAGATGTCAAAGTTACAATTTCACAAGAAAGAGGATTATAGGCGAATATTTCAACAGTCACAATGGATCATATAATTTCTGATACTCTTTTCCACAAGGTGTTAGTCCCACTACCAGGTATTTTCATGGTTCCCGCTTGACATAGGTTCCTAGCGAGCTAAGTTGAGTAGACAATGTGACGTTGGCAGACGGCAGGCCGCTGATTGGACGATATCAATCCGATCATAACAAGAAATGCTCACAAACAGAGATAGACGTACAGAAATCAACCCCGTGGAGCAGATGTTTGTTGTCTGGTGGCGACCAGAGGATTCAGGACCCGCTACAAGTATCAGGAGATCTCGTTGTTTTGGATTAACTGGTTTCCTTGTTAACTGGTGACCAGCTTCCTCAAGCATCCCCGTTCACAGCAGATGTTAAAAACCCAACCAAAATCCACGACTGTCCTGACGTACGCTGTTTAACCACATTTCCATTAAAGTATCGTACCGTTTGTTTGTCTTATTTTAACATCAGTTGCCGCTAACAGCTTGTGGCGGTAGTCACCAGTTAACAGGGGCACCAGTGAAACCGAAACACCGGACAGTGCAGCGCGATATCAGTGACGGGAAAAGCTCCGCTGACTCCGCCCACGCCGTGGTCATACTGTATTGTAATGGTAAATGCCCGAGGCCGAGACGAGGAGAAGCGAGGTGAGTCGGAGCTAGTAATAAAGTACCTTAACTTGCAACTGTACCTCTGTGACAAATAACACAAACCGAGTAGTGGACACCACATCATACCCATACTGCAACAGCTACAGAAGAAGTTTTTTGGTGGGACATTTCACTGTATTTTTCACAAGGTTTCATTAAAATTGGATTTATGTTGAGATTATCATAATTTTTGGTAGTAATTGTTGTGAAACAAAAAAATTTAATAAAAAAAAAGATATATATATATAAATAATAATATAATATATAAATATATATATATATATATTCAATTGTGATATTCAAAATGTGACATGCCTGGTATAAAGTCTACTAATGCTACTGACATAAAAGTGCTTTATTTTGAAAAAAAACATTCTTTAAACTAAAAAGTCATGTTTTACTGCAGGTTTATTCTTCTTCCAACACATTTGATAATCCTCTGGTTGCATCCCGCAGGCAGATATTTACATCACAACCTGTGACGTAGTGTTTTTTTTCACTGTTTTTATCATGGCTTCATGCTTCTCACTACACTGCCCCCTACAGGTTTGGCATGCTCATAGCAGCTCGAATCCAGGTCTTTATGCGCTTAATGTAAATTAAGATTCTTTTTTTTTAAAGGTAGACGGGGAAATATCAGTTTTTTGTGTTGGCGTGGCCTGAGGTGTGCTGAAGCAGGGACACAGCTAAAACACTCTCAGGGCCACCAGATTGTTAGATTTACTTCCCAGGGCGGTGTTTTATGCTTGACATAAAACACGTTGACATTTTCAGTGGTTAATTATATACAATGCTCATCCTCTCCGGTGCACATCGTTTCTTCAGGTAAGCAAAGGCACAAACTTACACACACTTTCCTGGATAGCCAAACACAAAATTACGCCACACTATAAAGAAGTGGACTTAGAATAATTTAAAGGTTGGCGAATAGCGGACTGGAAATTGCTGTTTTGATATGTTGTAATAAAGAGTCTTTTTGACCTTTTAAATGTACAGATGTGTCGTCGTTTCATCACTAAATCGTAAGTTTGAACAGTAAAGAAAGCCCCGATACTCACTGGCTATGTTGGATTGTCCGGTGAAGATGGCGTACTGCAGCTCGTAGGACACCACCGTGAACTCGTCGTCGGACGTCCAGTGGACGGTGATGGTGTCGTAGGACGCCGTGCACAGCTCCTCCCGTATGCACGGAGCGCTCGGCGCTGCGAAGCATCAACACGAAGCGTCAGCCACCCCACGCAAATACCAACAGCGCCGCTCCAACTATAAATCGACCCTCTCAAAGTTTGTCGCGACGACAGGCGCCCTAATTAACCTCAGACGTGCTCATTCGGCTCGCTTTATGAGCTCACAGGCTTCATTAGACGCAGGATTTGAGGAGGCTCTTTCCACTCGACTGGTACGTTGAGCTTTAAAATCTGTGTGGAGGCATTTAATAAAATATTCCAGTTTGGAAAAAAAACAGAAGCACATTAACACAGCAGGGAGTGTAAATATCACAGGCCTTTAAGCAGTAACAAATGTGAGTCGTTATGTAAGCTCGAGGCGCCGGATTGGTTAGCTTACACTGCATTGATTCATAGAATCCTTTTTTTTTTTGTATTCCGTCCACGAAACCTTTTATAAGAATGGCGAACAAACGGAGGTAGAGATACACAAGAACATCTTAAAGTGATTGTGGAGCCACTTCCTATCTCGGTCTGGGTCTGTCACTCTCTGGCGTTCCCAGGCCTTCTGTCATGAGTGGCTGCACAGAGCGGAGTGATTCAGGCTGATTCACTTAGTGGAAAAGGCCCTCCGGGCGAAGTCCTCATGCGTCGCGGTGAATAAATAGAGTCGGCCATTTTCACAGACCCCCAACGCCGCCGTGTTTCTGCTGGGCCGGCGAGCCCATAATTCACACAGTGACGTTTTGATGGAGCCCACTGCAGATGGGACATCGGAAATTTATGTCGAGAATTAATTTCGGAGTTAATAAGCCAAAATTTGTGCCTTTTTTTTTTTAAACGCTTTGAAGAATTTTTAGGACGGCATGGCATCTTGATTAAAAGAAATGTTTGACTTATGCGGAGGAAGAAGCATGACTTTACAGTTACACACACACACACACAAAAAAGTGGCATTAATCCGTGGTTCTGTACAAAATGAGTTTACCGGTGAGGTAATCCAGGTTCTCCAGCAGCTTCTTCTCTCTGTTGAAGTCCAGGGCGAAGGTGTCGAAGGTGTCCGTCAGGTGGATCTCGGGGATCAGCACCTGAGTCGAGGCGGTGGCCATCGAAACCCTGAAGCACGACAAAGAGAAGTTCTTATTTCTTGCTCGACCACTTCACACACGGCACACGTGGCGCCGAGAATTCTCCTATCGAGCCCAGCACATCACTATTTTATGGACTTCACAGACTCCTCTGTGAGAAAACTAGTGTCCAAATGCTTCTTTTGTTTGACGAACTAAACGATAAGGATTTCTTTTTTTTTTTTACGTCGCTCCCCCTTGTTTCTCTAGTGGATGCACATAATGGACTCCAGGTTTCATTCTCAATTGCCAAATCAATTAGTCAGGAAGCTTAAGCAGGGAGCGGGATGAGATTACGCTAAATAAAATATGATAGCCCTCTAGAAACTTTGCGCGTTAACTTCCTTTGACAAACACAAAAAGTGTTCCTCGGCACCGCTGAGTTTCTACTCCTTTAATCCCTCCCTCCAGCTACGATCTGTGTGTGCTGAGTGATTCCGGCCTGTGTGTGGTCAGCGCATGGACTGCCCGACCTCTCGTTGATGCTCTTGGCCGTCTGCAGGAAGCGGGCGTGGTCGGTCTCCTTCAGCGTCTGGTCGGCCTGCGTGATGAGCGCCGACGACCTCTCGATGCACTGCTTGCAGTTGGAGATCTGCTGGGCGAGCTTGCGCAGCCTCTGAGCCTGGAACGGAACGCAAAGTCCGGTCACGCAGGCGGCGGGATCAAGAGTGCACCGTGTCCTCGGCCGCCGTCGTGGGTCATTAGAGGGACGAGAACCTAATCAGAAGCGACGTCAGGGAACGACCCCCAAAAAAATGTGGAGCTTTATGGGTGCATGGTGATAGGTGTGAGCATTTGCTCTCACAGGAAAAGGTCAGATCCTGAGTTGAATGATGCAGACCGTCATCGTTCCCTTCATGCTTTCTTAATTGCTGTCGTTGAAGGTGCGTTATAGCAAAGGGCACGAGCGCGTCTGTCAACCCCAGATAAAGTCTTAAGGACGGAGAGCTGATTTGTTCTGTCCTCCCACTTTGCCTCATATGGAACCCGTTCAAACTCGATCGGATGAACCAGAATAGGTCGGCTTATACAACATTCATGTGAATCTGGGATTCCAATCCGCCCCATTTGCCCCTCGGTCTCAGTCCCACCCATGATGAGCAAAGATTTTAAGAGACGGATTTGGGTCAGTGGATGGATTGCGGTCAAAGGACATGTCATCCTCTTGGCTGGTAACCAACCCGAAAACACTCATCTCGACTTTAAACCACAAAATATTTTGCACAGTCATCAATATGTGCCTGACAAATAAGGACATAATACTCACTAACGAAGCAAAGTTTGCGTCAAAGGCGAACCATTTGGATTATTGATTGTTCGACTCCACCAGAAACCAATTTGTCTGGTTTGGACTAGATGTCTTTGTATCCTCTCTGATTGCAGACCGAATAGCTGAAAGCTTCATGGAAAAAAGGAGAAGAAAAAAAATCCCCAATGCATTCCAAGTCTCATTAGTCACAGCTTAAAAAACATCATTCGGGTTTAAAGTGCGAGTAAATATGCCCTCCCATATGGTCTGGGATCTGCTATTGGCCGGGCTGACTCGTTTTCCCTTCTGCTCTGCATCCGAGTGGCCTTGCCGTCTGTCGGCGGGGCAGAGATCGGGTCAGACGGCCACGTTGGGCAGAACACAAGTTCTGATGGCGTCTCCAGGTCTTGTCGTTCTGTTTTAAAGGCAATTATTGGAAGTTGGGGTGTTGCCAGTCGATCTGCGGCTTGAGAAAGAGACACCGAATGACACATTTCACTGGTTTTTTTCAGAATCTAACTGGGATACGGGAAACAGGAAGTGGTTTGTTGAATTTGTTTGGTTGCTGACTGGCATCTAAAGTTTGTAGAGCCTTGTTAGAGCCCGATATGTAACAAGAACCCAAAATGTTCTAAAAGATAATGTAATAACTGGTCGTTAATGTGACAAAAATTCTGAATTTAAATATGATCTGTTTAACGTTAGAATGATATACATTATTTTGTACTGATAATTGGAGATTACAGATTATAGAGACCAGAAAGGCCGTGAATGACTTGGGCAACAGCAATCATACATATAAACTATAAACTGTATATAGATATACGTAAAAAAAAAAAAAAAAAAAAACTTTTCTCATTCATTCATTGTTATTCAACGTGAAGCAGGTCAAGTTCAAGTCCAAACCATAAATCATTGACTCATTTTATGATGTAAAAAAAAATTATCACACTATTGGGGGGAAACATATTTTACCTGCCGCACAATGTAATATTGAAAAGTTTTGTAATTTTTGGGCATGTTCTTACATTATTGACATTTACATTTTTAATATATATATATATATATATATATATATATATATATATATATATATATATATATATATATAATTATTATTTTTATTTTTTTTATTACATTTCAGGCTCCGCATTCAGGTTTTTACCACATTATATGTTCTACCAATTCGGGTCGTTGTCGGGCTCGAACAAGCTTTACTTTGAAAACGCTCTCAAAAGGAACGAAAGTAAAGCAGATGTCTGGTTCTCTAGCCTGAGCCTCACCTTGCCCTCTTTGATCTTGCTCCCGATGAGCTGCCTCCTCTGTTGGATGATGTCGATCAGGACGTCGCACTCCTCCATGAGCTTGCCCTCCTGGCGGGACGCGTTCACCTAGAAGACCGATGCACACCGGGTATTAGAGGAAACCCGGGAGATTGATGGCAGGGCGAGCTATCGGGAATCGCGCGCTAGCCGTGGCCGCACAGCATATCGGCCCGGGGAACAGGATGTTATTTCCATCCATCAGCCGGCACTCCGAGCTTGGAGGCGAGCACTCCAGAAGGATGAAGCACATTCACAAGGCTTTGCCACCCGCTGGCTCGAGTGCTGAGTGACAAGTAAAATAAGTGGGGAGCGCGTCGGCTGTAAGAGAGCCGGCACGTCACGTAGTTATACCCTGAAGAAGGTCGTGACATCGCTCTTGGTGAACTGCTCCATTTTTTTTTTCCTCTTTAATTCGAGAGCCTGAAATATGAATGTTGAACAGCTACTCATGAAAAGCGCTTTTATTGTATAATGCACACGTCTTATTTTGAATTCCATATTGAAACAGACACTGAAAGCCTTTTCTTGCGGTGGCCCCGTTTACCCGGCGCCATTTCAAGAGAATACGCATGCGTTTATTTTCGTTTTCGAAAAGTTTCACGTTAACGCGGGTAATAGTTTTTGAAAACAATGTCTGCTTCCTCGGAAAAGTGCAGAATTGCTTAAAAACATTCGCCATGGGTTCCTGAGCAAGAACCTCAGCCCCCATCATGATGGGGAGTCAGCAGCATTTCAGAAAAGTTGCATTTTCCACAATTTGCACGGAGCCAGTTTTTTTTTCCTGATTTGAAAGTGTAAAAAGGGGATAGTAAATTTCATTGGCTGTGGAGTCCAACATCGTTTTTTTTCTTGACTCTCGCTGGTTAAACTTGATGGAAGCGGTTTAATTCTGTTGCAAAAAGTGTTCCTGATGCAGCTGATGACATCGAAGGCTCTGCTCTGCGCTGCACCTTCAGCCTTCACTAGAGAAGCGGTTCGGATTCCAATTATAACACCCCAGGTCCTGACATAATGCCAGATTTGTCTTTGTGGTCATTTCCTGGCGCCTTTTTTTCAGCGCCTTGTAAAAACGTCCGCACGCCGCAGCACAGCGACAGCCGAGGGAGCGATGAAGGGGGGGAAGTTACCGAGCCAACGAGAGAGCGAGCGGTTATTCAGACAAACATACGCTTCGCTGCTGAAGCACACATTTGTGTAGACAGGTGTTTTAAAAATGACATCACGGGGAGCCGTTTGGCTTCTTTTTTTGTTCCTGCGACACGCCGAACCGGGCTGGAAAGGACAATATCCTTCCCGAGCAGTGCTTATGTGATTTTTTTTATTTTTTTCATTTTTTTCCCCCTGAGATTAGTTTGCCAAAGGAAACAATTTGCCACCTGGATCGCGCCTCCCGGAGCTTCGTGTGAGGCGAGCGGCGCCGTAGCTACGTCTTCTCAACAGCTCTAATTGGCTTCCGCGACAACGCCGAGGCCGCGCTCGTGAAGCGGATTGAGAAGAGTTTACTTTGTGGAACAACCGCCTCTTTACCATTTTCTGCACCAATTGGAGGCGGTTCTCAGCAGATAAGCTTTCTATACGCCAAAAACCTTCTTAAGTGTCTGGAACCCATTTACGTGCAAACGGAAACATGTCTTTGCATTTTGGGCGTCCGTTTCCGTGACGACAGTGAAAATGGCTCATTAATAGTTTTTCTGCACATGCTCAGTAGTATTTCCTTCAGAATACCACAACAATCCAAATCAAGTTTTCCCCGGAGCTGCAGAACACATTGAACCTTTAAAGGTTCTAAAGTTTCATATATACAGTTTTTAAACGCGTACAAAAACTGCATCTTTTGTTACATTTATAAAGTTTCAATTGGAATTTAGGATGGGAAGCATTTCATTACGTTTCAGCTGATGTTAGGGCTTTCATCCTTCTTTTCAGACATTCTTTGGACAATTTTGTCATTATAGAATAGAATAGAATAGAATAGAATAGAATAGAATAGAATCATCCCAGAGGAAAATTACTTTTAGCATTTAAATAAGTAAACGTCACTAAGTGCTTTTAAATATTAATATGTACAAGGCTTAACACTAATTACAAAGAGGAGTCATAAAGCCTTATGCCCGAAGGAAGGAAGGAAGGAAGGAAGGAAGGAAGGAAGGAAGGAAGGAAGGAAGGAAGGAAGGAAGGACATTTCAGCTATTCCAACAATTTAATCTCTTTTGTAAGTATTTTTTCTTCCATTTTCAAGTTTTTTCCGCCTTATAGCAATTCTACCCCGTATTAGTTTATTGTGCCTTTTTTTTTTTTAATCCAAGAGAAAAATATTTTGATAAGGACTCGGATGTGTAATGGGATATTTGTTTCATTATAACTTAGAGAAAGTTTCAGGGAGCCGCTACTATTGTCCGTGTTCTCCCATTAATGTTCATGTGTGTGTGGCTTCATTCCATAAACAACCAACAGCACCCACTAGTGGCCCTACGTGAAAACTATGTGATTTTCACCTGTTTCTGTGAAAGCAGACCAAATCGTTCAAACCTCAAACGTTAGTTTGTGCCAGTGATCATCGACTCGGCTCCTGATTGTTTCTCTTTGTGACATTTCATGGCCGCCGACCTCGGCGAGTCAGAAGAAGTATGACGTGGAACATCATTGCTCATCACTCCAGAACAAACACCCAGAAGTCCTCGTGAGCCATCTCGCCCACTCGGAAAGAAAGAAAGAAAGACGTGTTTTCAAATGTAAAACATGGTTCTGGTCGCCCCGTGATCAAGTGGTCGTAGAACTGGATCAGACTTGTTGTGGACATATAGTTTGTGACACGAGTGCACAAAGTGCCGTGTTTAAATGCGGCACGTCTAATGACTGTGGGCAGAGGCCTCTGGAGAATGTGATCAGTGTGACAGATTGTGGCCTGGAAGGAACATTAAGTGACTCATTTAACCGCACGCGCAAACGCCCGGAGGCTCGACAAACTTTTGGAAAAGCACACGAGTCAGATTCAAAGAGAAAAGGTGACGTTTTAGCATTTCAGCTCCTAAATTGTTGAAATCGTTTTTCCTCTGAAAGCTTCTTCAGAAAAAAAATCATTGAGTCTGGATTTTTGTCATTCCACGGTGCAAATGAGCCAACGCAAGGCTATTTGTGATTACCAGAGTGTCGCTTCAATTCAGACCCATTGTATCTTTTCCCAATTCTGCTTTTTCTTTTTTTTTTCTCTTTTAAGCATTGTACCAAATGTGGTTTGGCATGACGTTTAACATCTCCATGCCAGCTTAAAAAAAAAAACCCAAACAAAACAAAAAAAACAATGTGTAATGAGGGGTAGCATTAAATTGTAAGCACAGTTGGTGAATTGGATGGTTCTTTTTGTTTTTTTTCTTGAAAAACATCTGGAAGCCAGCGACATGTCGGAGGATCTCAGCAGCCATCTTTCAGCTTGGAAGAGGCGTTAATCTGACGTGAAATATTCAGAAAACCTCGTCCCAAGCCGCTTTGGCTTTGCCTCTGTGACCCCGTTTGCAGCTTCATATACCTTCTCTGTGTTTTTATTTTTGGCTCATGGTCACACCTCTTTTTTTCTTTTCTTTTTTTTTTTAAACTCGTACAGTAGGACTTTTTGCACTTAACGTGTTAAAGCATGTTGTGAGACGCTTCGGCAGTGATAATGCACCGGAGAGGGTAAAATAGGTCATTACCCTTTAAAAATGAATGAAATTTGACCATGTAAGGTTTTTTTTTTTTTTTAATGTGTGTAGTAGGAATCCCTTTTTAAAATGTATCCCACAGCTTATCTCTCGGTGACATGCACTCAAAAATATTTTTTATAGCTTGTACAGAAAAAAAAAAATAAAAAGATTAAATCTTCTTAGGAAATCACAAATCCTCTTCCCTTGTAGTTTGTATCGGCTGAGAGGCTCGTCTCCATTATTTGGAAAGTAAGATGTCACAGCCTTTCAACCCCCGCGGCGTCGCTTTAGTTAAAGCTCCTTAGTAGGCCAGCGTAACATGAACGGGCGGGCTTAGCGCAGAATTGCCCTCGGTCGGGCTGAATACACTTTGGGATGATCTGAAACGCTGAGCGATGTTCACCAGATGTCGGTTTTCGGGGAGAATAAACACTGATTCATGCCAGTTTCGACACTAAACAAACAATGTTAACCAAACTAAGCTGAGATTTTGTGCTGACGCGTCACTTTGAAGACACGCTGGATAGTCAACCTGAGTATATCACAGTTTCGCTCAATTAATTCAAAGTGAGTACACGCTTAATTTAAAATATATCAATAGAGTGCCGGTTAAACTGTTAAATACGATTGCAAGTAAATGATACAATGTGCAAAACGACACGTCTCAGAGGTTGAAGTTCAACCCAGCATGGCTTTTATTCTGAAGAGCACGGTGAGAGATGACTTTGCCAACAAATCCCATCGGTTCAAAAACACAATTATGATGTTTGAATGGTTATTTAATGCTACATGCTAAGCTAAAGGCTGCCTAATTCAAGCTTGTTCAGTTAAACTGGAGGTCACGGATACAAAAATAAATAACATTTTGAAGTATTTAGAAAGAGAAAATGTGGTTTTGGATAGAAAGATAAAGGGAGAATACCGTCTCAGTGACTTACCTCTACGTGTTGACAAGTCTGGATGAGTTTGCCCATGAGAGACTCCAGCTCATTGTTCCTCTTGATCAGATTACTGAGGTTGGAGTCCAGGGCTTGCTGTAGCAAACACACAAAGAAGAGACGAGAGAACAAGTCTCAGAAAGACTTTAAAAAAAAAATAAAAAATGCACGAGACGCTTCTCCGGTTTGCGCATCAGAACAACTCGAGCAAAAGTTTTCAAGAGAAAAAAAAAGCACATTCCTGTACACACAAGGATAACTAAGCAAATCTCTTGGAATCCTCAGTGCGGATTCGGCGAAAGTAGTGAAGAAGCTTTTCTTTTCCTCCAACAGTGCCCCCCCACTAAGTTCCACGTACCTCCTGGCGTGGGTGATAGCCCTCGTCCCTGTACTGCCGCCTCATCCTGCCCCGTCCGAGCCTCCGACGGAGGCTGCCGCTCTACAAGAGGATGTGACTGGGACCGCCACTCCACTGAGCACCAAGCCATGCGCAAACCCGGCCGAGCGGCAAATTAGGCATCAAAAGCTTTCCCCGACGAGCGCGCGCAGCAGCAGCGCTCTCGGCTAACGAACCGGCAAACAGGTGACAGCGCGTCAGCGCCGTCCCTTAACGCTCCTCCCTGCTTTTTTTTCCTTCTTCTTTTTTTTCCCCCCTCCCTCCCCCTGCTTTTCATTTGCCCGGGCACAAGCTGTCTCCTTTACTTCCAAGACCGTCGCATTATTGCCAGGCCGAGCGTACTTAAGCCCCACTTTCCCCTTCAAAAACTGTTCTCCACTTCAATTCCACCTCCGACTTAGCAAATGCTGGAATTCCCCCCCGAAACGCCGTCCAGTCCTCCCAACAAACTTTTGGATTAAACCTGCGAGAGGCTCGACTTTAAGGAAAGACTAAAGCCGGGTTTTGGTCGCATCACGACTCACTTTACCTTGACCAGTTTTTTTTTTTTTTTCTCTTTTGCAAATCCTGTTCTGGTGATTGTCAAAGGTGCAACATAGAGGGTTTACTGAATTCATATCAGTGGAAAATACATAGAGATGGTGGGATTTGTGTGTTGCACTGGAGGGCTTAATGGCTGGCCTTAATACGGAGATGACACACAAACACAAAAGCATCATGGATATGACGCTTCTTCCCCCTATAGAGATAAAAATAAACCTCTTAATGGGACGGCGAGTAGGTCAAGAGATGCAGCGACAAGTCAGCGTCCAGTCACGTGCCTCATCGGAGAGCAGCCGCCATTACGTTTGCATACATTGTGTTGAAATTTTCATCGGCAAGTTGCCCCCCCGACACGTTTTTGAAGGGTTCTCTCACAGCCACACTGCCCATTTTTCATTGCTGGAATTTATCTCCCGCCCGAAGCCAGAGGTCGATCAGCTGTCAGTCACCCAGCTTGCTTTATCTGCGCCATCGGTTTCTCTTTGTCGGCCTCGGCCTGATTTTCTTTTTCCGATCCGTATTTTGTGTGAAAAGTTAATCTCCACCCGGAAGCAGCCAGTCTGAGCCCACGTCACCTCTATAGGTTGTAGATATGCAGCCTGTCAACGGACGGCGGTTATCCTGGCGTTTGGCGTGCGATGGTGGACTATTGAAGTTCAGTTTTATACTATTGAGCAGATATAATTATGTAGTTTCAATGTTATTTCACGTCCGACTGCAATTGTGTCATTTCAAAGAAAGAGGATCCAGGGTGATATTGTAGATTCCAGATATAGCATTTATCTCTTGAGCAGTTTCAACTTTTCATCATCAATTGCTTTGCAACAAATCGTGTCGTCAAGGCCTATAGAATAATACCTATAACGCCATCATTTTGGCCAATTTCATTGTATTAAAGCCAAATAATTTTCCAATAGTGTCTAAAAATATTTGAGTCAATATTGACAATAGGTTCTGACATTCTTAGCTGGTTATTACATTAATGCAGTAGTATGAACTGTAGCCAAATATGTAATAATATCTATCTAGGACTGAATGTACATTTGTATTTTTTAGAGTGTTTGAGCATCGCATCTCAAATCCTGAGATACTTGTATGTTCTATTGGACGACTATGTGATTCCGACTTTAGATTTAGCTTTAACTTTACTAATAAGTTGTATGTACAAATATAGCTAATATCATTTCTATGAAGTTGTTTATATTTTGAAACAGGTGTGATTTTATGTTATGTACTTTGTTTATATTGAATAAATGAAAAGTTAAAAAAAATAAAGCATAGTATCATCAGCATAGAGTCATTATGCTCATATATTGAAAATACGTAACAGTTTCCCAATGCGTAGCTTCAACAAGCATTCGAAGTATTTAGTTTTTTTCGCCATTGGTCCATTAAATAGATGTAATTAAGTTTGTACTTTTATCCATGATTTACTGCTGGTTGCATCATGAATCGCCTATCATGGTTAATATACTATGGTTTTGGTGACGGCCGCCATGTGAGGTGCACCTACACTTTTGGGAGAAACTTTGCTTTCAATGCAATATCTTGACATTTCCATACACATTCTAAACTCAGGGCAGCTTCTTTTCCCCAAAACGTTATCTGCTCTCCATCACTCAACAAGAAATGTTGGCTTTTTCATCACGCAAACATCGCCCTGACAGCCTAAAACAAAAATAGCTGCGTGGCTCAACTTGCTCTGCTTGAGAAATATGGGAATTAAAGATGAAGCGGCCGACCGGTGAAACTGGATCCTCCGTCTGCTTGTTTACTACATTGTGTTGGGTTTTTTTTTTTTACACACCGCATTTATCTCATCAGGTGTGGATTTGATGGAGGGGCATCGGCGTGTTTGCTCGACACCCAATTTTCTCCCTCTGTAATTTGGAAACGTGTTTTTATCAGACAGCGAGAGGGGGGGAAAAAAAAGAAGAAAAAAGACAACGCAGCAAGAAAGAAGCATTGTTCTGGAGGGAAACTGAAAAAAAAGATGGTGGGTTTGATTGAGAGACAAGAAAGCCCCGAGCAAAGGGAACATTAAGTACAGAAGGAAAGAAAGTCGGCTTGTTGGGCTCCACAATGTACTGTACGTCCCGAAGTTGGTTGCTTTTATCTGCTGCGGCGGAAGATAGAAGGAAACGGCAGTTTACTGTAGACAAGGGAGGCGCAGAGACACTAATAACTGGTATTTTTTAAATTAGTTTCACCTCGTGAAGCAACTTAGGATCCAGCCAAGGCTGCAGGAAAGTTTAAGCTCTTGTACCGACAGTGTCGAAACAGTTCTTTTCCATTACTGCTCGTGGTGTCGCTTTGTAGTTTCTTGCTATTGCACAAATCATCAGCGAGTTGTTTACTTCAATAATCTCTAGATAAATTTTAGGGATTGGTGGAGACCAAATATGGAGCTAAAAGAGACCTTTGTTCAGTAATTTAGAAATCTTGACTTACTCGAAATCTAAACGGGAAGAAATGTATTTTTTAAAAATATATATATAAAGATACATCGCTGGTATCTCTAAATATGCGAAACCTCTTTGCTGAGTGGAATTGGTTTTATTCATGGAAGCACCAATATCTCTTTTTTAAATGATAATTACAATCTTTAGCTACTTGTATACAGAGTATACAAGTACTTATTGAATGCCATAAAGCCTAATTTATACCTTATACGCACACGGTCATGCAAAGGCTTAATGCACCACAACGTGAGGAGACACTATTTGGTCTGGTTCAACTTCACCTTCGGTGGATTATTTAATTTAATATTTTTTAAGCTGGCGTTGCTCTTTAAACAATACGCCAACAGGACAAATCGCCAAAGTCGAGGTCACATCTGACAAAAACGACAACAAATCGCAAGTACAGAAGGGAAAAGGTGTATTTTATGATATGAAAAAGAAGAAGAAGAAGAAGAAGAAGGAGGCAGCTGGAGGACGTAAATGCCGAATGCCGCGCTTATCGGCCAGACTGTGAATCAAACGCGTGTTTTACTGCTTACGTTTGCACGCCGCGCCGCAGAGTGAGTCGTTCCAGCACCGAAGGCTTGAAGGAGTGATTAGAGGGAGCAGATTACAAACAAAATGCAACAAACCTCTGATTTGAAACCAAGGCTGCCAGACACACACACACACACACACACACACACACACACACACACACACACACACACACACACACACACACACACACACGCACACACAGACAAACAACCCGGGCTCCCATCTTTTATCCTCAAGGTTCTTTCTCCTCAGACCCGGAGCCAAGGACTTTAAAAGCTATTTCCAACTGCCTCCTCCGTCAATTTCCTGTGACGGGGGTAATTTTATCTCCGAAAAAGGATGGGTGTTCCCACAATAACCTCCACGGGCTCTTATCAGACACACACCACCACTGCCACTGAAAAAAAAGAAGAAAAAAAAAACGGGGAACTATTCCAATCTTCTGATATTCTTTCTTTTTTTTCTTTTCACCCTTCCCCGTAGGAGAGCGAGGGGGGATATCTCCAATTCCAGCACATCGGGGGCAAAAAATGTGATCTGCATGCAAAACGTTCCCGGGAAATAACGGCCAAAACGAGCCGGAGCTTGTCGGTTCTTCCCAAACGTCGCCCAAAGGGAGGAAACACTGCCTGCCACGCAAGGCGCTCCAAGTTTTGAGCCACCTCCGCTTCCCTTCCAACAAGTTCAGCCCAGAGTTTTCTGTTCTCGTGAATTAAAGATGAAACGTGCTGTCGCGCATTCATTTTGCATGACGGCGAGGTTGTTGTTGGGTTTTTTTCCTGCGTTAATCCGCCAAGACACGAGCGTACGCTCGCTACTCGGCACGAAGTTTTGGGCGGATTCACAACAATGCTTTAGAAAAAAAAAAAAATTTCTCTGAACGCCCGCGGGTTATATAATCAAGATGTAGTTTTTCCCGTCAAGATCTTGCTTCCTTATTTAATACAAACACTCTTCTAAAAGCGAGTTCAGGAAGGAAAGTCAAATGAAATCAATTGGAGTTATAGTGAAATGGCACGTGAGGCACTTTGAACCCCCCCCCCCCCCCCGTAAAGATACAGAAAAGGACTGAATACATTCATTTCAACCTTTATGCTTTCATAAGAAGGAAACCATTTTATTTTGAATGTTTCACAACTAGATGTGTTGAAACATGATTTTAAATATAATAAAATTGCTATTAGATTCTTTTTCTAAACTATGATCAACTATATCATAGTTTAGAATAACTTTCCCTTTTTGTTTGGGGGGGGGGGTCTATGTTTGGGTCTATTATATTTTTAATATAAGATCAAACTTTATTAATCCCGCATGGGGAAATTCAGTCGTCACAGCAGCTCAACATCGCGTAAATATTTAAAGACGGGCAGGACAGTTGTACACAAGAGAATAGACTATATATAAGTAGATGATTAGATACATTTATAAGTATATATAGCAGTGGCGTGCGGAAAGGGGAGGCAGTGCTAAAGATGCATTTTCAGTATGACTCCACACATTTATGACATTTTATTAAGTAAAAATCGCAGAATTTTGAGTGTTTTTGATCAAATCCAGGGCAGAGATCCCAGGTGAGGCTGTGACTGTGTGATTCAACACAAACTAGGTCACATGACACATGCCCGTTTCTGTTCCTCAGCAAACCACCACTATGAACTTTACAGAAATATTAGTTACACAGCATGACTCCCTACAGTCCGTGTAATGAATTTAACGTATGTGTGAGGGAGTTTTTCTGCTGATTGTGCAATAAAGTGCAGAGAAACGTCAGCAGGTGAGGCAGGCAGTACTCTGCCTCACCTCAAGGGGGCAGACGTGAACTGACAGTTTCAAGTATCTGATAAGTATGAGTATGTTTTCTTATTATTTTTGATAGACAACATTTATCAAAATTAATTAAAGCACCAGAATTAAAAATCTGAAAAATAACAGAATTTTCTTTTGCTGATTTTGTGCTGCACTCATCTCTATACTTTAATTTGTTTACAGTACATCTGAATCGCTTTGACACAAGAACGTTGCTCTATCCATTTTCAAATGTGTTCCTGTGTATATGTTGGTATCGGTGTTATCGAAAGAGGAATGCTGACGGGATATGATGCGTCAGCAGTCGCATGCTCTTGGTTGAGTCGTGAAATAAGAGGCTCTTTTTCTCTTCTTACAATTGAAATCAATAAATAATCCCAGTTTTTCCTCCGCAGACGATCGTTCTGGAGTAAACGATTTAGATTGGGGGACGTCCCGCCTGTCTTATTGGCTAACTGACTGACTTTCTGTCTTACCGACTGAGTGGCGGTGTTATTGTGTGTCGTACTGACTGACGATCTTATCGATGCGTTACTGGCTGACTATCTTATTTCGAACTTTTATTTTAAGCCTGATTCAAAAAGAAATCAGCTGAGGTGTCTGGTGTCCAGAAATCATTTCACGTGGGTGTCCATCGTACAATGTTATGCGAGAGATTCTTTAGCGTTTTCACTGTGGCTGTAGAGGAAATAATTGGCATATCATGAAAACAATGGTGTTTTCTTCTCCTGTTAATGCCCGGGGGTCACTTCTGGGTTAACATGGTCTTAACCCGCCGATGGAATCCGACTCGGATCATGAGCCAGCTGGCTGGCGTGAGGCGGGGTGATCCCCTCTGATTCGGGAATTCGCACGTTACTTTCCTTTGTGTGCTCAAAAGAAGTGCCGCCTGTGTGATCAGACCAACAGGGTGGGTGTGTGTGCAAGTGTGTGTGCGTGTGTGTGAGGAAGCGAGAGCATGATTAAGCGTTAACGAAGCGGTCACACATGCTTCTGTTGTCCCATCTGCTCTCCGTCTCCCCTCGCGAGGTTCGGACTTCTGTCCAACAGCAGGAGGCCCGTGCGTCGGAGAGAGAAGCAGGAGACGAGCCCCGTCAGGAGGAACCACCGTAGGAACTTCCAAATGCTCAGAAACGTCCCACGTTGCTATATATTTCCAATTTATTCTTTTTTTTTTCTTTTTTTTTTGCTTCGTGGATATCGAGTGGCACAAAATCGAGTGGATTTACGTGCGTGCGTGAAACCCCCGAGGCCGTCGACTGTGATTCCAACGTGCCGGGCGAGACAGACTGCTCGCTCCACCGGTGTTTCTCACGCCATCTTCAACCCCTTCGTCAAGCAGGTGGCCACACGTCATCGCTTCAGAACTCAAGACTCGATGTGTAGATACTTGTTTATTACATATAACTGTCGATTCACCACTTTATTGATACATTTTACTTGAAAATGTTAGATGAAGCTAGTTTTAAATGTAATTTGGTTGCGCCGACGGTAATGTACAGTAGTACCCAAGCAACCCTTTAGAGAAACCCAGTGATAGATTTGTCTCATTTTGAATATTATTACAATATAGATGGTAACATAAGCATTAACAGTCAACGCCAGATCTTGTTGCATAAAGTCTCCATGGCCAGAACTTTCTCCTCCCAGCCCGATTCCTAGTTCTGACCTGGTTTTACAAGGTTGTTTTTTGTTTTTAACGTAGAGTTTGCATGTTCTCCATTTGTTTACATGGAGTTTACTTCATCTCAGGTGGACCGGACCAGGAAAATAGTGCCATAATGATCGCTGTACGTTTGTTTTCATTGGAGTTTTCCGATTCAAATATATTAAAAAGAAGAAAAAAAAGAAGTGTTTATTTGATTTTCATTTTCAATTTTTAATTAGTCTGGTCAGACTAATTTTTCTGTAGCTGTCATTTTCAGAAACAGAAAAATCAGTTTGTTTTAAATTTTTGGTTTATTTCTTCTTGACCGTCATAAAGAAAAATATCTTGATTTTCAATTTTAATTTAACATAAAAACCCATTTTTGGTTGTTTTTAAGACCAAAATTATTCAATTCAGATGTAAACTTGAACGTTGTTTTTCTTTGTGATGCAGCATACACACAATGAAAAGGTCTATAGTTTCACGGAAGACAAACAAGTTACTGTTGAAAATGACAAGATAAAGCCAATTTGAATGAAACTTTCTGGCGCAAAATACAATGAACCGTCCAAAAAAACACTCCAGTGATAGAAGTTTAGACATTTCTTCAGGCGTTAAAGTACATTCTTGCTTTGGTATGTTCTGTCATGCATGTTATAATGCACCCAGAAATAGCTTCGTACCAATCTGCTCTGTCAATTTATTAATATATTACTTTCATTTATGTTGCAGCTAATTATTAACTTGTATATTAACAGATGGATGCGTCGTCCTGCACGATCTCTCTCCGGGTGAATGGAGGAAGCGGAGGAGACGCGGTATCTTCATGATGCACTGACCTGTAGTCGCCCTCCTGCTAATTCCTGCTCCGCGCTCAGATCTGCTGAATCATGCGGGCATTGCAACGCCGCAGCGTGAAGGGACGGGATTGTCGGCAGAGGATCCGTGGGGCGGATTAAAAAATAGGCTACCTGAGGTTCTCATGCTTGTTTATTTCGTGGGGGAATGAAAATGCTGGTGGTTTCACTTTCTGGCATTATATCGCTACCACTAACGTTTCTTACAGGAGTTGCGCCACAGGCTTTTCATTCGGCTCCGAGCAAGACTTTGGATTTTCTCACTTATTGTTCAACGACAGTAGTTAAGTTAATAACTAGTGACTCGTGAAAAAGGAAAAAAACGGCGCTTGGAGCCACTGAAAAGGCAAATTTTCGGAAGCACTTCATCGCCATGGAAACAGGAAGTGCACAGCAGCAAGCCGTGGCCTGGCATGCGACGTAAAAGCGAAAACTTTTCTAAAACGATGTACTTTGACTTGAAATGTCACGTTAATGGAGCCTAAATGGGAAAAAGTCAGTAACTGGTTTAGTCGTGAAGTAAATAGTAGAAGTGAGTACATGAGGAAGTATTTAATTGGGTGAGTAGATCAGTAAGTCAACTTAATATGGTGTAACTTGGTGAGTAATGGCCAAGTAAATAAACCAATAAGTAAAAAAAAAGTCCCAGAGAGGAAATTCGTATGGAAAAAATAAAACTACATTTAAATTGAGTAGTAATTTGAGTGTTTTTCAATATAGCTAGAAGTATGTACATGATAATGAAATTAATTTAAGTACATAAACAGGCTGTTATTGTGGAGTACTTCAGTCAGTCTCATGAAGATATTCAGGACACACACACACACACACACACACAGACACACAGACACACAGACACACACACACACACACACACACACACACACACACACACACACACACACACACACACACACACACACACACACACACACTATGCAGCCATTACCAGCGCCCCATCCAATAGCCATGCTCAATTAGGCCCACCTCCGCCCAGTAGGCAGTTGGCGCTCATTAACCTGCAGCCTCATGGAGGACGCCGCGCCTCGTCACTAATGGCCCTCCCCATATTCACTGCCTCCACTCCGCGGCGCAGTAATTATGCTAATTGCTTAATTATTCGGGGGAGATGATAAGTCAGCGCGAGACGAGACGATCTTGATAATGGAGTGAGATACCTGGTAAGCATAATAGGAAATTTCATACTTCAGAACGGAGTGAAATTAAAGTTTAGAATTCATTATATGTGTAAGATAAAAAAAAAAAAAAAAAAAAGTGAGGAGGGTGGAAAGCCTTATCTTTTTATTTAAATTTGCTTAATCTTTCCCAAAATAGCAGCAGGGCTTTTGATAATTGTTTATGTGAGGAGGGAGTGTGAGACCAACCTTAATGCTTACCCTGAGTTTTTCATAGCGGTCGCTCAGCGCTGCCACCTGGTGGTCCCTGTGCCTCCCAACCAGCTTGCACAGCGAGCAGATGAGCTGATCGTCCGTCACACAGTACATGTTGACCTTCTCCTCCTCGTGCTCCAGGCACTGGAGCCCCCTGAGGTGGGAGTCGGGCATGGGCTCGATGAGCCGGTGGCCGGTGAACGGCTTCTTGTTGGGGTGCGTCGCCCGGAGGCACTCCTCGCAGTACGACACCTCGCACGTCACGCACGTCTTCACGGCGTCCTGCGGCGGGTCCTGCTCGCAGAACTGACACTGCACGGGCTCCGGGGGCGTTCCCGGACTGGACATGGCGGCGCTGATGGGGACCAGCGCCAAGCGGTTGCTCCCTTCTTCCCCGGGAGAGTTGGGCCCGCTGTGCGGGGCAGGCGGAGGCAGCGGCAGGGGCAGCCCGGCCGACGACGACGCCCGTTGAACTCGGTCGATTATGTTCTGCAAGGTCACGTTTCTCTTGAGTCCCTCTAGTCCGCGCTCTGGACTCAGGGAAATGACATATCGACAGGTGGGGCACTGGAAGGCGCCGATGCTCTGAACGGATTCGTTGGTGGTGCAGTGCGAGACGAGGATGCGGTGGGCGCAGCCGAAGCAGAGGCTGTGGGCGCAAGGGAGCAGCAGCGGGTCTTCAAAGAGCTCCAGGCAGATTGGGCAGGTCAGCTCTGACTCCAGAGTGTCCATCCTGCTCAGAGGAGGCCAGGCGGGACCGGGCGCAGTGTCAGCGAAATCCAGGAGAGCCGCTCAGCTGTCTGGAGGCCAGGGACAGAGAGATAGACGGATGGAAGGGTGCAGGTAGAGGAAGAGGGTGGGGGTAGGGCGAGAGAGGAGGAGGAAGCACAGGGATGTGGGATTAAATGGTGTGAAACAGCTTACTTCTCGCCGCTTTCTTGGGAGGGCCGATATCTCAACGTGGCAGAAGCAACGGGTGGACCTGAAGAATGGCGGGGAGGTGAACGCTGTCCCGAGTGTGTGACAGACCGAGAACGAGGGAAGACCGATAGCTTCAGACCAGACTACACATCTTACACATCTGATTGTGTGCGTTCACTTTATAGTGCTTAAAGCCAATGCTTGTTTTTTTTTTTTGCCTGTCCCTTAAAAACCCATAAAGTTACCCGGGGCGCCATAGAAAGAGAACAACTCAAACTGACTTGAAGTCTTTCTTCTTAATCATTTATTGCAACGTTGGGTTTTTTTCTAAGCACAAGTGAGATTTACAACCGTTTTCCGTTACAATATTACGACGACAGCGTTGGGCGGAGTCATCATCCAGTTCTCAAACCTGAAGGCCTTTAGGCAACAAACCTGTCAGAGGAAGTTCCCGGCTTTAAAACTCACTGTGGCAGAGAATGTAGAAACCTTGAAAAGTCACCATAATTATCTGGGAAACAACTGGTTCCCTGCACAAGTGAACCAAAAGAGTAAAGATCAGACCGGAAGACTGTTATTTGATTTTTGAGGATTCTGTCCTCGCACGCCCAGCTCTCAGAGACGCTGTCCTGACCCACTTCGGGCCCCCTTTCGGGACCCTCGCCGTCTCCGGCGGCGACACTTTTGAGTTTCGACTGAGCTCGGATTAAGCAGCCTCTCCAATTCATCAAGCGGGAGTTTGTCAGGAGTCTGTTCAGACCGCATCGCCACGAGTCGGCAGAGTGACTCCACACTAATCACTTACTGTAATGAACCCCTCTCGTTTCTTTACAGTGCGCTCTAATTTATAGCGCCACGCTGCCAAGCACTTTGGCAATCAGAGCTGGTTTCCTTTTTTTTTTTTCTTCTTTTTTCTTTTTTCTTTTCTCACTGCAAGGCAAAAAAAAAAAAAGGTTGATTGGAATGCAAACTGTATAGTTTGCCATTAAATGGGCACTGGAGGACTCATTTTGGAGTTTCGCTGAGTTTGATACTGATGGAATGTACTTATTCGGCGTTGGCGCGCGGCAGCTGCAGTCCTCAGCTGTCAGCCGGCAATTAGAACATGCGTCCGTTTTCTTTCCCCCTGAAGGGAAGCTGGCTGGAGATTTCCGTCCGCACCATTTTTCAGTGAATGCTCTCGACTTAGGACCGAATCAACACCGCAATAAATAAGCTTGTGTGGGGGGGGGGGGGGGGGGGGGGGGTAATCCATTCATCCAATCATTTATCTTCCATCCCAGATGAATCAGAAATGTCAAATTTTTCAAGTCAGCCCCGGCCAAAACAGCACAATTCTTCAACAGTACTCCATTCCAAATATGTTGATAGATAACCCACATATACTAGAAAACGAGTATATGGCCGTGATAAAAGTAAGTAAATCAATAAGGTTCACGTTCCCTCCCCTCGCATTGAGAACCGATCCGTTCCGTTCGCCGTTTTTTGCAGGTATCCGATAATTTTTTTTAAAAAATGCGACTTCTATCGGAACGTGATCGAACTCGATGGGTTCGGGTTCCCGGACCGCGGAAGACACTATTGACAGACATACATATGGATGGCACGCCGGTCAGCACCGGGGTTGCCAGATGTGACTGACTGTTTCCAGCCCAAACAAGGTAAAAACCTACACACCTCAAGAAAAACAAGCGCCGATTCTAGAAATCATGTTAAAACCCTAAAACTATTGTAAAGAACAGGCCATACACACGCAAATGCACAAAATAAACAAAGGTAAAAGGTAAGAGAGTTTGGTGATATCTGGCAACGCTGGTCAGCGTACAGATTCATTTTCAAGCGGTTGTTCAAGAGGTCTGGTGTGGAAAAATAAAGTCAGAATTGGATATGAGTCAAAACATCTGAATTGGGTGGCATTTCCCTGCAGTGTGAACAGGGACAAGTACTATTTAGAAATAGAATCAACCAGTCATGCATCTCTATGTGATCAGAAGGAGGGACATGCAAACCCTCGCCTATAAAAACCTCTCCGTCAGTCAGAAAGTTTGCTCCAGAACCCCGATAAACCCAACCACCTCGCCTCCCCGCGGCATTTTCCAGCTGCTCTGCTTCAAAACTCATAACAACAGGCCCTTTCAATCAGCTTTTCAAAGTTACCTCTGAGGCCTTGTTTATCTCCCAACATCGCCGGGGGGCTGTTAATGAAACAACTGATGGTAACTTTGACGTTTTTTCAACTACAGAAAGACAGAAAGCATAAAAAAAAAAAAAAAAAAAACTTTAAAGATTAGATTCAATCTGCACCAAGCCTCCAGGGGAGAAAGAACAACTACAAAGGATTAGAACCAACTGTTAAAAGGACATTTAGAGTGAAACAATGCACCCGGAATTAGCAGGGATGATCATAACTGTTATGCAAATGAGGGTGATAAGCAGTTAAGAAGTCATTAGTTGTGAAATCATATGTTTTCCAAATCAAACGCCTGTTTTATTTATTTATTTATTTTTTCTCAAGTGAAAGCAAGCAGTGCACTCTCATCTCCGCGCCGTGGCATTTTCTTTCAGCAGATGTCACTGTTTACCGAGATTAAGGCTCGTGTGCACCGAGCGGACTGCTGCACCCAGAATATCCCCTCTATTCATCCGCCCTGCCATCTTTATGCATGGCTTCCTCTTCTATCCTCCAGGGGGAGGGAAAAAAAAACAAAACAAAAAAACAACAACAACACGCGAGTGCTGCAGATAAACTCTTAGCGCTCGAGCTCGCTGCACCATTCGGTGGTGAGCGTGATATCTGGGGTCAGCAGTGATTGAGCTGCAGGATCGATCGTGTACAAGCCGGGGGCAGTGAAGCACGTAACAGGAGGGTGAGAGAAGCTTGAATGCATTACACACTCGCATCTACATACACATCAGTGCACACATCGGCTCCGCCAGGCCCCGACTCCCCTCTCTGAGATGTTTATACCACCAGATGTTTAGTCCCCCGATGACTGACGCTTGTTGACATTTCCACTGAAACCTGGAGATTCGTCAAGAATCGACTACGTTCTGTTCTTTTTTGATAACATTTGGTGGGTTTCCTCTTGGTGCCGCTGTACAAGCTTAGTCGTCACTTTTTTTTTGTTTGTTTTTGCATGTCATCTCATTTAATCCACAAAACATTTGACAGCATCCAAAATAACCTCCATGACACACGGGGCCGCATGACGACACGCATGCACACGCCGCCCACACGTCATGTGGAACGCGCTCGCCCAAATTGAACCCATGCCTGATTAACCATGTGCAAGAAATCCTTCACCACTTGGGGGATTTTGTTTGCTTCTCTGACTCACAAGGAACAAAAATATGTGACTATGGACAAACAAAATACAAAATTAATCCTTAAAGGTACAATATATTTGATTTATGTTCTGTCAATAATTTTAATTACAAAAACAATTAAAGAAATAATCATTAAAATATGTTAGTGTAATTATTACTATTATTACTATTATTATTATTATTATTTGTAGATATGTTTTCATTTATAAAATGTTTTGTTGGGTTACAATAAACCCATAAATAAATAAATAAATAAATAAATAAATAAATAAATAAATATGTATATAAAAATTTAATAAATAAATAAATGATGTGCTAGTAGTGGGTGGTCTGCTTTGTCCTGTTTGAAATTATTTTCAAAATTAACTTTATTAAGCAGAACCCCGAAAAGTTGGCCAAAAAGAGTAATTCAAGTCAATATTCACACCGTGCTGAGGACTTCTGCAGCACCACAGCTTCTTGTTTTGCTGCCCTCCTCTGGGGAAACATAGATTAATACAGCTTTGGAAAAAAAAGAGCTTGATCATGCATTGACTAATGGAGCTGGGGTATTTTTTTAAAGCCAGGTGCACTAATAAAGTGGATCAGCCTGGCTTTATTAAGTAGCGACACTGTGTGCTGGCAGGAAGTGAGCAGTTGTTTCTTAATGGGCAACCTCAGTTAAACCGCAGCTGATTTAACAGGGCAATAACCAGCCACTCTTTTCTAATTTTCTGGTATTTAAAGACTTTTTTACTGCGTGTCGCCTGGAACGGTTCCACACTCGTCCTCTCAGCTCATCATCTAAATGTACCTGCTCAACCCAGGCAGAAATGTGCTGCATTTAATGGGGGAGAGTGTCGCTGGAAAAAGTCTCGGGACATTTTTGTGCCCATCCTGTCGCCGCAGACAGCTGTCAGCCGAGTCACATAAACAGCAGGGAAGTGTCTCACACAGGAAGTAGACGGAGGGATAGTTAGACAGTGATGGAGCTGTGAGAGGAACCGGAAGATTAAAAAAAAAAAAAAAAAAAAAAATCCAGTTCATCCTGACAGAGATAAACACACTCAAGCGTAAACATATTGACGTGGGTCCAAATGTGCAGGTGAGAGGAGGTGAAGTGCCTCTGAGCACTCTATAGGTGACAGTTGTTGAACCACCAACTGATGGGAGCAGACAACAGTAAGGAGGCACATTCACTCCACTCGATGCAACTTGTTTATTTTTTTTCTCCCCCCCCCACCACCACTTTTGTGACACGGCTGCCACTGTGTGTGAGACAGGAGACGTCAGTACCGGTAGTCCTCAGTGGGGGGCGATGCAAAGCTGAATGAGCGGTGGAGCAACCCCGCACAGTCTCCATGCAGCTGCTTCTGCAGCAACCTGCTCACTGTGAAAATAATACGAATTCTCCAGTCTCATCTGCAATGGCGACAACACAACTCTCATCACTTCTTCAAAACGAGATGAAAAAAGTGATTTTCTTTTTTTAAATGAAGCAGGAGAGATGTAAAGAAAAAACTTACCACATTTAAACATTTTTTTTAAATTGAGTTGAATTTGTTTATTTTAATGAAAATAAATGGATTTCAGTGAATGGATTTTCAAAAAAGACTGACTTAAGTATTTTTAAATTACTAAAATAAGTATTTTTTGTTCAAAAAAAGAGACGGAATTAAGAATTTCTTTAAATTGAGTGATTAAGTATTTTTTAAAGAAAAAACTGAATTAAATATTTTCTCAATCAGACACAGTTAAGTAGTTTGGTTTAATTTGTATTAGTATTTTAAAGTAAATTAAGATTAACTGAACAAAAATGGGGAATTTAATCTCAGTAAATACAATCTGCTGCTTTTACAACCATCCAGACAAGAAAATATCATCCCAGTAAGATATAAAACAAAAATTTGAAAATTATTAACCAATTAAATGACGCTGCTTTCCCAACCATACAGAACAAATATTCGCACATATAATATAAAAGAAAATGAATTATCAAGGGTGGGCAACCAACTATTTATAGATTTTTAAATTTTTTTTGGAAATCACCACAATATAAAATGTGAGAAGATGATTCTGCCCGTTTCAAAGCCAACTAATAAAGCCCCTCAACACATTAAACCTCCTCCTTCCTGTTTATCGGTGCGCCCTGCTCCCCTCCCATTGCGTCGCCCCTGAATCTTTCATTAACTTTGGGTCCAGGTTGCAGCTTTCTCCTCCACTCATAGTTTAAGCTGCTAAAATTTTCATAGATGCTCTTTCGGTACATTTTCTAAAAACCGATTCGAGCTCGTCGTGGGCACAAACAGGACTAGAGGGAGTGTGGTTTTCCCTCTCTGTCGTTTTAATGGGAAAAGAATGTGAGTGGGTTTTACATAATATATGGAGGTGCTCACTGTGCTGACAATAACGGTAATTCTCTCCTGGTTTTAATCACAAAAGTTGCTTCTTTTTCTGAACTTCGTCTTCCTCTTCGGGTGGATTTTATTACTCTTATTAGATTTGCTGGAGAATTAATTATTCAGGCGCGCCATAAACCGGCAGTTGAGCAGAGAGGAGATCCCACTGTCTCCTCACTTGTGGTAAACGACACGAAATCGCAAAAAAAAAAAAAAAAAGAAAAAGATATATATATATATTTATATAAAGGGGGGTAGGGGGCAGGGGCGTCTGTTTTGGTGGTCTGACGTGAGCGACTGTGGCAGTTCATGAAGCCAGAACTGAGAAGTAGGTCATCCCCATTGACCTGGCTCACATAATCAGCATACACTCTGTGTGTGTGTGAGTGTGCGCGCGCGCGTGTGTGTGTGTGTGTGTATCAGTGTGTGTGTGTGTGTGGCACTTTATGATTGTGCTGCTGTTCCAATTCTCTCTTAACTTGCGGGAGGCGGAAAATAGCCAGCGAAGGAGGGCATCTGAAGTAAAACATGATGATATCTGCCTGTCAGCTTGACTAAAAGTCACATTTGAAGGCCTTAAAGTAAAAAAATAAATAAATAAAAAAAGAAATCATTCCTCGTGATAAAGGTAAACGTAGGAGCAAGTCAAAAAGGCGACTTTCCACACAAAGCAAGAAAAACTGCTAAATTATTTAAATGTTTTTTCTTTGTTTTTTTTATTGTGAATTCCGCATTAAATTATTAACATATTTGCACACGCCGAAGCAGATCTTTCATTTGTCTTCCAGTTTCATGAGCATTTAAACCCTTTAACGCAGGGGCGGCGGGGGGACAAACATGAACTCCAAAAGCGAGACGCTCCAATCTGGCTGCAAAACAACCAAGAAAATTGACAAAAATGTCAAAGAAAACTTTTTTGATTTTTGAAGACATATGTGATCTTCATGAAGTTTTTTTTGGACATTTCACTTTATTTCACGCCAGAAAGCGTCATTGAAATTGGCTTTATGTCGAGATTGTAGTCATTTTCAATACTAAATGTTAAACTTTTGCGAAAAATATTGATATTGTCATCACTTATATTTCGTACCACAACAAATCCAAAGGTTATTATGGCAGCATTTCACTACTCAAGATAAAATTGGACTGTATGTGACATCTGAACTAAAATGTGTTGGACTCTTCTGCTCTGACACCTTGTTGACTGCCATCGAAGAGTATATTTCCAAAAAAAAAAAACCTGTGATGCTTATAGGATTTCCAAGGGGAAAAAACCCATAATCTGCTTTCATAGCGGATCGCGGACGGCAGATTAAGCCTTGACCTTACGTGGGGCATGCTGGGTTTTTAGGGTCGTGAGTGTCGCGTCAAGGTCGGGAGTGAATTTCAACCCGCAAATTGATTCTGACAAGTCGGGATTTGCTCCTGCTGCCTTGCACAAAGAGTGCCCTGTACAGAAGCCTGCGTGATAAATCTGAGGGAAAGAAATTACTATTTATATAGTCCACGACCTTGCTTGCAGGTGTTGGTGCCATACGTCCGGTCAGGACGGTGGGCGATAACGTGGCGAGACGAGCAATGAAAGGCTTTGATCTTTAGACCTCAAACTCAAAGGAGAATTTTTAAATCTCTCTCATCTCTCTCCACTACCAGGCTTCATTTTGTCTGGCTTTTGAGCAAGTTAACAACAACAACAAAAACTGTTACCACACACACACACACATACACATCAAGTCTTTGTCTGATTCTAAAAGCCCTGCCATGCTAATCCCTAATCCGCTTCCTAGCACGGCGGCTGTGACCAATCACGGCCTTTAATGTTCCGACGCGGTCAGTTACGCTTAAAGGGATTGGCTGGTCATCGTCTGGTCTGCCTGGGTTATTACTGAATATGATGAAGGGTGACACTTCAGATTGGGGCTTGTGTGTGTGTGTGTGTGTGTGTGTGTGTGTGTGTGTGTGTGTGTGTGTGTGTGTGTGTGTGTGTGTGTGTGTGTGTGTGTGTGTGTGTGTGTGTGTGGGGCGGGGGGGGGGGGGTGACCCAGATTGCGTCTGTGTGTGAAACAAGATGTGATGTTTGGGGATGAAGATTAAAGGAGACTGGCGCAAGTCTGGTGCTGTCGAGGGCGTACTCCATTGAGTGGGGGGGTTCCTCTCCGCTTGGGTGATGAGGGCAAAGGGTGAACTCGCACCTTGGGGACAAAGCAAATCGGGATGGAAAAGAAGTCTTAAAACACATTTCCTGTGTCTGACAGGGACACATGACATGCAAGGAGTGATACAAGATGCCACCAGTTGCATCAAGTCCGTATTAGAAAATAAAAGCAGAACGAATCTCCAGGGAGTTCAATGCTTTTTCCTCTGCAACAATCATACACAAACTAATTGACCCGACTTCCTTTAGAAATGAAATGGAAAACGTCAAAAGAGAACCCCATGAACCTGGATTTGCCCTGCAGCTGGAGTCAATTTTATAGATTTTAATTAACGACAAACTCAGTTGCCGGGGAAAAAAAAGAAATCAATGGATTCTGGTTGTTTTGGCTTCAAATTTGTGCATAACATGCTAAAATGAGCTTTGACAGATATAAATAACACAATGAAAACTGATTATTAAATAGAGGTTTGCATTTCCAGAAGTAAAAACAAGTGTGAATGTTGAAGGTTGAATAAAGCTAATCTCCTTTGATCTATGTGTCTCCAGTGCTGAGATCCTCGCAGTTCAAAGGAGATCAGCTTTTGTTGCCATAGACATGCTAAGTTTAAAGATTTTCTCCCGCTTTGATCTACTTTGATCTCCAAGAGGTGCCTTTCCCATCCGCTTTGTATGGTACGTTTTTTTTAAGTTTTTTAAAATTTGTTCAGAAACGGTTAACAACATAAAAAGCACACAGTATAGCAGTCATCTCATGAACAAGCTGCGCTTTTTGATATTTGAACCATTCAAATTGGTTAAAGATTGCAGCAGATATAGCACATATAGCCAGCATAATAATAATAAAGATTTGGATCACTAATGTGTAACTGACTTCAGCATTCCCACAAATATGGCTAAACTCTGTATGCTTTGCTCAAAATGTGTAATGTATGGCGGTTTCTCAGTGGACCAATGTAATAACTAATAGTTTCTGCAAAATTATTTAGTTTACCACAGAAAACATTCAAACATCTGGTTAAACAGATATGAGGATTATCAGTGGATATTGCTCCTACCTCACAATGACAAAATCCCCAGGTTTTTTTTTTTTTTTTTTTGTTAAGTTTGTATTTTCTCCCAATGCATGTGTGGATTTGCCCTGGATTTGTGAGTCTACATTGCTGACAAAGGATAAAATTTATGCCCGGTTGATCTAATTTTTAAAGTGACAACGCATCCTTTTTATTTCAAAACAGTTTTGTGTTTACACGGCCATTTTTTAAAGATGTCTGTTTACAAAGAAACAGTTAGTATGCCAGGCCACGACTTGGCACCGTTGTTTTTGTAACGAAACCACACAAACAGAGAATGACACGCCACGTCAGTGGCTCCGAGCACCGTTGTCGTGCAACTGAACCCTTAAAACGCTATTCGGCAGCTATGCTCTGGCGCATGGCACCACGAGAGGAAGAACTTCCTCCTCTTCCCAAGATGGGCATGTGTGGGCGGAGCCAGTCCAGCTCACACACACACACACAGCAGATTCTGAATGCAGCTCATATGATCCAATATTCAAATGGAAGAAACTCAGGGAAAAGCTGAATTTGGGGCAATAAACTTTGAGTACAATGTTTTTAGACCAATAAGACCATGTGAAAGTGTTGAAAAGCTGAATAATATGACCCCTTTAATATATATGTTTATTTTTTAACATTACTGGAGGGTACAAGTTCACGTGTCTCACTAAGTAAGGGGGTTTGACCTCACGTCCCACTCATAATAACAATAATTCAGGCCCAAATCTGCCCTCAAACTTGTGAAAACATGAACCTCATTTAACCTTTCAACAATAACACCCTTTCAAAGTGTCATAACAAGCAAAGCTGAAACGGCAAAGTCACCTCTCTTCCACATTTCCTTAAAAAGATTTCACACACTTGAGGAAACCATCCTGCACTCACTCACAGCAGAGCAAACATGAAGGAGAAACCTCAGGAATGTCATCAGGGATGAAAGAACTTGCTGAACCTTCACGTGTTTCCCTTTGCAGACACCAAAATATATATGCTTATAGGATTTCCCCCCTATGGCGGAGATGAAAGTGATTAAAAGGCGGGTTATTCCCCCGAAGTGCTGGAATTATCATTGCATACTTTGATTGGGTAATGAAATGCTTTTTCCAACTTAAAAGCAAGATAACGCTTCTTTCATAAGTGTTGAGAAGGTTATTTCCAAAATATGAACTCTCTTTAACCCCGTGGTGTCCCGCTCCGGCGAGCACCTTTTTGCCATAACATCAAACATATGGACGGATCCGCAATATGCTAACAATTATACTCGAGCTTAGGACCCTTGAGGAGTTTGGACGGCGGCGAGACCTGGAGTCATCTGTGTTTACACCAAATCGGAAGGGTGGGATGTCAGGAAGAGTGAGGATCTGTAACGTTCAGGGATATTCCAGAGCGGTGCGGTCAGACGTTTTGAACATCTGCCGATCTGCGGCGGATCGAGAGGAGCCCTTGATGCGTGTCAGATGACCGCGACGTCTCCGCAGACTCACTGTCTGAATGGGAAGAGAGAAAAAAACGGAAGCGTCTGACGGTTGGGAAAGGATGTTTATCCGGCAGCACGATCAGCGATGTGAAGAATTCCAGCAATAACAATTGGAAACGGTATTTATTGTGAAGCGCCGATTTTCACGCCTCAAATCTGAATCGGATAGTTGCAGATTAAAACCATTTTAAGGGACTTTATGTCCACCGTAGTTAGCGTGCCAGTCCATGAGTCGGCGCTATTGGTTGTTTTTGTAAATTTCAAAAAACAACACACACGCGGAGAACAATACACTCTGTAAACATTAACCGTCATTGTTATTCTTGTCAAACAACTCGCGCGTCTGCAGAAGAACTATTTCCAGTTGCCATGGTAACGCATGAGCATCAATGTTTCAGAAAGAATGCCATTTCCTCTGTCTCCATGGAGACAGAGTTCTCAAAAAGTTGAGTTTCCCCTTCGTCTGCAAAACGTTATTTTCCTGTGTTTACACAGAGTCAGAGCGTTTTGAAAAACTTGCGCTTTCCTATATTTCAACAGAGTTGGAGCGTTTTCAAAAAGTTGCGTTTTCCTCTGTTGACACAGAGTCCGAGTGTTTTGAAAAACATGCGCTGTCGGCGCATTTGAACGGAATCGTGAGTGTTTTGAAAAACTTGTGTTTTCCCCTGTTTACTCATCATCGGAGCGTTTTGAAAAACGTGGGCTTTCCTATATTTCAACAGAGACACAGTTGGAGTTCTACCTTTCGAGTCACTGGGTACTTTTCAGTGTTCAACCAAAACTTTTTTTAAAACATGAACGGGGTCCAAGTCCCCCTTCATAATAGATAGATTTGGAGTAGATGGTCTATTTCTGACTGTCGAGTAAAAGAGTAAAAGTGTCATGTTTCAGCATCAGAAGCTTCTCAGGCAAGCGAGGTGTTACTGAAACATGGGAGACGACGTCCAATCATCCCCTTCTGTTGGTTTTTGCAACTTCATCCCAAGTCTTCAGGCCTTTTCGGCGAACTGACCGAAGGTGTGGCTGTGTGATAGTGTGCCTGTTATTTTCCAGAATCTTATCTGGGATGAGCTTCAGCACCCTGCAATCAATCCTCCATCTTCTCTATAACCTTTACCCGAATTATCGTGGTAGGGCGTTGATGTAATCAGAAGGGGTAAATTGTGTGTTTTGGAGTCTTTTCTTTGGAGAATTACTCTGAATGGAAAAGTGGACGACGGAGACGGTGACGTACTCATCGTCCGAATGTTAAAACAATCGAGGCGATCCCCCTCGGCGGTCCGCTGCGGAGGCTTCTAACAAGTCCGAGGGGCCACTTATCCCGTCCGCAGGGCTTCACCCGCTGCCAAGTTCCACTGAAGCGCTTGTGCTCATTGTCACTGTTTCTGAGGTTTCCATGGCAACGACGCTCTCTCTCTATCTGATTTGAAGCACACACCGGGGCGGACGGAATGATCTGATCCGGAGTGGGAAAGAAAATGTGCTCCAGTTTGGGCCTTTTCAAGGATGTTTACACAGCAATTAGCCGTTTCCTCCCTTGAGCGTCTCCAGAGAGGAAGATTAACCAATTAAAAGAGCGATAAGAGCATTGTGAGTTACACCGACACGCTGGTGAGATAACGGTGAGCCGCAGAAGTTTGTCGTCATTTCACGTTCCCACAGTCGGTGTGAAGGTGGCTGCAGAGGAGGAGGAGGAGGAGGAGGAGGAGGAGGAGGAGGAAGGATCTGAAGGCTAAGATGCTTTTCTCAAGCTGACAACGTCTCGCCAAAACATGTCAGGAGGAAACAGGAAGAACGACACAGCAACAATACTATTGTTGCTATATTGGTCCACATCGTGACAAACGGCAAAACCGCAGCTTCAGACGAGGGCCTTTGTTTGTTTCTCCTTCTGCTGGATCTGTCGGGGCGAACGTGGGGATTTGGAAAATGTGCAAACTTCTGATCAACTTTTGGCTGGAACTTTGTCAACGGCAACTTGCGCTCGAAACGGATCAAATGGGCGGATTTCTTTCGTCGACCCCAGTCTCCATATTGCGATTTAAAACAGACTTCTACCTCGACACTTTAAAGAAAAACGAAAGTCAGAACATTTCTATGCTCCATTTTAATTTATATAATTAAGCGATTGACTGTTATAACAAAAGAAAATCCCCCAAAAAACAGGCAAAATATCCGATTTTATGAAATATCGTGACACTTTGAGACACTATTTGTGGTTTTCGTGGTTCATAGGCTTTTAACTTCATAGTGACATTGAAACACGGCTTCTCTATATACAGGTAGACAGTGAAGAAATGTTGATATTTAGGGTTCAAATTAGAAAGAAAGTTGTGCTTCATGAGGTTCCATGGGAAAATCGTGTATAATAATGAGTTAATACTGTGAGTTCACAGCAGTTGCGGGGGATTTGGAAGCTTTAATTTCTGCCAAATAGATTAAATGTTCATTGTCTGGTCTGATAAAGTGGCTTTAGTCACGGTTGGAGAGAGATCAATTTTATCCCCACCTGCATCGTTAAAATAATTAATAAGGGAAGGAAATGTGGACCGGCGGGGCATTATACGCTCTCTCATTTCCTCCAGCGGTAAATCGCACCCGGAAAATATCAAAATAATGCACTTTCCTCCAGCTAAAGTAACATTTCAAAACTTCATTGATAGTCAAATCTCAAGTCTCCCACTGGGTCTGAACCTGGATACTCCCTGATCCGTACGAGCCCGGGGGCAGGTGAGAGGGATCAGTAGCACTGAGCCCATGCTGGCCAGCTGTCTCACACACACACACACGCTTCAGCACACACACACACACACACACACACACACATGCACTGACACGTACTGGCCACGCATCAGCACACAGGAGTGGTGAGAAATCAAATAACCTGACCTCTGGGAGGCTCCGAACAACACGGGGAGGAAAAAGGTCGAATCCACTCAGAACAGCAGCGTAACGCCGACACGTCGCGCCGTAAAGACATAATATTCTCTTGTAGAAACTCAATAAAGACACACAGACGTGCAGGGGGGTGGGAGGGGGGGAGGGGGGTGGGGGGGGTGGGGGGTGGGGGGGGGCGTAAAGGCCAAACAATTCGGGAGCTTTTAAAGTCACACAATTGCACATATTTTTACACATCCCTCCAGGCTCTGTCTCATGTATTTATGTGTCTTGGGCTGCAAGGCAAGCACCAAAACACACACACACACACACACACACACACACACACACACGGTGGCTCTATGAAAGTGGGTCACAAAAAAACACACTTACACGCGATGCAACCTCACCCACGCACACACACACACACACACACACACACACACACACACACACACACACACACACACACACACGAGTGCAGTTTAAAGTGCCATTCTACGCAGCAAAGTGCACACCAACTCCTCAAATCCAGCAACTGGTTCCGAAGTTTCTCGGCCCCCGCACTCCGACACAGTCGGCGCCAAGAGGCTGGCTTGGCTGAGTCGTCGCAGCCTCCCGCTCTATCATTATCATTCCAGGACTGCTGGCAGCCTCCACTCCTGGCTTCCCCGCTGAGAATACAGTCCGAGAGAGATGGAGGGCGAAAGCATGCGGGAATTCCCCCCCAGAGGACCCTGGGACTGAAGTGGAACACAAACTCTGAGGCAGGAATAAAAAAAAGCCCCCCCCCCTCCTCCCCAGCTTACCTTCCACATGATTAAAATCCCATCGTCCACAAACAAAGTGAAAAAAATAAAAAATAAAAAAAAAGATATAAAGAGAAGGTGAGGGGAGAGAGTGGCGCCTATCTCTCGCTCTCGCTCTCTCTCGCTCTTCTCGGTGGGATGCAGGGGCGAAGGAGGCGGCGAGCGGCGAAGGATGTGGACACTATAGCTGTGTCATCACCTCTCATGACATGTTTCCTCCCCTGCCTGTGTAAGCCTTTCCATCCTGACCCGGCACAGAGAGAGAGAGAGAGAGAGAGAGAGAGAGAGAGAGAGAGAGAGAGAGAGAGAGAGAGAGAGAGAGAGAGAGAGAGGAGAGAGAGAAGGAGAGAGAGAGAGAGAGAGGGAGAGAGAGAAAGAGAGATGGGACAAACTAGTGCACCGCCCACCTTCTCTGTTCCCCCTCCTCCTCCACCCTGCCCTCCCCGTTTCCCTGTATTCAAATGTGGCAGTGGGCTGCCCGGACTCTGAAGCCGGCCAATCACCGGAGCCAGTGGGCGGAGCCAGTCCTGAGTCGCTCAGACAGACGCTCTGTGATTAAGCGCTCATCATCCTTGCATGCAAACCCGTGTGCAGATGCGTGTGCGTACAAACTTCTGAAAGCCGGCCTTGAAAGTCATTCATGTCTCTTCAGCCACTTCAAAAAAACTGGCTTTGAGTTTCCAGTGGATGGATCTGCGTAGTAGACATTTAGTTTTTCTTTGCCAAAACATAAAGATATATTCTGGTTTTGTGTTTTACTGATACTTCCAACCCCATATTTCTCATTTTAAAAACAGTATTGTTATGTTATGTTACATCATCACTGATAGGATGTATACCCTTATAGGCGATTAACTACCGGATATTAATTTCTGTGATGTACACATAAAGGTCATTTTAAGATATGTATTGTGTACTTATGTACTTTTTGTTTTCCGAAAATAATTTCTTCCTCTGATTTGGCCCAGAAAGTTACATTTTAAAGTGATAAATCAGGAAAAATGACATTTCTGTCAGTCTGATTCTGGTGGTATTCATTTTTTTTTATATACTTTAAAAAGTCTCTCGGTGATATTGTCCAGATTGACATAGCTTGGATGAACGCGCAGTAAATTGTTGCAACAGTAATAACCAAATTCACGCTTGATTTCTGCTTCTAAAGTGGTTAAAATGATCTATAACCTTTGGTATTTCCACCAATCAAACCTGACAAAATACGTCAGCTCTCATCCCGACATTGTATTAGTTACTGTATTCCTTGATGACATCACTACAACTCCTTCCATCCGTACACATTCTATACCACTCATACAACTTCAGGGTCATGGGGATGCTGGATCAAATCCCAGGGCAAAGGCAGGGTTCACCCTGGACGCGTCCTCCTGACTGATTATAGCTCTATAATTCCATTTCTAGATTCATACATCTGTACCGAAATAAAAATCAATCTGGATTGACAATGCAAACCGCTTCACTCTGACGCTACAACGTTCATTCCTATTTTTTGTGTGTTTCCTATCAGTTTATAGAGGATATGACGATGACAAGGTATAGACGCTCTCCTGCATATTAACTTTCGTCCGTCTCGACATTAGCATCCGTGACACGTCCTCAGCAGAAACTCGCCCCCTGTAATTTTTTAATGTCTCCCCGATGTCTTGCTCTCCCTCCCCCCTCCCACCTTGAAACCTCAGCTGTTTTGGCTGCTCCTCATAAAAAAAATAAAAAAAAACACCCTCCCTCTCGTTCTTTTTCTATTTTTTTTTTTTCTTCTAATGCAGCCCACAAGGAAAGCAGCTTAAATTAATCTGGAAGATGCGAGCGAGAGCCACAACGAGGCGCGCCGTCCCGCAATCTTTAATCAAAAAGAAAATCTATAGCGTTCCTTCGCCGCGCGCGCGGGAACTCTTACCTGTCTGAGCCGATGCGAGAAAACGAAGAAGCAGAAGTTTTAAACGGCTCAAATCCATTTGAAACGGAAACTTGAGGTCGGGCTGCCTGTCGGGACGTCTAACATTCCCCTGACAATCCGGGAAGTTCCGCATCTGCGAACATCGTGTCTTTTGGTTGGTGTCCAAACGTATTTCTTGGATTGTTGAGTTTGAGAGTGGCGTTTTGGACCGATCTCACTTCACATGTTTCGAATAAACTCGTTTGTTTGGGCACATTCCCTTAGACTTCTATTAGATTAAATGTTTCAAGAGAGATCCTTTAAGGTCAATCCCACTGGTTTTACCTTTTCCTTAAATTTGAAAGGAACCACGTTCCTCCCATTCCTACGTTGTGGTCAGTTATTTTGGGCTCTTTTTTTGTGTTTAATGTGCGTTTGTGGCGTTTGGACGGGGATCAGTCGAGGTGAGGCTACCGCCGAAGAATGCTCTTCGGGGGGAGGACAAGGAAAGAGTTTCCATCTCGGGTCAGCTCTCGGCAAAAAAAAAAACACGAGCTTTCTAAATACTCCGTCCCAGACGGTCCAGTGGGAACATGAAATGCTTCGTCATCACCGGAGGAAAATGGACACTCGTGGTTAAAGCGCGGAGAAACCTCGAGGTCAGGCCTGAAAATTCATGTTGTGAGCCGTTTCAATACCCCGAGATCAGCTCCCTGTTGACGTAGGTCCTTTCAAAGCTGGCCAGTTAAATCTTTTTATAGCTCCAAACCATGAATAGATGAAATTTAACGAAATTTTCAAAAAGCATGTTTTTTGATTTAGAAAGGCTTTAGACTGACAGACAACAGAAATTTGACAAAAAAAAAAAAAAAAAAACTCGGCACCTCGGCGTGAGCTTTCAAATCATGGCTATTCAGTCTCCCTTTGAAGTTCCAAATGAAAAGGAGTAGTTTTCAAAAGACGATCAGTTGAAATGTCAGAAGGCAAAGTTTCCATGAAAAGATCCAGACAGGGATGCTTGTGGTTACTGAACAGGAAGTGGTGCGACTGCAACTTGTTGCAGTTTTCTGCGTCGATGCTGCACTTCCTGTGTGACTGGACGCAGATTTCTCTTATCATCTGAAAGGTGGATTAAAAAAAAACAACAAAAAAAACTGCAGAGTCATTGTACAGGCAGGTCTTTCTATTTTTTTTTTTTCCGCTGGATGTTATCCAACATCTCTCTTTAGGATTAAAGTGCACAGACACAAGGACTCTCCATTCATCCGCTCGCTTCTCCAACTAAACCGAAGCTTTGTCAAGTGTCCCACTGCCTCGACGCAAAGTTTTTCACCTTGAGCTATATGTTCCCGGTATTCTGATCTTGGCTTCCAATCACATCGGGCAAATAGCAGCACTGCGGGGAAAAAAATGAATTCCAGGCTCATATTAGCTTTAAATGCCAGGCAAAGTGGAAAAGAAAGCAAAACGTATATGGAAACTGCTTGAACAACGTTTTCTATCCGAGCTGAAAGGACTGCGTTTTGACCCGTTCACAAAGGCATCAGATTGGTTCAATACACGTTTTCATTCCAGTCAAGGGCTGAGGCTAAGATTTAACAAAAAATAAATAAAGTAAAGCAGAAATCAGCATCTGCTTTACATTTGCTCCTACTTTCTTCGGGGGGGGGGGTAGAATAGCAGTGTCGACCCTGCGCTTGCCTTCCCGTTTGAACCTTCCCATGACAACGCTCTCAATTTAAACTCTCTTTTGCTCCGGGTTTAAGGAGGTCTCGCTTTAAACCAGGAGGAATGAGTGGAATGCGGCAGAGCCTGTCTCCTCGCAGGGATAAAGGACAACGGGGGTATGACCAAGACCTTTGCAAGAGGGCAGCGGCGCTGTGGGTAGCCCGGGTTTTGATGGGATTTTCAGGCTCTACATGACAAACGTGTGCCAATAAATGCCAGACGTGAAATGTTGTTGTTTTTTTGAGGTGATATGAGTTAAATGGGCACCTAAATGTACCTAGTTTGCATCATTTCATATAGGAAATCAAAGAGTCCAGCTCGGCAAAACGTCTTATCCTGCAGAGGCATCTTTATGACCTTGATGTAAATGTAAACACACCCCCCCCCCCCCCCCCCCCCCCCCCCCCCGTCACTGATTACTATCTTCAGCCGTCATTTATATTACATGACTTAGGAGACTCAGAAGAAGCAACGGAGACATTCCGTATCACTACTCTTCTTCTGAGGCACATCTTGCCTTAGTCGTCAGAAACTCAGGAATCTTGTGACCTTTTTCCTTTTTTTCTTCTTGCAGTATCCTTTGGAGCCATTTTGGAAAATGCCAAACACATTTCCCCTCAGGTTGACCCCTGGCCTTTCTAAGCTCGAGTTCACATGCGGTCAAGGGAAAGGACTGGTTTCAATCAGCTGAGGAAAGGGGGGAAGGGAAGGGGGGGGGGGGGTGCAGCTGGTACCAGCCAAGCAACAGAGCAGGAGGCATTGCCACACTTAAGGATCTAAAGGGATGTAAAGGAGAAAAAGAAGTTGCCGCTTTCAGTGTTTCAGAATATTTTTCCTTTGGTAAAGACGATAGAGAGCCGAGGAGCACTTGTCAAGTTCCCCCATGCGAATAGGCTGATTTAATCAGCGAGAAACTAATACAGAGAAAAGCCGTAAAAACAGATTTTGAGAGGGAAGCCAAGGGGGGGGGGGGGGGGGGGGGGGGGTGTGTCAGATTAAGAGATAATGGCAGGCGGAGGGGGGTGGGGGAATGCAGGAAAAAAAAAAAAGCATGTCGTAAACACTCAATGAAGTTGCAGGAATATAGATATTTTGAGGAATTTGAAAAGCGGTGGCTTTTCCATGCGGAGTTCCTGTAACATAATAGACAAGGTACTCTCATCCCACAATAAGAAACACGCGTTTGCCCTAATGACCATAAATTAGGTAGAAGAATGGGAGGTGGGGGGTTGTTAGCTCTGTGTTGCACTTCTGCCTTTTGCCGGTGTCGGCTCCGATACGGCCTAACTCGAATAAAGCAACCGTGAAAGACAGACAGTTTTGACAAAACGATACCCTTTGAAGCCAAGAATAGCTCCGTGAGCCAGTGCTGATCCATTATCGCTGACACTCACACACTCAAGTCACACATTTGCAGAGCTTGTTGGTGTGCAGTCGTTTCTTGACACACGAGAATAAACTGAGATTCTGAGGAAAAGAAAAAAGCGATATTAACCCCGGCGGCTTCAAACGTCATCCTGACTCACTGATTCCGAGGTCAATCAATGGAAATTTTGATTTGTTGCCGTTTGTGTGTCCCCATTAGCAAGCGTGAGTCAAGTGAGGTCGACGTGCCCAATAATAACCTCGGAATCGACCGCGGTCGTTTTATCCGCAACATCTTTGCACCTTCGGGCTTCTTCCCACCATCCTATTACGGAGTAATGAAAAACAGGGTCCGGGAGAAAAGAAAGAAAATGTGGTGACTGTTAGATTTACATTTCCAGCACAAGCTAAAAAGGAATTCCAGTGGACATTATGCATGTACACAAAGATGTGGCTCTCCTTCGCTGGATCTGACACGTTCACTGCGAGCGACGCCTCAAGGACGTTCTCTGTCCATCAGAGTAAATCGACTTTGCAGCAGCATCCAGGCTAATGTAAATATGCCCACAGAGACAAAACAGAACTAGGGATTAACATACATGCACGCACACGAGACACGCATACTAGATCGTGTCAGGCAGCATCATCATTAGCTGTCAGCTTGGCCCAATGCATCCTCAAACTGTCACCGAACAAGGAGTCGAGTCCTCGCCGTCAACCTGAAGCAACACCAGCTGGGACACCGTGACAACGTGGCACCATCTCTCCCGCCATCCAGAAACAAAACAGACCCGCAGTTGTGAAATCACACGGAGAAGACATGCTGGCGTTAGCACAAGTTAGACAAGTGGCAAAGACTGACAAAGACAAACAAACGCGGACGTTTACCCAAAGTCAAAGTGGCCGTCTGCTGACGTACGTTGGGAAAAACGGTCTTGTGGTTTCCAGTAAAGGCATATTTTGGTTGTTTTTCTAACTTGGGCCTCGGTGAGAAGAATTAAAAAATTCGCCCGACAAAACAAGCCTAATGCACTCGAAAAAAATTCAAAAACTTGGCACATACATCCGACCCAGTCAAAAAAAAAATTCATATTTTGGGGGAAACACACATGTGGGTGTAACACCCTAAGACATATACAAAAAAGTCTTACACACACCAAAATCTCAACAGGAGGTCAGCTTTTTGGAAAAATATGGCAGATTTTAAACAATTCTGGCCAGAATTTACACGTTATGCATAATCGGAATACTAGATGGTTTGCATTTCCAGAAGAAAATGCAAGCGTGAATGCTGAAGCTGAACTGTAATAAGTGAATTCCTTTGATCCCCTTGCTTTGCTCTCCTTTGATGTGATTTGATCTAAAGGTCTCCCCAGATCTCCTTTGATCCCAGAGTCTCCATGGCAACAGACGCTGATCTCCTTGATCACACCGCATAACAGTCATCTCATGAACTGCCACTTGGGTTTTGATATTTGAACAGTTTGAATCAGTTAAAGATTGCAGGGGATATAGCACAGCGTTAAATAATAATAATAAAGATTTGAATCAATAATGTGACTGCCTTCAGCATTCATACAATTAGCCAATACGCAAGATGAGCTGTACATGGGTTATTTTAGAATGGTAACAACACACCACTCGGTAAGTGTGATTGGTATCGTATGCACCCAAAGCGTATTTACAAATTCAAGCATTTCTCTAGCTCACTGAAAGGTTCCAAGTGCAAAAGCCCTTTAACAAGGTCAGCAAAGCTGGAATAAATATGTGACCACACTCTCTCATGCACTGACGCATTTAAAAATGGGACTGAGCCATTTGCTGCTGACTCATATGGGGCTTTGGCACCCAGCACTTTTTCCAACAGTAAACTTACACAGAAAGGAACAAGACAACTCTCTTTTGTATCATCGGCACCGATTGGAGTTTGTTATCACGGCGATGTGACCCTCGATGTGTCTAATAGAGGGACAACACACTGATTGTATGTAACAGGTCACTGCCTGTCATGCATCACTTGATGAGCATGAACTGCCTCGCAGGCGGTCACTGGCGCACAGTCTCTCCGTTCGCTAATGTCCGTCTATTTCAGGCACCGCAATATTATCTATTAAAATTCTCACACACACGTACAATCTGTTGCCTTGTATCGGGTGAAGTAAGGGTGCGACGAGGCATAATGAAAAGTCCTCGTCCTTTCAGGCCGGAGCAAAAGCAAATCCAATTTGAGTTTTGTGGCAGGGGAGGACGATTATGTCATCTGCTTATTTTCCCGTGGAACCCATCCGAAAACGCTTTGTGAAATCTAGATTTCTCATTAGCTACTCAATTAGCGCCTGCTCATACCTCGCCACAATGCTTTGTTTGTCTTTTGCGCTTTGTCATCCGCTCCTGGAGGTCTGTTTTCCTCACGCAGTCGTCACTCTGCAAGGCCATAAACAAGCCTTGACTCACCAAGCGTGTTGGCTGACGATCAAGTGTCGCAGGAAAAAGCTGCGGGGCTTTAACTTTGGCGAGAGTGTAAAGTAGCTCAAGGAGGCCACATCTGACAGCATATGAGATGTCAAATATGAGATGTTTTGACATATTAGGTCTTTTTGACATGATGAAGACAGAATTTGCATCTCCAAAAGTCTCTTTTAATACCCAGTTATGTTATTGACATTTTGCCACTAAACCACTCGGTTTAGTGGCATTTCTGCTCTGTCATGTTTTGACTCATTATTGGCATCTTTGTTATTTCGTTGATACTTTTATGTACAAGTTTAACTGGCATTCGCAAGAACATTTTGACAAACATAGTTACCTAATGCATGCTGCTTCAAATGTTGTTTGAGCGACTTAATTGGTACATAGTCCCTAATGAATAATGGTAGAGGCGTATTTGGCTCATGGGCCAGCAGATTTCTGACGGTTCAACGGCATTTTAACGTAACCTCACACTTGGCCAATATTAGAGCTAGAGAATTAATGCTAATTCTGACATTAAGGTCACCGATGTATCGGCTGATAAAAAAGTTTTATTGCTGGGTTGACATGTTGTCGTAAAAACATCGATTGGTAATGACTTGCGTCAATGTGTCACATCAAAGATGACGAATGGGAACCCTATTGAGTTGTTTCACAAACTAACTAACCCACCACTGAGGTGAACCGCTCGACTTTTCACCCCTTTTAACATGAAAAGGAGTTAGATCGCCCTCTACTGGATACGTAACCCAAGGACATCCAAATGTTCCCTATGTTTTATTTGCGTCGGTCGGTCAACTTTTGGCTGATTACCGAATATCCTCTACCTGACCTATCCATCGTTCTTCTTTATAGCGAGAGGGTCTTTATAGATCCAAAGCCGAAGGGGTTTGACGTCAGCTGGAGTGAAAACTACCTCCAACAGGTGCCTGAAGAAGCTAATAGGTGAACGGAAGGTTACATCAAATATCACGCAGCTGCGACCTTTCCGTTCCTGCGCCGATGATCCATTCAGTCGAGTATGAAACTCCTCCAACCAGGGCATTGGTTCCCACTGCGGGCACACAGGTTCATAATATTGCTGAAGTCACCGAAAGAAAATAATAATAATATTAAGAAAAATATATAAAAAAAGAAGTGCATCTCTGCCCCTTGTAGTCCTAAAAGGAGGTCGTTGGGAAATTGAGGAGCAGGTTGTTATTTGAAAGTCACAGGCTGCCTTGGATGAGCCGTCCCGCTGTGGAAAGAATTGACTTTTTCCCAGGTGTGCTGAAAGACGGCGTGAAGCATGAATAAGTTATAAGTGAAAGTCAGGCTCTTCGACCTCCTCCCCCCCCCCCCCCCCCCCCCCCCCCCCCCCACCTGCTCCGGTCCCTGCAGTGTAGTGTGTATGTGTGTGTGTGTGTGTGTGTGTGTGTGTGTGTGTGTGTGTGTGTGTGTGTGTGTGTGTGTGTGTGTGTGTGTGTGTGTAACGGTTAATGCACTTTAGTCCACCTGACAGTGAGGAAATATTCTGATTTATGGGCCTGCCATCACCTGCCACGGGGAAGGCGCCCACGTACACACGAGTTAGGGACATCTCACTTTGTTCACTTTGCTTCTTATATATTCTGTGGCCCATAAAGAGAGTCGGCGCGGCCAGGTGGGCATGCAGATCGAGATGAAAATGGAGGGCAAAGTCAGCGAGGGGAATGGAAAAAAGCCGGGACTTTAATCAGAGAGCATGCATTTTGCATGAGGGCGGGAAGGGGTGCTTTGTGCAGTGCGCTGGCAGGGTGACCACAGTGGATGACAGCAATTCATTTTAAATAGAACAAATGATGGTTGATTATTAAAAAAAAAAAAACTGTGGGAGGCGGGATTTTATAAAAACCTGAATTTATGGATTTTCGTAGGTTTTGAAATTAATGCCGTCGCGGATATACCATCCAGTGGATTTATAGCCCGATATGATGGAGGTTTAATTCCGATGATATGGTTATTGCTTAACAGAGTGAAAACCGGTCAAAGTTGACCGTGTGCATCGTGTGTGTGATGTTTCCATCTGAGCCCTCCGAGAAAGCATGAGATGTGAATGCCACGAGAGGAATTACTTGACTTCCTGTGCAAATAGGTGGAAACAAATAAGTACAGATGTGCATGTAGGCACAGGAAACTGACTCAAAACATTGGCGACGGATGAAATATTCTAACTGCAAACGTGAAGAGAATTTGCTTTGCATCAATATCCATCTAAGATCTAAAGATGCTGCATCAAAAAATCCTGAGCTGAGGTCAATTTTATTCCCAGTTCGTGGATATGAAATTGTGTCCACACAGCTAAAGTCTTGATAAAACCAAAGCAATAATAGATAACCCACCCACGCACGGGGAGATCATGTGACACGCAGCGTTAGCCAGTAAAATCAGCCTTAAACACTCGGCCCGAGCTCCTGACAGAAGGCAGAATGGATTGACGCTGCATACTGTGAGGAAAATGAGAGTCATCCATCCGGACAAAAGCCCGTCTTAATTGCAGCATAAATCCTGAGTGATATCCCGACAGAACTGGCAACCCTGAAGTGTGTCCAAATCGCATAACCGCCCGCGCCAATTGACGCGTGTCATTTCTGCACTGTCGCGTCTGAACGTCCACGTATCGCTCTAAAATACAACCATAAGTGTATTTCAAGTATCCATTCTGAAGCCTGGTTTTGAAATCTTGAGCGTCTCTCTTTGCTTGTATGATATGGCTTGCGGCCATGCGATTGGTAAATGTGCCTTACATAATGCATTTGATGCTTGGGCGGTCTCATCACGCTTTACATGATTGATCAGCAGCGGCGAGAGATTCTCCTCAAGGTGCTGGGAACCCAATGGGAGCCCCTTCAAGGACGCCGGTTGCCAGGATGGCCCATCTGACGCCTGCGGTGTTGCCGCAATACTGATTATTAGTTACTCCATTTAAAAAGTAACTTAGTAACTACCGATTAATTGTTAGATTGCAAGTAACTTTAGTTACTTTCAGCAGCTGCCGACAACACCAGCCACCATCTCAACATCAAAATGACAGCTTTTTTTCCAAAACTCAGTTCTGTTCACTGCCTGGCCTCCTGCTGATACATATTTAACCTTCATTCTTAGTTGTATTTATATCTAACTCATGGTTTTATTTACTATTACTGGTATTTATTTACCCAGGGACGTAGTTGTGCCGTGTTGTCTGTTGTTGCACTACTTATCTATTTGCACTGCATCTCTACACTTGGGTTCTTGATGCAATGTTAAGGTTCAGTGATGATGTACGTTGGTTCCGATTCTTTTGTGTCACCTGAACGCACCATTAGAGCGAGTTGACCTGTGATTGGCTGTGAGTGGAGAAGGGGGCGGGGACTGGATGCACTGCGCGCGCGCGTGTGTGTGTGTGTGTGTGTGTGTGTGTGTGTGTGTGTGTGTGTGTGTGTGTGTGTGTGTGTGTGTGTGTGTGTGTGTGTGTGTGTGTGTGTGTGTGTGTGGGTGTGTGTGTGTGTGTGGGTGTGTGTGTGTGTGGAGGAGAATGAACGAGCGACCCGGATCTGTTTAATAATAAAGCGGCTTTGCAGAGATGAAACTCGTTCTGCAGGACTTTACAATAGTACTGCTACAATAGTACTGCTACAATAGTAATGCTACAATAGTACTGCTCCAATAGTATGGCCACAACAGTAATGCTTCAATAGTACTGCTCCAATAGTATTGCTATAATAGTAACACTACAATAGTAACACTACACTAGTAATGCTACAATAGTACTGCTACAATAGTAATGCTACAATAGTAATGCTACAATAGTACTGCTACAATAGTATTGCTACAATAGTAATGCTACAATAGTAATGCTACAATAGTACTGCTACAATAGTATTGCTACAATAGTAACGCTACAATAGTAATGCTACAAAAGTAACACTACAATAGTAATGCCACAATAGTAACGCTACAATAGTAATGCTACAAAAGTAACACTACAATAGTAATGCTATAATAGCATTGCTCCAATAGTAACACTACAATAGTAAAACACAGTGACTTGGAGAAGTAACTTTAATCTGATTACTGGTTTAGAAATAGTAACGCGTTAGATTACTTGTTACTGAAAGAAGTGTCATATGAGAGTAATGAGTTACTGGCATCACTGGACGCCTGTTAGTGGAAAGGAAGAGCAAACTATCCATGGTTCATCGATGAAAACCTGCATAGAGTCCGATTCAAATACCTGTAATGCAGTATTTAGATAGACGGGGAGGCGTAGAGCGCCAGTGTTTCTGGCACACAGAGGTGCGTCCCGGGGGGGAAGGCGCTTCTTAAAGCCAGTGACATTTACTTCCAACATGGTTGCTTTGCCCTCTCTACGTGTCTTGTTTCTCTATCGAGCTCGGCCTGTCGTCCCCTAACACCTCGCCTCTATTCTTCTAACATCAGCACAGATAAACACTGCCAGCCAGAGACACACCAGGCCAATCTCCAACACACAAACACACAAACACACACAAACACACACACATACACACACACACACACACACACACACACACACACACACACACACATATACTGACCTCTGAGGTTTAATCAATAAACCACCCGCAGCACTTTTCCAAAGCTTGGAGAGAGACATTGTGAAACACGATGCATGCATATGTGCGTGTGTGGTTACTCTCAGTGCCCAAAAGGAAAATCTATAAGGCCATTAGTGAAAGCATCGCACATGAAGATCTCATCACATGTTATATGTTTTCACAAATGGAGCCCTTCTTGACAGCGATGGATGCTTTCTTCAAATGCTTGGCCCTTCTTTTAAAGCGATGTCTTTTAACGCTGGTCAAGTGTTGAGTAGCATCAGTGGATGGTACATCGAAATCAGAACATGGCGGGAGATTACCACACGAAACCATGAGTGGGTTGGCTCCCCGCACCATTTTTAAAAACTGTTTTTAAGCTCATCAGAGAGGAGATTATTCATTACATGAGTTAAAAAGTCTTTGTCATTGGATTACCATTGACACTCAGGTTTTTACGTTTTTACGCATCACGTTTCAAATGAAAATGCATCGTTTCGCGTTGATACGGCGGCGTTTTGAAAACAATGTCCGTTTGTTGTTGTGTTTTCTACCGTTGACATGGAGACAGAGACGGTCGTTTTCAAAAAGTTGTGTTTTCTATTGCATGGAGTTGTAGCATTTTCAAAAAGTTGTGTTTTCATGGAGATGGAGTTGGAGCATTTTCAAAAAGTTGCACTTTCACCAATTTCCACAGAGTCAGCACATTTTCAAAAGCTTCAGTTTTCTCCTTTTTCAATGGAGACGGAGTCGGTGCATTTTCAAAAAGTCATGTTTCTTCCCATTTCCACAGAGATAGAGTCTGCGTGTTTTCAAAACGTAGCATTTTCTCTTATTTCCATGTCAGAGCAATAAAAAAAGTAGAGTTTTCTCCCGTTTCCGCAAAGGTGAAGTTTGAGGGTTTTCAAAAAGTTGCATTTTCTCCTATCATTAGTCGATGCATTTCAAAGAGTCCTATTTTCAAAAAGTTGTGTTTTCAAAAAGTTCTTTTTAAAAAAAGTTGTGTATTCTTCGATTTTCACGGAGTCAGAGCATTTTCAAAATGTTGGCTCTCTTCCATTTTTCATGGAGACAGAGCACTTTCAAAAAGTTGCATTTTCTTCTATTTCCATGGAGACGTAGTCAGAGCAAAATAAAAAGTAGAGTTATCTCCCATTTCCACTGAGGTGAACTTGGAGCGTTTTCAAAAAGTTACATTTTCTAATATTTCCACTGAGATGTGTCAGTGCGTTTAAAAAAGTAATTTTTATTAAAAAGATGTTGAGTTTTCGTTAATTTCTACGGAGTCGGAGATTTTCAAAAAGTTGTGCTTTCTTCAGTTTTCACAGAGTTGGAACATTTTCAAAAAGTAGCACCCCCCCCCCATTTCTATGTAAACTAAGTTGGAGCATTTTCAAAAAGTTCCACCTTGTGAGCTGTTTTGCAAAAAGTTGCATTTTCACTGGCTCCTAGTATCCCTGTGCAAACGATCTCAAGATTGGACCTTTTCTTCTTACTTGAAATGTATAGTTTTCAAAACCTGCTATTTATTATAAATAGCCAAGTAATAATAATGTTTGTATTTGGGACCTTTGCCCAGCAGGGAAGACAAGCAATGTTTGAGAAAATATAAACAAGGTTTTTTTTTGGCACAATTTGCATGAATCACTCCTGAAGCTGTCCTCATAAAAACGCAGTACACGCCACACAGTTTGAGACGGACGGTCGCAGAATGCCCAAAATACTCCGAATCGAGCAGACAGGGAAACCTACTTGACCCATGGCTTTTTGCGGAGTGGCGGTTTTAGTCACCTGCAGGGAAAAGCTTTTCAATGTAACAGCGGTGCCAGCTAACCTCGTGAGACACAAAGCACATCTCGAGACTGTTGGACTTACCGCAGTGGGACGGTTCAGGTTTGGCATTGAAAACTTTTTTCATGTTTGAATGGCTGCAAAAGTTTTGAAAAGTTTTTCAAAACTTTGAGATTTGAAAATCCACTTCCTACTGGTTTTCCAACAGTAATAATCGTCCCCGTACCTGGACTGACAGTCTGTCCTCTCTCTCCCTGGCTTGTGTCAGTTTTTAAAAAGTGTGTTGCTCCAACCAGCCAATCAGAAATCAAACCCTATATAGTGTCATCAGGGGGTTTAGCCAATCGCAATCAAGGTAGGCTCCTCCCTTTGACTCCTCCCACAATTAGGCAGCTCTGCTCTGGCATCTCTAAAGATGGGCATGTGTGGGTGGAGCCAGTCCAGCTCACACAGACACAGCAGATTCTCAATGTAGCTCCTATGATCCAATATTCACATGGAGGAAAATCAAGGAAAACCTGGATTTTGGGGCAACAAACTTTCAATAAAAGGTTTTTGTACCAATAAGACCATGTGGAAGTGTTGAAAAGCTGAATAATACTGCACACGGGTTTTGATTTGAAGGTTTCGCTTACAATGCTAATTATGCAGCATCTTTTCCCGGAATCACAATTACGTTGATGTAATATTGGGACGGAGTGGCAAAGCTGCTCACTTTGGAGCCACTTCTTTTTTCTTTTTTTTTTCTTCTTTTTTCTTTTTTTATAATGCTGAAGTCGACACATCCAGGATGACAATCCCGCCGCAGCACTCCCCGCTTTATGAATTCTCCACGCGGACCCATTGATCCACTTCTGCTCGCGGGCCAGACATTGACTCAGAGCTCCGGCTAATCAAAGAGCCAATTAATGCTGGCGGCGGTACGCAAGCAGCGAGCTGCAGCATTAATCGAAAGCGTTCTCAGTCTGCACCGGGGAGGAAATAAAAGACTTTGTGAAGTAGATAAGACGAACCGTGTCGGCCATTGTTGTATCCAGAATGATCTCGTCCTTTGGTATTCAGGGGTTCTGCTCTCTTGTATGGCGCTCTGGTGGACAAGTCGGGCTTTGTGCTTTCCCGTGATGAAGACCAAACGATCAATGCTGAGTCGGTGTTTGTCCTTCAGAGACACGACTAATCATGCAGCTTTGGTCTTCACGTGGCTGAGTACGAAAAGATTACTCATCAAAGTTTTTCTGAACGTACATTCATGAGGTTTCATGACTCCAATTTAGAATTGATTTAGCTGGTTTTAGCTGTTGTAGCCATTTTGCCGATTTTAAGTGATTTTAAAAGTTTTTGGTTATTTTTAGTTTGGGTTATTTTATCCACATTGACTTTTTTCCTTTTTTTTTTTTTGTCATTTTAACTATTTGACCTGTTGCATTCTTGGCAGTTTCAACATTTTGTCTATTTATTAAATTTAATTTAATTTAATTTAATTTAATTTAATTTAGCTATGTTTCATTTTATTTTATTTTATTTTATTTTATTTTATTTTATTTTATTTTATTTTATTTTATTTTATTTTATTTTATTTTAGTTTATTTTAGTTTAGTTTGTTTAGCCAATAAGACTTTTTTCGCCCTGGCTTTTAGCCATTTTTGCAGTTTGTAGCCTCTTTTTTTAAAAAGCAATGTTAGCGCAGTCTTTTTGAAAATAAAATAATGAGAAGATTACAGGATTGTTTGCCCTCTAATTTTCAGAAAACTTCAAAGAGCCACTTAAGAGCCGCATGGAGCCGACCCCGGGCTCAGGGTCATCGAATTGCAATACTGATTTTACAAAGATCTGGTCAAAAGTCTTATTTACATTTCACTTTACAAGTTTGCTTGCATAATGTAGGTGACAGAATGATAAACCATGAGGGACATGAAGTGCAAAGTATTCAAATGCATGAGGGTGTATTCAAATGCATGTTTTCAGGTATTGTCGATCATATCATAAATGAATCTATCACTTTTAACTCAACACGCACTGTATCCCAAAATCATTGAGGCAAATGTGCAAAATTGTTGGTTTGTCTTATTTTGTTGGGGGGACGCAGGATGTGATCCACAATGCACATCAGCTATACATACTCTCCGTTTACCTATTTTACATTTTCTGGTTGTGTCTGTTTTAGTATTTGTAATATAGGGGCATTCCCATTTGTCATAATACACCCCGAAAAAATTGCTTATTTCTCAAGGTTTTTTAAAGATTTACGATGTATTCAGCCTCTAAAATAACTGTTCCCTTATTACGTGGTTTGTACATGGAAATTCAAGATGTGCATAATGACAATCCAGAATATAATCTCTACGGCGGTTGAATAAAGGTCACTTTTTGTTTCTGGTGTTGCACAAATCTTTCCTTATTATACATGCTGTACACATGTGGTGTACCTCTTTAAAAACTGCTTACGAATAAGTACTTTGACTACAGTCCGATGACCCACAGGTACCTTATGGTTGAAAGGTTTAGGGTCGTATTACACTGCTATCAAGTATTGCATCACAAAGGGTCATCCATCATCCGAGACATTTATCCACACCTTAAACTGTTAAAACTTTTTAAATCAACTCAACGTCGTTAAAGCTTTTAATTACACTCAATATTTTAAGATCAAAATACTTTTTATGGGATAATAAAAATCAGTCTGAAAACGAATTTATTCTCAAATTTATATCTATTTAAATAACTTTTCATAAACACACAGAACATATCATGATTGTCACACATATATATAAGAATTTCTCAGATCGGTCATTTTGAAGGCATTTTCATTTTAGCACAGTTTCAACGAGCTCAGCATTTATGCAAGTGACTCAGCAATTTTAGAAGTCAAACACATCTTGGAGTGTCAAACATTTGTGATGAATTATTCAAAAGTCGTGATTAATGGAGCTTTGGAACGACGGGGCAGAGTCTTCGTATATATATATATATATATATATATATATATATATATATATATATATAGAGAGAGAGAGAGAGAGAGAGAGAGAGAGAGAGAGAGAGAGATCAAAGATCAAAGATCCAAGCTTTGCATGGTAGTTTTTGAAAGTATTGATCGTAATGAGATCAACCTCTAAATTGCACCGAGATTATGTGACAATGAGCAAATATTATCGATGGATTTTCACTGAATAGCGTCGTCTGACAGCCACTGTTTCAAAACAACTTTTAAAGAAAGGCAAAACTTAGCATGTACCCATTTCTCCAGGATCAATACACCACTGAACGGAAGTATCCAATTATTAATGAACCTGCAAGGTAGTGTGTACTTTTTATTAAGTCTTTAGACTGGTGATAAGCAGAATACTTTGACTTTTTAGTAGTAATATTTTAAGAAAGTGGGCCTATTGTATATACAGTATATAGTTTTTATTGATTATACAATATCAATTTGTATACTTTTTTCTTGCCTCATTTTATTTATTTGGTCATTTTTAATTCATTGTTTACATTTGTCATGGTACATATGAGAGTTTATGTTTTGGCCCCTGAGTTGTATTCAAAATAAAATGAACACAAATAAATAGCAATCCATTTATTCTTTTTTAAGTAAATTAATGGTTCAGAGAGTCAAGTCATTGGAAAATGTATTAATATTACCAATTTATTAATTAATAGGCTGTTGAATAGGCTTTGAAATGGGCATTAAATTATCTTGTAAGTAGTTTTAAAACGGTCTTAAAAAGGTCTTAAATTGACATTTGAGGAATCCTGTGTTTGACGCCCTCGTGAAACATCTTCAAGATCATAATTAGAACCAGACTTTCCATATCTATGTAACTCCTCCTGGTTAACCATGATCGCATGGACGATAATCTGCCCATCTAATAGTGACCAGAGGTTCTGTGAGGTGTTTTACTTTGGTATCTGTGGATAACTTGTCTATGGACAACTCATCCACAACTAATTGTTTTCCGCATCATTGATTTGAAGGATTGGATTGCAAAGTGTATTTCACAAAGCTGAAAGGATTACTAAGTATATTTGACAGGAAAACATAAGACGTCATTATCGTCCACGACTAATTTATTTTCAGCCTTATTGATTTGACGGATTAGTGAATTTTGATCTGATTTTACACATTATGCCAATATTCTTTTTGCTAATTTTGCCTTTTATTTATTGAAAATGTATTTACATGAACTTGATCATTCATTAAGAGAATGGTAAACAAAGAGAAAAATATCCATATGACACTATACAAAATGTATATGGATATATATATATATATATATATATATATATATATATATATATATATATATATATATATACGAGATATATGAATAGTATTTAAAATATCACTTAGAAATAATATGTAAACTAGATTTATTTTCTATTTATTCATCACAAAAACTCTGAAATCTCATCCATGGACGAGTTGTCCTGGAGTCATCTGTGCCTCAATATGGACGAGCCAATGGGGAAAGCGCTTCCTGTCGGTTCCCAGTAGCTTCATCAATCGTGGGACTCGCTCGTTTCGTCTTTCAGTGGTCGGCGCGAATGCAGGACTGAATCCCAAACGCAGCCAAGAGAGCCGGAGTCAAGGGACATTTTGTGTGTTCAACAGAGCCGGAACGGAACAGGGGCACTTGACTAGTTCACTAGTCCGTCTCGTCACCAAGTGTCTCTGGCACTCGGAAGCTTTGTCATTATGCAGATAAGCATTCAAGCGCCATGTTTGGTCACCCGTAGAACAAACCAGCCCATTCATATGCGCCAATACCCCCGGGGCGGATGGAAGGGGAGCGTTGCAAAAAAAAAAAAAAAGAAATGCCTCCACTTCCAATTTAAACTCCCTTCTACTTCTCTGTAAAAAAAAAAAAAAAAAAAAAAAAAAAAGAAAAGATTCCCTTTTGTCTTTTTCTCGCTATTCAAACTCATTTTCTCAAGCTGTATATCAGACAAGGAGGTGGCGAGGAGCCAGTGTTCGGGTGTGGGAGCAGAGGAGGGAATGTGAGGGCTTTGGCTGAGCATGAAAAAGATTAGACACACTGGCGGCTGGCGATGCCAAGGCCTCCTAGCTTGAGACCCTGCTGGGCTCCAAATATGTCGACGAGGGTGTTAAAACCAGTAATACCGTGTGCATACTACAAATAGTTCAGACTTGGAAAGAAGATGGATTTTCTTCCGTGTGTTTGAGTCAGATCAGCCCTGACGGTGTGACCATCTACCTCCTTTTTTTGGGGGGTAAACCCATTGTGTATTCCTACACAAAGTTTTACCCTGGAACAAGTTTTCGACAGTGACCAATGACTCATTTTGAGAATCCATTAAGCTTTTCAAATGCGCATTGCCTCCAGTACCATAGATTAGCAATGCAGCCTCATCGCATGATGTTACCGCCACTGTGCTTGAATAGAAACACCCTGGAAACTTCCAAACTATTGCACGTGTCTATTTTTTCACTTAAAACATGGACTGTTGTATCTGATTGCTGTGGTTTGAAGTGGTTCAAAGGGTTGTGCATTAACTTGTCGTCACCGTCAAGGTTCCACCGTCAAAACAAGATTGTTGAGGACCGCGAGCACACGTCTTTCTGGAATGTTCTTTCAGATATCATTAAGTATTCAAATGTCAAACTCTCAGTTTTTACGCGTAGATATTTCCGGACACAATAACTTTCACACCTTCATTTGGTAGCGTTCACATTCAGTTTTGACACCGCATCAAACCGATTGGAAAATGTCACGCAATTACAACATTGGGGGCGCTGTCGCCTGAAACAAACACTGACCAGAGAGGAAGTAAAGAAGAAACACGGCTCATTGATTGGTTGGGACCCGCCGCTTTAGCCCGTGGTGGCTAGGCTTGTTAGCTCGTTGCTAATGGGTAGCCACAAACCGCCGCGATATATAGTCTTCAGACCAGATATCAATAAGAGCCTTTTTCACTACTTCTTCCTCACTACTCCACGTCTGCCCACAAGATATTTTCCAACTTTTTCTTTCTGCGTCTGCTTCTTCTGATTCGCGGGGTTAGCTGTTTGTTTAGTACCCAGAATGCATTGTGCACGTCACGGCCTCCCCCGAAGAAAGATCGCTTGTAAAGGAACCACTTCCTCGCTACTCCACGTCTGTGCACGAGTCATTTTCCAGGAGGAAACAAATGTTGACAGGAATCCCGCTTTCTTTTCCTCGTCCTTTACAGAATCGCGAAACCCAGAATGCATTGCGCTCCACGTCACCTTCCCTCGACCCTCACCCCGCCCGCTCGAAAGTCCGTTTGAAAGAGGACCAGGTTCCGCTTGAAAAATCTGGAACCAAGTTTGTTGTGCGTTCACATTTCCCCAAAACGAAACAGACTTTCCCAGAAAGACCCTGAAGAGAACTCTGGTCTGTATCAAACAGGGGATATGTGAACCTGCCCTGAGTGTTCCCAGCATCTTCACTCTTCATCTTCACTGCTCACACTGCTTCACTTCACCTTAGCTCAGCGCCGGTCCCTCCAGGGTAGGCGACTGTCACCCGCCGCTCCATTCACCAACACTTCCTTTGCCACATGTCAACACTGATAAGCAGCAGATTCCAGTGTCTATAATTTAGGGAGCGAGGTTACGGGAGTGTAGCGAAACTCGAAAAAAAAAAAAAAAAACCTGACACAAGCCCCAACAGCAAACGAGAACCTCACACTGGTCGTCAATGAAGTAATGCAAGGAAAAGGTCACGCACTTCCAGCTGCCTTGTCAATGACTGCGAGCGATTTCTCAAATAGCCTCCTGAGGCTCCATTGCGAGAAGTCGACCTTGAATTTAGACACGAGAAATGGTAATTACGCCGAGAAAAAGGCCTCTCTTTCTCGCGCTGCAGTAAGTTGCAGAGTCCCGCTGCTCAGTCACCCACAGAAAAACCTTGCTGACTGCTCTTGCAGAGCTAAATGCATTTTACATCGTTATTCAATATTTAGAGCTTTATATATGTGCGTGTGTGTGTGTCGTCTTGTAGTCTGGGCTTTTGATAAACTGAGACCACAAACAGCATCACCACTCTGCCAACGGCTCCGAATCAGTGGGCCACAATGATGCTCAAATCGCAAATACAGACAACCCAAAAAGAATACGAGTGGAGGTAAACACGTATTTAGCATAGGCTTGTATTCCGAGTCCGACTTGGCAAAGTTGTCCATAATTCATGGCGGCGTATATACACTGCCTGCATTATTCACCGTCCACGTCGGTTGCACTTTACTTCAGACACGTAGCGGCGAAGCCGAGCGTGAGAAATCTTGCGGAAACTCGTGCAGAACCGTCACTTTTTCCGTCATTTTCCGCAGGAGAGTGAGCATTGCATTTGAGCACATTAAAACCTCAAGAGGCGTAAAACGAAAAGAGAATCCTGCTGAAACGTACCCAAACTAAATATTCGATAGATATCATGACTGGCGAGGAGAGATATATCCTTCCATTTGATCGAGCCGGCGAAATTAGTGTGTACGATTTATACCAATGGTAATTTAAATTTGCGCGTTGGGAAAAGTGGGCGTGTCCACTCGCGTTTGGCTTCACCGTAATGTTTTGCGGTGGTATTAAGAAGCAGTCTGAAAGGAATCCAAGGAGAAATGTTGGTAACTCTTCGACTCAGAACATCCAACTACTCTGTACACAACAAACAAAAACAACCACATCATCAGCATAGAAACAATAAATGTTACAACTTTTGCATCGATTCTTTTGGGACTGACATTTGTCCATCGGTTAATGCACATGGAGAAGAATTGAATCAGTTTCTTAAAAACATCACTGGAATGTCTCCTTTTTTTTTAAGGTAAAAGTAAAATTTGCAACAGCTCGGGTACTAATACTTTCCTCCAGCCAGTGTAGTATGCATAATGAAGCGTTTGAGTTTGCATGCGCCGACTCCAAACGGCATAAAATCCACGAAAGCGTGCAGCGTGCGCAAAGGCAACGAGACAATGACAGCAGCGTGCACGTGCGTCCGGCTGCACACGCTCGAAACCACATGGACTTAAAAAAAAAAAACACCCGCCCACCCTACCCCCACTCCACCCCTCCGATGTATGACACATCCCGTTGTGAGTGTGCGACGAGCAAATAAAAAAAAAAAAGAAGAAGAAAAGAGAAAGAGCCCCCCCCCCCCCGCCGCCTCCTGAAAGGAGCGGTCCCAGTGGAAGTGAATTAAGCAACAAAGGGAGGCACTTACATTCAAGAGGCTCACATGGTTCTCCGACAGAAAGAGAAGAGAAACAGGCAATGATTCCAGTCGGGGCAAAACAATAGTGAGTAACCTTGAAGGGAGAGAGAGAGAGAGAAGGAAGAGAGAGAGAGAGAGAGAGAGAGAGAGAGGTGGAGAAAGTGAGGGAGTTAGAGATGAAAAGGGAATGTGAGAAGGAGAGGACGCAGATTCAAGCATCCACACACGAGGCGCACACGCAAATCAAAACACTTAGGATCTTTTCTTGCATCTCCTCCTCCTCCTCCTCCTCCTCCTCCTCCTGTCTCTCCACCCCCCCGCCGCCACAACCACCACCACCACCACCACCCCTCTCCCACTCCACCTCCACCGCCGACCCGTGCCTTCGGGTTTTACTTGTCATGTGTTCAGGCTCAGGCAAGCGTGAAGTGGGCTGAGGGAGGGAGGAAGAGAGAGGGAAAAATAAAACCAACAACAACAAAAAAAAAAAGCACGTCGCTCCAAGAGCTTTGTCCGGCGGTTGGGGAAACTCATGCTTCCATTATGTGGGACATTGAGCTTTTTTTGGCCTCCCCTCAGTGTGGGTGTTCTTCATCCACAGCGTCTTTTCGTCACACCTTGAGAGAGACACCGGAGTCCAAATATCCTCCGGTAAAATGAAGACAAATCCTTCTCAAAGGCTGAATTGTTAGATAGATGGATCCACGAGCTTCCTGCACCGTGGACTATGGAGGTTACAAAAAGTAGCACAGAGGCTCCAAAAGTGCTCCTTGAAACTGAGACAACAAGATTACACATTGTTCTTTATGAGACAAAACCAAGATTTCTCTAACGGGAATATTAAACACAAAGTTGCCAGATTCCAATGTAATATCTCTCCATTAAAAAAGGAACGAGGAAGATGCTCTAAAATTAGCTCTGAGCCAGTGAAAACAATTTTTTGGGGAAAACGGCACTTGGTCGTCTTGTCTATAGGAATGTTTGTGTACTCCAGGGGAAATACTGCTCATATTCTGATGATTTTCCACATCGCGGCTCAACTTTTGTGACTTTGCGGCAGGAGTAATGATCTTTTAGAATGAAATCATTCTGCCGGCAAAACTGCTTAAATAGGAGAAAACTAAAGGAGGGATGGAGCGAAACGTTTTGAAGTATGAATATAGAAATATTTGTTTTTACAGGATGTCAATAATAAAAACAAAAAAAAAAGAAGTAACAGATGTTTGGTTGTCTGACATGTGTTGTTTATCCGGCCTCGGCACCACAGTGTATGTGGATTATTTTTTTGGTATCTCCTTTAAACACATGATCCCAAAATCCTGGAATCAAAAAAAGCTGTTTCAGACAAGCTCCGTGTTTCCTTTCATGTATCCGGTGAGAGAAAACCTCAAGCCAGACAGGAGAGCGGCGCCACTGGCACACGTCTCATCTGTGACATCAAATAAAAATGCGTGAATATGGGATGATTTTCTCACCATTCCAGCATTGTACAGACGGCTCAGGAGGGACAATCACTCGCGCGGATTAACTCGTTTGTCTATTTTTGGCCAAAGGAGAGCCATAGGGAGCCTCCTCCTGCTCTCACATAGCCGATCGGTTCGGATTTGAATGATCTGCACTTTTCCCACAGCCTTTATCAACACGATCAGCCAGTTGACAATAAACCCGATAACATACCTAATCACCATCTGCTTCAGCGTATACCCATAAATCTGATAAGTATTAAACATGCCATGCTTTGGAGTGATGGCCATCTCATACTGAAAGATTAGGGGGGATGTGTGGCAGGTTTTGGATGTCTTGTTTCTTCCCCGTTCAATGCCAGTGGACACTTCGGGAGAAAACCTTGAGATGCGTTCGGTTGCCAGGGAAGTGGCGGGATAAGCTTTACAAGCCACCCAGGAGAAAGCCTTTGGTTTTCCATGTGTATTATCCGAGTGAGATTATGCACACGGATCCAGTTCCTGTAGGAGGGAGTGAAATAGCTCTCTTGCTGCACATTGCTCTGATAGGAGTATTCTCATGCTTGCTCAACTGCTCCCAACTATCACGGGGAGGGGAATAGACTGCACAGAGTCCACTGTCACTCCCACGAGATGTTTAAAGACGTCTCAAAGCTCTTTTGCCTTTGTGCTCTCCTGATATCTCCCAAAATCTGCAGGGTCATCCTTTAATATCTTAATATCTGCAGTATCATCAGCAGCCCTCTCTGGTCTGCATATCACCCATACCTTTTAACATATCAGACTAGATCTTGGCAGTGGCTTTTGTTTGAATGCCATATTTATGTACTCAAAAGTCTGTGAGTTTTCTCCGAGCATGAATCAGTTGTCTATATGTGTGTCTTCTTCTTCTTTTGGGTTCAACGGCAGTTTGCATCCATAAAGTGGCGTTACCGAAATCTGCTGGTTCTATCTATCTACATTGTTTCCCACCACTCTCTTCATCCCTGATGACTGTTTCACCCCTCTCTGATCAGAAGCTTATTCGTCCCTGATGACCATTTCCCTTCTTCTTTTTCACTCGGGTTTGATGGCAGTTGGCACCCGAGAAGTTATACCACCGCCATCTGCTGGTTCCAGTGAGTCCACGCTATTCCTACTGCTAAAAAAAAAAAAAAAAAAAAGGGATTCTCTCTGTGATAGCGTTATGATCCATCCAGGACTCTTATCAGCTGGAATTTGGCTCCAGCTTCCTGTGACCCGCACGTTAGTAAACCGATGTGTTGCAGATGGACTGATGATGAGAAGAAGTGAAAAACAGAAACGGACTATCGGCTAAATAGGTTTGACAAATGACAAAGCCGACCTTACACTGGTTATTCATAATCAAACAGGAACAAACCAATCGAGTGCCAATTCAGTGCTTGGTGGAAAATTATGAGGTAACTACTTGTATCCATAATTATTATGCAATTCAGCAAAAAAAATCAATTTGTTCATACTCTGTCAGTTCCTCCATCTGTTAGTCGCAGACAGTCGCAACCACTGAGTCCACAAGTTCTCATCTGTATCGGTTCAATTGGGCTCAGCTTGTCAAGTGAACAGCATGAACTGATGAATCCTCTTGGATAAGGGATGAATAACATTCCAAGACATGTGACCAAGTCCAGTTTACCTGAGAGAACAGCAGAGGATCTATTTGGTTCATAAACAAAGTGTACTTTTGTGTGGCATTTCAACCACAGTAAGCTTTGATTTCTGCTCTCCAAACACGTTTGTAGTCTTTCCTGACCCGTTTCCAGCTGTGAATTATGTCAGTGGACTTTCGACAGTTCACAATGCGTGACGTGTCCTAAGCAGATGTGGCCAACATTGTTATACAATTCAGTAATCGGTGTTGCAGCCATGCGATGAAAGCAGTTTTTATTGTCAAAATTCAGACTGACATAGTCGACCACAAATATGTTTCTGGAGGTCTGGAGATCTTTTTGTTTGCAATCCTCAGTTTGTGATTATATCATTGCACTGTTTTTGCTTTGGCCCTGTCAAACTGGGAACTTCCCATTGGGGAATCGGGAAATTTCAGAAATCGCTCAAAGCAATCAGTATGGCAACTGTTGTTCATCTACATGACCCAGTCGGTAGTTGCATTTTTGCACCAAATCTTCTAATCGAAAGAGGAGTTTTACGATCAATTTGTTTCCATATTAACTGATGACTCCCTTTTCACAAATTCCCAGCACCATGAGAGCCCTGCTCTGAGGTTTTTACGATTGCCTGTCCAGTTGGTCCACACCGACCCTCTTGAAGCCCATCAAAGAGGATAATTAACAGGATCAATATGTTCCAAAGTGAGACCTGAGAGGCGTTTATTTCAGTGCTGACAAAGTGCACACACAGCTGTGGACTGTGTATCCACTTTAAAAGTGAAAATAAACAGGTCAAGGCTGGTTGTATACTTGCATCAGCAGGTTTTAGTTGTTTTTTTTTAATTTATCATCTGCTGAATCTCCACATGCCGGAGGTCAGCTCGGCGCCAGAAGGGAATCACTGACACACTTGTACCTTCTGCTGACCCATTTAGCCCATCTGCACAGCAGAAAAGTCAAATAGTACATCAGAGCTATTTGTCATGGATGGAGGTCACTTTCGCCAACATTACACTACAGTATATTTTGAATTCTCGGGGAATAACTGACGTGTGGGTGTCACCGAGAAACACAAGAGGCTCATTTTGGAGTGAGCGGTCAAAACTTTTGATTGGATTGTTGCATGTTTCATTGAGTTTTGGCGCATTAGGAGGTGAATTCCAATGCTTTTATACTACATATTTTAAACAACATTAGTATTATCAAGCATTCACCTTCACATAATAATGATTATAATATCAGAAATTATTATAATAGCCATGTTGGATATTGGTCAAGTATTTTCAGACAGAATTTGACCTGTGCTGCTGACTAGTATCTCCTCCATTTTGCATTTTTCAGCAAACTTCAGCAACCAACCATCCGCTTTCACTGGTAAATTGTTTCCGTTTGTTTGCGATTTTCGGGGAAACAGCTGAGTCATTAACAAAAATCATAGCACACTATTCCTGAATTCCGCGCATGTTTAGATTTGCTTCTTATGTACATGCTCAAAAATTCGGCGGAAGAAAAATATTCTAATTAAACCGGCGCCGAGGATAGTAATCTTTGCGCTTCGGCTCTTAAACAGGCAGGCACACTGAATAATACAAAAAGAGAAAAATTATGATCATGGCTGAAAACTAAAGGTGCCCCCCCACGCACCTTTTAGTTTTTCATACGGCTCTAAATATGTATGTTTTAATAATCAAATACCCGTTTTAAACTCTATAGATCACATTTCCTTACCAGCCACCTCAGTCGGTACACTTGTAACAGGTTGTGTCATCCATTATAACACTTGCATGCACTTGCATTTCCTTTTCAATGTTCTTTAGGCTTGAGAGACTTAAAAGAAAAAAATGGTATACACTTTATCTTGCGCACAAACACACACACACACACACAACTGGAAGATAATGTACTCATATAACTTTGTGTGTACTAAATATAGAGAAAATACTGAGATGCACATGCATTATAACATAATATAACATCCTGCATTGTACATGGAAACTTACGATTTACAGCAGATTAACAGAAAACGCCATCTGTTTGCATGACAGTGCGATTTAGCACACTTAGTAAATCAGGCCTACTGTGTCCAGTTTTGCTTGAAATCATCGGAAAGTTTTTAACATGCTTGTATTTTGAGGTCTGTGTTGGAGAAGCATATCAAACGCCTCCGTCACCACATTTGCACACATGAGAGAGACAGAATATTAGAAACGCTTTCATATAATGCAGCCCATCCGCCGTGAAAAAGCAAAGACGTTCCTCTTTTCTCCCCTCGGGGCGTGCAGAAAATAGATACCACCTTGTTACTGTTATGTATGTGTAGAGACATATATGACCTATACCCTACAGCCGAGTCGTCCCGTAAACATTCCATGTCATGTGTAATCCGTAAGCACTGTTTTGCCGTTTGAAGAGCCGACACATGGCCGAGTGAAGAGCCGGGCAGAGAGCTGCATATTTCAACAATGGAAGCCAAAGTAAAAATTTAATATTTGCTAAAACATTTTTTTGGGGGGGGTGGGGGGCAAAGAGTGGGATGGTTTCCATATTACACCCTGACAAGGAAAATGGACCATAATCAACAACATGTAGGCACATCTGATCTCCTCACAGAGCCTCCCCACATTATACAACTGAAAGAACGGGCAGGAGTCGAAGGGTATCCCAGCTGAGGGATCACCGATTCCCCACGGAGCCATCCCTGTAAGCATATTATCATGTCAAAGGACAAAGGAGTCAAAGTCGATGATATTTAAGCGGCCGTGTCGCCGTCAGCCCGTGTAACAGCATATGGGTGACCTATTTGCCCTGAGCAGTGCAATGCTGTATGTCGAAGTATGTTGAGTCTCCTACTACGCCAATGACACGATATTTTCTGATAACAAGACACCCTGGAGGTCTTAACAGGGCAATAGTTTTCTCTTTAGACGTTCCCATTTTATTTCAAAACAAAATGCATGATGTATGAAGTAACTCTCTCAGTCTTACATTTATAACTGTGACCACTGGCCAAAGGGAAGATATGAAGATCATAGATCTAAGCACTTGTTCCGGAATCATATCTCCTTCATTGGCATGGGGTCAAGAGCCAAAAATGCCTTTGTGTATCTTTGAGATATCGGAGTCGAGGGGGAATTGGAAAAATCTCCATTTCACACTGGCATGAAACCTCTGAATGGACATGCTTGGATAATCTGTGCAAACCTCGGGGCTTGGAATCGTCTACTTCTTGCAAAATCTGCATACTGACATCGGTCCAAATAAATGAAGCATTTCTAAGCTCTATGTTGCCGTCAATCAAATGGAAATACCTGACTCTTTTATTTGCATTTTCAACCAGTGTTTGGAATAATGTGTTATAAATGATTGCATACCGGACCCCATTGGTCCAACTGGGAAATGCTGTCCATATCCAAATAGAACGCTGAGGACGCTCAAAAAATGCTTTAGTGAGGCTGCCGAAGAATGTCGATGCACTTTCCTTAAGGCAGAATGGAAATACAATCTTGTGTTCTGGTAAACCTGTGAGGTAAAAATAAAATGGCTGGATCACGTATCAGGCAAGAAGACGCTGAATAAGCAACTCAATGAATAGAATCCGTGAAAGAAAGGTTCAAAGACTCTTGGACAGACTCCTCTTAGATTTAGAAAATCAAAACCCGTCAAGGTTTTGATACGGGGAAGTGGAAGATGGTCCTTTTTACAATTTTAGAGAGCTGAACTTCTTGGACTTTAAAATTGGCAACCCCATTAGTGTGATCCGCTCAATGTGGTCTTGCACTGAACACTGAGACTCAGTAGAAATATTACGTGAATGGTGGTGGGATCCTGCTCCAGTATGTCGGCTGTGCTCAATTTGAGATTTTTTTGGAATGCAATCCAGGCTTGAAAAACTGAACTATGGGGGCTTCTCTTCTTTCCATCAAGGACATGGGTGCCAAACGCCGTTTGACACAAGGAATACACCTCGTCAGGGACTGAACACATCCACATCATGGACGGTTCTCCCTGCTGGCCTCTGGCTGGACGTACTGCAACCTGTGGTGCAGAACAGTCAGGTTCTGCAACAATTTCATACCTCAGGCCAGAAGACTTCTCAACTGCAAATAGTCTGTAGTTGGGTTTGACGCATGATGCAATGTCCAGTGCAATAATTGCAGTGCAACATCACGAGAGTGTTATTATGCATCCATCCATCCACCCATCCATCATCTATGATGCTTTACCAATGATACACAGACATTATCTTGCTCCCATCTGACTGTGTTGTTACAAAGCAGACATGTCAGAGTAATCAGTAACTAGAGGTTTGCATTTACAGCAGCTGATCTACTTTGATCATGGTGTCTCCAGTGCAGGGGTTCACCGCAGATCAAAGGAGATCAGTGCCTGTTGCCATTGAGATCAAAGATTTTCTCTTGTTTTGATCTCCTTTTATCTCCATGAGGTGCCTCTCCTATCCACTTTGTATGGGACTTTTATTTCCGTAGTTCTTTGTGATTTATTCAAAAAATAGTTAAAGACATGAAAAACACAAACAACAAACAAGCTGCATGTTTTGATATTTGAACGGTTCAAGTTGGTTAAAGATTGCAGGGGATATAGCACAGCAGCAAAGAAGTCAGAATAATAATAATGAAGATTTCGATTTCTACTCTGTAATTCACCCAACTTTCACCCAACTAGTTATTGTAATCAAGTGCACGGCTGATATCTACTTCTTGTATCATTGCATGCGTCCATCCTCTCTCCTGAATTACAATTCCATGCATTTTTTCCCCCTCCCCATCCCTGTTATGCAGCACCACACCAGAAGTTGGCATTTACAGTCTGCCTCCCTGCACATGTGTGGTTTCCCCGCTTGTATTATAGAGTTTGCATTCCTCCCCCTTCTCCTGAGCCTCCATCACTTCTAGCAATGCCTTGGGGCTTTGGAACATGTGCAGAAGGGGAGGGGTACTAGGACCAGCATATCGTCACCACTGACTCTTCCGTGCCAGCTTCTCCTGCGACCCCTGCATTGTTTTATTTATTCTCTATATGTGCTGCGCTAACAGTCGGCGGGACTCAGCTGTGAGAAGCAGACAAGCGAGCTGACCTAGAAAAAGATTGCCTTTACTCCGAATGGCCCAGAGGCCTTAAAGGACACCGTATAGGCGAGAGACTGGCAGCGCCCAGAGCGTTGGCAATGCCGCTCCCATCTGCCCTGGCACTACGTGGTTGCCAGAACCGCTGTTTGGAAACTTGAGCACAGCGAACTACATGCAAGCTCCTACACACTAATTTCACCAAGTGCCAATGACGTAGCTTTTTTTTTCTTTTTTTTCTAGCAAACCCTGATATTATTGTAGAAAACGAAGGACTCAGAGGACACTTCAAGACCTTCGAGCGTCCTCATGGCACTCAGTCTCATTAGAAAAGGGATTGAATGCTTGCAAGGCTCTTTTATATGGGGCTATTTCCTGCTCCTTCCTCCACGAAGCGTGCGTAGTAATTTAATTAAGTCCACTGACTTTTCCAAAGGGCAACCACTTCAACCAACACAATTAATAAAATGGGTGACTTCTCGTGCTCTTTCTTGCACTTTGTTCCCTGTTCCTTCATTCGAGAGGCTCTGCCGAATTCCCTGGCGGCCCTCCGCACTCCATTTGCATTTAGAAAAGTCAAATCTTACCGTCAAGTCTTTGGTAATTATTCAGAAACTTTAAACACCTTGGCAAAAAGCATGCGACAAATTTGCTGAGCAGTTGAAAAAGACAAAAAAAAAACAACAACAATCTTACAGACTGATTCTTTGAAATCTATCTAAAAAGACAGTCGCTTAAATAAACTGAAGTGTCGCAACTCATCCGCCGTCTTGAGGGAGTCTACTTATCCGTAAATGTCGGTGTTTAACTGATGCCGCGTTCATGACGGCCGCTCCTCTTTGGGATTCCTCTGTAAAACCAGGGGTTATTAGAGATGGCTCGGGGCTCCCAGAAGACGGTTCAAAAGTGTAACGAGGTTAATTAGAAAGAACCACGACCCAGACGAAAAGAAAGTGTTCTAATGTACATTATCAGCAGTCGTGGGTAATTTATAACTCCTTAATTGAAGACTTTACACAAAGAGCTATATAAGTCTATATATAATATGCTTTTATCAGGATTAAATTTAATAAGGAAATGAGAGTTTCAAGGCCATTGTGAATATATTTGTGCGATACCCTGAAAGTCAAAAGGTTTACATACGATATCTTCCGACTTTAACATGAAGTAACTGAACTCAAATGGGGAAAGACAACTGTTAGGTTTATACTACATGAATGTATACTTTTGTGGGATATACAAAATAGAAATTCGAATATATTGACTATTATATACCTTTGGCTCACTTCAGACCACATTGTAAACCAAAAGTTCCTGGTCCCAGATTCTTATCAAAAAAATTTGTTCCACCTTTTCTTGGACACACTCATCCAGAAAGTAAAATTCAAGTGTCAATCCCAGTTTGCCAGTGTACGATTACGAGACTATCATCTGCATAAGTGGAGATGCATTTTATACATACAATGAAGAAAGAGGTTGAATGTTTTCATCATAGATCTTACTGTTTTCTGCGAGCAAATGTGGGTGGTTCAATTACCAAAAAAACTGACCCTTTTGGAGACACTTTACGTCCTATTTTCTGTCTTAATAATCATTGGAAGACAGTTTATTTTATGTTTCACCAAAAAGAATCCTCAGAATAATTAAAAGGATTATAAGCTCTTTCAAACATGTGTTGGAGTTCATCTCATATCAACCATTAGGAGAGCAAATGTGGATTTTTATGTGTCAAATCTCATGACTCTGCTGTTTCATTTTAGTATTTCATCTTTTATGTCTTCATGGTTTGTTTTTCATTTGTTGCCCTTTGTGTCACATCATTGTTCATCTTTTGGTTTATTCATGTTGACATTCATGTCCGCTTTCATGTCCTATGTCTGTTTTCTGTGAGTTTTCTCAGATGTCCTGTTGCTCCACCTCCTACGTGTCTGATGTTGGTTACTGTACCTGATTGGTGCCAGCTGTGTCCCACCGGGCTTCCTACTTCCCTCTGTGTATGGAAGCCCGTCTTTGTCTTTGATGGTTTGTCTGTCGAGTCCTCATCTGCTCCTGTTTTCCTCCCTCTTCCTAAATACTGCAATTCCCGTGAGGATTATGTTTGAGCATATTTGCTTTCTATACCTTTAACATGCGTTCCGGGTGATCAGATCACTAAAGACAAATATAAACAGGCACCAAAGCGCTTTCACTCAAACTGGGACTCATCTGACCACATTGGAGTTTTACCAGCATGCCTCACAAATGCCTCCCGTGTCGTACGTGATACATAAACATCATCAATGCATTTTTATTTGAGAGAATGCCCGAGAGTTATACAGTTTAAACTTACCAAAGAATCTCTGGAAAAGAATATGTATGTTATGTCCGTACCTGTAGGTCTGCAGAGACACAGGGTACGTCTGAATTGTCCCTCCTAACTCCTTAACTATCAACTTTTCCTTAACCCCGTGGATGACGTCTCAGGGTTAAGGAAAGGTGTTAGAGGGATTCCTAAAGGAGTTAGTGCAAGGTGATCATGGTGGTGTGGTAGTCGGACAGCTCTTTCACTTAGTGACGTCATAATAATACGACGTCCACCATGGTGGGGAAAGAACTATAAGTTTCCGATAATAGACTACAAAAAGCGTATTTGGGTTTTATATCATTTAAAGTTGTTCAAGGCAGATTAGTGCTTTGGTAACTTACATGATCTGCTCCCTTTTTCCGACATCGTGAGTTTCCCTGACCGCTGGGATGAGCAGGTCCCTTTAAATGTTGTCGCCGAAAGGAATTGTGGGGCAGCATGAGCTGGTCTCCTTTGGTAAAGGATGCATTAGTGGTTCCTAAGCTAAAGGAGGCTATAAAGGAAGCAACGAGCCTCCTTTCCTGAGCTTATTGAGAATTCGGACAGCCACACAAAACACTTCTGGGGTTAAGGAAAAGTCGAGAGTTAAGGAGTTAGGAGGGACAATTCGGACGTACCGAATGTGTCCAACGCAAGCTTGGTGATTCATAATTGTGCGACGGGCCTTTTAGGGGACGTAGAAGTTGGAACACAAATCTGATCTGAAGCGGTTAGCCAGAAACGGACTATATGGATATGGAAATGTCACCTGTCAGGTGATTGGGTGTTATCGAACTTTACATGTGAATAGATGTTGATATATGCTGCATGCTGCCTTTGCCCTTTGTTAGTTAGTTTTGGCTCAGTCCTCCTTGGAGGAAGGATGAAATATCTTTTTCAGAACACACTGTCATGGTTAAACTGGCCATAAACGCATGACTGCCCATTGTACCAGCAAAAATGTTATATCATTTCCTATTCAGAAGTCGACCTAAATTACAGCTATGTGCAAAATCTGGAAACAACAACCAAGAAGCTTCAAAGATAATCTGGGATGCTAAATGTGTGTGTGTGTGTGTGTGTGTGTGTGTGTGTGTGTGTGTGTGTGTGTGTGTGTGTGTGTGTGTGTGTGTGTGTGTGTGTGTGTGTGTGTGTGTGTGTGTGTGTGTGTGTGTGTGTGTGTGTGTGTGTGTGTGTGTGTGTGTGTGTGTGTGTGTGTGTGTGTGTGTGTGTATACTATCCAGCTATAATGTAAAAGCTTGTTTAAGGCGACATTGAAGGTCGATGTCAAGATGGAGCGTTCCCTCCATGGGGAAGGAAATGTGTTCTAAAGTACCACACATTACAAAAGTCTTCTCAGTGACACTGAAAGAAAATCGGCAGTGTAGTTAGAGTTATGTATACAACCCCGGGATTATTTCATTTGTGGTGGGTTCCTGTTGTTTCCTCGGCAAACTTGTGCTCCCCCGCTGTAATTTCTTTCTTCCCCTGCACATGTGTGGCACTGCTGCCTCTCACACATGGGAGGCACATTTCGAGGATTATTTGGTCTTCCAAACCGCACAAGTGTACCAACATCTGTTTTCCGTTGAGTGCGCTTGAATTATGAATCTCCTCACCTACATTCGAGTGCGCAGTCAGACTTACAAATGTACGACGCATGTGGCGTGCATGTGTGTGTCCGTGTGTCTGCAGTTTTTCTTTTTTTTTTTTTTTACTTGGACCGTCGCAGTGCAGCCAGAGGTCATTCCCGTCAGCCGCACTTCAGATTCTGATTCAATCCATGATTAAAATATGAATCAGTTACTCTCTTGCTGCTCGATCCTTTGAGAGGTTTATCTCCAATCTGGATTAGCAGCTCCCAGGATCAGCAATTAAGAAATATTAGTATTTCCATTTGTTTTTGATGTTGGCTTTGCGTCAATATCATATCCTAAGCTGTCTACATTCCAACAGTCAGGGCTTTGTCTGTGCGCCATGAATTCATGAAGGTGCTCTGTTACCCTCGGCATAAAATAGACTTTCTATTTTCGCCTTATCACGCGTCTCTAAATTCCCAATTGAGATCATGTTGAGAGCTTTTCAAATCAAGGAAAACCGCAGCATCCACTTCCCCTCATGTATATTTCACGTTCTCTAATTCCCGTACTGTATTTCTACATCTGTACGAGTCCTTATTTTTACTTTCGCCGAGCGGGTCCTCGGAACAATGCCGCCTCTGGGCTCTTAGGAGGCATTAAGCTCTGTCAGATGAATCGGAAAAATCAAGGATTGAGAGGGAATGAAAAGCTCTCAAAAGCCACATGAAATCTTAAACACTTCTCAGCCCTTGTATTTTTGGGGGTTTTTTTTCACTCGACGGGCGAACAAATGTGTCTCGTTTTCTCGGCAGGTGGGAAAATGTGGATTGTCAATAGGACCAAAGTTCAATGTGTGAGCAAAGTGAAGTCAAGAGCTGAATTACTGGAGGTCGGTTGGAAGATCGAGATCGTTTTTTTTGTGAATAAATAAGAAATCGCAATACACTCAGTCACCTTGATCAATCTTTTAAATCGTGGATATGTAAATTTCATGGTATCTTGCTTATTTTTTCAGGGTTTTTCTTATCTTATTTCAGCATCTAAAATTTGACGTTTTGTCTTTTAACTCTTGTATACTGGGGAAGCAGTTTTATACAGGAGGCAGTTAGTTGGAACAGTTTACCACATCAAGTCATTGTCTTTAAAGTAAAAGTAAAGCTTCTTTAACATCTATTAACCTCTTAAAGATGATTTTTTTTTTCATTTTGACATCATTGATATATCTTTCTCACTTAATTCTCTTTGTGCAATCATTCTGCTCTCATTACAAATCCCACACTATTCATCTCGTGCTATTTTAAGGTTCAGTGTCTTGTCTGAGGTCACTTTTGGCGCCTTTCCACGAGCTCCTACTCAGCCTTACTCTCCTCACTTCGACTCTACTTGCCTCTGTCGTTTTCCATTACAATAGTACAAAAGTAATCACCCCTGATATGAGCGAACATGCATGGGATATCAGCTTAAATAACAAATGAAATAGTACATATTTTTATATATCTAGTAATAATATTACAAAATGTGGATTGTTATGATCGTGTTTCACTGTCCGGTGTTTCGGTTTCACTGGTGCCCGTGTTAATTAGAGACTTCTGCCACCAGTTGTTAGCAGCAGCTGATGTTAAAATAAGACAAAGAAATGGTACGGTACTTTAGCCTTTAATTGAAATGCGGTTAAAAGGGGACGCTTGAGGAAGCATATCACCAGTGAACAGGGAAACCAGTTAATCCAAAACACCGCAACACAGAGACCTCCGCTAGCCAATCAGCCGACGACACATTATCTACTCGTCTCAGCTCACTTGGAACCTTGGTCTAGCAGGTACCACGAAAGTACCTGGTTTGGGGACTAACAAGTAGTGGAAAAGCATCAATAGCAAGTAGAGTCAAGTCGAGTAGGGCTGAGGAGGAATTAGTGGTAAAAGCGCTGTTTCACTCAAGGGTAGGTGGAACTTGTAAGATGATTCAAATTAACCCTCATACAAAGTACACCAATCAATATGTGTCTGTTAAGCAAGAAACATGAGGTATTGCAATATTCAAATCTATATACAGCTTCATTTTCTTGTTGATCCTACTTCGAGTCGCAGGGAACTGACAATGAGTGAAAGGTTGGGTAGTAAAGAAACCAATGCACCTACAAACAATCTTGGTATTACGGACTACAGAAAGCCCTCGGCTCCCGTCGTCATTTGTTACTTTCCCTCGTCTATAATAATGGTTGTTCACTAAATGCCAGGTCAAAATTAAAAAAAATCAGGAGTTGTTTTTAAAGCTGCTTTCAACATGAAAAACGGCAAGAAACTCAACAACTGTCATTATCAATATTTGAAACGATCTGCCGTCATGTACTTCGGTCTGCAGTTGTTGTTTTTTGGGGGGGGTTTTTTCCTCTGCTGCTGCGTTTGTAAATGAAATAGCACTCGTAGGTCAGAGAGGTGAACCGCGGCGCTACGAGGATTAAACCTTCAGAGTGTGGAGATAAAACCGTGTTGATTTTCCAATTTGACCTTTTACAAATTGAACACGGGCTTTCTGGTCCTCCGTCGATATAAAAATGCATGGATTCTTTCACCCTGTTCGCCTTCTCAATGCTTGCACTTAAATCCCTTCAATTTCAGCTGCACAGTAACCTGAAATGACAAAAAAAAAAAAAATTAAATCTAATGAGAGATCTAACAGAACTAAAAGTATTTTCAGAACGCAGCTGGCGGGTCATTCGCGGGGCAAATCACACAAAGTCGTCCTAAAATTAGTTCCACGGCAAAGTTTGCTTACAATCCTCTCACATTGGTCGATTTAATGAGCTTTGTGCTTCGACATGGAAACGTCTCTGGCAGATGGCGTGCCCTCAAAGATGTTGTTCCCTCCCCCGCCCAACCCTACCCCCCCCCCCCCCCCCCAGGGGAAGAAAAGGTTCTGCGCACCGGTACGACCCGTCGGCGGGGAGCAACACGCCCACACCGGGTAGCTTTCTCACGCATATACGCCAAGAGACAGAGCCGGCCTGTTTAGAAAGTGAGGTGAATGTGGAATCGATGTGGAGATTTGTTCCGTCAAGAGGCCAAGCATCTGTTTGCTACGTGCCAAGCAGAGAAATATGGCTGTACTTCCGCTCCGGACCCACAGAGGAGGCTTTTCTCCTCTCAGATTTGTTGGAAGGAGTCAAAAAAAAAAAAAAAAAAAACACGCTGAAATCCTTCTGTGAAACCATCTACATGTTCATGCTCATGAGGACATAATCCTCTTTTTGGGACTGATCCTAAAATGGGATTGAGATCCATGGTTCTTTGGGCAAGATTCAACACACACACACACACAAAGCACCTTAGTCATTTTTTCCCACTCCGTTTCCAGGAGCCTGTGGCCATCTTAAGCAGCTTTCTGGCAAGTACAACCAAATGATCCTCCAACTTTCCAGAAGTCTAACTTGACACGTAGATGTCAGTTTCGGGTGCCTGATTAGCACGTCAGAAACACTCCAGAGTACGTATTAAACTGCATTTTTGGTCGAGGTGGCATAAGAATAGAGGTCGGAAGGCCGAGGTTTAGGCAAGAGATCCCAAGTCCACATCGAGGACCATTCACTGTTATCCCCTGATCTGGCGCAGTTTGAGATTTTGTGCGTTGTGAGAGTCGCATACGTTAACTGTTTGGTGTGGTTTTGACCTGACGTACCCACATCAACAGTATTCCCGTTATCCAACACCTGTGTTCACAAAAAGCTTCACGGTGCAGTGCAGTGACCACTCACTTCCATCAGGCCAACCGGCTCCAACATAAAGTCTCCATTACGACTTAGATCGATTAAATCCTCAACATTTAGCCAATTCTTAAGCTCTTAAGACCCCACTTCTCGTGTGCAAGGTGGTCTCTGTTATCGTGTTCCCCTTCAATTGATTGAGAGGAAGGAGGAAAAAATATGACAGTCGTGTATCACCAGTGGTTGGTAGTTCATCTTTATTAGCAATGGCTCATGCCACATCCATTTTGCCTATTGTCCTTCTCATGTTTTCCAAACAACAGACGATGGAAAAAAGAACAGAAGAAAAGAAGCACCGCTCATTGATTGGTTCCGGACCGAAACCGGAAGACCCGCCGCATTCGTCTGTGGTGGCTAGTTAGCTCATGGCTAATAGGTAACCAGAAACAACTGCGACATATAGTCTTCAGACCAGATGTCAATGAGAGTCTTCCTCACTACTTATTCCTTGCTGCAAGATATTTTTCAACTTTTTCTTTCTGTGCCTGCTTCTTTCGATTCCGATTGTTTGTTTACTACCCAGAATCCTCTCGCCCCTACTGCCAGAAAGATCGTTTGTAAACGAACCGTCACCGAGCGTTTCGAAGGGGACCAGAGATCACTTGTTAGTTCCAGTTCAGAGTTTGTGGGCATGTTCACGTCGCCCAAACGAAATGGTTTTTCCCTGAAGAGAACTCTGGTCTGGATCAAACAGGGGAATGTGAACACGCTCCATACTGCTCATTAAGGCACATTAACGCACTTTTATTTCCAGTCTAACACTCTCGAGATGCAATAAACAGCATTTTATTTGTGTGCGATATTCATGTACATACTCTTCAAACTACATTTTTAAGGATCAACTGGGATGAAACAGCCCCCTTCCCTAAAACACGCCCATCCAAGACACATTTCCATGATGATAGTCCTCATGGTTATATTTGTTGAAAGCTGTTGAGTTGAAGGCTTTTACCATGTTTCATTTCCGTGTGTATTTTGTGTCCCACAGTTTATGCAGCAATCTTGCCACGTCGCTTAACACGGGGGAAATGTCCCATTACGGCCAATCCTATCCGGAGTAAACACTCTGGTTAGAACGCTGCACAGAAGGCTGCCGCGCCAAGTCACTCGTGGCCGAGCAACATGTGTGTATGTCGGAGCGGTTGTAATACATTCAGCCGTGCTGCGTAATTATGGTTTGCTGTGTCTTAGCAGAACTCAAAATAAGCGGCGACACGTGTAGTCTATCATGCGCCTGAACCCGGCAATTTAGAAAACAAGAAAAACGTCACTGTAATTCTACCCGGGTTTTTTTTTTTTTCCCCAGCATGCGTAATTCTCTTAAGTAAAAGCTTCAGCCATTTGCATGAAATTGCACACACGCCGGAGGAGTCCGCTGAAGACCGTCCCTCCGTCATTGTGAGAGGTTTAAACAGATTCAGAATGACGCAGACAACAGAGGTCCTGGGAAACCAGAAGGCTCAGATGCAAATTGATGGCAGATGTGACTCAGGACTCGGCAGGTTTGCCCCTCGAGAGCTACAACTAAGTTTTCACTCTGAATTTCTGTCAAGCGATCGACAGTTTAAAAAAAAAAAGAGTTTGACATATTTGGAGGTAAAGCATTTTGTGAAAAAAATATATCGTAAGAAAAGTCGGTCTGTGTCAAAGTAGTGGAAAGAACTGGATGCTGATGCAGTCGTTTTTTGTTTTTTTTACCATGGATGTGGAGTGACACGCCCTGCTCCGACCACACATTGGATCTTTTTCCCCTTGCTGAGGAAATGAAGGAATTCTACTGGAATTATTTAGTGAGGAACTGAAAAGAGTGTGGCATAGTGTTTTGGAGTTTTTTTGCACTTCTTTAGCCATATTTCTGTGAATGCTGAAGGCAATCTTTAGCCAATTTGAACCATTCAAATATCAAAACATGCAGCTTGTTCATGAGACGACTGCTATGCTGTGTCCTTTTTAAGTCTTTAACCGTTTCCGAATAAATCACAAAAAACTACAAAAAAATGTCCCATTCAAAGCAGATGGGAGAGGCACCTTATGGAGATCAAAGCAGGAGAAAATCTTAGATCTTAGCATCTCAATGGCAACAGGCGCTGATCTCCTTTGATGTCAGCACTGGGTGTGCATAGATCAAAGCAGATCAGCTTTATTCATTCTTCAGCATTCACACTTGCTTTTTCTTCCAGATATGCAAACCTCTAGTCTTAAATGTATTTGATTCATTAATAATATCTGTAGAGAAAGTGGCCCGAGCAAACCGGGAACTGATCCAGCAGGACCGTGTGTTTAACTCGGCTAGGCATTCCTGCCATTAATCATCCGAGGATGAAATTTCATCCTCGAGATTATAGACCCGAAATATTTTGAAAGCTTATGAAAAGGTTATATGATCCATCTTCAGCCTTGAGCACACCTCACAGTCCCGACAAGCTTATAATTTCACCAGTAACTTTGATTATTTTGAGATCTGCTGTACCGGAAAAGAAAAACTCACTTTTAACAGGAATACCCCTGCAGAGTCAGAAATTCTACTGTTCTGGTTGGGATTAGAAGATAGAGGATCTGAAAGGAGAGAACAGAGACCAATAAGAAAACAGACATAAACCCCTTCGCTGATCCGTCCAAACCATTTCCTGAGATGTTCAGCTTCATCGATGATAAAATGCTCATGTTCAATGTCTTCATCTCTTAACGATCCAATTCCTGCTTTACTCTGTGGCACTTCAATATTTACTAATTCTCGGGCATTTTACAGGGAAAGTGTATTAGTCTTCTGTCTATGCTGCCCTGGCTTCACTTTCAGCTGGAAACAGAAAGACGTTTTATGATGCAGCCTCATTTTGATTGCTATTTTTTGCAGAGCTTCAATGGCAGGACTGTTTTCTCCTAAATCCACTGCCAAAAGCTTTTGTCATCTCTTCTTATTACTCCTGCTCTTCTGGCCAATTTTAAGATAATCTAATCTACCAAAGAGGTACTTCATTTGCTTCTTTTAAAGAAAACGGACCACAATTTGATAGAAAGCATCAGGTTTACTCTGTAATCTATCCCGCTGTCCTGAAACCAGCTTTGTGTATTTAATACAATTCATATTTTCCATTGGCAAGTGAAACAGTTGGCTTGATGTTGGTTTTGCATTCTCGATTCATGACACTCAGAATATTGTTATAACTGATTATGTTACAGCTCATTATCTCGCCTTTTTCCAAATTGAATGGTTTATTTTTGCACTGAACTGCTTTCTAGCATTTAAACCTTTTATTTATTCCTGCCATAATGGGACGTTTTCACGCTTATCTGAAATGCTGCACATGCGTGAGTAAATGAGCATTTAAAAAGAATGGGGGCTCACAGTCTCACAGTCCATATTCCCAGCCGTACTAACAATCCAAATTCACCGTCTGTCCATTGGAATGTCTGTGTATTCTCATTGTTAATGTTTATAGCGTTTCATGTTCTCTGCTGCATGTGTGCGTGGTTTCTCTACATAAACAAACCACAGCACCAACCAGTGGCCTGGCATGCTGACTAAACCGTTTTCAAAACGTTGCTGCGTAAGCGCTGAAGTTTTCTGAAATGAAAATAAATTACTTTTTGTGTTTTGTCTTGAAATTAAATCTTTCTTTCAATTCAAGAGGTCTAGTTTAGCAAAAGGGGGTACAGTCAGTTACGGGGTGTGTGTGTGTGTGTGTGTGTGATATTCAAACAACAAATTTTTGAAGGGCAAAGTATACACTCTAATTATGATTAATTATTGATTATTGTGTGAATGCTGAAGGCAGTGACACATTAGTGATCTAAATCTTTATTATTGTTCTGACTTCTTTGCCACTGCGCTATATCTCCTGCAATCTTTTACCGATTTGAATCGTTCGGATAGCAAAACATGCAGCTTGTTCATGAGATGACTGCTATACTCTGTGCTTTTTATGTTTTCAAACATTTCCGAATAAATCACAAAAACTACAAAAAAAAGGTCCCATACAAAGTGGATGGGAGAGGCACCTCATGGAGGTTAAAGCAGATCAAAGTAGGAGAAAATCTTTGATCTTAGCATCTCCATGGAAAGAGACGCTGATCTCCTTTGATCTATATATATCTATATGAGAGCTATGATCTCAGCACTGGAGATGCACAGATCAAAGGAGATCAGCTTTATTCAACCTTCAGCATGCACTCTTGTTAATATTATTATTAATGTTATGATTGTTGTTCTCAGTGTTAATAATATTAATATTGTATTTATTAAAGGTTTTTGTTTTCTTATTGATGCTCATATTATTATTTGTACGGACATATTATATTATTTTCTTTTACAGATTATTGTAATTTTTTGTAATCTTTCATATTTATTTATCATTATTTGCTTTTAAAGATATACATAAAAATGTTAACATGAGAGGCAGTGGTGAACTCTGCCAATGACCCCCCCTGCCTCGATGCATTACGCTTAAGTAATCCATGAAGAATCTGTTTTTCTTTTCTTTTTTTTTCTGCTAAGCAGAAAAGTGGCGTTAAATTCTAAAAGGGGGGAAAAAATATTTAAGGAAAAAGTGCCAGTTGGAAAAGACGTAGGGAAGAAAATGGAAAAAGCAGAGAACCGACGACACATGGCTCAGCAATGAAACATTAATACGTCCACTGTGTATGGCAGCGGGGCGACTCCGCACACTTCATGCAGTCAGAAAATAACGACACTCATACTTCACAAAATTCCTTTCTTTTTTTTTTACAAGATGTGTACATTTTTGTTCGATTTCATCAGACTCTATAAACACAAGACCGGCTGTGCCGCGGGACAATGAAAATGCCAACAAGTTTCTCCTCTGTGGAGAAAAGCGCTCTGCTCCGTTCCCTTTCGGGCCCCACCTTTGGAAGCCAACACGAATTCTAGCTTTTTCGGGAATGTGAAAGGTTTCGAAGGCGCTTGACGTCTTTTGATGCAGTCAGCGCCGGCAGGGAGTGGGAGGAATTGGCAGACGTGGACGAGGGAGAACACTGGAGGACGGTGGCTGAGTGGCAGAAATAGAGGCGTGGAGCGGAGATAAGCAGGAGCAACCGCTAACTAGGCATTGTTATCGCCGTCTCTGAGAAATGACTATTGCTGAGCGTTCTGTGGCGCGATACCAAGCAGAATACTGTCAAAGTTTCTCTGACAAAAGAATATTGAGGTATAGAAGTAGAAGTGTGACAGAGTGGACAGCAGGCTGCAGTAATGGAGGAGAGTAGCAGCACTCTAAAGAAGGAAGATCTCAAACCCTATAATTACAAGCTCCTCACCTCCTGGACTTTTAACCCCCCAACCTCTTGCTTTCTCTCTACAATCGTCGACTCTCTCCAGGAGACATGGTGCCTCTCCACCCGTGTATTCATCATTTTCTTGCTTCTCTTCTTCTCTTTGCCGTTAGTGTATTCTTTCTTTCTTTCTTTTGTTCGTTCTTTCTTTCTCTTTCTTTTTTTCTTCTGACACAAACTAACCAAAGCAGATTCCGGAAGAGGTGGAAAGTAAAATATAAACTTTACTCACCTTACTGTAAATGAGTAGGGTTTTTTTTTTGTGTGTGTATTTGTACTTTCTTAAGTTATTTTAAATTTACTTAAGTATGCTTTTTTTGAGTATTTCACTCTACTAATTTTAAATCATGTCTGTGACTTTTAGTTTTTTGAGCGGCGGGAATGGTATGTACTAGCTGTAACCAGCAGATGGCGGTAGTGCAAGTCCATGGATCGAAACTGCCGTTGAACCCGAGTGAAGGGAAGCAGTCATCAGGGACCGTTATAAAAAGTTGCTTTTAATAACTCGATACACAGATGAAAGCCAAATTCTAAAGCTTTTTAATGATACCAAAATTTCACCAGTTGCAGATTTTTCTCGAGAACATGCTACTAACATGTCTGTTGCCTCACTTCACTAACGCAGTATTTATCTTGTTCTGAGGAACATTGGGCCAAATCTGTCATTGAATTCATACCTGAAGCTTTCAAGCATAATACAGCGTGTGTTTTCCATGTTTTAACGTCCCCGCTGGATTCTCAACGGGACAAGAAGACAAACAACGAATGCCTCCATCCCCTTCGTGGAAGTTGGCTATAACATCAACAGAACAACTTTTAAGTGGGGAATCAATATTTCACAAAGTCTCCCCATGCTGCACCCTGGGCTGCAGAGGGCCTTCGCCAAACAATAGGATCCTGACCTGCATTATTCATCCCTCACTCATTCACTCCTCTTTGACACGGAGCACACAGGGGATTCAACTTTCCCAAAGTAAACTTCAGAGACGAGGAAAGAAGAAAGAAAAAAAACCTTTCACAACATCTGCCTCTCCATCCTCCGGTCCCTGTTGTATTCAAAGTCGAGTGATAATGCTAAAAAAAATGCTGAATAATGCATCGCCCGTTTCGAGCTGACAAGTGAACAAACTCCATTGGTTTTGACCCAAAGTCAATGAGTGAAACAGGCAAACCTGATTGGGCAGTCGGCTGCTCACGTTCACCCAGGTCGCATCACAAAAGGCTCGATCAAAAAAAAAAAAAAAAAAGGCATGTTAAACCCATTCATCTCTATTTGGAAGTCCTCCAATCACCATTAAATCTAACTCCAATAAGCGGTAACTCCGTCATTTCCAGAACGGCTGAAATCCTGGCGGCAGATTTTTTTTAATGAACTTGACATTTAATGCTTCATGGCTTTTAGTAGGGTTCCATTAATGTCTTTTCATAATGTGTAATTAGGCACGGACTTTTAAATAATGCGCGCGTGCAAAGGTTCCCTACAGCGGAGATGAGGCTCGTTCAGTCTCAATCAGTGTATTATCTCTGCCTCGGACCATTAACGAAGCAGGCTACTTTAATAGCCTCTGAATTAGATGCGGGGACGATTGCGCCTTGACTGTAAGTGAAGGAGGGTTAACGGATGTCAATCGTAGTGTCCGGAGTGACTTCAGACAGAGAGAGAGAGAGAGAGCGAGAGCGAGAGCGAGAGCGAGCGAGGGCACTGGAGACTGGATGTCAGGGTGCATTTTACACCCTTTCAGTCTGTCATCGACAGTTCACTAAATATTACGGTAAGAGTCAAAATTGTTATGTCTCACTTCAATCAGATATACACGCAGTAAAGCCCCGAAAGACACACTCATACCTCACCGGTCATTGAGGAGAGGTTTCTACTGCGTCCTACCTCACTGTAAGAACCTTCAGTCAGGATATACCAGAGGTCTGCAACCAGGAGAACCGCATCATATTGAAACCGTTCTTACAAAATGAGGGTTAAATTATTAAAGGCACTCAGTTGCACTTATTTCTTCAAGAAAATAGAAATGGCGGGTGGACATACTGATTGGCTTGTAATGTTTTCCTCATTATTATACATAGAACCATGTCTGTGGTTAAACAGCAAAATCGATCATATAACGCACCAAATTTTCACATTTTCTTGAAAAAAAAAAGTGGAACAACCACATTTTGTCGTAACTGTTGCAATATGTAACAACAAAATGTGGCAAAGTTTATTAGAAAATCATGCAACATTATTACATAATGAGTTGAAAATGTATTTCGTTATTACATATTGCATCATTATTACATAATGCGGCGCTACAAGAACTTTCCACCAAACCAAATATAAGTGGAGCCACAAAACATGTTTAACCTCCAAAATGAGGCTGGCATAGCTTCTAAAGTTTTATACACAGTTATAATCAAACTGTATCTTACATTATATTATGAAGTTTCTATGCCAATTGTGGATGGTTAAGATTACATCACATTTTCAGCAGTTTCATAATTATTTTTCAGCAGATTTTACACCATGTTGACATTGTAGCCATATTAGCTGTTTTGACAGGTTTTTTGTTTTTTTATTTAAAAATAAGCTAATTTTCAAATTTCTTGTGGTTTCAGTTATTTCTCACATTTTATTTATTGTGCCACATATCATCTTTGAGTGCATAAAGAAGTGCTGTATAGGTTTGATATATATATATATTTTTTTTAATTATTATTATTATTATCATTATCATTATCATTATCATTATTATTTTCTATTATTATGAGAAAAGTTGAGGGAGCCATGACAGAAGGGTTAAAGAGCGACATGTGGCTCCAGGTAGCAGACCATTGGGAAATACTAATGCAGCCGGCCAAGACGGTCATCAGAAGATCTGACGATTGTTGTGTGACAAGCTTGTAAGATTCTCTTCCTTATATCATTACGTCTTCCCCAGAACCCCCCCCCCCCCCCCCCCCCCCGCCCAATACCTGGCAATGTACCTGTCAGAAATCGTGGTACATGAGGAAAGAGCTCCAAGCCAAACAAGTGCTGCTCAGGCTGATGGACCCAAGTGAATTGGTTCAGACGTTTCATTTGAATCGCTTCTGGTCTTCTGATATTTGAAATGCACGAAGCAGTAACAACTGGGTCAAGGCCTTCAGGTCCAAACAAGACCCCCAGGAGAGATTGAATCCTTCGGTTGGCCTGGGAATTCCTCGGCTTTCAATCAAGCAGAGAAGGAAACTAGCATACGACAAGCATTTCCACCATTTATTCCCTGTTCTACACAAAAGTTTTTGTTGTCCACTTCCAGTTTCCAAAATAGTCTTGGTCTGTTGTCTTTCGGGTTCTAAGAAACCCAAAAGGAGGTTGCTTCAGGCATCCTCTCGATCTTCTTCTTCATCTTCTCCTTTTGGGTTCAATGGCAGTTTGCATCCATAAAGTTGCATTAACGCCATCTGCTGGTTCTGTCTATCTACATTGTTTCCCACCGTTCTCGTCGTCCCTGATGACTGTTTCCCTATCTCTCTTATCAGCAGTTTTTCATCCCTGATGACTGTTTCCCTATCTCTCTTATCAAGCTTTTTCATCCCTGATGACTGTTTCCCCCTCTCTCTTATCATAAAATTTTCGTCCCTGATGACCGTTTCCCCCCTCTCTCTCGCTCTCTCTTATCAGCAGGTTTTTCGTCCCTGATGATTGTGTCCCTCCTTCATCTTCACTTGGGTTAAACGGCAGTTGGCATCCGTGAATTTCACTCCCGCCATCTGCTGGTTCCAGTTAGTCCATGCCATTCCCACCACTCAAAGAATGAAAGAAAGAAAGAAAGAAAGAAAGAAAGAAAGAAAGAAAGAAAGAAAGAAAGAAAGAAAGAAAGAAAGAAAGAAAGCCTTGATCATCCTCTAGATCCATTTCATATAATCCCTCATCTAATCCAACACCGATGGCCCTACGATGAGATAAGAACACTTCAGTGGTTTCCTCCTTATCTCCTCGTCACGTGTCACGTCTTTACCAGCTGAGGCCGTGTGCTTGGAATCGCTGTCAGGCTGCTAAACGAATATAATGACGTGTGTCCTTGATGGTGTGGCGCCATGAGAATCCGAACACGTGGAGCGCTCGTACGGATTACAGATGGAAAGAGAAGGCAACAGGTTGAATGAGTGACCCTTCCCTGCAGAAGATCGTCTCAAGAATCCTCAATGTTTTCTGGGAGACGTCGGTGACTGTTGCCTGAAGCCACGATCTCCTGAAACAGTGGAGTCGCGGTCGCAATAACGATCCGTATGGTCCTCGCTCGCTCTCCCGAGGTGCAGTGACCTCGGAGGGGCTCTACTTGGGCGGCCATATCAAAGACTGGGGAGCCAATCAAAGCGAACCAGGAACAGGAAACCAGCTCGTCTGTATGAAGTGTGTTTGAATGATTTGGATTCTCTTGTCACATAGTAGTCACAGGAAAGATTAGTCAATTCATTCATTTGCTGGGACTAAAAATAGCGCAACCGCGAGGAGCGTCAGATTAACTAACGTCATATTATCGCGGCGGTGCCTTCAAGGGCAGTGGGAAAGTTGGAATAGCTCTAGCTGAAGCTTCTTGTTAAAGTGTGTTTAGAAGAATTTCAATACTTCTTTTTTTGTGTGTGTGTGTGTGTCATTCCGATTAACTGGACATTTCAGCCACTATGATTTATTCAAAGAACAATTTTTGAACAAATGTCAACAATCACTTCCTCCCACATGCATGCCTCCTGTGTGAATCACCAGAACACACACACACACACACATTGTGAAGAGTGAAATCACATCTGGCGGAATGCTGTGCTGGATTTCCTCTAGAGAGGTAGCACACGTATGTCAGTTTCAGTAAAGATTAGAAAAATTGAGGTTTTGCACGAAGTATAAAACCCGTCATAAGGTTTGTTTCTGCATGTGGCCAGTCAGATCAATTCAGAAGTACTGGGAGTGTTTGAAGCAGTAGTTTGTGCATGGATACGGTGAATTAATGGAAGAATTCCTAATTTCTGTTCTTTAATCACTTTAATCCCACGAGAGGACTGAACAACCTGCTAGATTGATTATAAATTGAAAAAAAAACTATATAACTGCATTTTTGTTGTTATAGTTTAAGGCCTGGAAAAGAAAAAAGGACAAACTAGATTCTGTGAACTAATGTAATATTTTGAAATACCGTGTTTTTGTTTTCATGACTGACAGGCTAAAAGAGCGATTGTTAAAATATAAAGAGATGCTCATTTATGTTCAAACACGCACATAAAACACATACATACACACACACACACACACACACACACACACACACACACACACACACACACACACACACACACAAATTAATACATACATACATACATACATACATACATACATACATACATACATACACACACACACACACACACACACACACACACACACACACACACACACACACACACACCTATTTGAAGAAGAATTACGGTAAAAATATTGACTCAAACACAAAAAAGCAGAAAATTAAAACTAAACTAGATGATTGAATCAAGAGACAAATCACATTAAAAAACTTTTAAACTTTTTAGTTTTATGCCATTCCATTATTTACATGCATGTTGCAAAGGAAACAAAGAAAGATAATTATTATGAGCAGTATTGGTATTGGTCGGGGTAGTATAGGGATTAGTGGTAGTAGTAGCAGCTTTACTTTTGTATTATCTCTCATTCCTCCACTCTCTCCAATCTGTCTCTCCTCTTCCCACTGAGTGGATCTCATTGATTTGGACCTGAGCTCAGAATAAAGCCACTAAGTCTCCGCGGTCCCTGAAGAAAGAGCAAAGTGAGTGAAGTGTTTGCCGCCGAGCTCCATTCAGCCCCTGCTATTTATGTTAAACGGCGACGAGGAAACACATTCATCTCCACTCTCGTTCCTCTCTTCTCCGTTGCGTCTGTGTGGGAGTAACCTCCTGACTTCTGGAGTCAGCTTCAGAAAACAATGATGCATGACCTCGACGGGAATGCACTTGAATTGGAGGAAGAAAAGAGATGGAGTGTGACGACTTATCTGTGCGGGTTCTCTCGTTGGCAGCGGCTCATTAGCCCCCGTGAGTACGGGCTAACAGAGTGTGTTTGTGTGTGTGTGTGTGTGTGTGTATGTGTGTGTGTACGGGAACATGTGTACGTGTCCACTCCTGAGGGCAGATCAGTGTACAGTATCATGGCTGGGTGGAGCGTGGCCTCCTGTCACATGGCTACACTCGTCACACTCAGGAAAAGCCTCGGCTCGCAGTGAAGCAGTGCGTTATCCCGACACCCTCATTCATTCTTTACCGTTCAGCCTCACATTTCTCTCGTCACTGTGACATGAAAGGCAAGTGTTTCGGTTTTTGCCATTTACAAGGCAACGTTTTCGATGTCCGTCCACATTGCAGAGGCAGAAACGCTGTAGTCGATGTAGTTTTCACATTGGGCCACTAGAGGGCGCTGTTTGTTTCAGTAATGAAACGACACACATGCTCAGCAGAGAACAATACGCTAGAAACATTAACAATCTGAGTACATGGACATTCGTATGAACGGGTGACAAGTTGGTTTGTTACTACGGTGACTGTCAAAATAAAACTACCAAGTCACAACAGAATAAGGACGGGGAGTCATAACACTCTGGAGGAAAACATTTTTCTTATTGTCCTTGTACTTCAACTTCAACTTTATTTGTCTCTTGAATAGGATTTCAGTGATGTGAATGTAAAAATAAATAAAAAAATAACCACATTAAAAACAGTAAATAGAAACAGTAAAAACAATAAAAACAGTTAAAACATTAAAAAAAGAAAACAATACAAATACAGAAAACTGAAAAAAACTGTTGGAAACCTTAAAACTCCAACGACAGTGAAAATACAGGAAAACAGAAAAAAACAACAATAAAAACACAATTTAAAAACAGAACAAAACACAATAAAACCTGTAAAAACAGAAAAATGTTAAAAGTGGTAAAAACGCAATTTAAAAACAAGTAAAACACTGTCACAGTAAATACAAAAATAAAAAACAAATGAAAAAAAAGGCAGCTAAAAACAGAAAAAATGCAAGTCACACAGTCGAAACACAAAAAGCAGTTATAACACAGTTAAAAATTGTAAAACCACAGTAGAAACAGGAAATAAAACTGTTAAAAAGAGTAAAACACAGTACAATAATAAAATATCACAACGGTCGTGTTGAGAGACCTGGTCCCTGTTTGTGCAGGTTTTCTGACAGGCATGATGGGCTTTTAGAGCAAATCTAAAAAAGAAAGACCAACAGAATGACAGCACATAACAACAAATGTTATAAAAAGCCTTAATGAACACAATCCTCCAATTGATGCCTGGAGCACATTTCTATCGATGCTGCATTAGTTGCTGTAGGATTAAAACCTGCTAATTAACTCCATGAACCTATAAAATGCCACATATCTCTTTAAATACCATGTTCATGCTTGCATTTATTTAACTAATGCACACGATCTGTGACTACACACAAAGCCCATTTAATTATTTTTACAACTGCAACGTCATATTCTTTTATCTAACTACAATATTTTTGCTGTAAAACCTGAATTTCTGCTTTTAAAGGCTTTTTTTTTTTTTTAAATGAATTCTTTTTGTTGGAATACATCTATGATATTTAAAAGAATAGCTATTATAAAAATAATTATAATTAGTTGATTTTGTTCCTTTGTTTGTGTTAATTATCATTTATCCAATCTGAAACAGGCACTTGTTTTGAATTGGTGAAGATATGAACAGAAAAATAGATTTTTACTGTTTAAATCAGGATATCATGCATTTATATGCGCGCCTAATGTTGACAAACAAGCAAGGATTACGTGTCATTAAAGTCTGCAGAGGCCTCTAAAGGGTCCATAGCATACCAAATTCACTTTCTAATGGTTTTCTAACAGTCACGTGTGTCCCCATAGCCTGTGAATGAGAAGTAAAGAAAGTCTGTTATCCCTTCACTGGCTTCCAACGAATATGTGCTTATGCAGGCGAATCAGAGGTTTCCCCTATATGATGTCATCAGGGGAAATGGACACAATGTTTCCAAGAGACCAAGACTGCATTTGAAGAAATACAAATACAATGTTGTTGAGCCTCTGACATCGATGTCAATTTGTTGTAAAACTCTACAATATAGAAGCTTAAACCGATTCATTTCAGTCGTGTTTGTACTCCAGCATTCCAGCTTTACCGCCATCTGCTGGTTTCATCTATTTACACGATTTCACACTGCTCATGTTGTCCCTAATGACTGTTTCTGTTCTTCTTCTTCTTCTTCTTCTTATGGTTTTAATATCAGTTTGCATCAATAGAGATGCATTACATTATTTCCCACTGCTCACGTCGTCCCTGATGACCTTTTCCCTTCTTCTTCTTCTTCTTCTTCTTCTTCTTCTTCTTCTTCTTCTTCTTCTTCTTCTTGTGGTTTTAATATCAGTTTGCATCAACAGAGGTGCATTACATTGTTTCACACTGCTCATGTCATCCCTGATGACTGTTTCCCTCTCTATCATCAGCAGCTTTTTTTTTTTTATCCCTGATAACTATTGCCCTTCTTCTTCTTCACTTTGGTTCAACGGTAATCTACTGGTTCCAGCTGGTCTATACCAGGAAGGAAGGAAGGAAGGAAGGAAGGAAGGAAGGAAGGAAGGAAGGAAGGAAGGAAGGAAGGAAGGAAGGAAGGAAGGAAGGAAGGAAGGAAGGAAGGAAGGAAGGAAAGATCGTCTTGATGTTGAAAGAAAGTGTTGTTAACTGTTTGCCACTCTCTCTTATCTCATACCACTATAGTAAAAACATATTAAATGCTTCTCCGTTACCATAGCGATGCGATTGCTGGGTTCAATCAGGCTGGGAAACTTGTTGAAATCTCCTCCGGTTTCTATCTTCCGGCCTTTGTTGGACCGTGTGAGGACACACATGATGCGAATGAGCTGTAATGAGGACCTGGCGGGTTTGGGATTCCTTTCAGGTGGTGTGTGTAGGAGAGCATGTGTTTCTGCATGCACAAGCAAAGGAGAACAAAAGTTTTCTGCAAGCAGCTGCGTAAATGATTAACACTCATGAAGCTTCCCGAAACAAAAGCAAGAATCGGGGGGCTCAAGTCCTGTACGAAGTGTCTCCGTGTGGATGAGTTCATGCATGCCTCTCCCTGCATGTGTTCTTTTCTTCTTTTTTTTTCTTTTTTTCCTTCTCTCGGGCCCGGGCCAACGGGACGTCGTTACTCCGGGCCAAGTCATTAGCCGCTGAAATAAAGCAGCTTTGTTTTGTTGTCATGCTCCACAAAAATTCTATTTAAAATCCGGCTCGATTCCAGAAACCTACACACACACACACGCACACAAAAAAAAAAATTGAAACTAAAAGAGAGAGGATCTGAGAGAGACTGTCGTCGCCGGTCACAATTAATCAAGAGGCTCCTTGAGCCGAACACGACGTGTCGGTTCCGAACATCACAGCCACTCAAACGCTCGTTTTTGTCTTATGAGTAATGGACTCCGCAAGCAAAACTTGTTTTTTTGTTTTGTTTGGTTTCATTTCCCCCCCTCCCGATTTGAATGCGCCGACAGGCCCGAGAGCGAAACAGGAAGGTCGTCCTCCGGGGTCGATGAACGCACACCTGATCGAGCGACCGCAAAGCCGCCGTGATTACGTTCTCCCGAAAACTTTTCCAAACTCCAGCAGATCAGAACTTTTGATAACCCTGGCGATGGGACCGAAATGGATTTTTATTAAGGACGAGCGGAAAAGTGGGAACTCCAGATCTTTGTTTCGAGAGAAATTGACCCGACGTCCTCCCTCCTGGAGTCCATCAAGACCAGAGCGCTCACTCAATTATTACCTCTTGCCCATCTCTCAGTCTTAAACACCCATATTCTCATCCATTACCTTGTCCGATGTGTCTAATGGGCGGCTAACCATTAATTTCACCCCTGCAGGGCGTCTGTGAGGTGTCTTATACCATCAGGCGCCGATTGGATAAATTGAAAGCAAAAGCCATGAAATCGTCTCGATCCCCTCCTTTTTCTCCTTTTACCTTTCCATTACTGCCACAAAAACTACTGAACACCTGGTTTGTTCTCGTCACTTTGTTTCCCCATCTATGTGCTTCCATTCATCACCTTCTGTTTGTGGCCCCTCCATTCATTATCCGCTGGTGTTTTGTCCAGAAACAGTTTGGCAAATTTGGCCCAGGAAGGAATGAGCTGAGGCGTGTGGGGAGCAAACTATTCGAGGCACTTGTCTGACCTCTGGTGGCGAGAGTGTGGCATTACAGCAACGTGCAGCTCGGAAAGAAGTGAAGACTGCAGGATCACAGCTCCAAAACTACACAAATCTGTAGATTTTATTTTATTATATTTGTCTGATTCATCAGACGTCCGTGACTTCTTGACCTCCTTTGGCCGGTTCCCTCCTTTAGAACCATGACTCATCAAACCATCTCGACTTTCTTGTCTTTCTTCCCAGACGACCGCCTTTTCTTCCTTGCACCACTTCACACACAGACATGTATTTTTCAAGTGTAATAAAGGGGTTCACGCACTGTGGCCCCCGCCGCCGCGCCGCTCTGTCAAGTTCTTGAAGGTGAGCCTTCGAAACTGCTCGCTCGCGCCTCACTTTTGACATTTACAGTCGAGCGACTCGGCCCGTCCTTTTTCTTTTCCTCTGGATTCAGAGCCCCGCGCATCAGGACGACACCTTTCTTTCAGGCTTTCCGCCTCCACATGCCGACTTGTCCTCAACCTGATTTCTAATAATACAAAAAAAAATCCAGAACACATGGTGAACCAATCGGCGTCTTACAACATTGAGGCGTTTCCCAGTGAATGGCGTACACATAGGGAGCGGCTGGGCAATGATGCACAGCTGACAAAACCCTCCAAGGAGCAGCAAGACATATGAGGTAGAGAAGAAAGGGAATAATCTACGATGTAACCATCATGCTCATAACGGGACAAATTCACTGTGACAGAAGTTCATAACGTAATGAAATCCCATGCACACTGTCGTGGCGCTAATGTGACGACAGCATGTTGCATTATTGTTTTTACCTCTTAAATAAAGGTGGAAATAAATCAAAAGTCATGACTTAATGTGTATTAATTATAGCGAAAGCAATTTATATTCAATACTAATCAGCTTTCCTAGATTTCCTTCCCTCTCTGCTATATATAGATAGATAGATATATGCACACATTACTTTACGTGACTACATTATGAGCGACATCAGTGATCCGAAAGCAATAACCTTTATCTGCAAAGCCGCTGTTACGTTTTACAGTCATGACTTTATTCGATGAGCAGCCCATTATTACATTTTGAACTTCCATTACATTGAAGTTATCACATTAGGAGTGGCTCCAGCGTGGAGCGCAGCGTTAGAACAAAACGGCGTCGCATAAAAATAAAAACATAAAGGAGAAAATAAGACATTAGGGAAAGCAACGTTGCGAAATTGTCTTCATTTGCTCTTTGTTAAACCTGTAGACGGGTGAATAGCTTGAGTCTTCAGATAGCTTTGAGGTCTTATTTCACCCTTTTGGATGTTCTAAGTTCCTGATTTTCCTCGGGAGACAATAGCTTAAGAGTTAATTTAATTAAATGCTGTGTGACTGCAGGGACCGCACAAACTCCCCAGACAGTAACAATAAGCAACCAACCAGGAGAAAAGACTCAATTTGTCCACCAAAACGACCTGGATTAAGAGCTTCTCTCTGCAGGAGTGGTGGGAATGTGCAGCTTTCAACATGCACCGCTGCTTCTTACCACATGGCGCCGACATACTTAATGTGACGTGGGAAGAAATTCCCCCAAAAAATGCTCCTCTCTCCCCACAAGCTGAAAGCTCGGCCATATTGGAAGCAAGTGCAGACGATTGGCAGCTGCTCCCGTGAATGAAAGTCAGTGACATTTGCTTTAATAAAGAAAAATGATGGGGGCGTCACCGTCAACACACCTATGCGGCGGTGATATCGTTTATTAGGTTATTGGTTGCTTTGTGATATATGTTCACGTTTGATCTGGAAAACAGGAGAATGGTCCGAATTAATCGCATTAATGATGGAAGAATGCAGCTGAAAACCTATCGCCGCCTAATTGGTGAATAAGAGACTTGTGGACGTCAAAAAGAAAACGTATAGGACATTGGGTGACTTCGGTAAAGCAAGCGGGACTTAATGGACCAGGACCACTAAAATAGAGACACAACACGTGTCAGAGATTGGTCTATGAAATCGCAATGGAAAGCATGGTGGAGGTAGCATCATGTCGTGGTGCTGCTTTCTGTTGAGCTTTTTTCGTAAAGCTTTGGAGGGAGTTCAAAATCGCGACAAACATCACAGAAGAAAAGGAAAATTTAAATTCTACAATGCGGATCGATGAGTTTTTTTTTAAAATAAAGTGCGTTTTTCTGCTTTTTTTCCCCCTCTGCTTTCCAAGATTTACCTAATATATGTTGCTCTTAATTTATTTGTGACAAAGGTTCCACATCCTGCAGGAAACTCCCGTCCTGTACGGTCACAAATCTACCAGATTTAGAATATTCCACACAGTTTAATGAAGCATTCACTCACACAGCAGGCGTAGATGCTGGCATATTTAATATCCACTGTAGCATATTGATGATGACGCGCAGTACAAAAGCAATTACCAGAAAATTCCATTGCGACTTGGACCCAGTAAACCCCACCAAAAATAAAAACAACAAATAAAAGTAAATTTAAAAAAAGGTCTTGTGGCGTCAACAAGACCAACAGTAACGTTTTGAGGATTTCTCTTTTTCTTCCTTTATTTTCATCCTCCGTGAATTATAAACTGTTATAATGTATTTATATATGACAACACTCAAGAGAAGAAGTTATATAATAATAAAAAAAAAAGCAAATGCATTGGCAGACTTTGAAGGTGGAGATCTATGGCACGATCGCTGCCTCACACAGATTCTTCACAAAAGGTGCTTTTTTATTTAATCACAAGTCATTGTGAATGGATGGATGGATGTAGTGTCTACGATCTGTCAACAGATGGCGCCACGACCCTTCGACTGACCTCAACAGTGACCCTCCAAAAGCAGAAATGCAGCATTTAATGCTGAGGTGGCTTCACAAAAGCAGTTATCGCACCAGAATTGGAAATAAAATGTGAAATATTTGCCTGCAAATACCCACTTTACTGTAACATAAGACCAGTTGGATAGTGGGTGGAGAATATAAATGGAATTACATATGCAGAACGGTGAATGAGTCAAAAAGTGACGAAAAAAAAGAGCTTTTTTTTTCTCGTCAGCACCTTAGTTGGACCTCCAAAAGTGTTAATTTCTCTACATTTTAGTTATCCCTTGAAAAATATCTCACCTGCTTACACTGTTTTTTTTTCAGTCTATATAAGAGTTTTCACAGAAATTGAACCATTATTCTTCCTGTTTTCACATTAAAATACTATAAAAAAAAAAAAAAAAAGAAAGAAATTAAAAAGAAAAAAGGAAATTAAAAAAGAGAGGAAACAAGAAAAAAGGAAAAGGAAAAATTTTAAAAGTAAAAAGTAAAATAAATAAGAGAAATAAAAAAAATAGAATTAAAAAAAATAAAAGACACCATTAGGGATCCATAATAGGAGCTGTAAAGTCTTTACATATAGTGTGTAACAGGTACACTCATGGTTTCGCACAACTTCTTTTAGGTTAATCAATCAACCAGAATATCTCGTCTGCTGCTTCTATTGATCTAGAGTGAGAGGTATAATAACAGATTACTAATATCAGGTGGATTTATGCACCATGGTCTCTTCCTCTAAAGCATTTTATGACTTCAAATTCTAATCTGAACATGCAAATATCGAGTCTAAATCCTTACGTGACGAGTAAGACTTCTTTTTATAATTCAGTTGTATTTGAGTTTGATCCTCGGCTTTATTATGAAATGACCACGTACTCTTATACTGCAATATTCAAGAAAAACCTGACAATGGATGAAATGACTGAACTGAATAAAAAATGAAAAAAAATAATATAAAAAGAGACTTTGGCACGATGTTCCTGCAGTCCAGCAGGCGGCGAGAGCAAAAGGAAAAGCGAATATCATAATTAAGAGTCTGCAGCAAAAGCCAAGCAAGTTACATTCAATAGTAAAGACAAAAACAACAGCAGTCTGACACAAAAACACCCACATCTGGACTGCCTGCTGATCATTCAGGTAGATACTTTTAGGGCAAATTATATACTTTACATATCAATTTACATACACTGAGTATGCATCAACAATTTGTGTATAAACATATTTATATTTACAGTCAAACGCAATTCAACTTTTGATCTCTCTCTCTCTCTCTCTCTCTCTCTCTTTTTTTTTTAGCAGCAATTATAAATGCGTACGTTTTTATTTTAGTGAGTGCACGGTGAGTTTTTTTGACGTTCTCCAACTGAGATATGAAGCTGATCTGGTCGCGTTCAGAAAAAAAAAAAAGTTTTTTGAGGTATTTCTTGTGGGTACTTAATAATAATAAAACATTTAAAAAAAAAAAAAACTTGCAGTAAGCACAGGCCAGGAGCACGTCTGTACCAAAAGAAGAAATACTAGTGGCTCGTGGGCGTGGACAGCGTAAACAGCGACACCACGGCGCTACGACGTGGGGGAATCCGAGGGACGAAAGGCGGGTTGATTGTCGTTGGCGGCGTTTGGCGCGGCGGTCCGACGTCACACCAGAGTCTCCGGCAGCGTGTCGGCATTGTCCGAGGAGAGCAGCTGCCAGATCTGCCAGCGGTCCCTCTGCCAGTCCTGCCACTCGGGGCTCTGCGCCGCCACCTGGGTGTCGGCCGCCGCCGCCGAGGCCGAGTTGCTCTCCGGCGCCGCCGGCCTCCCGGGCCGCGCCGGCGCCAGCTGGGGCGAGCTCAGAGAACCGGCGAGCCGGTGGTGGGCGTTGTACGGGGGAGGGGAGCGTCTGTCGGCGAGCACCGGCGGGCTGGCTTCGCCCGAGCAGCCCTGAGGTCTGGAGTTGGCCGCGCGGCCGCCCGTCCGCTGCGTGCTGTTGGCGTGCGAAGGCGGCGAGGAGCTGTTGAGCTGCAGGCGCTGGGGGCCGGTGCACGCCCTGGCGACCGGCCGGTGGGGTCGGCACTCGGGCGACGTCTGAGTCCGATGGAGTCGGCCGTCGACGTGCTGGAGTCCGTCGAGGCCTTCCTGCGAGCTGCGGGAGCTTCCCTCCGACATGTTGCCATGGGAACCTGGAGGCGGAGCGTCGGTACATTAAACACACACTTCGAAGTTCAGTCCTGTATAAAACTGCAGTTTTTTTGGTTGTTTTTTTCACCTTAGCAGGATGAACACTGAAAACCAGAGAATCAATTTATCGAATTTGTAGCTAAAAAAGTATTTTTATTTTGGAAATTTAGTTTTTTTCACTTCAGTTTTTCATTTTCGCGTTCCGCTATACCATTTCCATAGTTCCTGTTGTACTTTTGCTTAAACCTGCGTTAAAGCTTGAATTAGTTGAATGACGGAGTCTCATTTACTTTGTATTTTGGGATTGTTTAAATGCATTTTAGCTCTGAGGACAATCACAGCAATAAAGTTGCACTTTTGACAAGATATCTGACGTCTGCAGTCATTTTTGAGAAAAGAAATCAAAGTTTTTAATTCACAGATTTTTTTAAGCCAAACCGCCCAGCTCTATGCTTGAGGGAGTTTTTGTTTTCCAGACGGCTGCTCCTTGATTTTCATTCCTGACACCTAGTAAGCGGCTCACCGGTGTATGTTTGGTTCTTCAGCGCCGGTTTCAGAGTGCTGTGCCACGTGCCCCAGATGTTGGCGTGCTCCTCTGAGAGACGAGAGACGGTCAAATCGGGTTCCGTCGGGTTACCAAGAGGTGTGAAGTGAATCGACGGCTCACCTTTGGAACCCCAGGGGTCGGCGCCGGCGTCCCGGCCCCACCCCGCCCCCTGAGATACCAGGGAGTGCCGGTCGCTCGCCGGGCTCCCCGAGTCCGCCCTGCGCTCGCTCAGGACCGGCGAGTTGTTGTCGTAAGGGGACACCTCGCCGCTGGACGCCTTGTTGGAGTCGCTGGACGAACGGCGCTCGCTCAGAGTGAAGGCTTCCTCCGACTGCAGCAGGTCGGGACTCCTGGGGGGGGAGGGGCAGACCTCTGGAATATAAGGGCGAAGGCGAAGAGAGTCGACGCACTGCTGGGTGTGTGGAACTCACTGCGACGCTTTTCTCCTCAGGAGATAGTCCACTACGTCCGGGTCGGTCTCCAAAAGACTCATGAGGACCTCGTTTTGCAGATCAGGAGGCACCTAAAACACAAACAATTGGAAATCTGACATCGTCTCCCAGAGATTGGCTTTAACATTCGCATGCAGTCCTTTTGTCATTCACGATTGGGTTCATAATCAGATTTTTTAATGAGCCCATTTTAAGCCGCTCAAACAAGCGGATTAAGATGAAGAACTGATTCCTTCCCTGAAATTCTTCGACAGTTAAAAGTCCCTGGATCCCTAACAAATCTAGACATACGCAGGTTATAAAACAACTCTCACCTCCCAGAACCTCTAGATCTGTTTATACTCTCTCCGACAGAGAAAGTCAGACGGTGTTATCTCAGATAGACGATTCCCAGTAAGACGACAGTGCCCCCCCCCCCCCCCCCCCCCCAGATAGACGATTCTCAGTTAGACGATTCCCAGTTAGACGATAGTGTTTTTTCCCAGATAGACAAATCCAAGATAGACGATTCCCAGATAGACAATTCCCCTTTAGACTTATTATAATAACTGAATTATTTGTAACATTTCAGTGACCTAGGATGAATAGTAATGTATTTTTACACATAAAGACACACGGCGGGGGAAGAAAAAGAAAAAAAAAAAGCATCTCGGAGAAAAAACATATGTTTTGTAAAGACACAAAGTAGCTCAGCAATGGACAGGGAAAGAAAAAATAAATGAAAAGTCGGGTCTCAATGTCGGAGTAAAAACATTGATTAACGGATTGAATTATGAATTACATTTCCGAATAAATGCGACATAGTCCAGAGCAACGTAAGTCTTTTTTCCATCTTCATGACACATTTTTCGATGAATAAATAAATTTCTAAATTAATAAAAAATTTTCTCTGTTTTAAATGTTTTTTTTTTTCTTTGTGTCTTTAAAAAACATGTGTTTTTAGTCCGACATGCTTTTTTTTTTCTTCCCCCGCCGTGATTTTAAACTATGTGTCTTTTTGTGTAAAAATGCATTCCTATTCATCCTCGGTCACTGAAATGTTAAAAATAATTCACTTATAATAAGTCGTCTAAATGGGAATCGTCTATCTGGGATGAAACCAGTCAGACTCAATACCTGAGGTTAGCAGCTCTCCACTGACTGGGATGCAAAGCCTCGGGTGTTAGACGGTGGTGACTGATTACAAAACGCTGCAACGACCTGAACTGACCTAAACTCACTGTCTGCTTGTCTGAGGGACCGAGGAGAACAATAGCAACCTAATCTGAACCAAATCACGACCTCTTTTGACAACACGTCGAGGACTTCACACACCGGTGTTCCGATTTTGTTTTGGATCAAAACGTCTTGATGGTGTGACGACATTTTTGTAGAACCTTTGTACCCCGAAGTATGTCGGTGCTGCACTGCTGAAATTTTGGCACTGCTGAGTGCTGGTTTACGTGTTCCAGCTCGCTAATGATTATCAGTCATATTTTAATCATATTCAGCTTGTAGCCTCATTGCTTTATGAGCCCTGCAGCTCTTTAAACATGTCAGAGGGCGGATTTACGTGACGCACCTGAACGCATAACTCTAAGCTGTCAGCTTCTGCAGTTAAAAGCAGACCAACATGGCAGCCCAAACTTTCTCTTTTATTACTGAAACACTTCAGCTGGTAAGTGGCGTGTTCTTGGAGACTGACCGTGAAGAGCGTGTGGTAGCTCGCGATCATCCTCTGCAGCACGCCGATGACGGCCGTGCTCTCCTCGGCGCGGGCCGAGCTCTGCACACTGAACTCCTTGTCCGAGTTCTTCTGCTTGTGGAGCAGGTTGGGTCCAAAGATTGTGGCCAAGTTCAAAGATGTCATCTTGTTCCCGGTCATCTGAAATCAAACAAGCATGAACGTTTTTACACTTCCTGTCAAGCTGCTTCAAATCCTGGAGACTTATCTGTCTGTCTTCTCCACCCAACACCGCAAGAGTTGCCTTTTCAGTGACTCCAAGGACACCTGAAACTCTACGAAACGTTTTAGTTTGTACTTGAGTCAATTTAGAGACATTAGTTAAACTCACACAATTTAATATTTCTTAAAAGACGCATCCTGGTGAGAAACGCAAAAAATCAGACGTTCCCAAGCATCCTTTGAAGGAAAGATTATTGTTTTTAGTATGTTCTCTTTGTAAAATTTACTTTTTGCTGGTGTTTTAGCTTTTCCGGTGGTATTCCTCATTCATTTCAGTGATTTTTAATGAATTCCAGCCAAACTTGAAAGTTGTGTTGATATTTTTAGACAGGCAGTCCCGATTTGGCATCAGTTTGACTTCTTATGAATGCTGAAGGCGCTACATCTCCTGCAATCTTTAACCGATTTGAACCGTTGGAATATCAAAACATGCAGCTTGTTAATGAGATGACTGCTTTGTTGTTTGCTTTTTATGTCTTTAACCATTTCCGAATAAATTACAAAAAACTCCGGAAAAAATGTCCCATACAAAGAAGATGGGAGAGGCACCTCACGGAGATCAAAGCAAATCAAAACAGGAGAAAATCTTTGATCTTAGCATCTCCATGGTAACAGACACTGCACTGGAGATGTGGAGATCAAAGGAGATCACCTTTATTCAACCTCTAGTTATTGTTTTTTGCCGGAGATCGGTGACAACGTGTCTTCTCTTCAAGTTAACCCTCCATTACGTATGTTCCACCTTTATCAGAAGAAATTAACTTGAAATGATGTTGTCTGTGTTTTTCTGCGATTAAGCACACTTTGGAGTCATTTCCTCCCATCCCTCCTCTGTCTCCGTCCCCTCTCTAGTTGATTTTTCTCACCTCTCCCTTCCATTTTCCACCGCTCTTATCACACACACCCCCTCCCATGTACACATGCATCATTGGGTTGGAAATACACAAAGTGTTGGGAGTGTATGACAGTTTCTGCTAGAGCCGAGCGATGGCGTGCGTCCCGTGACACAATTAAGACGAATCACAAAGCGCTGGACGGCTTCTTGTGTCCCCGACGTCTTGATCCAGACAGGCATGAAGCAGGCTTGGTGATAGTTTCACATACAAAAAGTGAAGCCAGGAAACTGACACACACACACACACACACACACACACACACACACACACACACACACACACACACACACACACACACACACGTCACTGTCCGAGCTCGGCAACAGAACACACTCCCATCTGCGTGTGCACACATGCCCCCCAAAAAACTTGTTGTTTGCACGTACAGGAAGTGGAGGAATTCTCCACTACTGGAGAAGTATTAAAGAAGGAAGGGATAAATTAATATTTTATCAATTATTAATGTGGGAAAAAAAGAATGTTGGTGAGCTGTTGCATATCGTCAGTAGTGTTGCAGTCAAGACCAAGATTTTAGGGGCTCTTGAGTAATACAACACGAATTACCTTCGCCAACAAAAGTTGGGCAACCTCTGGAGTTGGTGGAGAAGGTTATGTTTTTGTCATTTATTTATTTATTTGTATGTATTACCAACTTTCCTCAAAAACTACTCATTTTCAGAGATGATTTGTCATCATCCAAAGACCAATCCATTAGATCTTGAGACGTTAACAGCCAACCGTTTCCGCATAAATCCCCCAAAACTGCGAAAAGATTTCCCGTTACAAAGCGGATGAGAGAGGGATCTCATGCAGATCAAAGGAGATCAGCGTTTGTTGCCATGGAGATGCCCCCTGCTCGGTGTTTCACCACAGTCATATTGCTTCCTGACCAACCTAGTTCGCATCGACATGAGCTAACGGCTAAAATGACAACAATGTCAACATAAATTGAATTTGAACGAGATCTCCATTGATCTCTGCTTCTCCATGGCTCCAGTGAAGAGATCATCGCAGATCAAAGGACATCTGCGTCTGTTGCCATGGAGATGCCAAGATCAAAGATTTTCTCCTGCTTTAGGTGCCTCTCCCATCTGCTTCGTATGGGACATTTCTTCCGTAATTTTTTTGTGATTTATTCAGAAATTGTTAAAGACATAAAAAGCACACAACATAGCAGTCATCTCATGAACAAGCTGCACGTTTTGATATTCGAACGATTCAAATCGGTTATTGATTGCAGGAGATATAGCGCCGAGGCAAAGAAGCCAGAATGATAATATTTAAGATTTGGATCACTAATGTGTGACTGCCTTTCAGCATTCACACAACGAAACCTTCTCTGGAAAATACAATGAAATGTCCAAAAAAAAAAAAAAAAAAAGAGTTGCATTAAGGGTGTTTTTACACCCTGACAGCATGGTTTTAAGGCGAGCTTGATATCTCGGGTCGGGTCTCGGTGTGTCGTGTCCGCTTCGCTTAAGAAAGTTTTATAAATAAAATACCTTTCTTACCATTCCACCGTTTTCTGACCATTTGATTGGTGGTCAGATTGGACCCTCTTGCATACCCGTTGTTATGTTTGACACCACTGACAGAGTTCAGTTTTGGTAGATTTTGGACTATTTGTTCCTTGTTGGGGTCTCGGGTGTCGGCTAAGAAGTCCGGCTGCTCACCTCCTGTCCCTCCTTGTCCTGCCGGTCGTGGGCGTGGTCGGCCACATTGGACAGGAACTCCAGGAGGCGGTGCAGAGTGTCGCTGTTGCATGCTGGGAGCAGGTAGACGAGGAGCTGGCTGGCGCTCTGCTGCTCGTTGGAGTCCAACACTGCAGGGTCAGAGTGGAAAACACTGAGCATGATGGGGGGGGGGGGGGGGGGGGGGGGTAGATTGGTAACGCGGCGCGAGAGATTGAAAGGACGGCGATTTACAGGTGGTGTTGATGAAGGCGGTGTAGAGCTCCTTGGTGAGAAGCGGGTCCGGCATGTCCCTGAGGAACTCCTTCAGCAGCGCGGCCACGTCGTGGACGCTGTACTCCTCGTCCAGCGGGACGTCGACGCCGCGATCGAACTCCTCGCGCAACTGCAGAGGAAAGAGAAGGATTCACACACACACACACACACACACACACACACACACACACACACACACACACACACACACACACACACACACACACACACACACACACACACACACACACACACTAAAAACCAGTTCCCCCAGCGCGGCTGGTAATCTGCACCATCTGACCTCTGGACGGCTTCCAGGGAGTCGCTAAGCCCTCACTTGGCTGCGATACGCACACATCTGCACGGTTGATTATTTACCAGCATTTATGCCAAATTCCTTTCACACTTAATTTCGAGAGTAAACTCTGATTTCACACTCGGCTGACACGGGATCGCGTCAACACTGGCCAGCAGAGAATACACAGACACGCCAGAAACAAACTATTACATGTGGCCAGTTTATAATTCAAAAAAAAAAAGACCTTATAAACAAACAGAATATTGTGTCACCATTAAAAGTTAATTTTAGTGCATACTTTCTTACTTTTTGCCACTATCCGTAAATGTCATTTATAGGATTAAAGTGCTTTATACAAGTCGTTGATTTGATCGTTTTAGTCCCATAAAAGGCTGCAGATGTCTTTAAACACACTTAATGTGTATTTTCTGCTTATTCGACAACAGTGTTCACATTGTGACGTAATACAAGTAGAGATGCAGTGTGCGTTTCGGGGGTTTTGTGCTTCTTTTCTTTATTTTTCTGTAGAAAACGGATGAGAAATCCTATACAAGTAACGTTATTGGTCAAATGTACTCAAGCACGAATGAAATTTGAACTTCGAACTCAGGCTTCATACAGTTACTCACCCCTTACGTGTTCAATTATGCACCGAATACGACAATAAAATGAGTATTCTGTTTTTTTTAATGTTTTTTTTAATCTCACAGAAAATCTATGTTAAAATGCACAAAGAGGCACACGTCGCCGCAGCTCATTAACCGACGAATATCTGTGGTGTTAAACAAGTTTGTCTGTATTCCTCAGCATTCTCTCATAACTGATTGGAAGTGTGGAAGGCACATTTTGGACCTGTTGGCGATCGCAGGCTCTATTCTGAGAGCGGAGGTTTTGTTTGTTGGCGTCAAATCTGGCGGATGGAAAAGATAGTGTGAGGAACATTTTGTGTGAGAAATCAAATGCAAAAAAAAAAAAGCCCTTTTTTAGACTTTTGATGTCTTTTCTGTGAACCTTCAGGGTGATGGGGTTTTCAGATCTCAAATACTCTTTTTTTTTTTATATACGTATATATTTTTAAAACCACTGTGAATGGAATTCAGAGAGTAAATTATATATATAAATTATATATATTCTTTTTTTTTTTTTTTATAAATATGAAAAAAAAACACGATTATTTTGCTTGTTGCAGTGCAAATGCTAAAGCTCTCTGGCGCCCCCCAGAGGAGCCATGATGAGTACGGCACTAGGGATCCCAAACACTGTTAACAAGTGTTAACAAGGATTTAATAGACGGCTTGGTAATAAACACAGCACGTGATCCCTTTAAAATCCATCCATCCATGATAATGCTGCACTCTCGAAATGTTGCTGGCTGTGCTTTGCAGTGATTGGTTAAGATGGAAAAGCGGCGGGGCTTCGAGGACATTTACTTTTTTTTCCAGGGGGGTTTGCGTCCTTCTATTTTTGGAGAGATTTAAGCCCTGTTTCCTTGACAACGTTTTAAGTGTCTGTTAACTTTTCAGAAATATTACGTCTCCGTGTAAACCAGAGGAAAACTTTTCTAAAACACTGCTCCTGCAGATGCGCAGTAGTAATTAAGTAAGTGTGTGCGAGGAGATGGACAATAACAACAACAGCGACACTAAAACTAGCAGCTTACGTGCTCACTGCATCATTTTCAGTGAGTCTGCCGTTTCCGTGGAAACATACATCGCTTTCGAAATGGAAATCTTTTTCCGAAACAAAAACGATTCCCACTTCCCTCCGATACTCACTTGTCGGACTCTCTTCTTGGAGCTCCCCACTCTAAAGATGCCCACCGTCTGCAAACCTGCGCGGGGAGAAGGGAAAAAGCTCGTCAGCGTCTCGGCGTTAAACCGCCGACCGCCGAGAGGTTTCCGGAGCGTCACCGTATTTCTCGATGTGCTGACAGCAGCTGTCCACCACCCGCGGCACCTGCCGGTAGATGGGGTTGAGGCTCAGCCGCTTGTCCCGGTGCTTCTCCTTCTTGCTGGGCGTCTCGGTGGGCAGCGAGAGCTGCAGCGCCTCCAGCAGGCGGGACTGGTTGTCGTCCAGGTCGGTGATGGAGTCCACCGACATGCCGCCCTACGGGAACGAGGCAAAGTCATCCCACACACACACAAGTGAAGTAATGTGTGTGTCAGTGCAGGACGGACCCGCCGCCTCACCCTTCGGCGTGCTCGCGGTGCCGCCTCAGGCGTGTTGGGGGACGTCGACTCGTTGGCCGTCTCCGACGTGGAGCTCAGCGACGAGTTGCTGCTGGATAGCTCCTTGTTGGACGGCCGCTTGGTGGCGAACTGCACAAGACATCAAAGTGAGATCAGCTTCTGTCATCCCCAACAATCAAACTACAAAAATATATAAAAAATACATATATATAATATTAAGAATTCAAAAAAGTATGGTGCTTGTTAGGTGGAAGAGAAAACAAAAACAGTTATGAGACTGAACTAAAAATAAAATAAAATAAAATAAAATAAAATAAAATAGAATAGAATAGAATAGAATAGAATAGAATAGAATAGAATTGAATTGAATTGAATTGAATTGAATTGAATTGAATTGAATTGAATTGAATTAAATTAAATTAAATTAAATTAAATTAAATTAAATTCAAGAAAAATAAATTCAAGAAAATTCAAGAAAATTCAAGAAAATTTTAATATGTGAAAATCTTTTGTAGAATTCTGTAAAATATTGTTGGGAATGTTTAACTTGAATGCGCAAATACAAGAATGAACACACTGATTCATAAAGGATGGTGAGTGTGACGACAAAATAACACAGAGTAAAATAGGATGATGTAGCATGAAATTTAAAAAAATGTGCTCATATAAAGACGGGACGGACCTGTATAATTGAGGAGACCAGGTCGGACGGGTCCTTGTGCTCCTCCCGCTGCGGCGGGTCCTGGCGATAGCCGTCCTGCCGCTGCCTGTGAGTGCGATCGTTGGCGATGACCTGGGAGAGGGGGATGCTGAAAGCCTGGGGGATGGATTCTGGGTGGGTGGGGGGGGGGGGGGGGGGGGGGGGGGGGGGACAGACGGAAACATCAAAACCATCTCGAGTCTTTACCCTTTTGCCGTCGAACTGTCATGGCGCCAATCAAGCTCTGCATCTGTTCCCCAAAATGAGACGACGCCAACATCGAGTCGACCTTCCATGACTCATGTCCACGAGCGCTGTCCCGCTCTCGCTCTGACACATCCCTCCCCCTTTTCTTCCACTTCCTCTTAAATCTGAAGTACGTGTTTGTTTTTGGCTGAGAGGTTCACGCAGAGATCCGACTGAATTATACGCAGAGCGGGACGACATCAGCCTGGGCTCCGTTTATATACAATCCTGAAGTCTGAGCCAGCATTTGGGGGGGGGGGGGGGGGGGGTGCTCTTCAGTTCAGCAACAAATCATCTCCCTCCCTGCCCTACTCCCTGAAAGCCTTCATTTTGAAGGGGCGTGAATGTGTGGGGGTTCACTTTTGGCTGGTCAGCATTGAAAAATAGAAGAAAAAGAAAAGGAAAGAAATGTGTGTTTTTAAGGTTATTTATTTGTTGTCACTGTGCTTTTTGGCAATTCCTGACAAGTCGGATAAAAGTTTTACCAAATTGAATGAACTTTTTGCATTTAAACTTTTAGCAGTAAACTGTCCTTCACTTGGTTTGCACTCAAAATAAAACCTTTTTTTTTTACATCTACTAACAGTGGCGGACCAAGGCTTTTACCTGGAGGCTGAGATAAACGATTTCCCGGCGATCCAAGTGATTTTTGAACAAGAAAACGGGATAAGGTGAAGTTTAAAAGTGATGTTAATATATTTACGATGACTGTTGGAACTGAATGTTATGGAAATGTAGTGAAGACGAGTTAGGATGAACTTTTTAGAGCCATTAACTCAAGACATGTCTGACTTTTCCAATCAATAACTTGAAGTTGGGTTTTATTCAAATCTTGTTTTTTTTTATCCGTTAACAAGAAATTTTATTCTGAAAAGACAGGAAGCTCTACCATCCTGCTTATAACTGGTACTTAAGAGGATGCAAAGTGTGAGTTTAGAGGTGATCAGATGTTTTTTTTTCTTCAGGGATGAATTTAATACATCCAGTATATTAGTAATAAATCCATTGAAATGGGAATACGCATGTTAAAGTGAGGGCACATATTCTCCCACGTCTCCAGTAAAACTGAATATATTTCCCCTGATTGAAAGACAGTCAACATGATTCTGTATTTCAAGAGGCTTCTGCTGCCAAAAATACATGAAGTTAAAGTATGTTCCATTCTTTTCGGGCCTTATTTCATAAATCAGCATTAACAAGATGTGGCTGTGTGCCAAACCTTTGAGAATCTATTTGAAACTCTTGGCATACCTTTGTCTTTACTCTTCTCCTTTGCAAGAGAGTCCAATTTCCTCCGCAGAGACTTTTTCCGCTTCTGTCCGTCTGTGGGAAGATAAAAAAAAAAAAAATCCAAATTAAAAAAAAGTCAGAAAACAAGTCAATCACTCATGAGAAACAAAACGGTTCCCAGATCAGGCTGCCTTCGTCTTGTCTTGGCAAGTTGCACCGACGTGAATTCGTCACCGGTCGTGAACTCAAATCCATTCAACCACAAACACAACAACCACAACAAGCACAACAAAATAGAGCTACAAGGGCTACAGGAAAACACGATACACAGAATAAATAAATAAATAAATAAATAAATAAATAAATAAATAAATAAATAAATAAATAAATTAATTAATTAATTAATAAATTAATAAATGAATTAATCAATCAAAAAATTTAAAATAAATAAAAGAATAACAAACAAATTGTTATAAAAAAAATTAATTAATAAATAAATAAATACAAATTCAATGATTGAATGCGAAGGAACTGGAAAGTGAAGAAATTATGTCATACTATTTAATAGAATTGTCAAAAGAAAAATATAAGTAAATGTATGGGAAAACTGAAAACCCTATCAAACTGACAAGGAAACTTGTACTGTCTGAAAAAGCAGAAAAAAAGTATGATGAGCAATGAAAACCAAGCAACTTTAACAAAAGATAAAAATGCTAAAATAATGTAAGGTTTATTACATTATATACATTATATTAATTATTATTATTATTATTATTATTATTATTATTATTCAACTGTATACGACATGAAACTGAGTAGAAAACACAAGATAAAATATAAATGTATTTTAATATAGTACAAACGAGGCATAGTGAAGCGTTTTGAAAACCCCTGACGGAGAGAACCTACAAAAACAAAAACATGCTCAAACGAAAGCAACAAAAGCGTCACGAAAAATTCAAAACAAGCTTTGGAGAATCATGCTCATCATTTAAAGGATAATTCTGAAGCGAGATGAACGAAGAGGAGCGAGGAGGTAAGAAGCATTTAAGATAAATCAACTCTCAAAAATTCACTTTGAAAAGTTGTATAACAGGATTTAAAAATAGTTTTTTTTACCCGATGGGGGAAAAGTCACTAATTCCTCAATCATCCAAGCCTGAGATACGATCCAGTCAAGAGACGAAAGGGAACCTGAAGTGATCAACGGTAACGGTAAGAGAAAAACCGGAAGCCTCCTTGTCGGCTGTCGGCCTGATGGACGACTCCGGAGAGCGCTGATAAACGATCAGGGAAACTGTGGAAATCGTGGCACACGCAACTTACAAGTCTCGGATTCCGCATCGCGATCGCCGAAACCTCAACACCTTGTAATGTTATCGTTCCGTCACTCAACTATTTGGTCTTTTTTTTCCAGTCAGAAAGTCAGTCAGCTCCTCCATAATCGATTTATTACCTCCGAGATGGTGTGTGAGCAACGTTTTTTTTTTCTTTTTCACACTTTTGATTTTGAGAATGCGAAATAGGTGGGAAAGGACGATGGGGGCGTGAGACGCGAGGAGAGAGAAAGCAGATGTTGTGATGGAGAGAGAGAGAGAGAGAGGGGGAGAGAGATAGGAAATGGTTTGGATTTTTTGACAGATGGCTCCCGAAGCCGTGCGGAAATCCCCCGAACTTCCACGCTACTTAGTTCGACTCCGAGAAAAAAAGAATGAAAAAAAAATAAAACGCCCTGATGGACTTCCACTGCCTTTTTTTTTCTGCCTCATCCTCTATTTGTCCCCCCGTCTTCTTTTAATCTGCTTCTTCTTTTTGACGAAACATTCGAAACATGACCCCGGGGGCGCTCGGATAAATATTAGAAACAGAGGGCCTGAAACACCCACACACACACACACACACACACACACACACACACACACACACACACACACACACACACTCTCTTACACAGTTGAAATATTTCTCCTGCTTGCACATGGCGGCTGTCAGGGCCTCTGGAATTCATAAGCAACGCAGACAAGTACGTATTAAATCATGGAGGGGAGAGGTTTAACCTTCAGCTGGAATGCCAGGCCCTGGATTATCCACCCGGCTTCTCTATACCGCCGCCGTGGCGCACACGCCGCCGCCATACGGTGCGCGGGAACGAACCGAATGCGCGTCGGCGTGACGGCCCGTTCAAATAACCAGACTTGGTTTAAACGTACGTTCCGTGATTTTCTTTGTCCGTTCGGATTGGATGAAAAAGGTCCTGCTAAGTTAGAGTGGGACTTGTAATACCACTTAAGACCACACGGGACGACTCACCGCCGCCATCTCATGCTCAAACGTGGCATTACATGAATGTTATCCAGAGAGCGAGGGCCGGATGATATCAGGTAAACGTGCAAGTATTATATTCATGATATTATAGCTGAAATAACAGTGCTCTTTCTCTTCTGATTAAATTCCACCAGATGTGACTGAGATGGTTTTTTTTGCAAATTTTTTGCGAATAAATTGCAAATAATCACACTTTTCCCTCATATTTAGAATGATGTCCTTTTGAATTTGCAAAGCATGAATGTATATTGCAGGGGTCGGCAACCTTTATGACAAAAAGCCACTTTTGTGATTTTCCACCAAATTAAATTTAAATGGATCCGCGAGACAATTTTGACCTTTTAGCAGTTTTTTAAGTAGCTTTGTGTTCGTCCCCATTTTTTTTTCTTTTAAAAATTGGGTTTATCTCCGCTTTTTTTGACTTGTTTATCGAAAGTCAGAATCCGACGACTCACTGCTGCCATCTCACGCACACAAGTGGCATTACAACTCGTGTACAAAAGACTTCAAAACCAAGAAGTAAAAGTCAGAATTTGGTTTGTAAAGCAACATTTTTGCTGCACTTTTACGGAAAATTTGCAGCAAAGGTGCGAGAACAACCAGAGCAGACCTTTAAAACTCAACACAACGCTACAGGAAACCTTTAATCAAGAGCTATATGTCAAAAAATATCACTTTGTCAGGCATCTAGTCTCGCGGTTTAACAGTTTGCATGACGACTCCAAGCTGCCATCTAGTGTACACAAGAGGCACAACCATAAAATGACCCCGTGGGGGTAAAAGTGAAGTTGTTGCGCAGAACTATAATTATCTACGCCTCCATACATCTTATTTAAATAGGTGGACACTGTCAAAATGGGGAACCAAAGCAAAAGCCACCTTCCATCAAGTTGTAGCCATCAAACAGTATTATTGTCACGTATTTGGTTCACATCTAGTCTTATCGACTAATCATCTTATTAAAACCAAACAATACTAAAATCCTACCTTTAATCTGGACGTTAAATCGATCATAATTTGATTTTATAATGAGATTTTTGGCCAAACAGGCTAGTGTGACGCCTTTGTTTCACCAGAGAACCACAAAGGGTTCAAAACAGATTGTTTCTACAAATATAGGACTTTTTACATGTGTACTAGCGGGGTGAAAGCACTCAGCCACAGCGGAAAGGGAGCCACGTGTCGCTATTGAAGCTGGGGTGGGGGGTGGGGGGTGGGGGTGGGTCAAACAGGAAGCACCCGATCCTTAGGCGGCGCATGGTTTACATCCAAATTCATGTGTTGTCACAACTTCCCCAAACACGACTTCTCTTGCACACACTTGAAGGATGGAGAGAGGATGTTGGCAGACTGTCGGACTGTACTTACTTACAAGATTTCACAGGAAACGCATATCGAACGCACCACGTGGAGTCAAACACAGATGCACTTTGTCACGGCAAAACGGTCACATAATACGCAGGATGCTGAAAACCTGTTGTTATCTATCTAAAGCATGTCAAATCCCACCCCTCCGGAACTCACAACCATAAAGCGTCACGTAACACGGTTTGGCTCAGGTCTGCAGTTTGTAATCTGCAATTTTATGGAAAAGAGAGGAAAAAAAAAAAAAAAGCGCACACAAGCTCAGATAATCCCCACCTTTTGGGATGGTTATCTGACATCCCAGGTCGTAGTCTTGGTGTAAACGGGTGTAGGCTACTTCCTGGAGTCGGGCCCTTTCCAGCTCGGACAGACTCTGAATGGCAACCGGCATCAGGCGAACGCTCCGTCCCGACAGGCTGCTCCAGGTGAAGTCGCCCTGGAAGGGGAGGGAAGCATTCATTAAAAAGAGAAAAGTGAAAATAAAACATCCTGGAAACTAGAACGGGCAGTCGGGAGAGCACGTGCCTTCGCCAACGACACATTTGTTACCATGGAAACGAATGGATTACAACCGCCAACCGCTAACCAGGGAAATGATGTTACTGCATCATGTGGCATATCAGAGGGTAGGAAATTGAACACTGAACAATTTGGTGTCGGTTTGACACCAATGGGACTAAAACTGACCGCGTCATGACAAAAGTAAGTTTTTGACCATTTCGTGACGTACACTTTGACCTTTGACCCAATTGCTCTCACCACCCTTGGATAAAGACAAATCCTCTCTGAAAATTTCATGCAATTCGGGTAGATAGCTTTTACAAGCTTCATGCCGCCAATACATGGGTGATGCGTTCACGTGCATCACGTAACTCATTTTTTTTCTTTCTACATTTCGTGGGTGCGCTCAATAATCCAGAAATTACAGTACATAAAAAACAATAAATACAAACCATTAAATATACGCGGGCAAAAACATAACCTTTGTTGGCGTCAGTGTTGCAGTACCACTTTGTACCACAAGATGGTGCATCTAAAAATAGAATCCGCAGACTGACACAAGAAGAGGAAAGCCAACAAACGGATGTTTTTGGAAAAGAAACAACAGCAAACTGATAAACGTTCAACAAAATGGCTCAATACTGCCATCCAATGCACAAAAATACCATTACCACAATCCTACATATGGTTTTTTTCATAGCAGTAGCATAGAACCCAGCCTAAATGTATATTTTTGAATGTCGTCTGTAGACATAAATAGAAAACCAGCATGTACTTTGGAAATGGAAAAAAAAAAAGAAAAATCCTGGCTTTCTCTGAGGAGCAATTAAGGATACCTTCTGATGGATTTGCAATATGTTTCCCCTACACAAACTATATGTGGAATCGGAGGAGGAGAGTCTGCCACCCATCGCTAAGCAACGCCACTTGTTAAACCCCCCCCCCGAACATCGGCTTTATCTGCGTTCGAGACAGACCTGAGCCGGAGCGAGTTGTAATGAACTGCTGGAAACCCCGACACAGCTCCGTCTTTGACGAACATTTGAGTCATCTGAATTTGTGGTCATGCATTCCTCGGCATCGACCGAGAGACGGGGTCAGAGAGAGGGAGAGGTTCAGAAAGAGAAGAGGGGAGGAGGAGGAGGAGGAGGGGGAGGAGGAGGAGGATAAGACAGGAGACACTGTGGCAATTTATCTAATGCCTTATCCAGACAGAGAGCTTACAAGTGTGCTCTAATGTGTTTACGTCTTTAGTTCGCTTCTGATGCGAGCTGGAAGACTACAGCCGTATTACGTCCGTGATTTTATCTTGAAAAAAAAAAATACTATTTCATCTCTTCGGTGACGTCTTCCCTTAAAGGCCTCAACACAAAGTAATGCTTCTTTAATGAATCGGAAATCGCAAACTCAGGCTCCTTCTTAACAGCCACTGCTATAGTGAGAGTTTCTGAGAGGACGAATTTAGTTCTGCCTTTAATTATCGGACGTTGTCGGTAACCTTCTCGTACCTTCAGTATGGAGTTTGCATGTTCTCCCTCGTGGATTTTGCACTCCATGGTCTAAATACATGCATCTGAGACTAATTGGTGACCCCAAATTGGATAAAACGGGATTAAAAAAAAGACGACGGCCGAATCAATGGGCTGGAACTAATAGGCTACCTTAGAGGTCTCCACCGTTAATAAAATAAAAAAAGAAAAAGGTCTCCAACCGCTTTTGACTCAAAAAGCAATTTTTGTCATTTTCCACCGCATCGAAGTGAAGCTGCAAAATGAGTTTAACATTTAAAATGAGGTTAACACAGTTCTTACAGTCTCATATATAGTTTCATATATGAACATACACTGTTTGTTATTACACTTTTACATTTTCAGCTGTTTTCCTATCTGAATTTAGAGACTTCAAACTTCAAACAATTTTGACATTTTCGCTGTTTAAACCATTTTCTTCAGGCAGTTTTAGTTTTTCCCTCAATTTTTAACCTTTTTTTTCCTTTTAAAAATCCTGAGTCATGTCAGGGTTGTTTTTGTTTTCTTGTTTTATTAGTTTGAACCATTTCCGGTGGTTTTAGCTATTGTAGTTATGCCTTATTAAAAAAGCCCTTTTGAAAATGCATTTTGTGTGCACAAATAAAATATAAAAAAAGATTCATTTTGTGAGAGGTTTAGTGGAAAGGTTTGCAGACCCCTGGGCTAGCGTGTATACAAACTTACAGATTTCGCCTTCGAAGGTCCAACTTTAGACTGATATCGTGCCTTTAAGGCTGAAGTCATATAAAGTTCAAAGCATTAAAAAAAAAAAAGATGCTAAATACTAAATAAATCAAGTTTGAGATTAAGTCAGGAGAATGATTAGACGTTCCAGTGACTCATTTAATGAAAGATAGAGAAGAAGAGTGTGCTGGTAGAGTCAATGACATGACTGCTTCTCACATTGTGGGATTTGGGCCCCAATCAACAATATTTTCTTGAGTCTGTTCCTCCCGCTGACAGCCCTCTTGTTATTTGACCCCTCCCCAGTGCAGTGAGGCAATACAGCCATCATTCAGCCACAGGCAACCTGTAGAGCCACCTTGAGTGTGTGTGTGTGTGCATGTGAGCCCCCACTCCCCCACCCCCCACTGAGAAACCCAGCACAGCTGTTTCGGTGTGTCCTTGTGTGTGTGGGTGCGTGTGTGTGAGCGCGCCCGTGTGTGCCATTCCTTATCGCCGACTCGAGGAAAACCCCTTTTCCCTTCCCGCTCGACCTCACATGCAGCTTGACGGGTGCACATCTGCGTGTGCACAGCCCGCGTTTACACACACGCACAATGCAGAACAGGCAAACAGTTGGAAAAGTTAAATAAGAGGCCTCCTCTGCTCGGTCGAGCAGCTTCTGCCCAGCGGGACTCCGGGGAGGGATGGATGAGCTCCAGTTCTCGAGTGTCAACCTGTGAAACGGAAGGAATGCTGACAGAATGGTCTTCTTTTTCCATTTTACTTGTATATTTTTGGACTTTGTACATTTTAAGATGGCAAGACTTTTAAAAAATGTAAAGCCAAAGCAATACTCTTTTCCACATTACTATCGATATTTAACCTCGTTGGACCTGGCGTCCATATATGTGGACATTATTTTAGGGTGTCTAAACAATAATACAATATTAGTTCAGGTCGAAGGAGGTTAAAGAGCAAAAAACACAGATTTGAGCCTAATTCAATACAATGCAGCCCAAATTCATCTTAAGTTGGAATAGAGCCATAATTGTGTGAATGCTGGAGGCAGTCACACATTAATCATCCAAATCTTTATTCCTATTCTGACTTCTTTGCCGCCGCACTATATCTCCTGCAATCTTTAACCTATTTGAAGCACTCAAATATCAAAAGGTGCAGCTTGTTCATGAGACGACTGCTAAGCTGTGTGCTTTCTATGTCTTTAACCATTTTTGAATAAATCACAAAAAACGACGGAAAATGTCCCATACAAAGTGGATGGGAGAGGCACCTCATGGAGATCAAAGGAGAAAAAAGCAGGAGATAATCTTTGATCTTAGAATCTCCATGCAACAGATCTCCTTTGATTTGCAATGATCTCAGCTGGAGAAGCCATGGACCCACGAAGACGCCAAGATCAAAGGAGATCAGCTTTATTCGACCTTCAGCATTCACACTTGCATTTTCTCCTAGAAATGCAAACCTCTAGTTACCTTTAAATTTGAAAGTTTTTTGTTGTGGCGTACGTCATTAAAATATCTGTATTTTCAAATCTCAACATATAGCCAATTTAACTGATGCTAAATATCGTTCATGGCCTTCAATGTTGTTTTGTGTCCAGCACTCCTAAGATAATTTTTTAAATTGAAAAAATCCATGTTAAATACATCGAATATGCTATATAGGAAGCCAGCAGCTAAGACGTCCAATATATGTCTGTGTCAGTCGAGCCAGCCAGTCAGTCGCAAAGCAGACATGCACGATAATATCTCAGCCGGTAGCCAAATACTACACTCAGACCCAATGAGGTTAATGGGCTCACATGTTACAGGACCACAAATCACATTTTGTAATCATTCAGTTAGGACTCGGCCCACGAAAGCCACAGAGCACCATCATACAGGAACCAGAAGGCTTTATCATCTCCCATCTGACTCTGGTGGGAATGTGTTAGTAACGCTTGTTCAAACAGTACAAATCAACCACTTGTTGTCTCCAAACTGAAGGCAGTTGTATTCCTTTTCTGCCCTCCCCGGTTGTTTATTTAAAAAGTTTCTGACCGATTATCTTTGGCGGAACGGCTGCGCACCTAATGTGAGATAAACCAAAGTTTGACTAATAGTATTTTCTGCCTCTTTGCAATGTTTAATGCAGTTTTTCTAATCAGAATCAAGATAGCATTTGTAAACAGAGAGGGGTGAGAAAGGGATTACTAGAGGGAAAGTTTGCAAAAAGATGAGTTGAGATACGTAGTATATCAAATGGCATGTGAAACCAGATTGCAAAGGTTAAACTGGGAAAGTTTTAAGGTACAAATTGTCATAATTCTCCTTTAAGTATCCTCTAATCACACCGTGTGGTTTGATATTCTGGCCCCTAAAGGGTTAAGCAAACATGGTGCTGTCACTGCAGCCCTCGGCTTCGTGCTCGCGCCTCGTCAGCCACTGGAAAGATGAACGACTCTGCTGACTGGACTGGCGCTGTGCAGCTGGATGACTAATGCCGCTTTGACGTACAGGGGCCGCTGCAGCATGTGGTTTCTGTTCAATTTCAGACCCCAAAAAAAAAAAAAAATTAAATAAAAAGGGACAAAAGCGGCAGGCAAAAGAATATGTCAGTTTCTGTGGCAACACACATACAGAAATCAACAGGGACAGGAAGTGAGAGAAATATTACTATGGTAACCCACCTGGAACACACACACACACACACTTACGCAGGCAGAGGGACCCTTCTAGCGATGATGCAAATCATTAGTCTGCATGGGTACAATAGAAAGAGCTGTGCCACCATGCATGCACGCATCATTTGATTTAGTCCACATGAGTGTCCTCTCTCGTTTTTCTCCTTGACGCGTTATTGACAGCGTGCACTCAAAACCCGGTGATCACTCAATATTCCAAATGCGAGAGGGGCATCGGGGTGGGCCGGCCTGTTGCCGGTATTGGTTCCCAATCTGCACGGCTGCGTCGTCAACGGAATAAATGCAAAGACTCGGTTGTGATGAGAAATGTCTCTTTAACGACGCTGCACAGCAAACGTACTGAAAGTGCCAGAACATTTCGATATCTTGAGTTTTGTTTGGGGTTCTGGGAGAATATCAACAGCCTGCTCGACATTATCCTTTATCCTTTCTTCCTGAACTCAAGCGAAGAAGAAGGGAAACAGTCATCAGGGATGAAAAAGCTGCGGATAAGATAGATAGGGAAACAGTCATCAGGGATGAAAAGGCTTCTGATAAGAGAAGGTGGAAATTGTCATCAGGGATGAAAAAGCTGCTAATAAGAGAGAGAGGGAAACAGTCATCAGGGACAAAAAAGCTGCTAATAAGAGAGAGGGGGAAACAGTCATTAGGGACGACGAGAGCGGTGAGAAACAATGTAGATATATAGAACTAGCAGATGGCAAAAATGCAACTTTATGGATGCAAACTGCCGTTAAACCCAAGAGAAGAAGAAGCGCCTGCTCGCAAGTTTGCAAAATTAGATGTCAAAGGACAATAAAGCAAGGTACTTTCTCGAATCACGATCAGATCTGGGGATCAACACTTTTTGTAGATCACCTGTTGGAGCCAAATGGCGGCTATTGGTGTGACCATTGGGTGGCGCTCTGGGTATAAAAGGGAACGTTTCCTATCATCAGCAGGCGAAAGCTAAAGCGCTGACAGGCTTTGAACCCTGTAATCCGCCTTCATCATCATTGCTTCTTTACCGCTGCAATTTGAATGGCACCGGAAAGGCCAGTCGTTGTGTTGCACTGGTGGATAAAATAAACGATTAAAATAAACGAACACACAGAAGTCTAGACTCAAGCCATTCCGCCTATAAGGCAGGAATGAAACTAAACCAGCGTGACATAAAATATTTTTTAGACTATTTTCTGTGGAGATTAGTAGTTGTCTTGGTTTTTTTTTTAATACATTCCGCGTGTTCTTTAGGCTTTGTTTGCTTTGTCTTCCGCGTCGCAGCCGGCTTCAAATGACCCTTGAGTCGACCCTCTGTGCCACAACACTGAACTCCAGGAATGTACAGGTATTTCCAAATGCTCTCTTTTCTCTAAAATGTTTTGTACTTGCCACACACACACACACACACACGCATTAATACATAGCTTTCACTGACCTGGAACCTCCTTCGGGTTCACATCTGCTTGTAATTACTTGACCAAACTGCGCTCTCAGGCAGTTGTTGTCGGGGTGTTTTTACATGTACCTGTCACACACTAACAATTAATAGGCTGTTTCCACCTGTTTTGGGTTGTTCCCCCCCCCTGAGTATGCCTGAAAGGCGCAAAAAAAACAGATCTGGTTCTCCACGTACACGTTACATAACCGGGTGGGAAAGCAATGTGGCCTTACCAGTGTCACGGCCGGTCGTACGATGTGAGGTTATCGGGTTATCAGTCGGAGTGTGAGGAGACAGCAGCCCGCGATGCTCGTAAACGTGATTATCATGACAATCAAGTCGATGGCTCAGCTGCTGCCATCGACACAGAACTGGACTGATGGCTATCAGTGCAGATATGCAACTTTTGATTGTAGAATGATTCATTTTGAAGTAGAAATAGGAATTCAGGGTTTTTTTTAGGTTTTTTTGTGGGGAGTTGGCTCACAATCTGAAGGTAGCAGGCTCAGTCCCCCATCTGACTGTATGAAAAACTGCCCTTGAGCAAGACTCTGAACCCGAAACTGGAATATAAACATGAATTTCATTTACTGTTTTAATATTGATAAAAACAGGGGAAACAATCACCTTTTTTTGACTCGGATGCATGGATTTATTTTATTTTAAGGCTGGAAAATTCTCAGAAAATGCATAAATGGTGACAACTTGGGATTTTCTTTCTTTCTTTCTTTCTTTCTTTCTTTCTTTTGAGCAGTGGGATTGGTATAGACAAGCTGGTACCAGCAGATAGGTAGTGGTAGTGCAACTTCACAGATGCCAACTGCCGTTGAACCCAAGTGAAGAAGAAGAAGGGAAACAGTCATCAGGGACAAAAAAGCTGCAGTCAAGAGGGAGAGGGAAACAGTCATCAGGGACAAAGAGAGCGGTGGGAAACTATGTAGATAGATAGAATCAGCAAACTGGATGGATGCAAACTGCCGTTTAACCCAAAAGAAGAAGAGTGACAACTTTGCACCTTTTTCACTCGATAACTTCAACTTTCATTATCTGGCCGTTCTTCACTATTTTTTGAGCGTTCAGTCTTCAAATCTTCATTTCAAGATATGACAATCTAGGAGTTAGAGATATCAGTTCATCCACAATTTATGACAGATCAAGGATTAAAAAAAGGATAACATCTCAGTGATTTTAGGTTGTTATTTTTGCATGATTTCTGTTAAATTAGTGGTCAGAAATGGAATAAAAGGAAGGTAACTGCTGAAAACTAGCAGTGAATATTGGTGCAAACCAACAAAAGGCAGGTTTTGGTTTAATGTTTCATCTTTTTCCACACGGACATGTGGAGCAAAGGTCTGATCCGTTGTGGTTGGATACCCTGCTTCAATTGGAAGGGAGCGCATTTCTGTTGCTTCACATGAGTTCTGTTCAACAAGTAACCGAGTGAACTGTTGTAAAATTCACACAGAACAGAACAAAAGTTGAGAGGACGGTCTGTCCTGCTTGTTTCCTCCCGGGAGTCACAATCCCACAACAAAACTCTGCGTGTACCTGAGGTCATGAAGCCTCCATAACGTCAAACTTGGCTGAGGGTACCTGTCAAAACAGCACTTTATTTTGACTCCCGCCTCTCCCCTCGCCTCCCTCGATGCATTTGATTTTACGGAGCAATTACACAACGTACTTCGACAACTGGGCATCTTGATTCGATTTAGGTTTACTGGCTGTTGGGGAATTCTTCCATTCTATTCTACCTTTCTGCGATACATTGCAATCCTTTCCAGCTCGTGTCACGCTGACAAACGACTCAAAGCACAAAACATAAATATCAACTTTCTCTTCCATTGTTGTATTTTTTTATTTTATTTTTTTCCGGGGGGGCATTTAACGAGGTCTTTCTGGCTCGGTCACAAGAATGAGCAACTAGGAGTGTGTGCTCCAAATACCCTCCTTCCCCTCCCCTCCGTCCTTCTCTAATTATTGGCAAGCACATCTAAAGCCCCGGGGCCGACTTCAAACATTTTAAGGACAGATTAATTCGAACGGCCCACAGCAATAATGAGGCCGAACCTCGCAGACTTGTATAATGCTTACATAAGCCTGGAAAAGCAAAGGAATACCAGGTATTCTATCAACACCGGGGTTAGAGAGTAGAGGGAGATCGGGGCCCTTTTTTTTATTGTTTGTTTTTTTATGAGTTTGAGCGCGTGTGGTGTTGCCTCAAACCGATACACCAATATACTCTTGTTAGAGAACCTTCACCGTGAGAGGAGCAAACTGTGTTTGAGGACCGGATGGGTGGATGTTGGAGTTTGCGGATTATGTGTGAATTTTGCACATTTGACTGTTTTGATGAGAAGTCGTGCTGAAAATTTACTGCTTCTTCTGGGAGCGTAATAATAATAGGATTTTTGTATGTTTTAGGGTTTTGGTTAAATCCTATCACTTCCAATAAAAAAAAAATTAAAAAAAAAAAATATATATATATATATTATGTGTGAATTTTGCCCATTTGAATGTTTTGATGAGAAGTCGCGCTGAAAATTTACTGCTTCTTCTGGGAGCGTAATAATAATAATAGGATTTTTGTATGTTTTAGGGTTTTGGTTAAATCCTATCACTTCCAATAAAATAAAAAATAAAAAATATATGTATATATGAACAGCTGACCCACAACAGTAGATGAGAACCCTAACCCGAAACAAGGCTTTTAACCCTCGTGTTTTTTTTACACTGACGTGCGTCAAACACTGTAAACGCGACTCGATCCAGAACCAAAACAGGAAAATCCAATTAAAATGCAGCACATACTTTGAAAGCCATCTTGGCACCGCCCCATTATTACCGTGACATCTCCCATGTGATATCAACGTTTCATAACTTCTACGCCGACACTTTGTACTCGGATGGAATGTTGGTGGACGCTTATCAAACGCCCCTAAACATGCGTGAAGGCATCAAAAACAGAGGCGGTGGAAGGCATTCAGGTTCGGGGATTCGTTATTCCATTGGCGGTTCCATAAATAGACTTGATTTATTAATCCTGACAAGCGTGGACACGCCTCGAGACAACCGCTCAGACACACCTGATCTGTATGAATGAATCAGGTGGAGACGACACAACTGTGTTTAGTGCGTGTGTGTGTGTGTGTGTGAGTGTGTGTGTGTGTGTGTGTGTGTGTGGTACACCTGCTCGTCATGTTAGCAATCAGGCTGCACTACTACTTTGCCTCGCAAATGATGAGTTTGTTAGGGAAAGTTGGGAATATCGCTCTTTCAGATAAGGTCACGCTGTACTTCAAGACTTCTCCAAAGCAGTTTTTAATGGCTGCTATTCATCTCTTTGATCCTCCATTTTCAATCATTTTGTAGCACACGAATCAAAGAACTTCAATGTTTGCACTTTTTGTACGAATATGTACTTTTTTTTTTTAATCTGTCTATTCATTTAAGGAAAACAAACCACCAATGTTTGGACGTTGTTGTTTTTTTTTTTGCATGTTTATTTTTTTATCTTTATTGATTTTCATACTAAACAATCTTTACTCTTTACTCATTGGATTTAATTATTGAATCCATTTACTCATGTTGCAGAACACACATTAGGGGAAAGAATATCAACAATTCAAAGGTTTGAATTTGTCTTTAAACACTAATTCATGCCTTTTTTTTTTCAAATTAAATCAAGGAAAAATAATGTCACCTTTTTCAGTTTAGTTATACATATATGGAGGACATTATTAGCTCTTTCAAAACAGCAGAAGGTTTGGATCTGTGTTCAGTTCACATCTATCTTTAGGATTTATTTTTTTATCAAGACTTTTTCTAACTTGTTTTGTTGATCACCAATTTACTTATTTATTTATTTATTTATTTCTCTATTTTTTAATCAAACTAAAATATTTTACATATCAGTTATCTAACACATTTTTTTTTTAAATGATATACTATTTTTTAATGAATTATATGTATTTGTCTATTTATTCTCTTTATTTTCTTTTTTATTCTGTATTTTCTAATTAATTTAAAAGTTTTTGTATTTATTTCTGTATTATTTTATTCTGTATTTTTAAAATGTATTTAATACTTGATTTTTGGTGAAATCTATCAATCGGAAAGAAGCAGAACTGTGGTCAATTTCTAAAATGGGACATTTCGTCAAAACAGCAACGCTTTGGATGCTGACTATGCTAAATAAATTCATAAAATCCATCACAGAGACAGTGGCAGAAAACTTATCTCTAAAAATGTGGGACAGTGGCGAGAGCATGCTGGGAAAGAAAAGACATATGCTTAATATTCAACAGCTTTGTTTCATTACTGAATATAAAAAGAGCATTTTAAAGAGGCGGAGTCTTTAAGGAAGAAGAGATAAGCAGAAGTCTGAGGAACATTTTCCAAATGCATCAGCATGTACTCAAGTGCTTTGTTCCCTCACCCACTCATGCGTGCGCGCACACACGCACACACACACACACACACACACACACACACACACACACACACACCAACACAAACAGGCTATTATGCACGGAATGTGTCTTATGTGTGTACTCACTAAAGCATACAAGTCAGTGAATTTCCTGCTCAGTGTCTCCGTCTAACCAGACCGGGAGGACAAGCTAATAAAGCCGGTTAATCATTGCTGAGTCAGCGTGGAGCGCCGTCCAGCTGGAAGTAGGAAAAGTGTGGTATGATGGCAGCCGAGTCGGTCCTTGACCTGCATGCAGGTGTGTGTCAGTGTGTGTTTGCACCCGTTCTTTGAGTAAACGCCCCCAGCAGTGTGCACACAGAACTAAAGTGTGCATGCAGTGTTTGACTGCATGTAATGGTGAATAAAATGTGCTTGTTCTGAATGCAAACACAAACAATCCCTATTGGCAGTCGGGATATTTTGCGTTTTGGAGGACTATCCAAGAAGATAAGATCGTGGGTTGCTCGTAGGTGTAATTAGCATATTTATTCCTGCCACTTATCCTCGTGTTTGCGCGTTTCGATTTGTGACCTGATGCTGGAGTGAAAGCTTTTGCACACAGCAGGTGCTCGGATTAAATGGGTAAATAAACACTGGCGGACAATTACTCACACCCACATTGATTTAAAAAAAAAAAAAAAAAGGCATTAGACAAATGTTAAATTACAGGATTATTTTTTTCTCTCTCTCGCTCTGGAGTCCGAGCGTCTATCTCTTCCCTAAATGCTTGGAAAAACTACAGAAAAATGTCCCGTACAAAGTGAATGAGAGAAGCACCTTATGGAGATTAAAGCAGAACAAAGCAGGAGAAAAACTTTGATCTTAGCATCTCCATGGCAACAGACGCTGATCTCCTTTGATCTGCTATGTTATCGGTTTATGTCAAACAACTGTGGAACTTTTTGACATAAACGTACCACAATGTCTTTGACCTAAAACTGGATCTACAGAGTTGCATCTTGCGTAACATCCAAACCGTTTTGGAACTGGGGTAGATGGGAAGTGTTACAGACAGTAGGTCAGAATGAACACGGATATTCAATACACGTACAGTACATGGCCTGTCTGACTGTGTGTGTGTGTGTGTGTGTGTGTGTGTGTGTGTGTGTGTGTGTGTGTGTGTGTGTGTGTGTGTGTGTGTGTGTGTGTGTGTGTGTGTGTGTGTGTGTGTGTGTGTGTGTGCAATTAATCCGTCAATCAGTCGGAATGGTTGTGGAAGTCGTCCCATGGGTATTCGGTTCCCATCGAACTCAATCGCAGTCTGAGCACTCCTGCGATGGCAGTACCGTGAGAACTGAGTCACACACACGCGCACACACACACAGGCAAAATACAAGAAACCACTCCCAGAGAAACAGTGTGTCACTCCATCCATCCTCCAATGTCTGTGGAAAAAACTAGATTTAGCGATAAGATCAGGCATCTGTGCCAGGCATCTGTGTGTATTTCTTTTCCTGTCTTGAAGGATACTCTGGATCGTGGTCGGGATGCATGAACATGCAGCTCGTAGACACCCTTTAAAGGGCTGCCGAGAGCTTTACAATCAGCTGAAATCTGAAGCAAAAACAACCAAACCGAAGACATCGCAAAGCTTCCTGCTCGACGCAGCTATCAAGCTTGGTAGACTTGTATTGGCTTCTAAGACCATAACAGGCGTCCATGTAACTGAAGTTATTTGCTGATTGTGATTCTGAGGAGGAAGATTTTCCTCGGAGGAAGACCGATGATCAGCCATGTATCGCAGCAGGTCGGAGTTACGTGATGCACCCAAACGCATCACCCACGTATTGTGTGCATGAAGCCCGTTGACCCGTAAAAATCCATAAATCAGTCCCGCCAATGTTTACGCCGCAGGGTTCAAAGCGAGTGAAAAAAGTAGCGGCTTATAGTCCAGAAATTACGGAATCTTGCATGCGAGTGCCTGTTGCAGGAAGCGGTTCTGCCTCTGCCCTGCTCAGATAACGTCACTCCAGAACCGCTTGCGCCTCGCGCCGAACACACAACTGCCTTCTGTTTCGCCAGGACCAGAGATTAAGTGCCGTCACTTAACACCTCAGCCTTTATGGATGTAAGCGTGTGCGAGATTATGTATTGAGCCTATTAGCCAGTTTGTTTTTCACGCCGGTGAGAATTACGCGAGCCTGTACATTCTCCTGACCCTACGTGCTTTTTCCACCGTAACCGTCCAACACAGCAGGATCAGAATAAAGTCTTGAAAGAGTCTTTATTTTCCACGTGGGAGCCAGAACAACCCGCCCCCCCCCCAAGTTAATCTTGCATGGCAGTTAAAGAGCAGGGATTAAAACATGCTGGCCTGCTCTTAAGAATCCAGATGATGATGATGGAGAAGACAAGAACCATGGCAGAGCTCGCTTTACGAGGCACGATGCAGCGTTCACTTGCGGCGACGTGCGCACACGAGTCGCACATATGGCGGGAATATTACACATGTGTGCTACATGTGAAAAGCCGGGGGGGGGGGGGGGGGCATGTCCGCAGAACACGTCGCAAAGATGTTTAAAAAGTAGCCCGATGAAAGTCGTGTGTTTCTTCGATCCGTCATCATGCAACGATCGAAGATCCAACGATTCATCACAGAGAGACAGGCGGTGTCCGTCAATTCTTCTGATTAAGATTTAGAGTCTTCATTCTTGACTAATCTGGACTGTTTGACCAGGCTGGGACAAAGCAGATTTTGGCCTCCGGGTCGGACCGCAAGGTCGTGTTACGCCTGGCTTATTTTCCGAACTGGATCTGACTGTGGCCATGAAGTTACATATCACATATATCAGTTTATTTTTACTCAGTTTACACTAGAACGGTGATATCAGGAGGAAAATATAAAAAAAAAGTGACAAGACCCTGCCTTTCTATGTGGAGTTAGAATACTTTAATGGGTTCCTCCGATCATCAAAATGCAAGCATGTTAGGTGATGTGGTGTCTCATATAGTTTGGATTAGCTCCAGGTCCCTGCAACACTAACTAAGATAGAGGGCTGAACAAGAAAGAAGATCTAAATGAAATTGTCAAGTGCATTTAGTCATACTACACAAAACTTTATAACTATTCCAAAGATTGATCACAGGTAAAACAGGTTATTGATGAGAATCACAAAGTAAGCTTCCCCTTGTACAGTATAATGTCTATTTATCTCTATATATGACAAATATGTTACTTCAATCATGAATGGGAATTACGTGAAAGGGTTTGAGCAGTACTTTATGCACTGCCTCACAGTACAAGAAGTACTGTGGTGGTGGGGTCGGGGGGTAAAAAAAAAATTAAACAAAAACAAAGTAAGACATTTTCAAGATTTGCTACTACTTTTTTGGAAGGTTCCTGTTTTTGTAGATTGGATGCATCTCTCATCGACGGTGGCTGCAGTCACTACTGATCTAAAATATCTTCAACTTGCTCATGAACGTTGTTTGCCGCTGACTTGTAAAAGCCCTCAGTAACGATGAATCACTCTGAGGGTGGCTTGTTTGGATCACACACTCAAACCGGTACGCACAGGAGAGAGGGGAAAAAAAAAAAAAAAAAAACACACTTCACAACTAATTAAAACAACAATTTGAAAAGCTTCGACGTTGTTTCAGTCCAGGAAGTTTTAGCCAAGTGTAACTTCCTGCAGGCCCAGGACACACCCGCCACTGCCCAGCGACGCTTTGTTCTCCCTCTGCAACACACTGGATGTGACGCTGCGTGTTACGGGTCACAGCCGGGTCGGCTGGTCCATTATTGACTTCCTAGCGGAAAGACGGCCAATCGCAGACCCCCCACCCGCCCACCCCCACCCCACGTTCAGCTGACTGCTCGTGTGCATGCATGTCCTGGACATGGCGGCCAACGGGACACTTTTAAGTGCTAACGAGCTGTTTAGTGAAGACGTTAAACTGCCTCGCACCCTCCCGAGCCTTTCTCTCGAGGTCTGTTCAGCTTCGGTTAAATAAGATGGGAAACCGCATCTTCAGCTTTAACGAGGCTTCGCTGTCAAGGAACAAGTCCCGCTTTCATGTGATATTTACAGAAATTAGCTCGGCGCGCAGTGTTTGCACAAGAGCCGCACTTTTAAGAACTATGTATACATGTGCAGTCGGAGCCGGGAGCATACAACTTGCAAACGCCAGCTATCAATCAACACACTGTTTATGAGTAACTATGAAACACTGAGGAGGCTCATTTAGAACGATGACAGCTACCCCCCCCCCCCCCCCTTTAAATATAGTGCCTGAAAAGCCCCTAGCAAGTAAAACATTGATGAACCTTCTGTATGATATGCGGCCAAAATGTACCACAGATATAGTTGACAATATACATTATTTTCATATACTAATATACACAAGAAAACCTTAATCTTAGGAATCTGAATCACTTGAGATCTGAATAAATGAAGACATCTATCCACCACAACAAGTTAAGTCTGTGTGGCCTTTTTTTCATGATGAACAGTTCTATTGATTTTCTAGAAGAGACATCAAAACATTGAGTTTTACGGTTGTGTGCATATTTGACAAAAGAAAACCACAGCAAAGCACTTCCTAACATGCCAATAAATCCACAAAACACTGCTGTCAGTCATCAAAATAGTCCATTCTTAACTTGTTTCACTCCAACCTGCCACTCGAAATCCTATTTCAGTTTTATTCCTCCACGAGGAGAGAAAAGCGACAGGAAGGAGTAATACGGAAGAGGAGTGGAGGCATATTAATGAAGAGTAATTGGCTGGAAGGAAAATAGCCAGCGTGTGTGTGTGTGTGTGTGTGTGTGTGTGTGTGTGTGTGTGTGTGTGTGTGTGTGTGTGTGTGTGTGTGTGTGTGTGTGTGTGTGTCTCTGTGTGTGTGTGTGTGGTGTGTGTGTGTGTGTGTGTGTGAGTTGAAAACGCGCACTTCCACAACACACTCGTAGCCCCTCGCATTCCAGAGGCCGTCTTGAGGGCGACTAATCCAGTCTTCGTAGAATCCCCCCCCCCCAAACCCTTCCCCGCCGTGTACGCACAAGCTTGCTAGTTAAACGCATGGGTGCACATTTAACACAGGCGCATATTTGCATGCCGTGCACAGGCCCACTTCAGGCATGTGCACGGCGTCCTCGTAGTGCCAAATGTGTGTTATTTTTGTCACAACTCCCAGCTGCTTCTTCTACAACTCTGAATTTTTTATTTATTTTTTTATTGACACGATCGCGCTTGAAATCTGACTTCCACCTGTCTGTCGTATAGCCAGTGTCACGAATCCTACATGAATCATGTTTGACCGCTTGTGGAAAGCACTGATCACCATGACTGGGAAAAACAAAAGAACGAGAGACATGCAGTTTGACTCTGAGGCGACTCATGTGATGTATTGTTACATCACAGACACAACTGCGCATATTGTTGGGATATAAAAGCCATTCTTTCCAAGGGATGGGTGAAACAGGACAATACCAGTCGATCCAGCTGTTGCATGTGAGGGGCAATGGGATTATAAGTACTTAGTACAGTACATCCCAAAAGTGCTGTGTATATTTGATAATACCAAAAAAAAAAAAAAAAAAAAGCAATCATGAGCTTTCCAAACACACGTCAATCAAATATGAAGAATAACCGCAGTTGCTTATTTAGTTTTGATGACCGTGTTGAGCAAGTTCAACTGGATATTACAGTGTTTTTAAAGTACTGGAGTTACTGAAGCTAAGAAGTAAGTTGGTAAAGTTTTATTCAGTTCGGATGCATTAATATGGGCTCATAGCTGTATTATTCTGGAGCTGTCAGAAAGATGACTCATTTATGAGTTCATTTTAGCTGGAATTATAAGAGGAGATGAACCTCCAACATGTTGAAACATCTTATAAAAAGGAAGCAAGCGATTGCTGATGAGTGCTAATGTATCACACAGTACTATGAAATCATGTCAAAGTTACTTATACAGGGTCATGTTTCATGTTTCTATCAGTAGGCGTGAGTTAGTTTGGGACTCATTAAACAGGAGATTAGAAAACAGTCACTTTTACCTGTAACCCATTAACATACATGTGTTCATATATATTCACCAGAGTACAGGGAGAAAACCCTTGCATGGTCTTAGATTTTATGAATATCGGCTCTGTACAAATGTAATTAGCACTAATACTGAAGTTTACAATAGATAACTAGAGGTTTGCATTTCCTGAAGAAAATGCAAGTGTGAATGCTGAAGGTTGAAGAAAGCTGATCTCCATTAATCTATGTGTCTCCAGTGCTGATCATAGCAGATCAAAGGAGATCAACATCTGTTGCCATGGAGATGCGAAGATCAAAGATTTTCTCCTGCTTTGATCGCCATGAGGTGCCTCTCCCACCCATATCGCGCAATGGCAAAGAGGTCTCAATAATAATATTAAAAGATTTGGATCACTAATGTGTGGCTGCCTTCAGCATTCACACGAGTGATATAGGAGTTTATCTTGTGTCCGTTTTCCCAGTGAAGGACAAGCACATGTCTCGTCAGAGTAGAAACACCCTTCGTCCTTTGACCCTCGAAGATTCACCGAAGCAGCGAAAACCTGATGTCGTCATTTGACCTTTGCGTTTTAGGAAACCTGCAGGAAGTATTCCTCGAACCTGCAAGTGTTTCTCTATCCTTATCGGACCGCGGCGCAAAGAGACGCTCGCTCGGTGTGACGTGTTCTACTGAGATTTAACGCCTTCGGTTCGTCTTGGCATGGCCGCGCTGCTGAGGTCATCTGGAGAACAACAGCTGTCTGAGGATACAAAGGCGGACTCTTCTTTTTTTTTTTTTTAAGTTTAATTTTGTTTTCTTCAGGGACGGTACAATCTGTTCCTGCTTTGTGCACATGGAAATTCTCAAAAGACAGTCAAAATCGATAGCTCTGCTTCGGTTCGTTACACTACTTTGCAGCGGAGGCAAGTTAAAAAAAAAAAAAAAAAAACATGCTGTTATGGTCTTTTAAAATTCCCCTGCCATGATGTAAGAGGAGAGCTGTTCTCACAGCGGCGTGGTGATTGACATCATGCCCTTGTGGCTCTTGCACACAAACACCAAGGAAACATAGCCGAAAACCCTTTTCTTCATCCCGCTGACCAACTCTCTAAACCGAGTCTGAAGACGGAAACGTCTCGGGACGAGAGAGCGAGAGTAGCAGCCGTAAATCAGCCGCATTTTTTATTTTTTTTTGCTCGGGCTCTGAAGCCGGGCGTCCGAGCAACATCTGTCTCCGCGAACAGCGGGTCGGATCCTGCCAGAAGTTTCTCCTCTGCGCCGCTTCCACCACGTCTCCATAAAAAGACAAGTCTGGAGTAGGGCGGGCTTCTGGCCGGCTGTTGATAATAAAACAAGTGCCTTTCTCCTCTGACGGGATCTGCGCAGGAAAACTGCAGGACGGACGGTGTTCCAGTGATAAGCTGGAAGTGACAACATGTAGACGCTTCTTTTTTTTTCTTTTTTTTTTCAGGCTTTTGTAGTTTGCGCTGGATTAAAACCAGCGAGAGAAACCAGGTCAACAAATGTGGAGCGAGTCAATTGCGCGCCGGACAGAAGGAGGTCAGCAGGACCTGGACGTGCAATGCAAAGCAATCTGCAGCTCGCAAACAAAAAGCCATTTAGTTCTGTTAACAATTCCCCAATTCGTTCAAACTGAGTAGATTTAAACAACTTGACATTCTGGCCAAATACCAAAAAAGAAGATTTGAAGTCCTTTCCTTTTATTAGGGTGTCATGCTGATTCTGATATGAAGAAAGGGGGGCTGTTACACATCTCAAATTGACACTTATTTGATCCACTGGGCGACCTGAGACACTGCAAAGTATGGTCCGTGTCCGCATTTCAGGAGACGGGTAAGAATACGGGTTTAACCCAGGAGGACGGGTTTGAGCAATAAATGAGCCTCGAGTTAATGAAACGCTGTCGCGTGAATCTCAAATCCAAATACTGGTCTGAAGTGGGAGGATCTTTGATTACTTGCGCTCCGCAGCTCGGAATAAAGACTTGGAATTACAAGGCCTGAAGCAACTCCTGCGACGTTCTCCTCCGTCTCGATGTGAATAAGCTCGTAAAGGAGCGCGGTGGATTGTTTTGTTCACACACACACACACACACACACACACACACACACACACACACACACACACACACACACACACACACACACGAGGCCAGCTGCTCATGACAGGCGCTGCAACACCAAGGACACAAAGCCGTTTAATATCGTCATTTAAGATTTGTGTTTTGCATTGGGCCGTGAGCACGTCGGCACTCTGGCTGCTATTTTCTGGGCAGAGCCGTTTGCACAAGGAGGAGCAGGGGAGTAAAACAAACAAACCTACTGCACGAGAACAAGGTCACACATCAGCAGGTGAGAGGAGGAATTAGATGTTTGCTCTCGGCATTAATGAGCTCTAAGAGAGAGCGGGGAGGTGGACGAGGCTCTTAAAAGTTTCGATAAACAAAACGGGGGGGTGTGGGGGGGGGGGGGGGGGGGGTGTGGGGGGGGGGGGGGTGTGGGGGGGGGGGGGTGTGGGGGGGGGGGGGTAGCCGGTGTTAGGTGGACTACCATGTCTGACTGACCAGAGGACAATAAGCATTGACGATGAAGTGCCCTCAATCATTTCGTCAATGCTTCCTTTGTCTTCCTCCGGTCTGCCTCTCCACTTTAAACTGTCAACCACACAAGCGCCTCGTTCCTCCCGGTTTGTGGTTCCTGGAGATCTTATCGCTCTCCTCCGAGCCTTCCATCCTCTCTCCGCTTTTACAACTTGTACCAATTTGTGGATACAAAACACGACGTCGGGGCGGTCGTCAGTTGGCTGCGGCTGGCGCTCCGGAATTAGCTCCCTCAAACTCTTCCACTTCCTCCTCGGGTCATTTCTCCAGAAACAGAACAGGACATGGCAAACAGAACCTACAGCTCTAACTCTAATGAAAGAGTATATCGCCAATAATATTCCTCTTTAATTTGATGTTTGCTCGTGACTAAGTCGCCACAAAAACCCTAAGTCGAAAGGAACGATTGTAATATGACACATATGCACTATTTTAACATGAGACGAGATTTTCTACGGACTTTTAATCTCCTATAACAAAGTGAAGACAAATAATTCTGTGTTTTCATGTCATACTTTTAGATTTTCTGGCGCCGTAAAATTCCGACAAGCATAACCCGATTCAAGATCCGCCGACTCATTGTTGATCACACCATTGTTGATGAAGTTTGATACGGTGAAGTAGCCTTGAACCTACGTGACGTAAGCATCAACTCATTCTAGTAATTTACATAACAGATAACAACACAGATCTAGTGAACTCGAGATAACCCAAAGCGCTTTACGTAGCTCATTACATTCACCCATTCACCATTGGAGGCTGCTCTGGAGCGGTCCTCTAGCAACCGAGCTACGCCGCCCCTCAAGGCAACACCTAGTGGTGTAAACTTGAATTGCAAGAAGAAGTTGTAAAACTTGCTTTCTATAGATCCGTTAGGCCTGATAGCATTCAAAACGGTCTTATCTATTTTGTCTTGATCCACATAATATTTCATTCATTCATTTTTAAATAGAATCTTGCATATTGTACCAAACTTATCCACTGTTACCATATAGTGAATGTTGAGACTAAAAAAATTGGCTCAACTCATTTTAATAAAGTGACTTTAAATTTGAAACATGAGAAATAAACAAGAGACTATTTTATACATTTAATACATATTTTATAACTTTTAGTTTTTAATTGCTCAAAAAACAAATATCAGATCAAGTCACTGTTTAAATGTGCAGCCTGATTTTAATGATCATGATAATGAAATTGTGAACTTTAAACAATAAAAACAAAGGCAATGACATGAGATTTTGATTACAGAAACGCCTCAAATGACTTCATTTAACTCAAATGGAAGAAAGTGTTACGAAAACTCAAAATGGTTAAATTGCTGTTATTTAGACAAAACAAACTAAGTTGTTGCTGCTCACTATGAATGCTTTGAATATTTCGATAATGTCTCATGTGGACAAGAAGCTTTGTACTTATAAGGAAGAAATGGCAAAATTCATACTTTATAACTTAAGTACCATGCCAGATGAAAAAGCCTATGTACTGTGTTGTTTGTCCAAAAGAAAATGAGAAACAAAGAGTATAAAAGGCACCTATCATTGCAGCTAATTAGAAAACACGTAATAAACAGTTTAAAACCAGCTCAGCCCATTACTTTATCCTCATTATGCCAATAAACCATCACAACCGAAGCTATTTGTTCCTCCCCTTGACATCTTTAGAGCCTTCGTCGGTGATGAATCTCACTTGCGCTGACAAAAAGGCGCCGCCTGTGTATCATTCCCGTAATCCCCCGGAATACCACATAAACCTGCACGCCGCGGAAGAAATTCCTTCAGAGATATGAGCTGAGTGATCCATCCAGACCGCTCGCCGTTAAGATATGATAACCTGACGTCACGCACGACGCACGACCACCTTCGGGGAGGATTAAACATTTACGCACTGGCGACCACGAGGTGCTGCTACACATCTGCCTCCACTCCACCTCGGTCCATCTCAAGTCTTTCATCCGCCTCTACGTCGCCGCCGTCGCTGTTTTGGCGGGAAAACCCCAAGTTTGGTCATCGTCTGAGCTTGACACCCGCTGCTGTCTGAAGGGATTGGTAGTTTGGTGGTTTTCTGGAGAGAATTTACAGGTTTACAATCGATTGATGCTGACGAATTATATTTTTTGAGCCTAAAACGCTTCGAAACAGTTGAGTAACATTTAAGACCGAAGCAAACTTTAATTAGCGGTTAGCCTACTTGACGTGTACTCCATCAGCAGAAACTTGAGTTTTCAAATTTATTCTCGTAACAAAACAACAAATTCATTTGAAAAGAAAGTATTTTTTGAATTGGAGCCTATTAACTGGCTTAATGATTCACTTTTCAACAGATTTTCTGGCTTTTCTTGCTCATTGGTCGCAGCATTCGGTTCATTCTTTAGGTTCACAAAGCCAGAAATGTGAGATAGAGCATTTTCGGTTTCCTGGTGCAAAATCATTAATTTATCAAAAAGGTTATGCCATGTGATGTTTTCATCAATGTTTAAAATTACACAAAAACTATTTAATCATATCTTTTCGCTGCAGGTGAAGCGAAGCAAGTAGCCCAAGAAGTCATAAGATGTGATCCGAAAATCTCCTAAAACAAGAGTAACAGCGTTAAAAGGAATAATAAGACTATGGAAAGTAAAATAAATGCCCTCCTGAGAGCTTCATAGATAAATCACCTTTTAATATTAGCGAGTAAGTGAAAGGAATAAGGTGACACGGTGAAACTACGTAGCTACGAGCCAAACGCAAACCGCCAAACCGTTCAGAACTACAAAAGGCAGATTGAAAACAACAGAGTATGTATCGCCTCCCAATGACGATCACGTTAAAGCTCCATCATATTATTTGCTCAAAAATCAACAAAAAAGCTGAAATTGAGTATCGTTAACTAATTAGCCCCAGCCGGTAGCTACTAGCAATAGCTACTAGCTAACAATCAACTGCACTAAATATGGGAGGTGGAGAGGGCAATGTAATACTGTAGCCTAAATACAAAATATGAGGTAAAATATCATAATCAAATATGAAAAAGTCTTGCTCGGGAGCTGATTACTGCAGACTGATCATGGCAGTGGCTCTGTACCACCTTCCAATGGCCCTTTACATGTTGGACTTTCAATCTCCCCAACTGGACTCGGCGGAAATGCATCCAAAATCCAGAGAGCAGCACAAAGGAACACTTCTTAGATGTAATAACAGCGGATGTTTGATGTCTGAGCTCTTTACTTGTACCTAAGGCCTGATATGAGACGTCCAAGAGAGGAGACTCATTTTCCGAGGCAATGCTTTTTAATCTAAATAAACATAACATATCCGTGTTATTAAATATTTGTTTTGATCTGATAAGATTTTCCTGAAAGGATATCTAGTCGGATCAGGCATTCTGAGGGCTTTTAGCAGGATTTATTGGCAGAGGTATAGGCAGCGCGGCGGGCAATTTGGTCACTTCGCTGCAGCCTCATCAGATTGTGTTGCATGATTTCTTGGGACACATTGCTGTGGGCCATGTGGTGGCGGCCTTCACACAGAAAAGGGTGGATGATGTCTCTGTTGCACAAAACTTCCCAAACCTGCTCTGCGAGCAGCATCTTTCTAATCTTGCGCGGAAAAGATATGCCAAATAGCCAGATCTGAGGAAGTGCTGAGGGTTTCTCAGTTCTCATCGGTTTCCATGCAGCCCTGACCCATCAGCCTGTGTTTTGCCTTCATCCGGCCACAGAGCTCGGTGGTGTAGAGTGTCAAACACAAACACCTGTGGCTCCGCGCAGCTACAGGTTTTTTCTGCGAAAAGGAAAAGAAGAAAAAAAAAAACCAGAAAAAAAACAACTCTCGTTTCTAACCAGGAAACATGTGTGGTCTTGTGCGCACCACATGTCACTTGAAACGTTCCATCACAGGAAGTTTTTGCATGTCGAGGCCCCGTTTCTTTCTTTCTTTCTTTTTTTTTTTTTTTAACTCAGCTCAGTGTCAAATTTCTTCTCACGGTCACACATATTCCATTTTTAAAACGGCATGAGTTTTTTTTTTTTAAACAGCATGTGTTAAAAATGTGTGACAGAAAGCTTCCGCAGCGCTTTTTACGCATGAGTCCCGCTTCAAAGAGAGGCTGCAAAGCTTCTGATGTTCTTTTCCTCCTCTCCACAAGCACAAAAACACCATAAATTGCGCGCTCATGCGCTCCAGTAACAGAAGATCGGATCCCCCAAGGGCTCCTGTAATTAATTCCCTGCTGCTAATAAGTTTTAGTACTTACAAGATAGGAATTTTGCCTGTCGAGGAACACGGAGTCTCCCATCGTTTGGAATAAGTATCCACATATAGTAAACACGATATCCAAAAGAAAAAAAAAAAATTAAGCGTGTGAGCGCGTCGTGGAAATGAAAAAAAAAAAAAAAAAAAAACTCTTCACGGATCACTTTAGTCTTCTCCTTTTACATTCAAGGCAAAAGAGAGAGAGAGCTCTGAGCAAAGTGGAGCCTCTTTTAATAGTTGCAGTCTCTACTCCGGTGGGAGAAGCGCGTCGGGAATGCGTCCGTGCCGGAGAGGACACCATAGCGCGTCGTGCGTAACGGATCCATACTGCCCGCGGTCGCCGCTGATGAATGCAGATGCTGGACCAAAAACGAGGAGAGGCTGCGTTTACGGCGAGACCTCCATCAAGTCAGAGGTGCTTGCGGAAGTGTCATCCGGTGTGCTCTTTCAAAATGAAAGCCCAAAGTGGACTCACTGCGCAAAAACGCGTAGAGCGGATATGACCGCGCGCGTCAAGCTGGAATCTCAACAACAGTCGATTTAGATCATTAAAATTTGATGGCTGGTTTTATGTTGTTGTCTTCATAAAAATGTGGAGGAGTTTACTTTTGTAAGCCTTTATTAACCACTAAAATAACTGAAAGTGGAAAGTATTTTTATGAATTCTATTTACATTTATTGAAGATAAACTGAGAAAACGTGTAAAATATTTCTCACTGCAAGGATTTGTGAAATCTCGTGACCTCATCTTATTTAATACCACTCTCCAACAGTGCAATGTGTAAAATGTGCAATTGTTTTTAAGGGAACTAAACCTAACCATTGTTCATACTTGGTTATATTAGGTACTTTGGGTTTTTCAAATCAAATATGTTGATATGTATATTGAGTTTAAAGTGTCAAATTTTACAAATACACAAGAAGCATATATATATATATATATATATATATATATATATATATATATATATATATATATATATATATATATAAGTATAATATATATGTGTGTATGTATATCAGGATCTTTTTTCTACTTCTTCCACAATATATGAGTTCATTTAAGGAGCTTTGTGAGGTTTTGTGTTTAAATTACTTCATTTAAAGTTATTCAAGGTTTAAATTATGTTCATATTGTTTTCTTTCATTTTTTTTTGGTCTGAGATAAAGAAACTATGAACAATAATTTGTACAAATGTGTACAGTATGGCAAAACTCATATACAAATATTTTAATTGTTAGAAGGTTTGACAAAAACTCCTTTTTCCAAAAAGTAGAACTGTATATGGATTCAGCCTTACCGCCGATATCAGATCAAGGTCTGGTTTAGTTAATCCAGCTTTGATTTAAAGAGTGAAAATCCTACTCATAAGAATTTAGATTTGGATTAAAGAAGACTCATTAAAAATATCAGAGTATCTGTAAAAAGTTTATGTGTTTTAAAAAGTCCAGCTGGAGTTTAAAGACACTTAGACAACTTTAATATCCAATTGTACGTGAAAGAAACAAGTTGTGGTTTCGCTTTAGGTGTCAATGTTACTTTCATGAGGCCCCAGTTATTTATTTAGTTATTTATTTCGCATTTACACAGCAACTTTTTGAAAACTATGTCCGTGAGTACACACAAGTGAAGAAGAACTATTTACTACAGTCGTGCGCAGTTACAGTGTCCCGGAAACGTTGAGTTTCCTCACGTTTACACGGAGACGGAGTTCTAACATTTTCAAAAAGTTGTGTTTTACCCCGTTTCCACGGAGACTGAGTGGTTCCGTTTTCAAAAAGTAAAATTTTTTGCCAGTTTCCAAGGAAGTAGATTCGAAAAGATGTAGAAAAGTTGCATTTTTCCCAGTTCCCACGGAGATGTCGTGGGAAAGTTTGCAAAAAAAAAAATCCTCCTTGGGAGCTGTTTTCCAAAAAGTATGTTTTGAGTGTCTCTGAGCACCGTTGTCGTGTAAACGAACCTCAAAATGCAACGAAAGTTTTCACACGGGTCTCGTTGATGAGTGCTTATACATTTAGGTTTGGTTTATAAGATTGTTTTCGCCACATTAAAAAAAAAAAAACACTGAATCAACGTTTTTTTTTTGTGCATTAATGCTATTTTATATTGATCAGCTCTCACAATAAGATGCTTCATTTAAAAAAAAAAAAGAAAAAAAAAACCCAGCTCTTGACAAGCCTTTCTGAAGCTTTTAGTTTGAAGCTGTGCTTGCTCCTCTGGGCTGTTGACAGCGAATGGAGGTAAAGAAATAACCGAGCCGAAGGGAGGAGAAGGATGGGCGGGGCACTGGAGGAGGAGGAGGACTTAACAGCGGGAGGAAGCCTTTTGATTATCAACAGCAGGGCTGTTTCAATGTTTTCACGTCGGTGACCCACAAGTGGGGCTCCACCGCTGATAAGATGAGCCTGAAGGAATCTCACACCAGATTATTTGAAGGAGTAGGTGAGGAAGCTCTCACGTGTTGGATGAAGACCACAAACTAGATCTCAATCGAATATTCAATGTTCTTTTGGTTTTTTGAGGGTGATATTTTATGCTTCTTTTAAATAGAAATGTGCATAATTAATAATTGGCCATCCTCACGTCTGGAAAAATTGGTGTTTTAGTGAGGATTTACATATTTGAAACTCAACGATCAGAAGTCATCAGAAGTGCTTCAAACCATTAAAAGTAACACACGGGGAGTCTCGTGCAGGTTTGTGCAATAACAGAGTTGAGCAATTTTTATCTGAAGCTCACATCCAACCTCGTAAAGAAACACAAGCAATGCAAAAAATAAAGTAGGAGCTGGCCTCATTGTGAGAGAGTTAATGAAAACCACTTGTTTTCCTCAGCAGGAGTGTTCTTCTTCTTATTATTATTATTTTAATCGTCATTATTGAGGAGTTCTGTGCTTTAATTCTGTACCACTGGATGTAAATGAGAGAGGGAGAGGAACTGGAGCCCTCCGTTCATCAGATAGCGCCGTCGCCATTTAAGGAATGCTGACACGTTAAAGAGGAGTAAATCCTGAGATAAGAGATGAACTCCTGAGGACTGACTCAGCCATAAAGCAAGGGGCCTTGCACGGAGCATGTAACACAGACACTGAGGCCTCCATCCACCTACAAACAGCTCCGGGTCTCTGCTATATGTTTAACCTTTAATCTGATGATACTGTGATTTAGGACCGGCGAGATGCTTGATTTACAGAACTCCACACGCATTTGCACACACTTCTATCTGCAAACGCATCATCTAAGTTACATGCCTTCGGAATGGGGAAGAAGACCAAGAAAACAAAGGAAGTGGTGAATGTGCACATGCAATAACTTCATATTTTGCTCAGTTATTAACAGCTTCAACGAACCAGGCATAAGGATTGCTTACTTTGCCAAATGACTCAGACGTATGTCTAAAAATAAAGAAAAAGAAAAAAATCTTCTCCAAATCCTGTTTGTTTTGGTTCCCGTTTCTAACCTCCCGTTGACAGTTCTGCACACGTGAAGCGACAGTAGCCAATCAAAGGCCTTTCCATGTGAAGTCTGCATGTTCGTCGTTTGCCTACTCAGTGACTGTGGCCTGAAAACTGAGCAGTGGTTGATTGTTCATTGAAGGACGCCACAATTGCAGAAATATCAAGTGACACAAATCACATCAAAGTCTGTACGACGTCTAGTCAAGGAGATTTTGTGGCACTCTCACAAGTCTAGCTTCATGTTATCATCGTTGACTGAAGTCTGGCGCACATCTCCATTGGTCCAAAGATGTTGAAATGCTTTTATATCTCTTTTTTGTGGTTTGCACAGTTCCGTCATGTCAAACATGTCCAGGTCTGAACCAGATCTGAGGGGTTGGTTGTTGGTTGGTTGGTTGGCTGGATGGATGGTTG